>NC_138173.1:59966358-60576358 GCF_964165515.1 Mesoplodon bidens
GAAACCATTATCTGCTTTGTTGGTGTCATAACTACTGTGTTTTCCCCTTTTCCCTGATTCAAAATTCATTCTTGGTCTCCAGTATGTAAAGCTGCCAAAGCCGACCTGGTGTTTATGGTGGATGGATCCTGGAGTATTGGTGATGAAAATTTCAATAAGATCATTAACTTCCTGTATAGCACTGTTGGAGCTCTGGACAAGATAGGTGCAGATGGAACTCAAGTAAGGCTGATAGATCAATCATTAACTCATTCTATGCATGAAAACATTATTCCAAGCTGTTATTATGGCTACTTGTCAGGGAATATGGATAAAGAACTATCCTGATTGGATCCAACCCTAAATGAGAGTATAGACAGGTCTGAGTTTAGAAGCAGCTTACTGGTGTGTGACAGAGCTTGAGAAGATGCTAATCCTTAAAAGCACTTGAGTTCAGCAAACTAAGACAGGTTAGAATGGCCATGTCAGCAGATGTGTCTTCTATATACTAGGATAGAGTCTCTCTCTAAAGGAACATCCAATATTTTCTTTGCCCTCCAGGATGTTAAAATCTTGAAAGAGAGAGGTCATCGTCACAAATTACTACAGAACGAGTAGAACATAGAAAACTAATTTATTCATTCAACAAATATTTATTGAGAACTTATTTTGGTTAGGTACAGTACTGTCATAATTGGTATGACAGACATGTCCCTAATTTCATGTTGCTCGTATTCTTAAAGGTAGGAAGAGGAGGAGGATGAGGGACAGATACAAATTGGCAAACAAATACATTCACAAGGTAGGGATGCGAGCTTTCCAACTGAGATTTAAATTTACCAAAGTTTATTTTAAATTGTGTGATCCACAAAGTCTTCTTTGAGGAGGTGGCTTCTGAACTGAGATGTGAATGATGCTGAGAAGATTTGAAAGTAGAATTTCCAGAGAGGGAAAGTAGTAAGTGCAGAGGGCCTAAGTCGAGAATGAGTTTTGAGGCTTCAGGTGCTAAAACTTGGGGCTGGAATATAGTGGATGAGCATGTGGGGGGCTGGGGAGAGAAGAAGAGGTGGAAGAAGTAGACAGAGCTAGATCACCTTGAGTCTTATGACCCACTGAAGAAGTTGGGTATCGTCCTAAATACAGTGGGAAGCCACTGGGAAGTTTTAAGGAGAGAAGATCTGATATGCTTTTTAGAAAAGATCATTCTGACTGCTTCATGGAGTGTGAGTACTAATAAAGGTGAGAGTGGAAGTGGAGAGACCACCTGGGATGCTGCTCTCATGGTCCAACACAGAGATGATGGAGGCCTGGGCTAGGGTGGTAGCAATGAGATGCACTAAAGTGAACAGATTGAAAATATGTTTTGGAAGAATGGCTGAGGAAACTTGGATGTAAGGGGGACCAGAAGAGAAGAACAGATAAAATGCTCAGGCATTTCAGGGAGGGAGAAATTTGTTTTGAATAGAGGTTTCCTAAAGATGATGACATTTGCAATAGACCTTGATAAGCTGGTAGAAATTGAAGGCTCACAATGTCAAAAAGAAGCCCTTTCATAATTCTGAAAAACAAACAAAAAATATAATAAATTTAAAATGTCCCCAAAGTTGGACAGGAATAGAAGCAAATTGTTGGAAATGAAGCCAGGATGGTTTATACTGCAGTGATTCAGAACACAGATTTTAAAGCAGAATTACCTGGCTTAAGCTGTTGGTTCTGCCAGTGGCTACTCTAGTAATCTTGGGTACATTACTTGGCTTTCTGTCCCTCAGTTTCCTGATCTGTAAAATGGTAGAATAGTAGTAATTATTTCATAGGTTTGTTTCATAAAGAAATCCTTGTAAAGAGTCCAACTTCAATTCTTTCTCTGAACTTTGTCAAGATAGAAGATCTAGGCTGCCATTTTCCCATCTGTCAAATGAGATGGCAAAAGGTCTTCATGCTTTAGGGAGAGATTTTAAAAATAAACTACTTCCTGAAAAGTACTTTGTTAAGACATCGTCAAATTTGGTATGTAACTTGTATGGTTTAAACCAAGGAAATTGTGGACTGGGTTAAAAAAGAAATAAAACTGTAGTTGTAGGACTTCCTGGTGGTGCAGTGGTTAAGCATCTGCCTGCCAATGCAGGGGATATGGGTTTGAGCCCTGGTCTGGGAAGATCCCACGTACCACAGAGCAACTAAGCCCATGTGCCACAACTACTGAGCCTGCGCTCTAGAGCCCTCGAGCCACAACAGCTGAAGCCCGTGTGCCTAGAGCCCGTGCTCCACAACAAGAGAAGCCACTGCAGTGAGAAGCCCACACACCATAACAAAGAGTAGCCCCCGCTCACCGCAACTAGAGAAAGCCCGTATGCAGCAACAAAGACCCAAAACAGCCAAAAATAAAAAAAATATAAATGAATTAATTAATTTTTTTAAAAACTGTAGTTGTACTCCTGCTGTAGTGTGTGCTCTCTGGCAGAGAGGAAGTCTACAATATACATAAAAATGAACACACCTTCTCCCTCTAGGTTGCAATGGTTCAGTTCACTGATGACCCCAGGACAGAATTTAAGCTTAACTCTTACAAAACCAAAGAGACTGTTCTTGATGCAATCAAACATATCTCGTACAAAGGAGGAAATACAAAAACAGGTAAGACCACAAGAAGCCCAGGTAAGACCACAAGAAGCCCAGCTAAGACCCGAAATAATTATTACTAATTACTGAAATGACTTCTTTTTGAAGCATAGTAATATAGATTTTTTTAAGAAAAGATTTTTCATTGACTTAAGAACTTCGTTCCCACTCTTCCATCTCTAGCAAGGGAGGGAATGAAATTGAATTGTTGCCTTCCTTTGTTTCAGGAAAAGCAATTACGCATGTCCGAGATACCTTGTTTACTGCAGAGTCAGGGACCAGAAGAGGCATCCCGAAGGTCATCGTGGTTATAACTGATGGAAGATCACAAGATGATGTGAGCAAAATCTCCAGGGAGATGCAATCAGATGGTAAGTTTTACATAGATAAGCAATAGTGGCTGCCAATAATACCGTTAGCCTTGTTTTCTGAATACACATTTATAGGCTACATCAGCATGACTTAAATGTTTCTAAATCTTTCTTAATATTAACTGGACAATGTGATTTTAAAAAGTTTCCAGGTTACAAATCTATGATGTTGCTGTATTTTCTCCAGTACTTTTGTTACATACAGGATGCCCTATATAAGAAACTCCATCAATTAAGTGTACTACAGGACTTCCCTGGTGAACCAGTGGTTAAGATTCCATGCTTCCACTGCAGGGGGCACGGGTTTGATCCCTGTCATGCTGTGTGGTCAAAAAGAAAAAAAAGGAAAAGAAAAGAAAATTAAGTGCAATACTATGAAAAGGACCAGGGGAGGGAAACCGATCACAGAAACTCCTCAGCCTCAGCCTTCTCATTTGTAAAATGGAGAACACAGAATGTGAAGATTGCATTCTATAAGATCTGTATAAGCAAAGACTAGCTTAATATGTATTTGCCAAGCATTGAACTGTGACCCACCTCAGGCTTCTAAGCCTGTAATATCTCAGTTTCTACTTCTGAAAATGAAACAAAACAAAACAAAACAAAACAAAAAAACAAAACTGTTTTTTTGTTTCAATTGCACTTTTTCCCATAAATACTAAAATCATTATTAAAAATATGCAAAAATAAAGATGTTACTCAAATGGTAACTATTTTGTCTCAAACACTGACTCTCTTAAGCTTCTTTAAAGTGGAAACTTTCTTTAGGGGATGATGGGTTAATTATCATAGAGTGAATTATGTGCATGCAGAATTCTGATGAACTATAAAGAATGAATTATCCACCCCCACTGGCCCTCCTAAATAAACATGTTTTAAACATTTGGACGTGTCTTATATTGCATTATTTATTTTTGCTGCAATTTAAAGTCATCAGAAATCTGTTCCCCTTTTACCACAGGCTACAGCATTTTTGCAGTCGGCGTGGCTGATGCAGATTACTCAGAGTTGGTTAGCATTGGCAGTAAGCCCAGCGCCCGGCATGTCTTCTTTGTGGATGACTTTGACGCCTTTAAGAAAATTGAAGATGAGTTGATTACTTTTGTCTGTGAAACCGCGTCAGCAAGTTAGTCCTTTGGAATTTGCACTTACATTGCTTAAAGGCTGAGATATTTATACCAGTTAAATAATGAGTGCCATCCTGATCCGAAGAAAGAAAATTGACTTGGAGAGCTATTTGTTATGCAGACATTAAGTTTTGTGGTTTTGAGCGTATGGGAAGTAAACCTCACCTCTCCCTGGTTCAGGGTTTTAGGTTGATAAAGACTTTCCCTAAAAAGTCGAGGGTCTGTATTTAAAAGCAACTCTCTTAAACAGCTATAGCAGATAGTTTTCAAAAAATGTGTTAAGTCCGCTCATCAGGGTAACACATTAGAAGTGGGACTTCTTCCAAGACATGCTATCAAGTGACCACCATCGATTTTAATGGACCCAGGAGAGGAGAAGGAAGTTGGGACCCTTTGGTTTTAAAAGAAGAAGTGAGAGTGTTTCAATCTTTAGGAATCCACAGAAAGCTGTAGCCACATGTGGTTTGGATTCCCTCCACAACTGACTTCCGTAAAGATTACGTTAGCTTCCTGTTCTCAGGACAAGGAAAGAATATGTTTGGAAAATATCTAAATTAGGGTTTTATCTTGTTTGTTTTGTCTTCCAGCCTGCCCACTGGTGCATAAGGATGACATTGATCTTGCAGGTATGCAGTTTCAAAATTTTTCCAAATACAAATATACTAAATAACTCCCATTTTGGGTCCAGATTTTTTTATCCTTAATAGACTAATTTTGAAATTTAAAATCCTGAAGTGCCTATTAATTCTTTTTCTCTATCTCTGTTTTTTTTTTCTTTTTCTTTCTTTCTTTTTTTTTTTTTTTAAGGGTTTAAGATGATGGAAATGTTTGGTTTGGTTGAAAAGGAATTTTCATCGGTGGAAGGGGTTTCTATGGAGCCTGGTACCTTCAATGCGTATCCTTGTTATCAACTTCATAAAGATGCCCTGGTTTCCCAGCCAACCAAGTATGTTTCCATTGCAAGATACTAAAGTCAATTATTGTTTACTATATCTCAATGTGGAAATGATATCAACTAGAAATATGCTGTAATAATTCCAAGCAGGATTTTCCATGATGGATAGAGCAGATGATGTTTAGATTTCTTTAAAAACATTAGACCTACACATAATGCTGGTTGAACTTTCATATTTGTTCATCTCAGAAAAATATAAAGATAGTTAGTACTTACATAGCACTACCACAGACCAGGCATTGTTCTAAATGCTAGTAAGTCACTCAAACCTCCCAATAACTCTATGAAGTAGAGTCATTTACTATCTTGGTTTTATAAATAACAAAACTAAAGCATAAAGAAGCTAAATGACTTGAGTGAGGTCACATAGTTTGTTGAAGACCATGCTGGGATTTGCACCTGCAGATTCCAGAATCCACACCCTGAACCATTTTAAGCTAGTGCCATGAATTCAGATGGTTTTTATCCTGGAGAAGTCACAACAGCAACTCCATATAGTTGATGTAAAAATCACATTACTGGGGGGACCTTCAAGATGGCAGAGGAGTAAGACATGGAGATCAACTTCCTCCCCACAAATACATCAGAAATACATCGACATGTGGAACAACTCCTGCAGAACACCTACTGAACGCTGCAGAAGACCTCAGACTTCCCAAAAGGCAAGAAAATCCCCATGTACCTGGGAAGGGCAAAAGGAAAAAACAAACAAACAAAAAAAACAGAGACAAAAGAACAAGGATGGGACCTGCCCCTCTGGGAGGGAGCTGTGAAGGAGGAAAAATTTCCACACACTAGGAAGGCCCTTCACTGTTGGAGACGGGAGGTGGGTGGCGGGGAAGCTTCGGAGCCACAGAGGAGAGCCCGGCAACAGGAGTGCAGGGGGCAAAGCGCAGAGATTCCCACACAGAGGATCGGTGCCGACCAACACTCACCAGCCTGAGAGGCTTGTCTGCTCACCCACCGGGGTGGGAGGGGGCTGGGAGCAGACGCTTGGGCTTCGGTCGGATCCCAGGGAGAGGACTGGGGTTGGCTGCGTGAACACAGCCTAAAGGGGGCTAGTGCGCCACAGCTAGCTGGGAGGGCATCTGGGAAAAAGTCTGGACCTGCCGAAGAAGCAAGAGACCATTGTTTCATGGTGTGCGAGGGGAGGGGATTCAGAGCACCACCTAAATGAGCTCCAGAGATGGGCACGAGCTGTGGCTATCAGCGCGGACACCAGAGATGGGCATGAAATGCTAAGGCTGCTGCTGCAGCCACCAAGAATCCTGTGTGCAAGCACAGGTCACTATCCATACCTCCCCTCCTGGGAGCCTGTGCAGCCCGCCACTGCTGGTCCCGTGATCCAGGGACAACTTCCCTGGGATAACACACAGCCTGCCTCAGGCTGTTGCAAAGTCATACTGGCCTGTGCCGCCGCAGGCTTGCCCCACATTCCGTACCCCTCCAGACCCTGGCCTGAGTGAGCCAGAGCCCCCTAATCAACTTCTGTTTTACCCATTCCTGTCTGTGTGGGAACAGATGCCCTCAGATGACCTACATGCAGAGGCGGGTCCAAATCCAAAGCTGAACCCCAGGAGCTGTGCAAACAAAGAAGAGAAAGGGAAATCTCTCCCAGCAGCCTCAGGAGCAGTGGATTAAACCCCCACAATCAACTTGATGTACCCTGCATCTCTGGAACACCTGAATAGACAACAAATCATCCCAAAATTGAGGCAGTGGAAGTTGGGAACAACTGTAGACTTGGAGTTTGCTGTCTGAAGCTGATTTGTTTCTGATTTCTATGTTTATCTTAGTATAGTTTTTAGCGCTTGTTATCATTGGTGGATTTGTTTATTGGTTTGGTTGCTCTCTTCTTTTTTAATTATTATTATTATTTTTAATTTATTATTATTTTTTCTTTCTCTTTTTCTCCCTTTTCTTCTGAGCTTTGTGGCTGACAGGGTCTTGGCGCTCTGGCCTGGTGTCAGGCCTGAGCCTATGAGGTGGGAGAGCCGAGTTCAGGACACTGGACCACCAGAGAGCCCCCGGCCCCACGTAATATCAATCGGCAAGAGCTCTCCCAGAGATCGCTGTCTTAACACTAAGACCCAGCTCCACTCAATGACCAGCAAGCTTCAATGCTGGATGCCCCATGCCAATCAACAAGCAAGACAGGAACACAACCCCACACATTAGCAGAGAGGCTGCCTAAAATCATAGTAAGGTTTTACTATGTGAGTTTTGTTTACCCCAAAACACACCACTGGATGAGGTCCTGCCCACCAGAAAGACAAGATCCAGCCCCACCTACCAGGACACAGGCACCAGTCCTCTCCATCAAGAAGCCTACACAAGCCACTGAACAAACCTTACCCACTGGGGCAGACAACAAATACAATGGGAACTGTGAACCTGTAACCTGAAAAAGGACCCCAAACACAGTAAGTTAAACATAATGAGAAGACAAAGAAATATTCAGCAGATGAAGAAGCACAGTAAAAACCCACCAGATTGAACAACTGAAGAGGAAATGGACAGTCTACGTGAAAAAGAATTCAGAATGATAGTGAAGATGATCCAAAATCTTGGAAATAAAAGGGAGAAAATAGATGAAACATTTAACAAGGACCTAGAAGAACTAAAAGAGAAAACAGTGATGAACAATACAAAAAATGAAATTAAAAATTCTCTAGAAGGAATCTATAGGAGAATAACTGAGGCAGAAGAACAGATAAGTGACCTGGAAGGTAAAATAGTGGAAATAACTACCACAGAGCAGAATAAAGAAAAAAGAAATGAAACGAATTGAGGACAGTCTCGGAGACCTCTGGGACAACATTAAACGCACCAACATTCGAATTATAGGAGTCCCAGAAGAAGAAGAGAAAAAGAAAGGGACTGAGAATATATTTGAAGAGATTATAGTTGAAAACTTCCCTAATATGGGAAAGGAAATAGTCAATCAAGTCCAGGAAGCACAGAGAGTCCCATACAGGAAAAAGCCAAGGAGAAACATGCCAAGACACATATTAATCAAACTATCAAAAATTAAATACAAAGAAAAAATATTAAAAGCATCAAGGGAAAAACAACAAGTAACACACAAGGGAATCCCCATAAGGTTAACAGCTGACCTTTCAGCAGAAACTCTGCAAGCCAGAAGGGAGTGGCAGGACATATTTAAAGTGATGAAAGGGAAAAACCTACAACCAAGATGACTCTACCCAGCAGGGATCTCATTCAGATTTCATGGAGAAATTAAAACCTTTACAGACAAGCAAAAGCTAAGAGAATTCAGCACCACCAAACCAGCTTTATAACAAATGCTAAAGGGACTTCTCTAGGCAGGAAACACAAGAGAAGGAAGAGACCTACAATAACAAACCCAAAACAATTAAGAAAATGGTAATAGGAACATACATATTGATAATTACCCTAAACATAAATGGATTAAATGCTCCAACCAAAAGATATAGACTGGCTGAATGGATACAAAAACAGTACCTGTATATATGCTGTCTACAAGAGACCCACTTCCGACCTAGGGACACATACAGACTGAAAGTGAAGGGACGGAAAAAGATATTCCATGCAAATGGAAATCAAAAGAAAGCTGGAGTAGCAATTCTTATATCAGACAAAATAGACTTTAAAATAAAGACTGTTACAAGAGACAAAGAAGGACAATACATAATGATCAAGGGATCAATCCAAGAAGAAGATATAACAATTGTAAATATTTATGCATCCAACCCAGGAACCCCTCAATACATAAGACAAAGGCTAACAGCCATAGAAGGGGAAATTGACAGAAATGCAATAATACTAGAGGACTTAAACACCTCACTTTCACCAATGGACAGATCATCTAAAATGAAAATAAATAAGGAAACAGAAGCATTCAATGATACATAAAGCAAGATGGACTTAACTGATATTTATAGGACATTCCATCCCAAACCAACAGAATACACTTTCTTCTCAAGTGCCATGGAACATTCTCCATGATACATCATATCTTGGCTCACAAATCAAGCCTTGGTAAATTTAAGAAAATTGAAATTGTATCAAGTATCTTTTCCAACAACGCTATAAGACTAGATATCAATGACAGGAAAAAAAATGTAAAAAATACAAACACATGGAGGCTAATCAATAGGCTACTAAATAACCAAGAGATTGCTGAAGAAATCAAAGAGGAAATCAAAAAATACCTAGACAAATAAAAATGAAAACACAATGAACCAAAACCTATGGGATGCAGCAAAAACAGTTCTAAGAAGGAAGTTTATAGCAATACAATCCTACCTCAAGTAACAAGAAACATCTCAAACAACCTAAACTTACATGTAAAGAGATTAGAGAAAGGAGAACAAAAACCCCCCAAAGTTAGCAGAAGTAAAGAAATCATAAAGATCAGGTTAGGAATAAATGAAAAAGAAATAAAGGAAATGATAGCAAGATCAATAAAATTAAAGCTGGTTCTTTGAGAAGATAAAAAAAATTGATAAACCATTAGCCAGACTCATCAAGAAAAAAAAGGAGAAGTCTCAAATCAACAGAATTAGAAATGCAAAAGGAGAAGAAACAACTGACATTGCAGAAATACAAAGGATCATGAGAGATTACTACAAGCAACTATATGCCAATAAAATGGACAACCTGGAAGAAATGGACAAATTCTTAGAAAAGCACAACCTTCCGAGACTGAACTAGGAAGAAACAGAAAACATGAACAGACCAATCGCAAGCACTGAAATTGAAACTGTGATTAAAAGTCTTCCAACAAACAAAAGCCCAGAACAAGATGGCTTCACAGGCAAATTCTATCAAACATTTACAGAAGACCTAACACTTATCCTTCTCAAATTCTTCCAAATATATAGCAGAGGGAGGAACACTCCCAAACACATTCTATGAGGCCACCATCTCCCTGGTACCGAAACCAGACAAAGATTTCACACAAAAAACTACAGGCCAATATCACTGATGAACACAGATGCAAAAATCCTCAACAAAATATTGGCAAACAGAATCCAACAGCACATTAAAAGGATCATACACCATGATCAAGTGCAGTTTATCCCAGGAATGCAAGGGTTCTTTGGTATATGCAAATCAATCAATGTGATACACCATATTAAAAAACTGAAGGATAAAAACCATATGATAATCTCAATATATACAGAAAAAGCTTTTGACCAAATTCAACACCCATTTAGGATAAAAACTCTCCAGAAAGTAGGCATGGAGAGAACCTACCTCAATATAATAAAGGCCATATATGACAAACCCACAGCTAACATCATTCTCAATGGTGAAAAACTGAAACCATTTCCTCTAAGATTAGGAACAAGACAAGGTTGCCCACTCTCACAACATAGTTATGGAAGTTTTAACCAAAGCAGTCAGAGACGAAAAAGAAATAAAAGGAATCCAAATCGGAAAAGAAGAAGTAAAACTGTCACTGTTTGCAGATGACATGCTACTATACATAGAGTATCCTAAAGATGCCACCAGCAAACTACTAGAGCTAGTCAATGAATTTGATAGAGTAGCAGAATACAAAATTAATGCACAGAAATCTTTTGCATTCTTATACACTAATGATGAAAAATCTGAAAGAGAAATTAAGGAAACACTCCCATTTACCACTGCAACAAAAAGAATAAAATACTTAGGAATAAATCTACCTAAGGAGACAAAAACCTGTATGCAGAAAATTATAAGACAGTGATTAAAGAAATTAAAGATGATACAAACAGATGGAGAGATATACCATGTCCTTGGATTGGAAGAATCAACATTGTGAAAATAACTATACTACCCACAGCTATCTACAGATTCAATGCAGTCCCTATCAAACTACCAATGGCATTTTTCACAGAACTAGAACAAAAAATTTCACAATTTGTATGCAAACACAAAAGACCCCGAATAGCCAAAGCAATCTTGAGAAAGAAAAACAGAGCTGGAGGAATCAGGCGATCTGACTTCAGAATGTACTACAGAGCTACAGTAGTCAAGACAGTATGGTACTGGGTAAAAACAGAAATATAGATCAATGGAATCTTATAGAAAGCCCAGAGATAAGCCCACACACATATGGTTACCTTATCTTTGATAAAGGAGACAAGAATATACAATGGAGAAAAGACAGCCTCTTCAGTAAGTGGTGCTCAGAAAACTGGACAGCTATATGTAAAACAATGAAGTTAGAAGACTCCCTAACACCATACACAAAAATAAACTCACAGTGGATTATAGACCTAAATATAAGGCCAAATACTATAAAACTCTTAGAGGAAAACATAGGCAGAACACTCTATGATGTAAATCACAGCACGATCCTTTTTGACCCACCTCCTAGAGAAATGGAAATAAAAACAAAAATAAACAAATGGGACCTAATGAAACTTAAAAGCTTTTGCACAGCAAAGGAAACCATAAACAAGACGAAAAGACAACCCTCAGAATGGGAGAAAATATTTGCAAATGAATCATCAGACAAAGGATTAATCTCCAAAATTTACAAGCAGCTGAATATCAAAAAAACAACCCAATCAAAAAATGGGCAGAAGACCTAAATAGACATTTCTCAAAGAAGATATACAGATTGCCAACAAACACATGAAAGGATCCTCAACATCACTAATCATTAGAGAAATCCAAAGCAAAACTACAATGTGGTATCACCTGACACCAGTCAGAATGGCCATCATCAAAAACTCTACAAACAATAAATGCTGGAGAGGGTTTGGAGAAAAGGGAACCCTCTTGCACTGTTGGTGGGAATGTAAATTGATACAGCCGCTATGGAGAGCAGTATGGAGGTTCCTTAAAAAACTAAAAATAGAACTACCATACAACCCAGCAATCCCACTACTAGGCATATACCCTGAGAAACCATAATTCAAAAAGAGTCATGTACCACAATATTCATTGCGACACTATTTACAATAGCCAGGTCATGGAAGCAACCTAAGTGTCCATGGACAGATGAATGGATAAAGAAGATGTGACACATATGTACAAGGGAATATTACTCTGCCATAAAAAGAAACGAAATTGAGTTATTTGTAATGGAGTGGATGGACCTAGAGTCTGTCATACAGAGTGAAGTTAGAAAGAGAAAAACAAATACCATATGCTAACACATATATATGGAATCTAAAGAAAAAAAAAAAGAAGTTCTGATGAACCTAAGGGCAGGACAGGAGTAAAGACGCAGAGGTAGAGAATGGACTTGAGGACACGGGGAGGGGGAGGTGTAAGCTTCGACGAAGTGAGAGAGTAGCATTGACATATATAGACTACCAAATGTTAAATAGATAGCTAGTGAGAAGCAGCTCCATAACACAGGGAGATCAGCTCGGTGCTTTGTGACCACCTGGAGAGGTGGGATAGGGAGGGTGGGACGGAGACTCAAGAGGGAGGGGCTATGGTGATATATGTATACATATAGCTGACTTGCTTTGTTATACAGCAGAAATTAATGCAACATTGTAAAGCAATTATGTTCCAATTAAGGTTTTAAAAAAATTACATTATCTAGTTATTCTACAGTCTCTGATGCACCTAGGGATTCCTGGCGCTATTTCAGCAGTTCTGAAAATTCCAGAGGTACTTGAAATTACAAATTAGGAGTTCCTGATTTAAGGGGTCATCTCTCAAGATGTCACCTGCTACTTTACATTCCAAATATTCATTTGTTTTTGTCTCAAAATGCCTTCAGTATTTTAATGTGAAAGTTTTCTGTGTCCACATTTTGATATAGTGTGCACATATGCATGAAAATGTGGGGGAGATCATTTTCGAGTATTAAATTAATCTGTCCAATTTGTAAACAAGTTGCTTTTCTACCTCCTTCCAAAATACTGTTTATTGAATTCAAGCTAATTACAGTACTATCTGTAGTTTTAGATAAATCCAACATCTGACGTTACCTTTCGACAGTTTTTTTTTACAATGTCTAGTGATGAATATTAAAATGGATATTTGGAAATCATTCCTGGAGGCCTAGACAAAAATGAGAATTGCCAGAAGGAAAAGTCTTCTACCACTCCACTGAAATTGTTCATCCGGCCAGCAATGCCCTCACCCCCCACCTTGCTAAATCCATTCATCTGTTCCCAGCCTTTATCTCACTCGACCTGTCACCAGCATTTTATACAGTTGATCATATCTTCCTCCTGGATTCACTCTCCTCCTTTGGCCTCTGGGACACACACTGCCTCTAGTTTCTGTCTACATTACAGGCTGTTCCTTTTCAGTGCTGGCTCTTCTTTTCTCCTCCACCTCTTTATGTTGGAGGGACCAGGACTTGCTCAAGACCTCCTTGTTTTCTCTGTCTGTCCCTTCTTCCTAGTGATCTTTTCAGTATCGTCGTGTTGAACCCCATCTATATGCCAAGGACTCCTAAATTTTATACTTCCAGTCCAGATCTACTTCCCCAAATTTAGACCTACATATTTAATTGATTACTAGATATCTCTACTTGGATGTCTCATAGGCATTCCATACTTCATAGGTTCAATACCACATCCCTGATCCTACCTCCAGAACCGGCCTCCCCTATGACCTTTTTCGTCTTAATGATAACTAACTACATTTAACAAGTTTCTTAGGCAGAGAAGCTGGACTCCTCTGTTTCTTTTATGCCCCACATCAATCCACCAAGGAATCCTAATTGTTTGTTCCTTCTCACTACCTCTATTCTCATCACCCTGATATGAGGTACCATCATCTCTTCCCTACATCATTACAGCAGCCTCCTAACTGGTCTTCCTGCTGCTACCCTTGCCTTCTTGGAGTCTGTTCTCCAAATAGCTGTCAGAATGATTTTTTGTTGTTGTTGTATAAACCAGATTATGTCACTCCAGAATCTGCCAGTGATTCCTCATTCCCCTTGGCATAAAAGTCAAAGCTTTTGAACGGCCAAAGAGCCCTACATTATCTGGGTAGCTATTACCTCTTTGACTTTATCTCTTGTTTATTTTAGTCCGTTCTCAAAATATACCAGGCACACCCCACTTTAGTATCTTTGCACTGGCTGGATGTCTTCATCTCCTATGAGTTTTTCTTCAAGTGTGACCTTCTCAGTGAACCTTTGCTCAAATGCAGTCTTCTCAATGAACCATCTAAGTGAAGCCAATGCTGATGACTTTAATTAAAATGGCAAAATAATGCATTCTAGCATTCCCAATCCCCGTTATCCTGCTTTTTGTAGTTGTTTTTGATGGCACTTATTACCTTCTAATAAACTGTATAATTCACCCTGCTCAAATTCAAGTGCTCATACAAAGGTTCCTTGCCAATTTGATTCACTGATGTATCTTAATGCGTATTACTATGTCTGGTACATCGTAGGCACTCAACAAATATTAAATGAATGAATACATACATATTTAATGTATGCACATCAAACTTTCACTTTTAAATTTAAGCTAAATTCTGACCTATTCACCAATTTGTCAATTTGATTAATAAATATTATGGGTCTCCTATATATCTAAAAGCCTATATCTTTTGCTTGAGGGAAAAATTTTAAAGTATGTAAGTGATCCACTTAACTGTTAGAGAGGTAAGATGGTGTAGCAGGTTGGGTTCCCCAGGAAGCAGAACCAAGGTGGAGATTAGTGTGGGGGAACTCGATGAGGCTGTGCTCTTCTGGAAGGGAACAGAAGGAAGTAGGATAGGGCAAAGGAGAGAAGTCAAGCTATGAAGCAGTTTCAGTAAAAGCTTCAGTTGACCCACACACAGGAGTTCTTAGAATGGAGTTATCTCCTTTGGAATGAGAGGCTCTGGTCCTTATATCCCCTCAAAGACTAGTCATTGAAAAGAGGCACCATAATAAAGTTGGCATGACCTTGGGAGAGGCACCCCTCATCTGCTGAGGCCATTCCTGAGGGAACTGGTATCTGACAGCTGTCTGCAGACATCACTCCCAGAAGCAGGATTAGTTGATTCTCAGTTCTTAAAGGTGGATTTAGATGGTGCATCAGAGCACATAGCACAGACAGGAATGCAACTAACTGCAACATGTGGTAGAAAGTGACAGTGTCTTAAGTTTTATAAAAGGACTGTAGATAAACATTTATAATACTAAAACTTGAAACTACTTAAATGTTTAATAAGAAGTGACTGGTCAGATAAATTATGGAATAGCCAAACAAGGGAAGGTTGTGCAGATATTAAATATCATGCCCTTAAAAATATTTAGGGAAATGTGAAATATGTAGTAAATGGTGCTAAGAAAAGAAAGGGGCAAAATTATTTAAATTGGACAAATACTTACAGACGTTCTTTAAAGGCTGGAGGGAAATGCACAGCACCAAAAGAGTGCTCACTTCTGAATGGGGTAATGGTGATCTGTTATTTTCTTCTTTTCTGTTTTTTCACATCTTGTATAACGAAAGTGTATTTGCTTTTATAATCATATAGATAACTTCTTAAAGAGGGATGCAATAAAATATACTATTTTCTTTCTATTTTCAGATATTTACATCCAGACGGATTGCCCTCTGACTATACAGTCAGTTTTCTATTCCGGATTCTTCCTGATACTCCAGAGGAGCCATTTGCTCTTTGGGAGATTTTAAATAAAAATTCTGACCCATTGGTTGGAGTCATTTTAGATAGTAAGTATATTTATTTATAAAATATTTGCACACACATGTATGAGTAATGTATGTGGCATGTCATCTTGCCTGGTTTGTGTGTATTGTAGAGTAACTCACTTATTTTAAGCTATTTGTAAATACTAATAATGAACTATATGATAGTTGACTCATTCATTCATCTACTCATTCTTTCAATAAATATTCATCGAGTTCCTACTATTTGCCAACACCAGGCTCTGGGATTCAGTAGTGAGCAAGGTGGAGAAAGGCAGTTCCTGAGACATGCCGACTGCAGGAACAGCATGCAACTTGATGCAGAGGAGGATCAGTGTGAGGGGTGGGATCAGAAGTCATTTTTCCTATATGGATATGACAAGTGTAAGATGCCTCTTTTGGGTTCCTGGGCCCAATTCCAACATGTGTGTTGGGCGTAGGGGGTGGAGGAGAGGCTCCCACACAACACCAAGCAATTCTTGGACACCAGCAGAGTATCTGAGAATTCAACTCCAATCTGACACTATTTACCAGAGGTAGCATCAGATTCCACAGGTTGAGGGCTTGTTCCTATAAGACTGTCCTCCTCCCCCTCCATTTCAACCACCAGTGGCAAGCTCAGGCTGCTATCAGCTACGCATTGGAGGTTCCAATAACCCACTCCAGCTCAGGATGTCAACTGAAAGTCCAGATTTTTACCTGTACTTGTGACCCACAGTCTATAAATCAGAGGTTCCCACAACTTCCTCCTCGGGTTCAATTATTTTGCTAGAGTGGCTCAAGGAACTCAGAGAAGCATTTTACATACTAGATTACCAGTCTATTATGAAAGGATATAACTCAGGAGCAAGGCATGGGGAAGAGGAGGGTTTCTTCCATGCCCTCTCCACCTGCACCACTCTCCCGGCACCTCCATATGTTTACCAACCTGGAAATTCTCTGAACCCCATCCTTTTGGGTTTTTATGGATGCTTCATTACATAGGAATGATTGATTAACTCACTGGCCATTGGCAATTGAACTCAGTCTCCACTCCCTCTCCCCTCCCTAGAAGTTGGAGGGGGTAGGGGGACTGAAAGTTGTAACCCTCTCGTCACATGACTGATTCTCCAGGCAACCAGCCCTTATCCTTAGGTTACCTAAGGGCTTTCCAAAAGCCACTGTATTAACATAACAAAAGGCACATTTTTTTTGTTCTTACCACAGGAAATTCCAAGGGTTTTAGGAGCTTCCAGACAGGAACCCCAGACAAAGACCAAGTATATATGACGAATATATTTTGGTCATCTGAATAACAAATATATTTTTCTTTTAAGTCACAATGTTGCAATGCCTCTTTCATATCCTAGAAAAAAATGTCAGATTGGCAGCAGCATATTTTGGGAAGAATTCTGGGGTGGAGATATAAAATTGAAAGTTGCATATGTGAGATCATCTAGAGAGTCAGTCCAGAAAGAAAAGAGAATAGTTGTGAATGAGAAATTCCATTGTTTGGAGATTGGAAAGTTGAGGAGGAAACAATAAACGAAAGTTCTTAACCTTTACTCTGGGATGTCACAAATGATTATCACTTAAGAGAATTATCAAGTTTTTGGTTAATGTCCCTGGGTTTTCTACATATATTTTTAGTTTAGGATCCCAGTCAATCTGGGAGTGAAAATTTGGTGGTTATTGTTAGGTATTAACTCAAACATTTGGATAAGAAAAGTATTTTAAGCTATTTCCAACTAGTATTTGTTAAAGGATATTTCAGTACATGGAAATAAATCAACAACTAAACATTGTGAGAGCATTTTGTATTGATTTTCAAACTAAGGGAAAGCTGTAGATTAAAAAGGTGTAAATTGCTAACTCTATATCCAACCAGGACTCTAAAACAAAGATGTCTCTTGGAATGATTAATACTTTCTTGCTCCTTTAGAAAGCAAAATGAAAAATTTAATTGTAACCAGGGAATGAATTAGTGAGAAAAATGTTCCTCTCTTTTTGTAATAAAATATTCCTTGTAACATGAAGTACTCAAGAGTAGGAAGGTTTTTTTTTACTTGTTTGTTTGTTCATAATAAAAGACACGCTGAAATATCACTATTTTGGGGCAATGTAAGTTACATGTCCTGGGAAAACTGGTTGCTTCAGTGGTTAAATAAAGCAAAGAGTCTGGTTTTTATTTCTTAAGATTTTGTTACCGAATTAAGTTGTATGAACCCTGCTCCGGGCCTAGCCTGGCCCATGCTCTCTGCCTTGGAGGGGGAGGGTTCTTTTTCCTTTCTGATTTGAGTAGGTGAATAGCAAAACCAAAGCCGAGATTGACACAACACAAGCTTTATTCAGTGGCTAAAGAAAGGAGAAATGGGAACTAAGTTCACAGATCAACTTCTCACCCACCTGAGGAAAGAGATTTAATTTTTTTTTAAACATCTTTATTGGAGTATAATTGCTTTACAATGGTGTGTCAGTTTCTGCTTTAAAACAAAGTGAATCAGTTATACGTATACATATGTCCACATATCTCTTCCCTCTTGCACCTCCCTCCCTCCCACCCTCCCTATCCCACCCCTCTAGGTGGTCACAAAGCACCGAGCTGATCTCCCTGTGCTATGAGGCTGCTTCCCACTAGCTATCTATTTTACATTTGGTAGTGTATATATTTCCATGTCACTCTCTCACTTCATACCAGCTTACCCTTCCCCCTCCCCGTGTCCTCAGGTCCATTCTCTACGTCTGCGTCTTTATTCCTGTCCTGCCCTTAGGTTCTTCAGAACCACTTTTTTTTTTTTTTAGATTCCATATATATGTGTTAGCATACGGTATTTGTTTTTCTCTTTCTGACTTACTTCATTCTGTATGACAGACTCTAGGTCCATCCACCTCACTACAAATAACTCAATTTCGTTTCTTTTTATGGCAGAGTAATATTCCATTGTATATATGTGCCACATCTTCTCTATCCATTCATCTGTCGATGGACAGTTAGGTTGCTTCCATGTCCTGGCTATTGTAAATAGTGCTGCAATGAACATTGTGGTACGTGACTCTTTTTGAATTATGGTTTTCTCAGGGTATATGCCCAGTAAGTGGGATTGCTGGGTCATATAGTAGTTCTATTTTTAGTTTTTTAAGGAACCTCCATACTGTTCTCCATAGTGGCTGTATCAATTTACCTTCCCACCAACAGTGCAGGAGGGTTCCGTTTTCTCCATACCCTCTCCAGTATTTATTGTTTGTAGATTTTTTGATGAAGGTCATTCTGATTGGTGTGAGGTGATCTAATTTTAAAGAAAGACAAAGAGAGGAGGAGTGAGGCTGATGATGGGGAAGCATATGCATTAGTCTACCAGGGAAGGGGCAGGGCTTTTCCCAAGGGACTGGGGTGCCACCTCCTTTTTCTCCTTTTTTGGTCCTTAATGGCTGCCAGTAAGTAGGTGTAGGTAACATGCTAAAGTAGTAAATCACCGTATAATGGGACTCAAGGTCTGTTGGAGGTCAGATTCATCATCATCTTGGTCCCAGCTGGTTCCATCTGTTTTTTTTTTGTTTTTTTGTTTTTTTTTTGTACCTTCCTTTCTTACCTCTGGACCTTTTAACTTACAAATTTATGTTCACTCCTGCTAAAGGTGGGGGATTGGCAGCTTTTGAGCACGGGCATTCCTTCCAAAGGTGCGGGTTAGACGGTTGATGGGTTTTGAGCAAAGATCTGGAGCAGCTCTGGCAACAATTTGATTAACTTCATTTTTCCTTTTTGTCTGCCTCTACTTCCAACTTCAGACAACCATCTCCCAAAAGGATAGTGGGAATGGGAGTATAGGCAAGGAACTACCGAGGAACAATATATGTCAGGGTCCTTGCCTCATCATCATCACTACATGGTTAAGTTAGTTAATCTGGCCAATTGAAAGCCTGGGGCAACCCAAGGACTATAGGTCATTTCCTTACCTACTCGTCACTTTGTCCTAAACACAGCCTGAAAACAAAGGTTACATTATTTTGAGTTGACTTTTTAAAAAATTACCCATTTTAATACTTTCTCAAATGTTTTTAATTTCCTTTCTTTGATTAGATGGTGGAAAAACCCTAACATATTTCAACCATGACTACAGTGGGGATTTTCAAACTGTTACTTTTGAAGGACCTGAAATTAGGAAAATTTTCTATGGAAGCTTTCACAAGGTGAGTAATGCCTTGTATACATATATTCTTTATTCTATTTGCTGTGGGCAAAGCAACGGAAGATAGTAAAACAAAAAATCCGTAGAGCTTTGGATCTCATACTTAATCTGAAGTAAGAATTACCTGTGGGGCTTGTAAACAATGCCCAGACATTCTGATTTGGTAGTTCTGGGATGGGACCCTAAAATGTACATTTTTATCCAGTACCGCAGGGGATATTGATAGTGTCGGAAGGAAGATATTTTCCTCTATCCTTCTAGGTTCCTCTAGCTAACCTAAGAATTAAATTGACATGAGACAGATTAACAGGAAAAACTCAAACAAAAGTTTAATAACATGTATACATGGGAGAGACCCAGGAAAAACTGAGTGTCTCACCAAAATACCCGAAAGCTTCACCTTAAGTACCATCTTCAGCTAAAGACAAAAGAGGATTTTGTGGATGGTAGTTTGGGACTTCAAAGGGAAGGAAGGTAATTCACATGGAGATGGAAAAGCAAATGTTTGGTAAATAAATATTTGCTGGGCCTGCAGAGACAATGGGACACAGATTTTCCCCCACCATACCTAGCCTATATTCTTTGCAGATATCTCTGGTGATAGCTCTGTTCTGGGAACAGGACTTCTGTCTAAATCCTTTTAGGCAGTTAGAAGGAAGCTCAAAGTTTCTTCCTGAGTCTTTTGGGCCTTAATTGTTTTCAGCTTGAAACGATCAGCATACCAAAGAGACATTTTGGGATGGCAAATTTTGGTGCCCTACCACAGAAGTGGTCCAGGTTCTTACTTTAAGGAACCATGTAGTAGAGGGTACTGTATTATTTAGCAGAGAGTTGTTAGTTCACTACATTATGTATGATGTAGGAAGGATTGCTGGTCTACCTGGCCACCAATATAGATAAATACCAGCAGCCAAATCATGTTGAAATATGTAGACAGATTGCACTGAGACATATATATATATATATATATATATATATATATATATATATATATATACACACACATATATATATATATATACACACACATATATATATATATATATATATATATATATATATATATATATATACACATATATATATATATACACACAGACAACCCATCACTGCCATTATATAAGTTACCCGGAGGAAGCTGGTAAAACCTGACTTTAGTTGTTCTTATTTTAACCTGGCACTTGTGATAGAACTCTGTTCATTCACATTTCACACCTCTGAAACACTTTTGTTTCGGTGATCACTGGAGTAGACATGCTTCCTTCCAAACTTTACTGTTTCCTTTGTGTTTAGTGAATAAGCCCACTGATCTCTGGGCTGTTAAGGAATGCAACACCAAGAGTGCCGGAGAGCAGAGAATTTACTAAGTGTTACTGCAAAAACTTTGCCTTTTAACCATGCCCTTCTTGTACTGTCAGAGGGAGGGAAGGGATGTTGCAAAGCAGTCTTCATCTTGGCTTCTGTCTCCTGATGTAGAATGTGGTCAGATCTATCTAATCTACACAACTTTGCTACTTTCTGGGGTTTTGAATCCCATAACTGTATAAGAACAATTGCATAACAAAATTCTGACTCTTTTTTGCATAAGAAAAGTTGCATAAAAATGGGTTTTTTTTTTCTGGTTTAATTGGACTGTGCAACCAGAAGTACAAGGTATCTTAAAAACACATGAGACGCAGATGATTTATTAGTTCATGGTTCAAAATAGTCCCATTAGCATTTCCTTGGAATTATTGTCATTTATTTACCAACTCCCTCTAGACATGATTCTTTTCTTGGTTAGGCAGAGTCAGTCACAAAGTAGCCAAGAAATATTACAGGGGAAATGAAAAGCATGTGAGATTTCATTAGTGTTTAAAAAAAATACAACATAGAGATGGTACCTGAATGTGGAACTATCATGGAAATGGTAAAAGTAGAACCTTTTTCCTTAAGCAAAACACATAGTGACAGAATTCCTTCTTTTCTCTTCCATACTTTTTGGTGAGGAGTCATGCAGTTATGTAAATTTGGTTGATATTTTCTCCTGCTTCTTACCTTCTAAAATATCTTTACTTTTATCAGCTACATGTTATTGTCAGCAAGACTTTGGCCAAAGTGGTTATTGACTGCAAGCAAGTGGGTGAGAAGGCAATAAATGCATCATCTAATATCACATTAGATGGTGTCGAAGTCCTAGGGAGAATGGTTAGATCAAGAGGACCAAATGGAAACTCTGCACCAGTAAGTGGATAAATAAGTGAATCTGTGTTATTGTTAAAGAAAAAAATCCTCTTGAAATATAATTATCTATCTTCCAGGGGAAAAATTTGGTAAAGGGATGGATGGAGGGAGGGCTGGATGAATGATAGATTGATGAATGGATAAACAAGTAGATAATGGCCTCTTCAAATGAATTAAAACATGAACGTTCAAAGCTCTTGCAATATGCTTCTGCTATATTATAAGGAGAATGCTCCAAGAATTAGACTAGTTTGTTTTCTAAATGGATTTTAAAATTCAAATAGTAAAATATTCATATTTTAAAATTCAAATAAAATATTGTGGCATAAATGGTTTGTTAGTGAGAATCAAAACTGTAAATGAACCTCATTTATATAAGCAGATACAAATCCGAATAAAATATGTTATTATTATACACAGTAAATTGACATAAGTCTCTCATTTGAGTTAGACTTGGGCATTTTAAAACTAGATTCTGGCTATTGCTAATGTAAAATTAACCCTTTAATTGTTAATAGTTATTTAAATAACAAATCATTCTAAGATATATTTTTCATCATATAACATGGGGTTTCAGACCAGGAGACTTCAAATTGACAAAGAAATCACATTCCCTTCAGTCACTACCTGCAAAAAAGAGCAGTGTACACAAGCTTTTGTTTTAGCACCACACATTCACAGCTAATTAGCAACATTCTCTAATTTGAGTCATTCTATAATTAGAACCAATTAGCCTGGAGGGAATTTTATTCTTGTAAGCAATTCCAAATATTCAAATCTACACTTCTCTTCTGTGTAGCAGAATAATCAGGTTAATTATGACTCACTCTTATTGTCTTATGCTTTCAGAGATCTGTAGAACTAGCCAGTTATATGGAATTTTAGAAAGACCTGGTGGTTCTCAAAGTGTTTTTAAGCTGAAATCACTTAGTACAAATGAAATCTTCTAGTATATCAAATAAATGAGTATGATTAAAACACACCCATGTTGATTGAATGGGAGAGGGGACATGGGGTAGCAGGTGCTGCCATCCTCCAGTGTTCCCTAAGGGTGCTTTGAGGAACACAGTTCTAACTCCTCTGCTCTAGTATAACCCCTTCACTTTACATACCAGGAAACAGCCCCAGAGTGGTGAGGAGGGAATTTACTTTGGGACAGTTTGCTGTTTCATGGCATTTCTCTTTGTGGTAACAATAGAAATGAAATCCTTGTGTACAATCAGGGTATATTGATGCTTTCAAATCTTCATAGATGTGTGCTAATTAGTTTAACACTTAGCTTTGAAGTATCTTTAAAAGTACTTTTGTTTCTACTTTGCTTTGGAGAACTATGGATTAGATGTTTGAAAAGAGGGAATATAACAGCTATGGAAGGCTCTTTTGTTTTCAGTGGTGGTAAGAGACTTTTAAGAATGTTTACATGATATTGAGGAGTTATCTCCTCTTAATTTGTGGTATTCCATGTGGATTAAGAAAAATTTCACCTTCTGCTTCATGGAAGATACTTTTATGATAGCACACTTCAGAATTTACAAGGCTATAGAATTGGCAAACTATGGATAACTTGTATGGATAAATGGATGTATATAGATGGATGCTTAGAAGGATGAATGAATAGACTCTAATTTAAGAAAGAGAAACAGTTCCAGGTGGATGAGATTATGGCCTATATCATTTAGTACTATCATTATTTTTTTATTTTAGACATAATGCATATAAAATCCCTGACACTTAGTAGCCATTCAATGAAGAGCAGCTATTTTTATTGAAGAATGTCAACCATATCTTTTCCATCTCACCTTTTCTAAACCTCTAGGACTTGCTTAACCCTTGATTATTTGTAGTCATATATTATTTTCTTGCTCCTTCATATAACTGCATTTCACTTCTCTAGCCAGAGTATAAACCCCTCAAAACAGAAACCATGTCTTGGTCTTCATTTGCAATGACCCACGTCTACCCTACATCACAGTATCTAATAAATTCATATGAACAGAGTACTTTCTCAAGAAACACTTGATAGGAATTAAATAGTAAGGCATCTATTTGAATTGTATCATGTCTTTTCTTAAAATGTTTTGCATGTATTGTATTCCATGTGTGGTACTGACAACAGTCCACTAATATATATCATACCATCTCCTAATTATAATTCATACTTTACAACTACAGTTTTATAATTACAGTTACAAATTAATTGTATTTCAAATTACACTCTACGTAGTAATTTTCCTCCAATTGTGTGACCAATTAAATATTAAAGAATTTATTTCTTAAAGCAAAAATGACTGTAGGTGTCAGGCCTGCTGGTGATATATCTTTACTTTTGACCATGACAGAAAATCAATTAAACAGAGCACCCTCTGTGGTAACTTCCACCCAGTAGGAGACAAAGGGGAATTTATAGAAGTCAATCATTAAAGAGTTCTTTGTAAGCCTAGTAGGAAAAAAGTTGTAGCTTTTGCTAGAATCTAGAAGTCTACAAAGGATTACTAAATAGATTTTTAGTCTACCCACTTATTGAGGAATTTGATTATGTTGAAATGGATGATATTAGAGTAGATCTCAAGAATGTGATTGAAAACTCACTTGCTTTTTTGGTTTATTACTTAACTGTTTCAGGGCAAAGCAAGAGAGAAGCTTCAGTCTTCAGTTCTCAATTTAGAAATCATACATTGCTAATATAATCTTGGTATACATATGCAAAAGGCAATGTGTAATGTACAAGTTTTGGGTCATTCCAGGAGGGGTAATTATCATCTAAGAGGGATGAGTAGTTTATAGGTAAGCATTCCCTGGCAAATTCAGCAATGATTCAAAAACTCTCAAGTGATGGAAGAACTCTAAATTATCTTTCTTTAAAGACTACAGATTTTTTAAACCAAAGTTGAGTGGAGGAGAGATTAATGGATTTAGGGATATAGTAACCACTGTATTGAAATTACTCATATTCATAACAAAAACAACTTGCGTTCAGCAACACAAGATTTTACATGCAGCAAGAGTCCCTAGTGGGACTAAACTAATAGGCAGGCTTAATTTAGCCGTCAAAACACACATGGAAAGAAACTTAACAACTGTGCTTCTCCTTTCCAATCTTCTTTCTCCTGAGAAGTTTCTTCTACCTTTTCTGATACCTAATGAAATTATCATACTGCCAATCAGGGATGATTCAAGAAAAAATTTGAGCTTCTGGCATTGATTATGTTTGTTAGTGTCTTTTTCCCACCTTTTCAAATCTAACACTTATTTAATTATACAACTGACATTTATTTAGCCCTCTGATGTGTAAATAAAGACAAATACAAATTATGTTATGGAGTTTTTAGTAATTTTATTTAGAGTTAAAGCTTTTATTTAGAAATCAATAGTAGACTAGTAAATGATCCTCTAGAAACAAGTTTTTTTAAATTGCAAGGGCATGGTTGTGTTTTCACTGGATTGCATCTTTTACTCCTTAAAATGGTGATAGTGACTAACATTTATTGCCTGCAATGGACTAGGCAGTGTGAACATTTCTGATATTATCTAGTTTAATCCTCCAATAACCCTAGGAAGAGATACTTATTATTATCCCCATTTTATAGATGCAGAAACTGAGACTTGAATAAGTTAGGGAGGAATCCCCTTTCAAAAGTGAGGAAAGTGAGATATGAGATTGTATCTGAGTTGCATGTGGTTACCCAATTCCCATTCTGAGCTCTCTTCCCTTGGGTCAGACTGATTATGATAGAACTTAAGGCAGAGGAGGGAATCTGGTCTGTAACAGTGAACATATGCCCTGTCTATTCACTGGCAAGTTCAAAAACTCACCATTATTTGAATTACAACCTTGAAATAAACGTGATCAAAATGTTCCCCCAAGCATGTCTACACCTAAACATTCTAATTACTACCATCAACTACAACAGCTGCTCCTTTTCATCTCCTAATTGAATAGTGCCATCATGGTTTCCCTTAAATTCAGTAAGCTGATGGCGAGCAAGTAAAAACACCCTGTTCAATAGGTGACAAGTGATAAAGGCTTAATAAATCTTAGTTTGGAGGTGGAATCAATCAAATTTACACACCAATTTAAAAGCAGAACATGGCCTAGGTCCTCAGGACTCTTTCTCCTATGTTCTCGGGCAATGTAAAGCTCTCCAAATATTTGTGTAAGTTCAGGTACAGCTTGACTTCAAATTATAAGCTTAAAAATGTTATACTAGAAAAAAAATCAACAGATGAAAGCTCGTACTGAGTGGAGAGTTGAGCCAGGGGTACATTTTAATTTCCATTCACAGATCACAGTGACTCAACTGCCAAGAAATATTTTAATCTTATTTTCATGCTAACATCTGACCCCAAATGACTTGCCTTTTGTGCTACACCCAAACAAAAATGTCCAGTAATGAAAAAGTGTTTGTAATTGTCTAAGTGTTCCCTTGAAAGAGATTATAAAAAGTGTAAGTGGGAGGGTACTTTTTTTTTATTTGGCCAGATATTTTTTTTCATAATGTTCAGTCAGTTACAAAGGAAAAAAGTTGGAGAAGTCAAAAGGGGCTGCCTCTTAGTCACTTGAAGTATGATTTATTTTGAACCATATTGTCTTGCTCTTTTAGGCACTCAAATATAAGATCTTTGGACATGTCATCTCTGTAATGTTTCCTCCATAATTTGTATAAATGTGTGTGTAATTGCTTCTGGAATAAAAGCCAGATTTTTAAAGAACAATCCCCAGAAATGTGCCTTGGAAAAGAAGTCTCTAAATAAAGGCTGAGGAATCTAAACTATTACGAATGCAAAACAATTATGAATAAATTTGTTGTACTCACACAAAAAAGGCTGCTGACTTCATCTAACTTGAAAAAGAAAAGACAGCCTACAAGCATTCTTCAAATGATAGTATCAGCCTCATTCAGCATTTAGTAGGTATTCGACCTCTTGAATAAATAAAATGAACTCATAAGAATCCCAGTAACTCAATAGGGTAGGGGAATTTTAGCCAAAGGTTTGTATGGAGACATTATACTGTTATAGGTGATTAGGCAGTGAATGTTTATTCGAAAAACTTCAAGAAAGCCTGGTATATCCTGGGACTAGTAAAAAGACTTTGCTTTAAATAAATCTTTCCATTCACTAAAATGTGTTCACACTGAGGGCTCTATTCAGAAATGGAAAATTTCTTAATGGATGAATGACTTACAGAATTAACTGAATCTATCTAATGCTGTCATAATGGGACCCATTTAATAAATGTCCCCAGACAAATGGCATTGTCAAGTTAGGCTGGGGTATCTACATTTTAAACATTAGACTAATGATCTGTTTACTGCAAAATAAACCACAAGAAAATGAGGTGTGCTGTTCAAATCCCAGCCAGAATTCAGCTTTCAACATGTGCTTAAATTACTTTGACTTTTTCATCCCAAGTCCTAACTTACAGAATGGGGTTGACATTACTAAGTAATCATACCTCATAGTGGTGATTGAAAGATTAAATGATATAGGCAAAGTCCTTAGGATAGTGCCTGGCACATAGTAAGTTTTTCTACAAGTGTTTGCTGCTATTGTTATTTGCTAAGATTTTTCTCAACCAAAACATTGATTATTGGGGACACAAACTACTGTTATATTTCTGCTCTCAATATTGTATCACTTTCATTTTCATTCTACAATTTTGGCCTCTGTATTATGTACTCCTACAGCTTAAAGATCAATTATAAAAGGGCTTTTGTACATGTTACATTAAGTAATATTTATTTTTAAAAATAATAAAAAAAAGAAAAAATAATAATTATTATTTATAACTGTATTCTGGGAACTGTTCTAAATATTTCCCTTTATGAGTTCATTTTATTGTTATGGCTACTATTATTACTCTAATGAATAGCTACTATTGAATAGCTACTATTATTATCCTAATTTTATAGGTAAGGAAAATTGAGACTCCAACACATTAAATAATTTGTTTCAAGTGACTTAGCTTGTGAGTGGATTACACCCAGGCAGCCTAGCTCCATAGCCTCCTAATCTCTATGCTCCTTGAAATATCTTTGTTGCTATTGTTGTTTATGAAAACCAGCAGCTGTGTTCTTTAAAAATGCTTTAATTTTAAAAACCTAATTTTTTAATGGTCCTAATTTTGTTGTATGGTTGCCCTGAGCAGACTTAAATATTATACCCTTTGGGAAAAAATGTTTTTTAATATAGAAAAGAAAAGAATAGTGAATCATGCAATATTTCTTCAAATAACACAATGGTTTTATATTGAAACAAGAAAACAGGATGTCTTGATTTATGGATCTGCTTTCAAAAATTGTGTCATTTTATGAATCTTGCAAAACTCACTTGGGGAAGGATGTTTGCAGCAAGGCACAATTCTTCCTGGGTATAACAAAAGAAAGCCTGACTTCATTTTCTTTACTGTCAGATAGGACAGGCTCTTTTGTGATGCTGTAAGCATTGTTAGTAACCTATTTCAGTCAAACCAACTACTTGAGTATTCTCATCTTCATCCAGGGGACCCTTGACAGGGATGAGAGAAAATAAGGCACCAAGAGTTTCTAGCTTTTGCTGAAAACACCACTTGCTGAAGGAAAGTTACAGGTTTAAAATGCAAAGAATTTCATCCTTCTCCCAGCTCTGTAATTGATGACACTTTTTTCTTTTTTGTTTTTTAAATGGAAGTGTGGTTGACTTACAATGTTGTGTTAGTTTCAGGTGTACCGCAAAGTGATTCAGTTACAGATAGCTAGATAGCTAGATAGATAATGTCTATTCTTTTTCAGATTCTTTTCCATAATAGTTTATTATAAGATACTGAATATAGTTCCCTGTGCTATACAGTAGATCCTTGTTGTTTATTTCATATATAGTAGTGTGTATCAATACCAAACTCCTGATGATATTCGATATTTGAAAATAATATAGGAAGAAATATAGTATTAGAAATGGTCGCATCATGAAGCTAGTGTGAGCCCTTAATGATATTATAATGATGTTTCTAAATATTTCAAAATATACATTAACTTGTTGTCAACATAAATGAGTAGAACAAGACTGTCTAAATATTTATGGTGTGATTGATGGCTTAAATAAAAATATACTCAGCACAGATTCTCACAATACTGTACGAGAGTCTGTCATGACACCACATTGTAAACAGTATTTATGTGTCTGTCTCTTACTCCCTATAAATTCTTTGAGGGCAGAACTCTGGTTTTGCTCATTTTCATATCCTAAAGGAGGTCTACATGGCATCTGGCTTGCATTATGCACTAAAAAAAAGTGGCCAAATATATGCATGAATGATGAAGGTCAGAATTAATTCAACAAGTCTTCATCATGAAACCTACTACATGCCACATGTCTTCACAAACTTTTTTTTTTTTTTTTGTCCGCACGACATGACATATGGAATCTTAGTTCCTTGACCAGGGATAGAACCCGTGCCCCCGGCAGTGGAAGCATGGAGTCCTAACCACTGGACCACCAGGGAATTCTCTACATGCCACATGTTATGATAGGGGGCACAAAGGTGAATACGTGGTTCTATGTTCTTTGATGACCTCCCAGTGTGAGGAGAAGAAAATATAAATAATTGTACTGTATGGTGGGACATATGCTATAAAAGATGTATGGAGCATTGTGGGATTACAGAGGCACTTGGAGTAACTGTGATGGACAGGACAGGGAGGACTTCAACAGAAGCACTAAGCATTTTTAGGTACAGATGGAAGGAGGAATTGTGCTAAATAAGGGGGTTTGGATGGTGGATGGAGTAACTACTGACAAAAATCTTAAATCACTGTATGTTTGAGGAACAAAGATTGATATTGTTAGAATGGCTTTTTAATTTATTCACTGTAATATTATGTTATAAATGTATTGGTGTTCTATTATGTAATACATACTATGAAATCATTACAATTATAAACACAATGTATCTATATATCTTTTATTGAATGACAATTTTCTTTTTAAATTGAAGTTCCAGATACAGATGTTTGATATTATTTGTTCCACATCATGGGCCAGTAAAGACAAATGCTGTGAACTTCCTGCCCTGGTAAGAATTCTTCTTTCGTTATTTGGTCTGTTCTTTATTGAAGTTTTCTAAAGTTATATTTAATTTTCCCTGAAAATGAAATGCTGTTTCACAAAACTCATGTCACAGATAATTCATTGTGATGATGGTGATGAAAATTAGAAAGAGGTTAAGAAGCGGGTGTGTCTGGAATCAGCAGGACACACTGACATATGTGGTGGGGGCTCCACAGCTCCACAGAGTGACTTCTGCAGAGTCCAGATGTTCCCAAATTTCAGGTTCGCTGAAACCTTTGGTGTCACAATAATGTTTTTCATGGCACCCCGAGCCCAAAGAAATACCTAACAATTCCATACATAAGGTCATTAGGTCCAAACATCTTCCTAAGTCTTTACATCCTAACAACTCAGTAGCTGTATGAAAAAATGATAAACATAAATCGAAAATTTTAAATGATGAACTTATTTTTAAATAACCACAACTACTTACTAATAGGATGTGTGTGCCTGTGGAGAATGCACTATTTCTCATGTCTTGGAATCTGATCAGACATCACCCTTCTCACTTCTTTTTCCACATTGATTTTCCCCATGGTACTTGCTTTCCTTCATAGCTACTGCTGAAAAACCAGATTTGCAAATATAGGACATCAAAAATAGTGTTTCAAAATCTAGTGTTGAAACTGTGAACCCCCTTGAGTTAGTCATTCATACGAAGTCCAATGGGTGCCGAATATTGCTGTTTCTCTTAATTCTTTTGAACACTCAGAGTGTCCCGGTGAGTTTGCTGTACTGCTCCAGGCCATCTTTCCACACAGTTTGGGAATCATAGTCATGATCTATATAACCTAAGCAAGGCTGCTAGAAAAATAAACTTTTTCTCATTATTAATACCAAGTGTAATTCACAGGGAGGGGGTACCTGTATATATAAAGACAGATTGTTCATAACTAAGGATCTTTAGGACCAGTGAGCTGAAATGTTGACCCTGTTATGGTTGGACAGGCATCATATCTTAAGAATTCAACTGGGAGAATGGGCATGGGGAAGACTTCATCAAGCCTAAAAGATTTGCTTTTTTAAGACCTTACACCAGATCACATCATCTGTTGCAGGCAGTAAATTCATGGTGACTATGTTTGAGAAGGAAATGACTTTTTTTTTTCATCAAAATAAGTTTCCATTAAACTGTGGTGAGGAATTACATCAGAGACACTGTGATGTTATGCTTACGGGCAGGTAGATTGGAAACTTTAAAGGGAAACACTCAGAATCTTATGGAAAATGTGATCACCACATCTCCTGGGAAGGACCCAGCCCTTCTCAAAACTTTCCTTTTCATTTCTATCACTGAAGATGTGTAAATCCCGTGGTAGAAATACATGGATGGAGACACCGTCAACAGCCATGGCGAAACCATTCCCGAGTCTGTGGTCATAGGAGGTCTGCTGTCAGCCTAATTTGGGGGGATCTTTCAGGATACTTAAGTTTGTATTTCACTCAAGCTGCCCAAGATATCAGGCCAGATACGTTAGCAGGGTTTTTATCCTGTAATGAGCTGAAACTTTTGACTATCGTCCAACATTTAGCGAGAAGCATATAAAGGCTCTTTGCTCAACATTTTTGCGTTTCTGTTGTGAATATTTCAGAGACTGAGATTATTTTTATCTTGATAATTTAATTATCATCTGCGCTCTATTCAGCTCTAACATTACGTTTCCCCAAGGTCTTAGAAAATGAAGCTCACTTTCTCTCTATCCAAAGGGACAGATGAACCCTTCAAAGTTCTGTAGTTTCTTATCCCAGGGAAGACTTCTTTTTGGCTGCTACTCCAAATGTGATATTCACAAATCATTCAATAGCCCTTAGCAAGTGCTCTGTCTTGGTTTACACTCCAGTGACTCATTCAGATACATTCAGCCTGGTATTCATCCTCTATCTTGTAGTGTTACCTGACAGCAAAATTCTCCAAGAGGAAATGACCTCCTATCCCAAAACTTTAGATTGATGCTGTGATGTTTTCTTACTTTCAGTCACAGAAGGTGAACAGTAGTTAAAATTGTTACAGGGATGATGTGTTTAAGCACTGTTTTTGTTTTCTTTTGTTTCTTTGTTTTAGTGTAGATGCAGTTGTTTTGATGGTCTATTCCAACAAGTTTTCTTTTATCCTTTGAAATGGAAAAAAAATGTTGTAACACAAAGGAAGTGTTCAGGACCTTTAGTCCATACAGAGTACTACTTCTCCAACTGAATTAAATAGTAACCAGAATTTTTTTTTTTTTTGCACCCACTTCTGCCTTTCTTTCTTCACCTGGATTCCCAAGCTCGTTTTATCAACATCCTTTGATAATAATGATGATCTAGAGAGCCATTCATTGTTTCTTTCAAGAAAAGATTTTGTGGTCAGAAGAGAATATTCTCTGCCTTTCTAGACTAATGCTCACTTACTAATTTTTTTGAAGTGTCTTAAAGTGTTTTCTTTGAGTCCATAAAGCCATTTGTATAGACCATCTTGTTAATAGTTATGCTATTTCTTTTTCTCCTCAGAGGGATGAAGAGACCTGCCCAGAGCTTCCACATTCCTGCTCCTGTTCTGAAATCAATAAAGGGGCTCTGGGACCAGCAGGCCCTCCTGTAAGTATTGCCTAGTTTGAACTTAAAATGTTCTTTAATAATATTTATAACTATCACTTGTTGCGTGTCTGTGCCCATCACTGTGCTAAATACTTACTCACTTAATCCTACAAGCAAACTGAAGCACAGAGAGGTCAAGTAACTTGCCTAAAGAACTCAGCTTGGAGGAGCTGCTCTTCAAATCCAGGTCTCCGTGACTCCTATAGATGATGCTCTTAACTGCTGCACCACACTATGTCTCACAGTGCTATCTATTCAGAATCTTCCCTTTGAAGTCCTGTGGCTTATTTTCAGTGTGAATGTTTCCAACATTGGCCCCCTGCTTGTTGTTGTAAGATTTGCATACATCCCCTCTGCCCATTCTATATCAACATTGATAGTGAAGGGAGGTTTTTCAAAATCACTAGGAAAAGTGTCCCATGTGAGCATGAAGTTCTCCATTACTGACTGGAACTTCATACAGAAAAGAAGGGGGCGGGGAAATGGGAGAGGAAGGAAAAAGGAAGGAAAGGGGAGAGGAAGAGAGGAAAGGAGAGAGAGAGGGAAAGAGAGAAAGAAAACATTTTTTTCTTATAAACATTATATATATATAGATTCATACATGTAAACATACATGTAAAAACTAAACATAACATTTTCTCATTTGGTCAAATACTACAAAATGAAGGGTTTTTATTGTTGGTGTTGATGTTAATTTGCAAAATCATGCTAATTTATAGCATATTTCACACAAAGAAGACATTTAAAAATTCTTAGCACAGGTTGGTAACTGTCTATATATCTCTACAAATAGGTCATTAAAAATTTTTTATACAATTTTAAAGGTTACTTTCCATTTATAGTTATTACAAAATATTGGCTATATTCCCTGTGTTGTACAATATATCCTTGAGTCTATCTTACACCCAATAGTCAAGAAAATATTTTTTAAAAATATAAAATGTGTATAATTGCACTCTCTGTGTCTTTGAATTGACCGTGATAGATCTTTCGTAATATGTCTAAATGCTTATGTCTAACCTGCTAACCTGGGGTTATCAGCGTTTCTTTGAGAAGTGTGATATAGCTGGTCTTTGGTTAGGAAGTGGCAAATATATCAAGGCAGAAAGACAAAGAAAACAGGGAGAAGATGCAGGAGCACATGAAATCCAGACCTTGCAGGAGGAATGTTCTGAGGCAGACCTGTGCTTACATGTGGCTTGCCGTTGGCAACCAGTGCGGTCAGCACGCATGCGTAGATACCCCTTGCTGACAGCTGGTGTGCAGCATGGACATTTGCTCCAGGTCGGCCCCACCAACATAGTTTGTCTTCATTTGTGTAGCACACTTACCGAACTGAACAAAAAGGAAGAGAAACTGCTGAATGTATCTGGAATGTATCCCATCAGTCTTTCCTTTATCTTTGGCACATAGAACACTCTTTCAAGCTCTGGACGTAGACCCAAATATTGATACTTTTTTTTTTTAACAAAAGTCTCTTTATCCCAAAGAAGCAAATATGGAGTTAATGGTAAAAGCATTAAATTTAAATAAGACTAGGTAAGTCATGGAGCCACTGTGAACCTCCATTTCCTCATGTATAAACAGCACTCACCTCTTGAACAGGTATTGTGAGGAATACACAGAATAATATTTATAAACATATTTTGTGCATTATAACTCATTGATCAGATGTAAGGAGTTGTCTTTAGTTTAATCTGGGAATTGAAAACAAAGATTTATTTTCGACTGTGTGTGGCTTGTTTTTTTCATCCCAAAGTATGTCTTGAACATCCCAAAGTATGTCTTTGAACTTTATCAAACAATCACATTGTTTAGTTTATTCGTTGTACCTTCTGTAAGGAATTCCACTATATAAACAAGAGTTTATTGACCCATTACTGTGGAGTATTTTCCTTCTACAGTATCATTACAGTGAATGTCCTTTGTATGTCTCTTTGCAAGCTTGAGTAAGTGCTCTTGCAATAACACTTAGAATTAGATTTGTTGGAGAAAAAAGAAGGTGCATGTTCAACTTCATGAAAAAAACCCAAATTGCCCTTCAAGGTGGCGGTCCCAATATCCTCTCCCACACACTTGGTATGAGAGGTCTAGTTGCCCTACCTCTCACCAGCACTGTCTGATGTGGCCAGATGTGAGAGCTTTCACTTATGATGACTGTAAAACTCTGTCCTTGTTCTTTAAAATAGGACTTTCTCTCCCTGCTAGTGAGATGGGGCAGTTTTTCATTTGTCTCTGAACCATTTGGATTTCTTCCTGCGTAAATACCCATTTATACAGTTTGCTGGGGTTTTGTTGTACAGTTTTTTCTCATTGATTTGTCAGTGGTTTTATGTATTTTGGACACTAATCCTTTATTAATGATATGGTTTGCAATATCTTTTTCTGGTCTGTGACTTGCTTGTTGTCATTTGTGGCAAGGTATATTATCTAGAAATTTTTATTCTAATGTAGTCAAATTTAATATTTCCATGAGCTATTGTCTTTTATATTTTTCTTTATCCCTTCTTTCAGCCATGATTTCTTAGAAGTGTCTTTTAAAATTTCCAATCGTGTGCAATTTTTATCTTTTTCTTATTGATGTATTCATTTATTGTACTTTATCATGGAAGAGAGTTTGTAGAGTACAAAAAAAAAATTGACTTTGGGGTTTTATTTGACTCTCATAGGCAGTGTAAATTCTTGTCCCTAGATTGTATGAGAATCAGTTTCTGGGTAATATTTCTTTTTTTTTTTTTTTGTGGTATGCGGGCCTCTCACTGTTGGGGCCTCTCCCGTTGCAGAGCACAGGCTCCAGACGCACAGGTTCAGCGGCCATGGCTCAGGGGCCCAGCCGCTCCGTGGCATGTGGGATCTTCCCGGACCGGGGCACGAACCCGTGTCCCCTGCATTGGCAGGCGGACTCTCAACCACTGCGCCACCAGGGAAGCCCCTGGGTAATATTTCTTAGTGGAGACATTTACTACCCCTCCCGTAGCTAAAGTGGAAACAACATCTTGATCCTCCACCTGCTAGTGAGACTTTTTGTTGTTGTTGTTCTAGCTCAGAGTGCAGCCTTTCAAGTTCCTCAGCTTTAAAGGATGTTTCATATTCTGTGCTTCCTCCACTTCTCATAGGTCCCAGTTCACATTTCATTGCCTTGTGTGGGCTATAAAATACACATTTTCCAGCAAACCTCAAGCATCTTCCCCTTCCTCCCCCAAGGCAGCCTCAGTGTACGTGCCTGCTGCTCTGGTGTTTTGTTTCTTCTTCATTCCTCGTATTTAAGGTTTCAGTTCTTAATTAGAATAATGTTTATTTTATTTTAAGTAGCATTAATAAGCTTTTTTAGCTGGAGGGTTATCAAGTTTTTTCATCTGCAATGCTGCTGAACAAGTTATAAAATATTTACATATGACCTAAAAGTCAAACTTCATAATGAGAAAAAAAGCAGCGGAGAAGTGAAAGAGAAGGGTTGAGTTCTGACTTGGAGAGAAAGAGAGGTAAAATAGAAAAACTATTGACATTTTCAAATATTTAAAGTATAATAAACCATTGAAGAAATAGTATCCCAAACAATATGCAATAAACCCCGTCTGATGATTTAACATAGTCGTAATTATTTTCTCACTCAAGAATTTACACAGTGGGGGCTTTCCTGGTGGCGCAGTGGTTGAGAGTCCGCCTGCCGATGCAGGGGATATGGGTTCGTGCCCCGGTCCGGGAAGATCCCACATGCGGCAGAGCGGCTGGGCCCGTGAGCCATGGCCGCTGAGCCTGCACGTCTGGAGCCTGTGCTCCTCAATGGGAGAGGCCACAACAGTGAAAGGCCCGCGTACCGCAAAAAAAAAAAAAAAAAAAAAAAAAGAATTTACACAGTGGTATTACGTGCCAGTAAAACTCTAGAAAAGACATAGGAAGCCATGGGTGAAAGAACCATATTTCTTTTGCCTAGACTAACGCTTTCTTAATAAAAGGATAAAAGTTTATATCCACAAACATTTGTTGAATTCTTGTCATCTACTCCATGATAAGGTTTAGGGGTAAGGTGGAAAATAAGTTAGAAGTATAAAAAGGTTCCTGTATTTATAGACATGGTACATCGTGTGTGAATATCTGTGAGCCAAATTGCCACATTTGGACAAAACCTTCAGTTAAAAACCAATCATTTAATATGAGCAAACAAAATTAAAGAGGTGTGCCAGAATGGGTATGTTAATTGGGATGCACTGGGCTTGTTTCAAGAAACAGAAAATTTGACTAACACATTGGTGTAAATCATTGGGGCATTTGGACATTGTTTGCTCAACAAAAGACCTAAAGGTAGATGATCCCAAGCAAATATGGCTGCTCAATAACTTTATCAAGACCCAAGCTTGTTCCAGCTTTCAAATATGCTTTCCTTAGGCTTGTGGCTTCTTGATCATATTGGCCCAAACCAGTTAACATGACCATTCCTGGTTTCAAAGGAGGCTGAGCAAGCAAATCTCTGTCTTTATAGCTGGAAAAATAAAATGGAGAAGGGAGTCAGAAAAGACTCTTTGATAGTCAACCAACAGTGTCTGCCACAGTTGGGAAAAACATTTGCATCATCTATAACAGTTAAAGGTGTAGCATCCAAATATATGAAGAATTTCTGTACATTAAAGAGAAAAAGACTTGTAACCCAATAGAAAACTGGGTGAAGTATATAAACTGTTAGTTTTATTGAAATAAAACACAAATGGACAAATATTATGAAAAGATGCTCAATCACAGTCATTTTAAGGGAAATAAAAATTAAAATAGGCGTAAGGTATTGTTTTTACCGGTCAGGTTCATAAAAATGCAAAGTTTAACAATATCAAGTGCTAATAAGGTTTAGAGAAGCAGAGACCCTCAAACTCCTAGCAGATGAATAAATTGGCACAGTTTTTTTGGAGCACAATTTGGCAATATATCTGCCTATCCATTAAATTTCATTTAAAATTCTACTTGATGATATGTTAAATATTAACATTTGTACTTAAATCTTAAAGTTTGTACTCAGGGCATGTATAAGGATGTTAATTGTAGTATCGTTTAGACAGCAACAAATTGTGGGCAAAACTCCTCCATTTCCAATAACGAAAGAATGGTTAAACAAACTATCCATTTTACAGATAACTATGCAACTCATTTAGAATAAGTTAGTCATGTTATGGAAAAACACATTAAGTTAGCTCAAAAATATATGTAAAGTGTTATATCACATATGCAATCTATATATATCAAATAATACCACAAAAACACTAATAATAGGTAATATTTTCTATAGATACATATACACATACATAAAACACAATTTTTTAATTGTATTTTAAAAGTCTGGAAGGTAAGCAACCAACTGATATTGATGGGGCGGGGGAGTGAATTTAATTGCTAAACTGGAAGAAGCCTTAACTATCACCTGATCCAGTCTTTTCCCAAGTGATGCAAGTGTTTTGCTGATGGTACACAAAATGATTTTCAATAGTCATGGACATAGCAGGAAATCAACTGGACTTACATAGTGAGAAAGCTATTCCATTTTCAATGATCTTTTCATCCTTCTGCTCAAGTGAAAGCAATATTCTCAGACTGGTGCCCATATGACCCTTCTAATACTTATTCATGCCCCTTTTTAACAAAGAGCAAACCAATTGCTCACAGACTTCACTAGGAACAAAATCTAGCTAAATTTACTAACATTATTTATATCATATTTTTAGGTTTATCTTATATTCTTAGTAAGTATATAAGAATACTTATATACTTACTATTATATAAAACTTAAGTATATATATGTTTTTCCATCTACTATAGTACATAATATTTGCTTTCAAAATAGATTTAAGTGAAATATGAGTCAATTAAAAAATATTCAGAGTATATTTGCATATATGTATGTACACATATACAAAGAATATATTTACAAAGAATGCATATACACATATATACATATATACATATTTATTATGTATGTACATATGTATGTATGTATATAAAGAAAATGTTATTAAATAATAGTACAGGCAGTGCATTAATATGACAAAAATTTTGAGGGGAAAATGCAAATACTTGAAGTTTTGGAAACACTAATGTAATTAGCTTTTTATGGTGTAAATAAAGAAAACAAATTGTTACTATTTTATATGCTTTTTACAATTTAATTAAATAATTTAATCTCAAAATCTTGGTATAGGACATGCATAATTTTAGATTAACAGTATATTTTTATTATTTGCATCATTAATAGCTGTACTCTTACACACTCAATTAAAAGATCCTGTAGCTTTTTTGTTTTAATTTAAAGGAATTTTGCTTAGAAAGTTTGCTCAAATTATGTAATCATCAGCAGGAAAAGGTGAATCTGGGGGGTAGATTTCCCGTTCAGGATCATGATGCACATATACCATTACACAATGTGTTGGCCTTTATACAAAATGAGAATTACATAATCCATATTATTAAGTAAAATAAATGAAATATATTGCTTTCAGATTTGTCTCTGTGCTAATACTTAACATCTGTTTGCCAGGGTGGTCCAGGACTCCGAGGACCAAAGGGCCAACAAGGTGACCTGGGCCCAAAGGTAATGTTCTTTCTCCCTCTCACATCACTAGCCATAATATAATTTTGGAGTTAAGTATATTTAATATTTTTTAAATAATATTTACCCTTTGCAGTTTAAAGCTCCTTATGTTTTTATGAAAGTTGTGTCAAAGACTTTTCCCTTATTCTTAAAAGCTTGTGTTTTTTCATCAAAAAAAAATTTAGTAACTTAAGTGAAAAGAAAGGTTTCTGGGTCAGAAATAGAGTGTCAGTGTTCCAAGTGGTTTAGTTGCTTAGGTAGTTCTTGCTCATATAGTCTTCTTTTCCTCTATCTTCAAAAAAGATGTATTGAGGGAGCATTGAATCACAACTAGGCAGCAGTCCTCTGGGTAAGTTCTCAGGTTTTAGCCTCCTCCTTCTCCCCTCCCACCGTGTACTGTACAATCAAACACACAGCTCTATTTTCCATTCTCACTGCCCAAGGCCACCAAATGTGGTGGTTCAGGTTGTACACTGTACAAAGGCACCAACTAAGAGGACCAAGTTGGTGCCAATCCATGTCAAGGCATACATTTTTCTACTTTGCATAAAGATGCCCTAAGGGATGGCAGAAGCCCAGCCACTAATTGAGGTCAGGCCCCATCATCCTGTACCTGGCTTTTGGCAAATCTTTTAATTGTTCTTCTGGCTCCAATGGCTTGATTTTTTGATTGACTCTTCACATTTACCCCCAGATTCATTTCTTTAAAGTTATACTGGACCATATCATACTCTTAAAACCAGCAGTCATGTGTGATTGCCTTGAGAATACAATTCACCCTCCTTAGCATGACATTCAAGGCCCTTTATAATTTACTATCTCATTTTCACCATGTTGCTCTGAATCATCACTCCAACCATCTTGCTTGACTTACTGCTTCAATATGGTGACTTATTAAATTTGCATAGTATTTATTCATGGAGAAGAGAACATTGCAATGTTGTTTTACTAGAAAATTGGAAACAAGTAGAGCAAGGTAAGAGTGAATGAGGAGGGTGGGGGCAGGCTTACAGGGGAGAAGTCAATGAAAGAAGGCTGAAGATAATTAATCAGGTACTACGCAGCTCAAAACTCAGACCATAAGATATCTTCTTTTTTTGTTTTGTTTTATTTTTTGAGATTGTGACACATTTTCTCAGGCAGATACTTGATGTCTTGGCTCCATCTCTTATATACTACAAGGGAGGCAATGTCTTCAGTAAACGCAGAGGAGTGCCCCAGAGATAGATAGTTCACAGTAGTGAAGGGAGAGAGACTATAGTTTGGCTGGATGGTGTGAACCTCCACAAACCAAGAGGGTGGTCTTGTATCACTTATATCTTTTGGATTTGTTGTGGAGTGTGGGCATCTAGTTACTCACATAATTGGCACAATGTTCCTATTTATGTAAGCAAAAATAAATAATGAAGTTGCAGCAACTACTGTGTGTTTACTCTTTTGGTTTACTGATGACACTTTGTCTGGGAGGTGGATCATCCAAGGCTTGGTGTCTTGTTATCCTATGAGTGTTTTATGTCTTAGGAAAAATTCGTTAATGAAATAAATATAAATGCCGTAAGTAGAAATATCTGGGTAGCAGATATTTCTGGGTACCAGAGGGTTTAACTTACCTTTGGGATGACTTCTTGCCTTCCAGGGACCAGATGGCCCTCGGGGTGAAACAGGCCCTCCAGGACCTCAGGGTCCTCCTGGACCCCAAGGACCAAGTGGTCTGTCCATTCAAGGAATACCTGTGAGTTGTGTGTAAACATTCAGATGGGTTTTATTGTTATCACTTCTCCATGAGTTATATAGAATGAACTTTTGTCTTCTGTGCCTTGATAATGATCCTCAGCCTCTTCCAACCCCTAAAAAATAAGAGTTGAGAAGTGAAAGTAATAATTGAGACTTCATTCATTAGCCAGCTCTTTGTTCAATGAAGGGGGTCTTTTACAAACAGATATGTGCCTAGGGAGTAGGTATATCCACAGATAATTTGTCTATAGAAAAGAAAGCAGGGATTGACATGTATGGCCCTTTTTCTTGTTTGACTAAGTCCTTAGGGGGTGTGATAAAATCTAGAAAGTGACAAATGTTATACAAATTTAAGTTATTCATTTTGCATTTGTAGTAATTGTAGAAATAGCTTCATGAAAGCCATCTAATTATGATCTTTATCTCGACAGACCTCAAAGTGTGGTGCTCTGAGTTTTAGGTTATAGACAGTATACGTTCTACAGCCACATTTCTTTGTAGAAGTTGTTTGTACCAATGAAAACAAATTCAATCCCACTCAATGATTTTCAGTGATCTTACTAGATGGATCTAGATTTAAGGAATAAAAACCAATCTCTGTCATTAGTATTTGAAGCATGATGTTTTTAAGCACATTTTTAGCAATCTTTCTGTGCATATGATTGTGTCTCCCTAGCTAAGAAGTCTTCTTTTCCAGAGTTATTTTCACATCTTAGAAAGCATTAACATGCCAGTTTGTATAATTACTACCACTATTACTACTACTAACTATTTGTTGAGGTCTTGCTACTTGTCAGGTACTGTGTTTGCTTTTCCATTCTTATAAATTTCTAGCCAAAACAAAACAAAAATATATAGAGATATAAGCTTTCAAATCTAAACTATAAATAATACTGAAATATTCAACTCCTCTCACATATTTACAGTATGAGCTTAGCCATATAAGACTGTATACACTGTGTTTAAACTATTCTGCTATATAAACATTCTGGTCTGTAGGCATGCTTACCTAGGTGGTGTAGCTTATGTGAGAAGTGAAATGCGCTGTATTTGGATGTTAGTGTGAAAGCAATTTAATGTTGGAAATGTTAAAAGAGTCAGTGGAGAAAAAGAAAAGACTGAGAATTTACCTATTTACCTATGTGAACTTAACTCCATGTCCTTTTGGTTGTTCAGGGAATGCCAGGCGAAAAAGGAGAGAAAGGAGAGACTGGACTTCCTGGCCCACAGGTATTATTTTTATTTTTTTATTCCATTGCTCTCAGCTCTAGAGCTTTGCCAAGAAGAAAGAAGACTGTAGCTTCTGAAGTCAGTTGTGATCTTGGCAATGAGTGGTTTCTACACTGAGGACAATTAGCGTGTATTCATTTACTTCAGCCCCCTCTTACGGTCCTACTGATGCTCCCCTGGGTGAGCCCTGGTGGGAGGACACTTCTTTCCCTTCTGGTGAATAACTTCTGGGTTCTGAATGCTCAGTCAGGAAGGCCTCACCTTTATGCTATCAGGTTTGTTTGGAGGCCTTGATTTATTTCAGGGAAGCTGGGTGAGAGGGTAATTGGTTTCGATAACTCTGCCATTTTCCTGTCCTTGCTCTATCTAGGGCATCCCAGGAGGTGTTGGTTCACCAGGACGTGATGGCTCACCAGGCCAAAGGGTAAGGACTTGCCCAAGATTGCTCATTAGCACAGTAGATTTCTCACCAAGTCACTCTTGCTGTTGGCAAGGAAGGCAAACCAGGTGGTTTTTTTGTTTGTTTTCTTTATTTTTTCCTCCCATCTATCTGCATTTTACCGATCCTGCATCTGTTTCCCTTAACTGGTATTCTTCCGTGTCTATAACTTTCCTCAAAACCTAGAAACTTTCATCAAGCCTTCCCAAATTAACCACACCTCTTTCTGAATGTTTCCATAACCTGAATATAAATAGTGTGCATTGGTCTAACAGATTTTCCAGTTGTTTAAAATTCTCAAGGAGCAAACCTAAAGGAAGTCAAGAATCATATGAATTGGAATTTAATTATTATGACTCTCTGTAATATTCTCCATTTATTTAATGTGCATCAATTATCAATTCCTGGAACCTGTTCAAGTGGACAGCAATAAAAGAAAGCATAAGGATGGTTGAGGGATGAGTTAACAGCTAGAGTTTGTTTAGTCAACATGTCTTCACTGAGCCAGGTTTGAGGTTCTTGTCCTCAAAGACTTTATAGCTTTTGGGGGGAAATAGAACCAAATAAGAAACATATGCTATAATGGGAGTATTGACAGAGCCCTGTGGGAGCACAAAGAATAGATAACTAAGCCAGACTTGGAGGGTGAGGGAAAGCTTCCCAGAGGGGGCACCATAGAGACTGGATTTCAACTGAGAGATAGAAATTAGCCAGATACATGAGGAAAGGAAAGCTATTGCAAGTAGAGAGGACAGCATATATGGCATATAAAGGACTGGAGTTGGGCTTCCTTGGTGGCGCAGTGGTTGAGAGTCTGCCTGCTGATGCAGGGGACACGGGTTCGTGCCCCGGTCCGGGAAGATCCTACATGCCGTGGAGCGGCTGGGCCCGTGAGCCATGGCCGCTGAGCCTGCACGTCCAGAGCCTGTGCCCCACAACGGGAGAGGCCACAACAGTGAGAGGCCCACATACCGCAAAAAAAAAAAAAAAAAAAAAAAGAGTGGAGTTGAAGAGAAGGTGGGGAATTTTCATTACTGAACCTAGTTCCGTATGGCTGGAGATTAGACTGCAGTGTGTGTGTGTGTATGTGCAAAAGTGTACACGTGTGTGCACACAGGACACAGGTGTGGAGAGATTGTCAAGAGATGAAACTGAAGTGGTAAAAGCAAACTCACTTACACCATCTAGTCTGTTTTTCAGACCAAGGATTTTGAGCTTTAACAGGAAGGCAATAGGAAGTCATTACATGTTCAGCAAGGGAGAGAGGCTGGTCTTCCTTAAAAGGACACTGATGTAGACATGTGGGCAGCTGCACAGTTTCTCTCAAGACTGAATTATATATAGTGTCCACCACTTAGATCCAATCCAGTAAAGGACAACACATTTGGTGATATTCCCTGGTATTTCCGGGGACAACTAACCCACTAGGTTAGCAAACGATTGGCTGGAAGACACACTTCTCTACTCAAACAAGGCTGCCTTTAGCTATACTGCTCAAGAATAAGGAAATCATTTTTTCTATAGGAGTGTAGGTGTGTGAATTTAAATTCCTTCCATGTTGGGTTTTTTTTTTTTTTGGTTTCACATCCAACTTTCATTTGCTTAAAATCTCAGTTTAGTCTCTATATATCAAATGGAATTAGTTTGTAAAGCATGTCCAGGTGAAGGTATCTAAAAGAGGCATTCTCTAAAAGGTAGATTTCTGTAGGTTCTTGTACATGTGGAAGGAGTGTCTAAAAGTATTTATATGTTTTGGCAAAGGGCTTAGGCTAAAATCCTGTGTGGTTACACACCTAGATTCCTTCATGATTCCTGAAGCTCTGAAAACAGCAATTCTAAAGATTTGGTTCAGTGAATTTACTTTATTTATCCATGCGTAGAGGCTAGTCTTGGCAAGGAACTCCCAAATCAAACATATTGGATTAGTGTCTAGATCATTTGGGTTTGGAATTATTTTAAAACCAATATACCAACACAGACTTTTTACAAATATTTTGCCATTCTTCCAAACATGTTTTATTCTATAGGATAAAAAGTCTTAGAGTGTAATAAAATGTTAATATATCTGTACATGGATTTTATTTCCCTCTCTCGCTCAATCTGGAGGTAAAACTTTCAAGAGTCTCTAATCCCTATTTTGAAAAATTCTTGGATGGGAATGGAATTGCTTTTTAAAACTGGTTTCCAGAGGATACTCTTTCTTTATAGGGCCATGTTAAAAAAAAGATTGTGCAAATCCTGTGACAATTGCTTTAGAAAAGATATTTGAGGGCAATACTATTCCAGAGTACAACTTGAAGGGGTGCCAAAAACACAGAATAAAATATAGTGGTGCCTCCTAGAATTGTGTAGCGTGAGGAAGGGACTGCCCTGCTTGAGGAAGGGACCACTTATATAGTGGGTTGGCCAAAATTTTGTTCGGGAATGAACTTTTTGGTCAACCCAATATTTTTTCAATATCTTAACATCTTATTTAATAAGATATTTGTTGAGCACATATCTTAATTGAGTACATACTATGTGCCATGTTCTATGCTCAGCCTAGAGAGAGTTGTTCATTACTACCTCCAGAAGGAAAATATCCAGAACAGGAGAGACTTTCAATAACTAAAGGAGGCAATCTGTACATCATCTACCGGGAAGAAATAGAAGGAGGAAGTGGAATCAAGACCATGACTCTTCCCTGGGGCCAGGAAAACCAGTGGGTCTTCATCGGAGACAGTCAAGCTGGGAGGAAAGATGGGTGAAAACAGTTATTTAGGAGGCTCTGATCTGTTTAGTCAAGTATCTGGGGTCTTAATGAAAGTAAAGGGTCTAAAACAATTCGATAGTTATTTAGCAGGATTGTACAGTTGGAGGTCCAGGACCAACTTTCATAGTGGTAGGAACAGATCTCAGACATGGAGCTCCTTCTTCCTGGTTAGGCTGTGGGAGAGGGTGTTGCTGAAAGAGAGCTAAGGACAAACACTTAAGATTATTCCTGCTCTGCCTTAGGCTATCCTAAAAGGCAAAGTTGCATTCAGAAAGGAAATAATAATAATAGTAGTAATAATCATAATAAATAATAAGTAATAATAATGACAGTAACAACCATGGCATGAGAGCAAACACACTGGGTGATGAAACTTACTGCTGAAATGCCTGAGAAACTAATTCCAGAAAACTGTCTGGGGAATCAGGAAGACAAGGTTATTTTGTCTTTTCTTTACTCCAAGCCCTGAAATCACTTCCCATTACTGTGCCTCATTTACTCTGATCTTGAGTGAGTAAAGACCACTCAAAGCAAAGAAGGAGGAAGCTGGGATAAATATGCATGGTGATGTCCAATCAGTGCTTCTAGCTCCTTGGAGAGTTGCAGAGAGTAGGTGAGTGAGGTGTTCTATAGGAGTGAGGGGCTATTCCTTACTGGTCATTCTTTCTTTTTAATCTTTGTCTTTTCTTATAGACTGTTAAGAATTCATAGCCCAAAGCTAAAACCATCACCTTGACTATTAGCTTAGGGAAAGGTTAGCATCCCTTACCCAGAGCCAGTGCCAATGTCACTTATTCATTTAATCTACAAGGAAGGAGAGTTTAGCAGAGACTAAAATAAAGATTAAGCATCTCCTCTTTCAACAGGAAACATGTTTTCTAATGTTTCTAGCTTATTCTGGCTTTTCCCGAGGGGAATCTTTGACTTGTAGAGGCAATCCTGGGCCTCAGGCTATAAGCAAGTCCAGCAAAAGTTGGACTTCTTCATTGAACCAGTCTCAGCCTCTTGCTGGGAAGCCAGTAGAGCACAATGCAGGACCACACCATATAAAGCAACAGTGCAAGTGCAGATTTAACAGCCGAATGTATTCAGGCATCAGTTTCCATTCTGAGTCATTGCAGCCAACAGCACCCTTGTCTCATCTTTCTTTTCCACTGTCAATCTTGCATCTCCCTTTTTGCCTCCTTCCTCTTCTTTTCTTGGTGTCTCTGACCCCAGGGTTCACCCTGTGATCTTTGGGTTCCTCTGATGTAGGGTGGATCTCTCATCCCCCACCCTAGACACCCATGTGGTCCTTAGAGAAACCAGGAAAAACAGGCAAGACATGGATGATAAGTATAAGCAGTGTAAGAAAGAACTGAAAAAGAAAGGAAAAATGACCTCTTTTCTAGTTCTGAGGCTCACTCATATCCAAGACCACCAGCTTTCTGTCAAGCATTCCAAATAGAAAGTTTTAAAATTATTTTTATTTTCCAGTTCTTACTATGGTTTGATAAAAAGTCAGAGACAAGAAATAAAAATGACCAGGAGATATATATGTTATGGCACCTGGAAGGTAGTAATTCCTCCTTTGTACCAAGGGTGTTAGTTTTTAAATTCCAAGTAAACTGAAATTGGAATGCTTCCTTCCCCCCAAGTTACTGCTCCCTGCCTCTCCTGTCTTCATGCCATAACCACAGCCTTCCTTTTTCATCTATAAAAGGTGAAATACTGTTTAAAAAGTTCTACATATGAATTCTGCTGAACTTGTGTGGTTACGAGAAGCAGGATGGTCCAGTGGTAAATATCAGAGACTTGGACAGTTAGCCAGACCTCAGTTTGAACCCTAGCCATATGACACTGAACCAGTTACTTAAAAAGCCCAAGCCTCACTTTCCTCATCGGTGAAGTGGAAAAAATAATATTCAACTCCATAGAGCTATTGTGGGAATTAATTCATATAAAGAATTTCTATATAAAATTTCAATTTTAGCTGATACAAGTATTCACTATTTTCAGTGTAGACCTAATGAGTCAGGACAGTGCAATATTTTATAATGCCTGTCCTTAACATTATTAAGGCACCTTAGAAGATTTTAATGAACTATGAAAAAAGTCTAAAGAAAAAGCAAGTGGCTTGTTGTTTAATTTTCTTGGAGTCCACATTGAAAGGACGCTTGGAACATGCTTCCTTTTTATGTGGGTTTGATGTAAACAAAGGCCATACTTGTGATGAATGTCCCACTTCATCAAAGCAAGTTGGACTTAAAATATACTTGAAAATTTGAACTTGAGTCAACGATCTGGATTTAATTCCTATCATAAATGTCAAGCTGTGATGAGAGATTCATCTAAGGACTGTTTTGTTAAATACTAAGATTCATGATAATTATCCCCTTGAGTATCTTCCTTCCTCCAGAAGAGGAAATGTAAAAATCATCACAAAGCTAGTGGAGAGAACAATACGATTTTCCTTTTCATGGATCTAAACAGGTTTTTATAAAATCCCAGGAAAACATTCTCCCAGTCAACCACAGTGATGGCAGTATATGCAGTTGGGATTTGGCAGATTATTTTAATAAAAAGAGCAGCGGCCACTGTCATTGATTCTTGACTAAGTGCAGTGCTTTACAAATGTTATGTTCTCCAATCCTCAGAATAATCACGAATGCTAGGCACTGTTACCCCATTATATAGACAAAGAATCTGAAGCTCAGAAAGTTGAAGTAACTCAGACAATGCCACACAGCAAGCAAGCATTGCAGCCAGGATTATAATCCACTCTCAGGCTCCAACACTGCACTCTTTCCTTCCACAAAATTATGTTAAAGGGTAAAGTGGGATTTTGTTAATATGGGCAACTCTTCCAGTAAAAATATGAGTAAGAAGGACTCCGTCACTGAAGATCTCACCCAGCATTTTTTTGGGCAGAAGGAACCCAGTTTGGGTTACTTTCTTGAGGAAGTAGAAATTGAGTGTTCACACCTAAGAATATGTTTCTGTGATTACTTTTCACTTTTACTTGGATAGTGGCCCATCCAAGGAGAGAACTGTTACTTAGGGAATTAGTATCATGTTATTACTGGCTTTAAAGATGCTTCTATTGGGGCATAGGGTACAAATGCTATCTGTCTTGCACTCTGGTTCTAACGCTGTCCATTGGGGTCAGGCGAGACATATTTATATTTGTAAACCAGCAGTTCCACAACTTAAATGACCAAATTGTTGTTCTGTATTTTGTTTTGTTTTTTTAAATATGCAGATTCCTGAGCTTCTGACTCAGTGACTCAGATACAAAAGGTCTTGGGTATGACTTAGGCATGTATAGTTTTAAAGAAGCTTAATGAGGGCTTCCCTGGTGGCACAGTGGTTGAGAGTCCGCCTGCCGATGCAGGGGACACGGGTTCGTGCCCTGGTCCGGGAAGATCCCACATGCCATGGAGCAGTTGGGCCCGTGAGCTATGGCCGCTGGGCCTGCGCGTCCGGAGCCTGTGCTCCGCAACGGGAGAGGCCACAACAGTGAGAGGCCCGCGTACCGCACACACAAAAAAAGCTTAATGATTCTAATAATCAGCTAGGTTTTAGAATCACTGGATAGTATATTATGTTAAGCCCTTTGTGTGTCAAAGTAGTTTCTTGGGTAGAATATTGCTGTTGTTGTAATTCACTGAAGTCACCATTGCAGGTTACTAGAACTATACACATGTTTATATTTCTATATATACATTTAACTTATATATGTAATATATATATTTGTACATTAAAAAAATAGTGTATTGTGTACATATATAAAATATATGTATATGTTTATATAAACATATATATACACACATACGTGCTGTGTGTGTGTGTGTGTGTGCGTGTGTATGAGAAACTAAAAATTCCCCAGTGTGACTCAACATAGTATCATACTCAGGATTTATATTGGATCTCTAACCTGGGCCAGTGTTTACAGAGTCTGTGGCTTTTTACCCCTTGGCCTCTTAATCTGGTGGTTGGTCTTAATCCTTAGTTGCAAGTAAAGCCTTATTTCCTATGGCTGACTGCCACGCTGGTCTCTTGCCTTTGCTCTCAGGGTTGAAATTGTGCAGATGGAGTTTCTTCAAGTGTGTCTTTAGTCCTCATTGCTTGAGTTTGTTCCGTTTCAACAAACTCATCAGATGCCAGCTGCTTACAGATCCCACTCTACTACCTGAGAGTGTGTTGTCTGTCCAAGGACCTTAACAATTGGCTGTGTTACTGCCAATTATGGTTCGTGTCGTGGTCCACCCTTGCAGGCTTCAAAGAAGGCATGGATGGTGAATATCATAACTGAGTCACTAGCTCTGAGTGCTATTTCTGTTAGCTACATAAACATAAATATTCTAGCTTCTGACTTTAGTTACAACATACTTTGTGGGCACATCTGTTTCATCCTTTAGATGCCATAGACACAGTACCTTGAAACTACAAACTTTTTAAGAGCCTACAAAAAGTGCTTGCCACCTGAAAAAAGCATATGTGTTTGCTCTAGTGTATGGAAAAGAAAACTGAAAAAATGAAAATTAATCAATTAGTTAAATGTCTGTAAAACATTACACTTTGCTAACTTCAACCATGGTTAAATTTAGTATTTATTCAAATATCAGTGATTTTTGAAAACACATTTTGGATAGATTTCCTTTTGCTGGTAAATCATAGCCAACCATAACTTCATAAGTTGCTCAGAGACAAATGTTTTCAAAAAAATTATAAAAAGCCTTTCAAGTTTTTATAGCGAAAATTATTTTTAATGTGGGTTGTTGGTGCATATTAATATTTTGAGGTGGGAATCTCAGAAAGGAAAAATGATTGGAGCTACTCATGTTATAAAACACCCCTGTTTGTAAGTGGCTGATTTTATGTGCTTTAAAAATTAAACGTGTCGGTTTAAGTGAATTCTCACATTATGCTTATTGTTTAATCTTGTATCCCCTAGTATTCATTCTTCATTGCTTAATTAAAGTTTTCTGTTTTTTAGGAGGGTGCTTAATCCACAAACACACATGTACTGAGATTGGCTTCCTGATATGAAATGGATAATTTATAGATCTAGAAATGTTTGGGGAAGTGCAAACCCATTTCTGGCTGTTAAGGGCTGAAAACCATTCAGCTGGCTTTGATTAAAGTGAAGCTGAATCACAAAGCTAGAATTTACCAATTATTTTGCCATGTAAAATGCAGACATTTTACATGGTTTTTCTTTTCACCAAGTTTATTGCTTTGATATAAAAAGCTGCTGCCATTGCTCTCACCCTGAGAGAAGAGGTGAGGAAAGGGACCAGAACCCTGCCTAAAGAGCTGACTGGCATGTGAGGATGGGCTGTAATGTGGATGCTGCAGTGGTACCTGAGCAGGGAGAGTGATGCAGTGTCCCAACCATCCTGGATCCCTTGACTTAAAATCCACCTCTCCTGTGAAACCCCACACCTGGATTAGGTGCCCTTCCTGCATGTTCCCATGGAATCTTCTAGTCCATCATCATAGCTCATTGTCATTTACTTTCAATTGTTGACTTTTCTCAAAACCATCACCTCCTTGAAAAGAAACTGTCTTGTTCATCATTGTCTACCCAAAACCTAGCAAAATGCCCAGCACATAGAAGTTCTGCAAATATGTTTCAGTACTGTGACAAATGTGAGGCTTACAAGTAAAAAAAATCTTTCAAAGATAAATTTAAAGCGTGATTCAAAAGTTATAAAATAAAACTATGTGATGAAATTGTGAACTTTTTTAGGGTTAGGAAGAGATTTGGGGGGAAAAGGGCTTTGATTATGTTTCTAAAATAATATTGAGACTAACATCCTTTTAATTATAACCAGGTATAGCAAGTAAATTTTAATTTGGAATCAGGGAAACAGGAAACTCACAGTGCCCTTAAGAACGCCTTTATTCTTGAACTGTTTTATGTAAAAATGTGCAGTCGTTCATGACATTCCATGAACAAAAGAGCTAGAGTAAAATGCACTGGAATGGATGCTACTGGTGCCCCGGTCAGAGCTCCTTTACCTGGCAGGTGTACTCCATCCCCCGGCTGCTGTGGGTTTGACTGCTAACAACTCAGTTACCTCTTCTACAGGGAACTACCCTTGGAACTGCCACCTTGGCTCCAGTCAATCACTAACTGATGTGGGTATATAAAACCTTGCGGTAGGTCAACTCTGAGGTGTAACTCACACTCCAGAGCTCCCCATGGGGTCAGACTGAAGCCAGTCTTAGCTAAATCCAATTCTAACCTAATATCTTTGCCTGCCCTCTCCTGCCTCCTTCATACCTAAAAGCTTTCTCCCAAGAACACTCCCTCTATAAATCAAAGGCACAACAACCCAGTCTGCTTCTAGGAAACCACCCCTCAGATAGTCACTGAAATGAAATTTCAACTTCTGAGCTAGATAACTCCCGATCCCTTTCCTCCAGGCTTGTGGAGGGTTCAAGAGCAAAGACGGATAAGATTGGCATCCCCCCACCCCCTCAGCCCAGCCTATGCTTTTCCAGACTAATTATACCTGCAATTCATATTTATTTATTCAACATGATAACCAGAGCACTTCTTCCAGGTACCTCAATTTTATTCAAATTTAACTTTATATTAGTACCTATTTTGTGCCAACCATGTGCTAGGGAGGTATTAGGAATGGAACGGTGAATAAGACATGATTTCTGCCCTCAAAAAAAAAAAAAAAAGAAAAGAAATCTCAGCTTCTGAGGATGTGCTTCCGGTAGAAGAACACAGAGTGAACAAACATGTAGTCTCTTCTTTTGATTTGATCACACAGAAGCAATAGCCTCTCGGCCAAATTTAGCTCTTATATAAGAATGACATTTCATCCTCTTCCCTTCCAGTTGATACGCACATGGTGTCTGTAAATCAAGTGAATTCAAAACTATTCTCTAGAGCATCCTTCCAGGGCCACGATGAAGGAGAACACTGACAGATCATTGCTTTGTAAACTCCTTCAGATCATTGCTTTGTAAACTCCTTCAGATCATTGCTTTGTAAACATGATTAGGAGAGGGGAGTCAATGTGTTATTTCCTGCAGGTCTTCCTTGGAATAATGCAGTTTTCTTTTCAGAAAGTATGACATGGCTTGCCTCCGTCTATGAATAAAATTGCCCTTGCTTGTTTTTGAGATTTTTTTCCCTCTCTGGACACAGCCTGCAAAAGAGTCAGGGAGGGCTTCCTGCAGCAATGCTACGCTTTTGACTGCTGGGCCATGGTGTTGTCTGTGTGTCATGTGTGGCCTTACACACGAGTGTGTGTTTGCTTCCCCTCCAGTGCTGGAAGAGTTTTAAGGCAGGAAGCAAATGATGTCCTTTGAAAAATGTCTCCTTAAATTATTGACTATGTGCTCAGAGTCCCTTTTTTTCTTATGTGAACTTCATCTAGAAAATAATAGTAGATTTAAAAAAGTTTTTTAGTGGTAAGGCCTCCTAAGTTTTCTCACTGACCATATGGGGGAGTTGGGCTGGAGGAGTTCTAAGGTTCTGTTTTTCTTTTACATATTCTGATTTTTTTACACCCTCTTCCTGGATATGCTATATTTAAACTCCATGTAGAATAATTTCTTTCAACCTATGTCAGTATTAATTTTTGTTTTTAGCTAGCAGATCCAAAGAAGGATGTATGTGTGTGTGTGTATGTATGTACGTATGTGTGTGTGTAGTTTAATCTGTATCAGGGCCTCTCATTGAAGCTTTCTGACTTAATAATATTTTTGAATGAATAACTAACGTGAATGAATAGAAGTAGTAGAGAAAAAAACCACTAGCCTTTATATTAGTATAGGATAACTGTTATAACAAAGACCCTAAAATCTCCGTGGTTTCAAGCAATTAAAAACAATAAATTAAATGAAGAGAAATAAAGTCTATTGTTTGGTCACAGCCAGTGCTGTCGACAGAATAGGTAGAGGAGTGGGGCTGTGGGGTGGAGCTCGTCTCTAATCCATGCAGTCACTTAGGGGCTCAAGGTCTTTCCATCTTGGGACACTTTGGTCTTCCACATGTGGGCCCTAAAGTTGTTAAAGAAGGGGAAAACAAAGTGGAGGATTACCCATAGGAAATTTTTATGAACCAGAAGTGGAATTGGCCCCTTTCCACGGGGCAGAACTCAGCCCCATGGCTCTAACAGAATTGCTGGAACAGTAGGCTGGGAGATGTTACCTCATAATGTGCCCAGGCGGAAAAGGAAAACCATCAAGGTTGGTGGGTTCTAGAATCCTCTGCCTTAGCTGGTTTTAAGACTTGCTAGTATTCGAGCTTGAGAGCATGATGAAAGGGCCTTGCTGACCATTGCTTTTCCTATTCTACCCCCTCTTCATGCCACCTTTCATTTCGTTCCTCTTCTCCCAACTCACACCATTTCCATTCATCCAGCCTCATCTTGACTCTCTTTTATTTGATACCTTGACATAAGGAGACATAATGCGAGTGTGGAGGGGGACCCCTAAGGAGAAGGATTTTCATGAGTCAGATAAATGGAAAAGAGAGCCCACTGGAAAAGTGGCACACATTTCAGAAAGGGAATTGGGAGAGGCAGCAAGGAAGCCAGGAGATGTTGGTTTGAGTTGACTTGAGATGAGAATGGGTTATTCTAGTAGGGGACAAATCGCAAGATGAAAAGTCCATTTCTCCATGTAGTAGAAAGTAATGTCTTGAACAAAATTTTATAAACTTATTATAAAATTCAGATTGAAGATCCTCTCTCATGTTTTTAACTGCATTGGAAAGACCAGCACCCACAATTAAGACCTACAACCTTTTGAGAGTAGGTCACTCCAGCTGTTCTATTCTTTTTTAACATTCACATAAAAATAACATGCACATACACACATTCAATAATTGAGGAAGATACTTTTATAAAGAACATCGTTTGCTTTCTGCCTTAAACTCTTCCATCATGGAATGGGAAACAAACATGTACACACATTCAGTAAACCTGCTCAGCAGTCAAAACTGTATTATTACAGCAGGAAATCCCCCCAGATTTGCCCCCAGGCAGCTCCTGAAGAGCTGTAGAGTTGCAGATATTGTAATACTTGTAATTTGTAATATAGATTCCTGTGATAGGGATTCCCTGCCCCAAACTCCCTTAGGTCCAGTAAGACACTAATTTGTCTTTTTGGCTGGTCATTAGTGACCAGAATTGATCTCCCTTCTCACTTGTTATGCTTATTTTAATAAAAAACACTTTCTGGAAACAAGTTCCTGTTTATGTTTGTAAGTGGTATCTCTTACACCTAAAATTCTTACATAGGACAATTTCATAGAGCCAACAGTCACAAAAATCTTTGCCAAGAACAATTCCCATGAAGGGTATAAAAGCAGTGAATCCTTGGAAGTCCAGAGTAAATGACAGGACTTGCCCCCAGATATTAAATGGGATTAAGTGCACCTTTTCTGAAAGCCATGTAAAGCAACTGCATAGTTGACACACCATGTTTTTCTTCCCACAGGGCTTTCCTGGAAAGGATGGATCCTCTGGCCCTCCGGGACCACCAGGGCCAATTGTAAGTATTTCCAGGAACTACTGGGATGTAGTACTGCTTTAAAGCAATTCACCTCTTTTGAGAGATTTTCTTCTGCCAAACCTTTCACCTTGGTGGCCATCTTTGCTATAGTGTAACAACTCATCCCTTGGTACAGAGCTCTTCCTAAAACATCCTTAAAAAATAATGTATCCATGTGGCTTGATTATTCTACCTCTGAGCCACTTTGCCATAAGATCACCTGCATTGATTTACTTTTATTAGACACAGATAAGACTTGAATTATTTTTTCTTTTTAAATTTTTATTGGAGTATAGTTGATTTACAATGTTGTGTTAGTTTCAGGTGTACAGCAAAGTGAATCAGTTATACGTATACATATATCCCCTCTTCTTTAGATTATTTTCCCATATAGACCATTACAGAGTATTGAGTAGCATTCCCTGTGCTCTACAGTAGGTCCTTGTTGATTATCTACTTTCTATATAGTAGTGTGTATATGTCACTACTATATATAAAAAAGGCTTGAATTTGAAAGAACTACATCTAACCGACAGAGTGGAGACTTTTCCAAAACTGTCTTCCTTACTTTAGTGGTACGTTAGTTGGAAACAGGAATGAGCAGTGAATCCTGAAGACTTGGTGTTGGGCGGGGAGGTGAGGTTAACTGTGCATGTTTGTTGCTCTTTCTTGAGAGCTAGCTGTTTTCGATGAGAATGAGTGAGTCCTCACATTTGCTCCATATTCCTGTCTATTAGGGCATTCCCGGAGCCCCTGGAGTCCCAGGAATCACAGGAAGCATGGGACCCCAAGGCACCCTTGGACCACCTGTGAGTATGTGGCTGTAGCCAGTCAGGATGGTTGCCCAGTTATCCCTCTGGTTTCTTTATGTGTTTAAATTTACAGCATCTTTTTTGGTCAAAATGTTTTTTTCAGGACTGGATTCTGTGGGAATCCATAAGGAAAACAGAGAATCTCCTAGGATAAAGATTAAGATCAGACTGTGCATATATCATGGCTAAAGACAAATGGTCCCAACAGGGAATAATCTGCAGCTAAGCTTCTGCTTATATATATTTCCATTGTTTGTTATTCTGTATTTGGCTAAGTCAACTCAATGCCATCTTTACAGGGATTGGGTACAATACTATCTGTTAATTAGGCCTGTCTCCTGGGTGAGAAATACAAGGCTGGAGGAAGTCAAGGATTAGTGAAAATGGGAAGAGATTTTTCTTTTCTAACTTCTGCGAGAAAGACAGAATTTACCATTAAAACACACACTCACACATTTGCGAATAGTTGTGTAAATGAAGGCCCAGTGAATGGAACTAATTACCTGCCATTTTTGTGCTTCTAATCTCTTAGGTTGGTGCTTAAATGTGATCAGTGGAGGGGGTATGGGTAGGATGGGCGAGAAACAGATGAGCTTATCTGGGCCTGTTTCCTTGTCTGTAAAATAAGGTTGTTGAATTACAGCCTCCAAAGGCACACTTGGCATCTTCTGCGACTTGCAAATTGTTCCTTCTGGGTGTAATTATTAGTCAGCCTTCTGATATTATCTGCGAGGTACCAAATCTGTATCCATAAACTAAAGCAATTGAGAAGTGTCAATGTATATACATTGCAGATGTGCTAAGGATTCATGGATCAGTGAAATCTGAAGGGTGAGGGTAGGAGAGGTTGATGGAGTAGATTTCTACTCCCTGTTATAACAATTACCACAATCTCAGGGGCTTAAAACAACAAAAATTTATTATCTTACAGTTCTGTAGGTCAGAAGCCTGATATAGTCTCACTGGGTTTTAAAATCAAGGTGTCAGCTTTTCCTTTCTGGAAGTTCTAGGGGAGAATCTATTTCCTTGCCTTCTCTAGCTTCTAAAGACTTCCCACCGTCCTTGGTTTGTGGCCCACTTTGAAGTCAGCAGTGTTGCATCTCTCTGACCATTTTCCCATAATCATATCTCCCCTGAACATAGCCCAGAAAGTTTCTTTGCTTTGAATGGTGTATGTGATTACATTTGGGCCACCCAGATAATCCTAGATAATCTCCCTACATTACTTCAAGATCCTAACTAAATCACACTTCAAAGTCCTTTTGCCACATAAAGTAATATATTCACAGGTTCTGGGGATTAGGGCATGAACACTTCAGGGGCCTTTTTCTGCCTACCACACTGAAGAAGGCATAACAGAAACATTGGTTCTCATTCAGAAAGAAACTCTCTCCCTCTAGCTACTCAGATAGTCACTCTTTATTCTTGAAACTCATTTCAATAAAATGATTTTGCCCTCAGGGTCCTATTCTAGGCTGTGATTCACATGACACATATGCAGGTATACAAACACACATAAGACATGAACATAAAAAATGCCTCCAGATTTTAGCAAACACATCCTAATTTGCACACTCAAATAAAGCTCTCCTTGGCTGTCATTTTACAAAGCCATATACTTATGGAAGATAGCTACATTGTCATGGCGCAAAACCCTTTTAGATCTCCTCTTTTCATATCAAATTGCTAATGGGTCACAGAAGAAAATTTGATTGCTTTATCCTCACACATCTTTTTCTATTATCTCTGCTACCAGGCTTCAGTCCACTTCCCAAAATGTACTCCAGGGAACAAGAGTTCCAGAATATGTCAGCAGGGCTCAGAGAGCAAGGGGTTCTGGGAAAGGAGTCTCAGAGACAGTGTATACTAAATCTGTTTCTCAGAAAGTCATGACAAATTTTAGGATAGCAAAGACTTTCAGGCACCTTAAGGTGAAACAAAAAACCAAAACACTGGTTTAACTTGGTTAGACAATAAACAAATGTATTTGTACAGTTTCTCTTAACCCAAGCTGGGTTGATCCTAACCACAGAGGGATGGAATGTGATAGGAAAGAACAGGCTCTAGGAGGACTCGGGAGAGAACAGTGGGGTGTGGGAGGAGTAGAGTGAGACATGAAATACATTAGGTAAGTAGGACCTCACCCTGCTTATCTATCTGGCCTTTTGTAGCTCTAGAATAGACTTTAAATATGGGGCATAGAAAAATAGCAATACATTTTTTCCTGGAAATAAAACACTTGTTAATAATATTATCTTCTATTGTTATAAATCAACAGAAAAGGGCCAGTGATGGTGGCATTTATATCAGAGACAGTACTGGGTATTCTCTCAAAAGCCAGTTGTTCTCTGAACTGTCCAGCCCAGACTTTTCCCTGTGCTTTGGGCTGGGAGGAGCCATATGCCTGCTGGCTGCCAGACTGGCGTGTCCAGTAAAGTAGGCTCAGTGTCATGGTGTAAAGGCCTTGATTGATTTCCCGTGGATGTCTGTCTAGGAAGGCGGGAGGGAAAGAAACCAAGAAAGACACACCGCCCCACTGAAAATAGCAGTGTGTTTCCTATGGTTGGTGCCAGGAAAATGCTTGCTTTCATGAACCCTGCTTTTAGCTGCTGACTTCCCAGGACAGAATGGGCATTAATGCTGTTGCGGTCATAATTCCTACCTGAGGCTTAAGCATAAGCTAAAATATGGTGTCTCCCCTTGCAGGAGAACAGATAGTGATGAAGCACATGGAAGAAGGGACCACGCATTTAGCTTGAAATCAATATAGGTAGAAAGGTCTAGTGCTCCATCATTTAAAGAGCACTGCATTAGAAGTCAGGAAACTTAGGTTCTAGACGTGGCCCTCATATGACCTTAACTAGCTGTGTGAGCCACATCACTTAAGCAATTTATCTAGCTTCTCAGAATGTCAATTTTCCAACTAATTCATTTAAAAATATTTACTGAGTAGCTACAATATGTACAAGAGACATGAGGGACAAGGGTCCATGAGGGGTAAAAAAGATGACCAAGATATTTTTCCACATTCATGGAAGAGCTAGAGAGAATGATGATTTTTGTTTTATATAAGAAAGTATAATAAAAGTCAGACAGTGAGAAATGCCTTAAAGGAAAGACAAGGAAAGTTCCATTGAGGGAGACAGACAGTCAGAGACAGACATACAGAGGGAGATAACCCCGTGCCCTCAGTTGAGGGTGTGAGGGGAACAGCTCCTGAAAGAGGCTGTGTTTTAATAGGATCTTTCACAGATGGGTGTGATTTCCACCTGCAAAGACATGAAGATGTCATCCTTTAGATGGGGATTGTAATAAAACATAAAGCAAACACAGGGCAACCCTGTCTGTTGTACTTTTAATATTTTTCACCTCTCTTTCTTGCTTCATCACCACTGCCACACTTTAATTTCAAACCCTCTTCATTTCTCACCAAGACTGTCATGAGAAGCTCTAATTGCTTCTCGTGAAATGAAGAGGGTTTGAAATTAAACTGAATTAAGCAGAAGCCCCTTGTCTCTGCTCTAGCTCTGGTCTGTGCATTCTCCAGTTGCCAAAAGATCTTTCTAGTACAGATCTTTCTGTTGTGTCATTTCCTGGCTTTAATCTCCTCAGTGGATCCCTGTCACCAGAGGATAGGGCCCAAATATTCAGCCACGTATACGTAGCCCTTGACGATGGGCCCTTACTTTACCCTCCGACTTGATCTGGCTTCATCCTTTCTCTTGGAGGTATGACAACATCCCTTGGAGTTGTCACCCCCAAATTATTTAAAACTCCCCCAATATATGCCATCCTGTTTCACACTTTTTTTTTTTTTTTTGCTTTTTGGGGATGCCCTTCCATTTGTCTGGGTTGCTTTCTCCACCTGGTGAGCTTCCGGCTATTATCTCTCTTAAACTGTGCACTTCCTGTGTGAGGCCACCCTCATGTCCTCAGGCTGAGAGACTTCATTTCAACTATTGATGTCCATCTCTCCGCGAAAGGAGAGTTCCATGAGGGCAGAAATTTTGTCATACTCATGTTCTTATTCCTGGACCCCAGCTCAGTATCATAGAGGGTACTTAATAAGTGCTTGTTAAAAGAAAGAATGAAGGGATGATTGTCTTCCAGTTAGGCTGATGTTCAGGTGAGTATGAGAAGATTATTCTTATAGATTGGGGGTCAGATGTGGGAGACTTTTATAGCCAAATGAGGGATGTTTTGATTTTGGTTAGCAGACATCTAATATTTGGAGCTTGGACGATGAGATCATTCTTTCCTTCAGCACTAAAATTCTGTGAATCTATGAATGTAGCTACTGTATTTTCTTTTCTTTACATTTCAAGTGTTCCTGAAATTAAAGGAAAATGTGCCACTTTTTCTCGCCTACATGTACAGGGAATGTGTGTTTTCCCTCAAAGCATACTTTGATGGAGTTATGAACCTTAACTCACTCAGGAATTTTTAGTTTGTTTTTGTTTTACTTTGCAAAAATCAAAGAAAAAATGTCAGAGAAGTTGGAATAAAAAATAATGTCTTGCCATTCAGATATATTAACTAAATGGACCTTTCTTGGAGACCGCCTAGGTATGTCCTGCAGCTACTTAGTTACACGCATTGTGAGGCTGAGTTTGAGGAATTTCAGGCCCAGTTAAATACATCCATCCCTATATACCAGAAGGTGCCCACAGCTGATGCTGTCCATTTACCTTATCACTCAGGTTTGCATTGTAGTTTCTTTTTCTTTTTTCTTCTTCTTCTTTTGTTTTTTTGGCTGTGCAGCATGGCATGCAGGATCATAGTTCCCCAACCAGGGATAGAACCTGCATCCCCTGCCGTGGAAGCATGGAGTCTTAACCACTGGACCACCAGGGAAGTCCCTGTAATTTCTTTTTCTAAGTTTCAAGCATTTCAGACAAGACAACTTAATAAATGTTAGCTAGCAATGGAAATATCAAAGAATACATTGGTTCAGAAACAAAAATATTCAAGATAAAATAGATTATAAGAAACAACTCAAACAAAATGATAAGTCACTCGAAAAAACCAAAAAACAAACAAAACAAAACAAAACAAAAATCTAATTCTGAATGACTACTGTGAGGTTTGGGAGATACATGTTTGCTTTTAAAATTATTATTTAATTAGGAAAAATATTATCTTCACTGAAAAAAAACGATTCTGGCTAGCAAGTTTGTTGAGCAGTGTTCTCTTTCATGGCAGCAGTAGTGTGTACTGGGGAGAGTGCAGATTCTGGAGCTTAGCTGATTGGGTTCAGGTCCCAGCTTTTCCATTTTCTTATTGTGTGACCTTGGGCAAGTTATTTGCCTTCTCAGTACATCACTTCCCTTATATGTAAAATGGAAGTAATATCTCATAGGGTTGTTATAAAGAATAAATAAATTTATCTCATAGGAATCTTACAAGGATTAAATGAGTTCATTTTATAGGGTTGTTATAAGAGTTAAATGAGTTATTACACCGAGGACAGTGCTTGGAACATGGTAAAATCAGCTTGAGTATTAAACTACTAGTATTTACAAACAGTTTCTTAATATATTAAAAATGTGAAAGAGTTACTTATTTTTGTTTGCTGATTATTGTTTTTGCTTTGTGCCAAATGCTTGCAAAGGAAGTAGGCAGCAGTCCTAGATTTATAATAAATATTTAAATTTAATATTGGACTTAGTTGAATGTTCGAGTGACTCTTTTATGCAAAAAATGGGCTAGGTGGTTTTGGAAACATAAGGTAATATAAGTTATGGTCTCCAGTATTAGAGGTCTTACCATCTACACAGAGAAAAGAGAAATCCATGCAATGAATTGTCGCTATACTACAAAAAAAATTTAGTGTCAGATAGGTGATACTTGAACTAAGTATTGCATTAGAATATTCCTATTGTTGATACCTAATTTATAAGGTATATGCTTAATACCTTTCTAACATTTCAAATGTTTTTATACACTGACTAGACCATGTCTGTGGGAATGAGAAGTTGTAATTTTGATGAGCAGGAAGTGGGGAAGATGGGGCTAAATAACGAGACATAGAATTCGAGGACTTTGACTTTGTCACATGGATGTCTAAGAATCACTGAATGATTTTTGAATAGAGGAAGAGCTGCCATCAATCAAGAGTCACTGAGCTTTCTAAGTTGTATGCTGGTAGTATCTGAGGAGGATGAGACTAGTGGTTGTGTAGAGGATGAACAGGAAGGCAGGGATTTTAGTTAGAGAAGCCAGCTAGAAGGAAGTTGCAAATGCCCTGGTGTGAGATGGTTAGGGTAGCACCTCGGTGGTGGAGTAGAAGAGAGGGATATAAGAGGAATTGCAATGCAAAAAGTGTGCATTACGTGTGTGTATGTGTGTGTAATAAACATGCAAGAGGCAAGGGAAGGGACATTCACAGAAAGATAGACAAGATGCAAAGGCAGAGGGCTATGTAGCAAATGAAGGAACAAGATAAAACCCCAGAAAAACAACTAAATGAAGTGGAGATAGGCAACCATCCAGAAAAAGAATTCAGAATAATGATAGTGAAGATGATCCAGGACCTCGGGAAAAGAATGGTGGCAAAGATAGAGAAGATGCAAGAAATGTTTAACAAAGACCTAGAAGAATTAAAGAACAAACAAACAGAGATGAACAATACAATAACTGAAATGAAAAATACACTAGAAGGAATCAATAGCAGAATAACTGAGGCAGAAGAACAGATAAGTGACCTGGAAGACAGAATGGTGGAATTCACTGCCACAGAACAGAATAAAGAAAAAAGAATGAAAAGAAATGAAGACAGCCTAAGAGACCTCTGGGACAACATCAAACACACCAACATTCATATTATAGGGGTCCCAGAAGGAGAAGAGAGAGAGAGAAAGGGCCCAAGAAAATATTTGAAGAGATTATAGACAAAAACTTCCCTAACGTGGGAAAGAAATAGCCACCCAAGTCCAGGAAGCACAGAGAGTCCTAGGCAGGATAAACCCAAGGAGAAACATGCCGAGACACATAGTAATCAAATACGCAAAAATTAAAGATGAAAAATTATTGAAAGCAGAAAGGGAAAAATGACAAATAACATACAAGGGAACTCCCATAAGGTTAACAGCTGATTTCTCAGCAGAAACTCTACAAGCCAGAAGGGAGTGGCATGACATATTTAAAGTGATGAAAGGGAAGAACCTACAAGCAAGATTACTCTACCCGGCAAGGATCTCATTCAGATTCGATGGAGAAATCCAAAGCTTTACAGACAAACAAAAGCTAAGAGAATTCAGCACCACCAAACCAGCTCTACAACAAATGCTAAAGGAACTTCTCTAAGTGGGAAACACAAGAGAAGAAAAGGACCTACAAAGACAAACCCAAAACAATTAAGAAAATGGTAATAGGAACATACATATCAATAATTACCTTAAACGTGAATGGATTAAATGCTCCAACCAAAAGACACAGACTCACTGAATGGATACAAAAACGAGACCTGTATATATGCTGTCTACAAGAGACCCACTTCCGACCTAGCGACACATACAGACTGAAAGTGAAAGGACGGAAAAAGATATTCCATGCAAATGGAAATCAAAAGAAAGCTGGATTAGCAATTCTTATATCAGACAAAATAGACTTTAAAATAAAGACTATTACAAGAGACAAAGAAGAACACTACATAATGATCAAGAGATCAATTTAAGAAGAAGATATAACAATTGTAAATATTCATGCACCCAACCCAGGAACCCCTCAATATACAACGCAGATGCTAACACCCATAAAAGGGGAAATTGACAGTAACGCAATAATAGTAGGGGACTTAAACACCTCACTGTCACCAATGGACAGATCATCCAAAATGAAAATAAATAAGGAAACAGAAGTATTAAATGATACATAAAACAAGATGGACTTAACTGATATTTACAGGACATTCCATCCAAAAACAGCAGAATGCACATTCTTCTCAAGTGCTCATGGAACATTCTCCAGGATAGATCATATCTTGGGTGACAAATCAAGCCTTGGTAATTTTAAGAAAATTGAAATCATATCAAGTATCTTTTCCAACCACAACCCTATGAGACTAGATATCAATTACAGGAAAATGTGTTTGTATCTGTAAGAGATACAAACACATGGAAGCTAAACAACACACTACCTAATAACCAAGAGATCACTGAAGAAATCAAAGAGGAAATAAAAAAATACCTAGAAACAAATCACGATGAAAACACAACGATCCAAAACCTATGGGATGCAGCAAAAGCAGTTCTAAGAGGGAAGTTTATAGCTATACAAGCCTACCTCAAGAAACAAGAAACATCTCAAATAAACAACCTAACTGACACCTAAAGCAATTAGAGAAAGAACCACAAAAAACCCCCAAAGTTAGCAGACGGAAAGAAATCATAAAGATCAGACCAGAAATAAATGAAAAAGAAATGAAGGAAACGACAGCAAAGATCAATAAAACAAAAAGCTGGTTCTTTGAGAAGATAAACAAAATTGATAAACCATTAGCCAGACTCATCAAGAAAAAAAGGGAGAAGACTCAAATCAATACAATTAGAAATGAAAAAGGAGAAGTAACAACTGACACTGCAGAAATACAAAGGATCATGAGAGATTACTACAAGCAACAATATGCCAATAAAATTAACAACCTGAAAGAAATGGACAAATTCCTACAAAAGCACAACCTTCTGTGACTGAACCAGGAAGAAATAGAAAATGTGAACAGACCAATCACAAACACTGAAATTGAAACTGTGATTAAAAGTCTTCCAACAAACAAAAGCCCAGGACCAGATGGCATCACAGATGAATTCTATCAAACATTTAGAGAAGAGGTAACACCTATCCTTCTCAAACTATTCCAAAATATAGCAGAGGGAGGAACACTCCCAAACTCATTCTACGAGGCCATCATCAGTCTGATACCAAAACCAGACAAAGATGTCACAAAGAAAGAAAACTACTGGCCAATTATCACTGATGAACATAGCTGCAAAAATCCTCAACAAAATACTAGCAAACAGAATCCAACAGCACATTAAAAGGATCATACATTATGATCAAGTGGGGTTTATCCCAGGAATGCAAGGATTCTTCAATATACGCAAATCAATCAATGTGATATACCATATTAACAAATTGAAGGTGAAAAGCCATATGATCATCTCAGTAGATGCAGAGAAAGCTTTCGACAAAATTCAACACCCATTTATGATAAAAACCCTCCAGAAAGTAGGCATAGAGGGAATGTACGTCAACATAATAAAGGCCATATATGACAAACCCACAGCCAACATCGTCATCAATGGTAAAAAAATGAAACCATTTCCACTAAGATCAGGAACATGACAAGGTTGTCCACTCTCACCACTATTATTCAACATAGTTTTGGGAGTTTTAGCCACAGCAATCAGAGAAGAAAAAGAAATAAAAGGAATCCAAATAGGAAAAGAAGAAGTAAAGCTGTCACTGTTTGCAGATGACGTGATACTATACATAGAGAATCCTAAAGATGCTACCAGAAAACTACTCGAGCTAATCAATGTATTTGGTAAAGTTGCAGGATACAAAATTAATGCAGAGAAATCTCTTGCATCCCTATACAGTAATGATGAAAAATCTGAATAAGAAATTAAGGAAACACTCCCATTTACCATTGCAACAAAAAGAATAAAATATCTAGGAATAAACCTACCTAAGGAAACAAAAGAGCTGTATGCAGAAAATTATAAGACACTGATGAAATAAATTAAAGGTGACACAAACAGATGGAAAGATATACCATGTTCTTGGATTGGAAGAATCAACATTGTGAAAATGACTCTACAACCCAAAGCAATCTACAGATTCATTGAAATCCCTATCAAATTACCAATGGCTTTTTTTTTTATAGAACTAGAACAAAAACCCTTAAAATTTGTATGGAGACACAAAAGACCCCAAATAGCCAAAGCAGTCTTGAGGGAAAATAAACGGAGCTGGAGGAATCAGGCTCCCTGACCTCAGACTCTACTACAAAGCTACAGTAATCAAGACAGTATGGTACTGGCACAAAAACAGAAACATAGATCAGTGGAACAGGATAGGAAGCCCAGAGATAAATCCACACACCTATGGTCAACTAATCTATGACAAAGGAGGCAAGGATATACAATGGGAAAAAGACAGTCTCTTCAATAAGTGGTGCTGGGAAAACTGGACAGCTACATGGAGAAGAATGAAATTAGAACAGTCCCTAACACAAAAATAAACTCAAAATGGATTAGAGACCTAAATGTAAGACCAGACACTATAAATCTCTTAGAGGAAAACATAGGAATAGCACTCTTTGACATGAATCACAGCAAGATCTTTTTCATCCACCTCCCAGAATAATGGAAATAAAAACAAAAATAAACAAATGGGACCTAATGAAACTTAAAAGCCTTTGCAAAGCAAAGGAAACTACAAACAAAACGAAAAGACAACCCTCAGAATGGGAGAAAATATTTGCAAACGAATCAATGGACAAAGGATTAATCTCCAAAATATATAAACAGTTCATGAAGCTCAATATTAAAAAAAAAATCCAAAAATGGGCAGAAGACCTAAATAGACATTTCTCCAAAGAGGACGTACAGATGGCCAAGATGAACATGAAAAGCTGCTCAACATCACTAATTATTAGAGAAATGCAAATCAAAACTACAATGAGGTATCACCTCATACCAGTTAGAATGGCCATCATCAGAAAATCTATGAACAACAAATGCTGGAGAGGGTGTGGAGTAAATGGAACCCTCTTGCACTGTTGATGGGAATGTAAATTGATACAGCCACTATGGAGAAGAGCATGGAGGTTCCTTAAAAAACTAAAAATAGAATTACCATATGACCCAGCAATCCCACTACTGGGCATATACCCAGAGAAAACCATAATTCAAAAAGACACACACACCCCAATGTTCATTGCAGTGCTATTTACAATAGCCAAGTCATGGAAGCAACCTAAATGCCCATCACCAGACGAATGGATAAAGAAGGTGTGGTACATATATAGAATGGAATATTAGCCATAAAAAGGAACGAAATTGGGTCATTCGTAGACATGTGGATGGATCTACAGACTGTCATACAGAGTGAAGTAAGTCAGAAAGAGAAAAACAAATATCGTATATTAACGCATATATGTGAAACCTAGAAAAATGGTACAGATGAACTGGTTTGCAGGGTAGAAATTGAGACACAGATGTACAGAACAAACGTATGGACACCAAGGGGCGAAAGTGGCAGAGGCGGTGGTGATGTGATGAATTGGGAGACTGGGATTGATGTATAGACACTAATATGTATAAAATGGATAACTAATAAGAACCTGCTGCATAAAAAAATAAATAAAATAAAATTCAAAAAAAATGGAGGCAAGGGAAGGAAGGGTAAAAGATTAAAAGATATAACCAGTGGTGGGCTTGGGCTGGCTTGTACATGCTTGGGAGAGTAGATTTTGTGCTTCTCTTCCCTTTGAAACCCCATCTTCAGTGACAGCACATTTGTCACTTGTAATCAACCATAGTACAAGCAGTTACACTTCTGAAAACAGCAAACAGTACAAGTGAGGGCATTTCATTTTTCCAGAAAGCCAGTTTATCTGCACACCGTGGGGTGAACCCAGAATTTTGAATTTGGATGACTAACTGAATAGAGATTTTGGAGATGATATGAGTTTGATTTGGGGCCTATTGAGATTATAGTAACAACTGGGAACAGTCTGACAATGTGGCAAATTCCATCTATAAGTGGTACTCACTGTCCTTTTGATAGAGACTATAAAATGTTCAGTAAATCTGTTATGCTGCCTTGGAGTTGAAACAAAAAGATGAAATTCTTCTGAAGACACATGTTTTGCATTAAACATGTAATTTCATTGCAGAAACACTAAAAACGCCATTGTTTTATCAGTAAAAGTTTTTACAGATATGGTAAAGTTTCCTATGGATCAAAGAGTAGCTAAGCCACAAAACAAAATGATGATTCATCTGAGAATTCTTGTTAATACAAGCTCGTATTATCAGGAAGACTCAGGGAGAAAGAATTGTTTGCTGTTATTCTGGATGGAAAGCAGAGTGAGGATGTGGGATTTCACAGATTTCATCTTTTACTTGAACTCTTAAATTGGAAGATCTTTTCCTTTCTGTGAGAGATAGTCTTTCAAAAATTAAAACAGTTTATCTTTTCAGCAGAGATTTGTGAAATCAATTATGCAGCGTCAGTAAAGTACAATTCAGAGGGTGGTGTTTTGTGCAAAAAGATGTGAATGACTTATTCAGTGACACTATGTTACAAAGCAGTATTGCTGCATGATCCCAATTTTATATTCAAACATATTGTGTCGGTGCCTTCAAAGGCTGGAGGAGTAAAATATTTAAAAGAGCTATCTCTGCTTGATGAGATTACAGGTTGCTGTTTGTTTAACCCTGTTGCTATGTATCTATTTTTGCTGTAGAATTATGAGACCTAATAAAAAATGTTGATACAATAAGAAAAGATACACTATCATGCTTGGCTGAGTCCAGTGTCACAAGTAACTTGACAATTTAAAATTTTACAGGGTGTCCCTGGAGCAAAGGGAGAAAGAGGAGAAAGAGTAAGTATCCTCTGGAGTGTTGATCAGCTGCAGCTGACTGCACACATTTTGTTGCATAAGCCTGATAAAGGATAACCATTTACTATCATGATTACTCATTGCTCTAATACCACTCCTCTTCCCTGTCTCCTCAACTCGCTTGACTGTGAGCACATTTTCAAGTGGAAACCACCCTGTGGGCTAGAAGTCAGGAGTGCTGGCTTCTAGTTGCAGATCTGCTACTATCCAGCTAGGTGACCTTAGGCCATTTCTTTCAGGCTAAAATGGAGAGAATCAAACTCATCTAACTCATAAAGTGGATTTAATGAAGACATAATATAATGGATGTGAAAAGGCTTCAGAAAAGTAAAAGCTCTATTCAAAATGCCAAGCGGTAGATTGAGGCTTGTGTATTTCCAATATGAGAACCAAGGAAGACAAAGGCAGCATGGAGTCAAAGAACTGGCTGTGAAACTTAAATCAGTTTATTTTAGGGGACTTCTATATCCTTTGAGAAATTGTGCCACTGCTCATAAAATTGTTCTGTCGGCTCTAGTAGAAACAGCAGTGACCTTGGGCTCATCCAGTTACCTCTGTGAAAACTTGGGCAGTATGTTTAACTCTGTTCATCTGTAAGATGGATTTAACATCTTTCCTCTGAGTTGCTATTAGTATTAAGTAAGCCACTGGTTGAGAAATTGCTGTATTTTACAAGCTCTAAAGAGTGATAAATAAGGCATTAAATATGTATGGGTTTATTACAAAGCTATTAAATTTTTTAGAATCTGGGGCCAGAAACACTTGAACTTTTTAATTTAATAAAGGCTCTCAGGAACCTTGCCCCATGAGTTCCAGATTGCTTATACCTTCTCCGTGTGCACCTACCTGTGTGTCAATCCTACCTGTTGCTAGGAGACAAAGAGCCCAGGTTGGGAACAATAGGTCAAGTCTCATTCCCATCCTGGAAATCCTGCCATTGGCTGGGTTTGTGGCTGAGAGTCAGCAGTCTGCTTTTTTCTCATCCAGGGTGACCTACAGTCTCAAGCCATGGTGAGAGCAGTGGCACATCAGGTGTGCGAACAGCTCATCCAAAGTAAGTGTGTTATAGTTCCAGATGTTTTCTGTTACGCGTCCAAACGGGAATTTGCCTTCGCACAAGCGTAAGGACTAAGCTTTGTCTTGTTGCAGAAACATAAGCTTTACAGATGGCCATCACTAACCCATCTAAGTGATCATTACATATTACCCTAGAGTTCTGCATCGATGGTGCAGAGACCAAATTCCTCTCTTTTGTCTGTCCAAAACCTCTCTGTTTGCCCATATAGGTTTAACTTGACTGCCCATATCAAATCTTTTATTTCTTCTTCATCTCTCCAAATAGATAGATTTTTTTCTAAAGTCCTCAGCACTTGAAAGCTGCCAAACTGAGGCATCAGAAGCTACCTTCAAGCCACTAGATTTAAATCCGTATCTCTTTCTTACCCATTTCTTTTGGTTAGCCCAAGCCTCTTCCCTTTATTCTTTAAGATTTATACCAAAAAAATGCAGACACACAAACATACATGCACACATGGGGACAGGCTTCATGTGAACATCTGACATGATACTTGGGCTCTGTGCCAAAAATTACACTGGAACACACTTTATATCACACCTGTCCCATTTCTTCATTTTAAACTTGAACTTTCCCACAGGCCAGTATTTCAGTTACTGATTCATGCTCATTCACTTACATACCCACGCATCTGTGCGTTTCTCCCCTGCCCACTGACTTTATATTTTGTCTCAGTAATCTAACCAGAGGGTTACTAGAGTGGGCCCCTCTCTCTGCCAGTCATTTGTTTAGTTCCACAAAGGTCTGGGGCCACATGGAGATGAAATATTCCTCTCAAACCCAGACAGCTCTGGCCTGGCTCTGCTGTCAAGCCCCCTGGTTCTGTAGCATCCACCATCTCCAAGGCCAACATTACCTAAGCGGCTGCCTTAACAGCTTTGAGGTTATATTTTTTTAACCCGGGAAGTTTGGGAGTCCTGTAAGTGTCCAAGAAGGCGCTATTGGCTGGGTCCAAAATTCCATCTGCAGTAGATAAACCCAGATCTCATCCTGCAGAAAGCATGGAGTGAAGGTCTACAGGGACTTGGAAGAGTTTTCATTAAGACGTAAATCTTAGGGCAAACTGAATACAAAGCTACTATCTTCAGATGTAGTAGTAATGCTCCCTATACTTTAACTTTATTTCATTTTGTATTATATTGCCCAAACTAGTGGTTGTGAAAGAGAGAATTTATCGGTTAAATGAAACTACTTAAGTTTAATGCCAAAATAGGATCTCTGAAAATACAATTAATTATAAAAGGGAAACAACATTAAGTAGAATATGTCCGAAGCTAACCTGTACCTTGGATTATTTTGTAAGTTTCTCATTTCAGGTATACACTGTAAATGGGTGGGTAATGATTTTAAGGAAACCTAAGGGTTAAACCCTAATATGACTCACTGACCATAATATAAGGAAGATTTCACAATAGTTGCTATCTTATTCCACTGTAGAATAAAAATCTTATATAAATATGTGATTATTTGAAACATGCCCTAAAAATTGAGAGTCCAAAATCCAGGTTTTCCCATCAGGAATTCTCAGATTCTTGTGAATAACTTCTAGGAAATAGAAACCAGCAGGGGTTATACAAGAGCTGAAACAGGTCTGTAAAATAGGGAGGCCCTGCCTGTCAATGTCATTGTCAGAGGAAAAAAATAGAAGAGATTTTATGCCAGTCTATGAGCAAAACCCAACCCACCCAGAAGCTTTATTTCTGGTACCTCAACCATCTGCCCACACACCACTCCACGTTTCTCCGGGCTTCTTATTTCCTTCCTTAGGCTTCACCTCAGAACTTGATTATCATTTAGCATATAATTCCTCACATGCTCAGTTACCTGGTTTTTAGTCCAGATCTGAATTATGCTAGGAAATGTTATGTGGGAAGCTGTGCGAGGCTGAGGTGATGACAGCTAGAGAAGTATCAATAATAAAGATGGCCCTTTTATCAAAGGAGGAAGCTGAAAAAGCAGATGTGGAAATGTCTCATCCCACCCAAACATTCACGAACATGCCTACTAATGGCTCCTGAGTCATCAGGAAGCCAGTCCTACTTACAGTCATGGTCCTATGCTTAAGAATGCATTGACTATATCTTAGAAATCATCCCTCTAAAAATGGTTACTATTCTTTATTTAGGGTTGAATGTTTAAAAAGGAATAAATGACAGTCATCTGGAAAGTTCACTTCTTTGGGAAAATGTTATCTCCTGATGATGCTGAAAAATGGGGCATTATGGTATCAAATACTTTCTCAATCTATACGTCTAATTATTAAAAGACATTCTTCCAGGCACAACTGAGTTAAGGGATTATGGGAGAGAGAGCCAGATTTTTAAAAAAAATAAAGCTATTCAGAGTTTCTGCAGCTGGGACCCAAGTAAAGGTTTCTGCAAAAAGGCTTGGCAATGAAGAGATGAGTTGAAACAGCGCACTTGTCTGGGGATTTCTGAGCAAGAGGGTGGAACAGGCTTTGTGGGTTGGAAAAAAAGACATATGACTTGGGTGGAAATCGCTGGGGAAAGGGGCAGCTGGGTGAGGATTTAGGGGTCAGATAAATGTTGGGGGTGAAGATAAAATTTATGATTTCTGGTCAGTGATGTTTACTGAGATGCTGACGTGAGCTGTGGAATTCCAAACACATGAGATGCGACTTGAATACAATCCAGCTGTTAATATCATCCAAAGTAAAATGCAAAAATTTTTCAGTTGGAAATCAACTTATTTCAGAGGGATGTGCTTCTTCCTATTGGTGGGTGTCTAACAGAATTGTTTGGAACCTTGATAATTAATACCTTCAGTTCTCCCTTTCTATGTGTGACAGTTCATCGAATGTTTCTTTGTCCTTCGTGTCTCAGGTCATATGGCCAGGTACACAGCCATCCTCAACCAGATTCCCAGCCAGTCAACATCAATCCGGACCATCCAAGGGCCTCCTGGAGAGCCTGGGAGACCAGGCTCACCTGGAACCCCTGGTGAACAAGGACCCCCAGGTGCCCCAGGCTTTCCAGGAAATGCAGGTGTGCCAGGGACCCCAGGAGAACGAGGTAAGCTGGACCACTCCTCTCACTGAGTGCGCTGAAACAAGAGTGTAACAGTGGTGCTTATGCAATGATAAAGTTCCAAATAATGGACCTAAATTAATTCTATTCCATCTATTCTTCAGCTTCTTGTTTATTAATTCCCAATATTGAGAAAATTGAGTAATCTACAAAACATTTATTAAGAGCCATGTCTGCCTTTATGCAAAAGGAGGATCAGAAACTCCAATTCACCTCTAAAAGGCTTTTGAGCTAATGAGAGAAAGAGGTCCCCTCTAGATGGATGAATTAAAAAAATATGCCCATCCAGGTAGAATTACAAAATGATACCCCTCTCTGGACAGATGTAGCATCAAACGTATGTGTCAACTGAAAAAAAACACACACACACACGCAACCTAAAAGTTGAGAATTATGTTTTATTTGGCGGACTCACTGAGGACTTAAGCCTGGGATGCAGCCTCTCAGATGGGTCTGAGGAACTGCTCCGAAGAGATGAAGGAGGACCTGGATTTGTAGGAGTTTTGCAACAAAAACCAGGTAGTGGGAACATCAAAAGAGAACTGTCAATTAAGGAAAAACAGGCATCTCAAATTAATGAATTCAGCACTTTTCTATGAATGGGAAGATGCAAGAGTCTGGGCTCATTGAAATCATTCCTTTGATACGAACCTTAACTACCTAGAGCCAGTATTCTGTTCTTTTCCATCCTGAATCTCCTCAGGGTGCACTGTTGGGGGCAGCCGTAGTGGCTGCTCGCTTGATGGACACAACATCTTTTGTTTGCTGATATGGCAAGCAGCATTCTTTGTCCCCATGTGTCATGGCAAGTAGAGAGCTCACTTCCTAGGTCTGGTACATTTTTTGTGCAGTTCCCATACCAGGCAATGGTCAGCCTTGAGGTAAGGCATGAGTCATATCAACATATGATTTACATGTGCTTATGTAGACCATGCCAATTCTAAACTTCAAATTAAATACTGTTTGTGGCTCATCTTCCTATAACAGGAGACAGTATTTTATTTAATAGTTCCATGGGCCAATGTTTAATTTTTCCTATTAAAGTTTCTTTCAAATAGAGATCCTACTTAGCCTTTTCTTCTACCCTTTACAGGTCTTAGCAGTGTTGTGTAATACAATAATGGACTCTTTTGATTGAATTTCACCCTATTCTGTAATTGGCCAAGATCTCCCACTCCAGAAGCAGATCAGATCAAAGAGAGGTGGGAAAATGGGGTTACGTATCAGCCACAAAGAAAGTGATAGGAAAAGAGATAACCAATAAAAGTATTTTCTAGGACACAATCTTATGGAATGTAGATTGGGAGAAAAGCTAACTAGTACCTATCTGCTCTTGTGAGTCATATTGCTTTAATGAGATAGGTAGGATATACTCCTTTGATCAAATTTGAGATGTAAAATGCAGATTACCAAGATAATATCTCACATTTATTCTTGATCCATGCCAACAGGCCATGTGCATTTCTGCCTTTGCACTTTTGGACACTTTGTTCTTCCCCCTTTGGAAACATCCTTTCCTTTCCCTGCCTTACGTGAATCTTACGCTTAGTTCAAGGCTCAGCTTAACCCCTGTCTCATGCATGACGTTTTTGTTGATTGTTCTAGACCAACAGATGTCTCCACCCCCTGAATACCTGATGCTCTGACCGTCTCTCCCACCCATTTTAGCAGTCATCACATGTTAATGAACAGCATGATGGCAGAAAGCAGGGCTCAGGTCTGAATTGCTTTGCAATAATAGGTCCTCATCAGATAATTGTTGCTTTGATTGCAACCCAGTTCTGATTTTCCTTTCTAAAGGGTTTTCCTGTGCCAGGGCACTAAATCAGCAGATGTAGAGAAGGACATAATTTCCTCGCAGTATACCAACGATCTGGCAGCCAGGAAGGTGGCCACCTCTGTCAACAGGACACCCTCTAATGGGGTTGGTGATGGATCAACTGTGACTCAGGGAGCATAGGGCCAGCGCCTGAGTCACTCTCGGCGAGTCACAAGTTGTCTTTGTTCTTTTTGGAAGTCCTGTCCTCGTTCCTGCCAGACTGAGTCTTTCCTGCTCTGCAAGAACACTTGAATGCTTAGATCAGAGAAAAATCAGCCAAGGATCCTCAAACAGTGGTCCAGACAGCCCTTGAAATATGAATTTCCATGATAGAATTTTCTGACATACATGTATGTATACATTCCGAAAGAGTATAGTAGATAAGCAAAATCCTGTATTTCACAAACACAGGTAGGATGACAGTAAGAGAAAGTGAGAAATGCCTTCTGAGCATGAGGGAAGGTGATTTTGGTTGATTACCAACTGGGAGGGTGTGCTTTGGGGTTTAAGGTAGGGGTTTATAGGCCAGCGCCCAGGGGACTTTTCATTCCCAGCAAAGTATTTCAATCCTGTTGCAACTGGGATTCATGGTTGCAAGGAGAACAATAATTAAAAAATATATATATTTATTGAAGTATAGTTGATTTACCATGCTGTGTTAGTTTCAGGTATACAGCAAAGTGATTCATGTTTTGATATTAGCCTTGTGGTCCAAAAACCCAGAAAAGATTGATACAGAAAAATGTCTGCCTTTCCACTAAATCAAAACGATAGAATTTTAAAACTGAAGAAACTGCAGCCATCTTGTCTCCTGACCCTCTCATTTTATATAAAAATGAAGCTTATAAAGTTATCAAGGCCCAAAGATGCTAGAAGTCAGCCAATGTCAGGACTGGAAATAAAACCAGAGATCAGTTTGATTTTTTTTCTGTATAAAATATGATTATCGGGCTTCCTTGGTGGCTCAGTGGTTGGTTGAGAGTCCACCTGCCAATGCAGGGGACATGGGTTCGTGCCCCGGTCCGGGAAGATCCCACATGCCACGGAGCGGCTGGGCCCGTGAGCCATGGCCGCTGAGCCTGTGCATCCGGAGACTGTGCTCCGCAACGGGAGAGGCCACAACAGTGAGAGGCCCGCATACCGCAAAAACAAACAAACAAAAAACAAACAAACAAACAAAAATATATGATTATCACTCTACTGTAGAATACAATTTTTAAAGGACACTTCATTATAATGAGTAAAAATAAGTACTATTACTAGGCGGTGTACTTAGACAAATAATAAGCTACAAAAGTAAGACTGAAAGACATATGGATGTTGAGACTCTGGCATAGCATTGAGGGGAACCTCACTTTCTGCTGAGTCCTCATTAAAAAAAAATTCATAACTATTGATTTGGCTAATTTTTCACCAGAAGTACTCGATCTGATTTCTCTATTCTAATTTTTCAAAAGTTTTTCAAACTTCTTAAAACATAATGAACAAGAAGAAATACATTTTACATCATGATGCTGTATGCCTGTGCATGTGTGTGCATTCAAACTTATATAACTGAGGCAAATAGAAATAATACTTTCCCTTACTATTGTTTCCTGTTTTCTTTTGTTAAAAGGCTGAGGGCATGGGGAATTCTGTTCAATACTCTGTAATAACCTATATGGGAAAAGAATCTGAAAAAGAAGAGATATATTATATGTATAACTAAGTCACTTTGCTTTGCACCTGATAATACAACATTGTATATCAACTATATTGCAATATAAAATTAAAAAAAAAAGGCTAAGGGGCACCTTTGGATTTTATGACCTCAGTTTGAAATACACTGTTCTAGTTCAAGATCTTTGATTAACGCCATTCTTATCTTTGAAATATCCAAAGAATATGCATTTTTAGAGAATAGAAATTGCAAATATTCCTTCCACATTAGCTCGGTGAAGTAGATGGCCATTCATGACTTTCCTTATTACCTAACAGAAGACTGTATTTTCACTCCATCCGATTGTCTTCCTCGCTTTCATTAACGCTTTGTCTCCTTTAACTTAAAGTATTTTTCATAAGATTGTGTGGAACAGTCTCTTAGCTGTCTTCTCCCATAGGCTGTAATAGAAAGAGAATCCTCAGAGTTTAATGATTCAAAGAGATCGTGCAGCTCACATTGTTCCTCCAAAACTTAAACTCCACCTGAGACTTGGCTGTTTATTGGCCCCCAGAATTGAAGGGGTTCCACTTGCATCACAGAAGCAAAATGTGATGCGCCTGCTTTCTCTTCTCACTTATACTACACTGTTAATTTATGTCAAAGAAAGGCGATTCCTCCATGGACTAGGCTACATTTTTGCTGCCTTTCCCCATTAAACTCTGCACTATCTTCAGGTAAATGACACTAAAGCCTGGCTTCCAAAATTTAGAAAAATGGGTGGGATCAGCTCTGAGGTTCCTCTGTTGTTCCTCTGTTGTTCCCTGAACTGTGACAATTGAGTCCTAACTATTCTGACTTTAACTCACTCTCCAATTAGCCTTGTGTGATTCTAACTAGATCCTCTTGACAACTCAATTTCTAATTGGGATCTCTGCATGTCATTCCCAGATGACTAATCTGTTTATTTCCTTATTCCATTTATTTAAATGTTCATTATCCACCCTGATATCTTGAACCATTTATGAACCCAGACAACAGTAGCTTAGTTGGTCTAGAGTCCACAAAATTCAGTTTACTTATTTATCGGAAAAGAACTGGGAAATTTTCCTGATTTCAGTCTTCATGCAACTCCTTCAGTTTCTATGATTCTCCAAAATATACTGGATCAGAGGAACCATCCAACTAAAGATTTTCATGTTTAGATTGTATATCCATAACAGCTGGAATTCATACCTGGTTTATTTTCTATAATAAATCAACAAATATTTATGAAATTCAAGGTTTATGTAAGGCTCTTGGCTGGGCAGTGTGTGAGATAATACTATGATTTATGGCTTTTGCTTGTTATGTTAGGCGCCAAATGCATCTGGCAATATTGTGCTCGGTCCCATATATACAATCTCATTTGGATAAAATAGAAGACATGGTTTGGATAAGGAAAGAATATGATATATTACTGAATGTACAAGTAGGGAGACGGCAACTGCTAAGCAAGTTATGTGAAAGTACATGCTGTCAGAATTTAGAGGAAGACAGCACTGTGGCCTTTGATAAGAAATGGTGCTATCATTTATTAAGAAATTACTTAATAAACCAGCAGTTGCTTAGTACATTATTAATGCTCATAAAACTTTTATGAGATCTGGATTAGCCCCATTTTTAGGTGAAGAAACTGAGGCTCAGCCGGATGGTCAATTGTCACAAAGGCCACACAGCTGAACAGCAGGGGACCAGAATTCAAATCCAGATGGGTATGATTCCAGAATATCTGTGCTTGCTCACCTCTGCCCTGTTGTCACCTTTAAATTCATTGCTTGGCGGGGGTTCCACAGAGGAGGCCAGCACTGTGCAGGGTTTGGTGAACCCTGTTTCATTATGGCTCCTAATATCCACAGTTCATAGCATGTGAACTGCTAGACTAACCAGAGTGTTTTAGTGGGTTATAGTTGTACTATTTGCAAGCTTCTTAATGCACTCTGTTCTGCTGTGTTTGGATAGCCTTGGGGCATCCGTGACCTGGCAGATGACCAGCTCTGAGAAGTCAGGTGACCTGTTTTGGGTACCTGTGAACATGATAAAGACACTTTTTAAAAAATTTATTATTTTTGGCTGCATTGGGTCTTCGTTGCTGCGTGTGGGCTTTCTCTAGTTGCGGCGAGCAGGGGCTACTCTTCGTTGCGGTGCACAGGCTTCTCATTGCAGTGGCTTCTCTTGTTGCAGAACACGGGCTCTAGGTGCACAGACTTCAGTAGTTGTGGCACGTGGGCTCAGTAGTTATGGCTCATGGGCTTAGTTGCTCCACGGCATGTGGGATCTTCCCAGACCAGAGCTCAAACCTGTGTCCCCTGCATTGGCAGGTGGATTCTTAACCACTGGGACACGAGGGAAGTCCCTGATAAAAACATTTTTTATGGTTATATATTTTGGCACTTGACAATTCTTCTAGATTTTAGCATAGGCCCAGTAGGGCAGTAACCTATAGGGAAATTTGTCATGGATCTGGCAATTTGAGATGCATGTATAGAAGTTATACTTCTATTATAGTATCTCAGCCTGGGGGCAAATAGGGAGAAACCTGGAGCAAAGTAATTTAATTTTGTTTCACTTCTGATATTTTAGAAGAGAAACCGTTTTCACCTTACTATGTGTGATGCTGCTTTAGCTGGAAACAGCATGATGGGATGGAAAGAATGCAGTTTGGGGCATCAATCACATATGGGTTAGGATCCTAACTTTGCCACATACTAGCTATGTAATCTTGGCTGCTTAATCTTTCTGAATTTTCATTCATTCATTTAACCAGCACTTACTGAGCATCTACTACATGTCAGGCTTGGTGCTGGGTGTTAACAGCATAGTGGTAAACAGGGGATACAGCTCTTGCCTTTTATGTACTTAGCATAGAGACAGATATTAAACAAAAAAAATACATGAATAGCTTAATTTCAGTTTTTATGTGTTATGAAAAAATGTAGATTGCTCTATGAACATGGAAGAGGGGACTCTGACTTACTCTGTTGAGTCAGTGCTGTTTTAAATGAGACCTGAAAGTTTAGGAGTTTGCCATATCAGTAAGAAAGAAAGTCAGAAGAGAGCATTCTAGGCAAAGACAGCAATAGCATGTGCAAAGGTCCTGAGGTGGGAAGGGACTTGAAACCTATAAAGCCATGATTCTCAGCCCTAGCAAACATATTGTCTCCTATTTATAACAAATAATTTGCAACATTTCTGTTACTGTTCTAAACTGAAACTTATAGATAATAAATACTACCTGCCTTCACACATAATTTTAAAAAAATAGTGTCCTACTGTGTAATATAAAGAAGTAAAAGGAGAGTAATTTATGGTCAAATACTTTATTCCAATATACAGATTTCCAGTACAACTACAATGGAAACATAATGAAGAACTCAAAATATACTTGTATTTAAGAATTATTAAAATGCAACAGCTCCAAATTCAGGATGATATAGTTGAGCTTTATCAGTTACTTATGTCTCTGCATTTGTCTCTATTGTGTTCACAGTGAAGATCTATTAAGATAGCAAGTACATCATTGGCACTATGCAAATAAATGTAAATTACCTTCTCCTACTATTTCAGGCACATGTTTTTTGGTTAACACATCTCTTGATTTTTCATTATGTCTTTTTTCCTACTAGACGAGGTCATGTCTTTCCCTATGCCAGCACCTGAAAAAAGTTTACTGGAAATGACTGGAAGTTATCATTGCAAAGACTTTCCCTTTGCTGGACTTCATTGGTTTCTATAAATTTCATGAGCACTTTATGTCTACTCTGTGGGATCAGATCTTTTGGATGTAAGAGCTCTAGTCGCTCCAATATTATTACTGAGTATTAAAAAATATTAATATTGGAATGTCATTTTAATCAAGAGAAAATATCACGTTTGTCTAAAAGCTTGATGCTAGGGCAGTTTCTAACCTCTGCTGGCTCTCAGGATTAATTTATTATTGTTCTTTGAGGATAAGATCCCTGAGTGACTTTTGAAGTTGGAAGATGTCTCTCCTTGAGCTTTCCCTGCCACCGAAGACCAAATTTCTAATGACTGAATGTAAAGAAAGACAATATTTAAAGATCAGTTTTTATCAGTCGGGTTCTGTGGTTAACTTGAAAAAGATGGTCTTTGTTTCAGAAAATGAGAAAAGGAGGATGGGAGAAGGATAAGATGAACCACAACTGAACTCCCCTAAGCAAACACAGATAGAAAAGGAATCGGCCATCTTCTGGTTGCCGTTAAGTCAGTGACACCACCTTTCAGAGACAGAGAAGTGGCTGTCAGGGCAGCAGATGACACACTAAAGCTAACACTGAGTCCCTTATGCTCGTGCCACAGTTTACTGTGAATCCACAGGGCTGAGAAGTCTAGAGAAAAAGCTAGGTCCCCACTGGATTCAAAGCTGGGAGAGAGAAGTAGGGTTCTTATGTTCAACTCCTGTGGCTGAAAAGAGCTGTTGGCATAGACGATACATTTGGCAGAAAACTTTGGTCACAAATTCAGAAATGAAGCATAGTAGTTGTGAGCCAGGAATGCCTCAATGGTAAGCATCTGTGAAACTTCTTAATGTCCCCTGTATCCTGGTTTATTCCTGGAAAAATTCTCTTTATGGGACAGATCAACTTGATGAAAGATAGAGGGCCAGTAGAGCTCTCATAATAAGTTACTGGTTGATTCTTAAATATTTACAAGTCTTCCCTTGTATTATGGTTGATACTCAGCTGCATGAGACATCGTCTTTTCATTGCTGATAAAAATTATGGTTGATACTCAGCTGCATGAGACATCGTCTTTTCATTGCTGATAAAAATCTGCTGAAATACATGTTTGTCTTCTTCCTCTCTTACTTTCCTATCCCCTCCCTCTCATAACCTGAGAGATGAATTCCAGGGAAATAAAGAGTTTTCTCTTTTTACACCCATTAATTATTTGGTAAAGTCCAATTTGAATGGCCTTTGGAACAAGACCTTTCTCTGAAGGTTTGATGGATTGTGTTTTCCTAATGTATAGTGACCTTAAGGCATTGACAATGAATGCTCTTTCTCTCTTTATCTCTTTGTACCATCTTTTATTTTGTAGATTTTTTTTCCTGTTACAGAGTGACCCTTTGCACTTACCATGGCTGCAGAAAGAAGCCCTATGTATTGATCTATTACTATGAACAAATTACTCTAAAACTTAGAAGCTTAAAACACTAAACATATATAATCATGGATTATATGGGTCTGGGATTCAGGAGTAGTTTAGCTGGGTGCTTCTGGCTCAGGGTCTCTCATGAGGTTGCAGTTAAGATGTCAGTCAGGGCTACAGTTATCTGGAGGCTCAAATGGGGCTGGCAGATCTACTTCCAGGATGGCTGGCTCACTCACTATCAAGAATGATTAGCAGGGTCTCAGGCCCTCCCTGACTACTCTGCTTATATTTGCATGAGAAGGATGAGTCTCTCCATAGGGATGCTTGGATGTTCTCGCAGCATGGCAGCTGCTTTCCTCAGAGCCAGTAATCCCTGCAAGGGAGCAGGGATGAGTCCACAGTACCTTTTGTAACTAGTCCCAGAAGTCACAGCTTTGCTTTCATCATATTCTCTTTATTAAGAAGGAGTCACTAAGCCCTGCCCATGCTCAAGTAGAGGGGGGACTAAGCTGTACATTTGAAGGGAGGAGCATAGAATTTGTGAATATGTATTTAATCACATTGTTCTAAATTAAACCAAGGTTTTCTGCCCTTGCCATGTAACCAGGGTGATGCTTTCATCTGTTAGAACGATTTCCACGCAGTCTGACTTCTAGCACACTTGTGAAGGGTTGGCTCATGCTGTGTCTGCCTGTTTTTGCCATTTAAATGGGTGTCTTTCTCTCCCGCCTCCTTTAAATTATTCAAGTGCCAGATGTAGCTTTTTAGAGGGAAATATAAGATGTAGATTTAAGCACCTTGAAAGAGTAGCACCTATTGGAAAAGGCTTTTTGTAGACTAACACTTTTCGTGTCCCTATTTCTGGAATTCATTGTAATCAGGATAAAATCATTTGCCAGTCAAACACAAATAATTATTTTAAAAAGTCATTGACAAATTAAAATTATCATTAAATTGTGTCTCCACTCTTCGTACTACTGTAATATGACTATTACAATAACAAAAAACTGTAACTGTTGTTTTGTTTTCTTTTTGCCATGAAAACTGATATAGTTGTTTCTGTAGCTTAAAATTTTTTTGAAATCCTTAATTGGAATGTCTGTGTAGTAGGTTGTAGCAGATTCTTTGCATTGGATTTCAGTCCTTGTCTTAGTAATGGGTAATATGATGGAAATACTGCCCAATGTTAATGCCATCTCAGGAAGATATCTTTGTGTAGTCCCGGGTTATGTTTTCCAGTCAGCTTCACTTCAAGTCTGTATCCTTTGCTTTAGCCAAACTGAACTCCTCAGGGCTCTCAGTACGAGTCAGCTTTTGCTGCATAACAAACCACAAAAATCTCAGTAACATGCAACAATAGATATTATTTCTCACCACATGTCTGTGGGAGGCAAGGGCAGCTCTGCTCTGCTGGGGCCCTGGCTGGGGGGAGCAGTGGCTCCCTAGAGTATGTTCTCCTTATGGCATTGGCAGAAATAAACAGGGCAACCCACCCACCAGTCATATTTCAAACTTCTATTCACATCATTGCCCACTGATATCCCATTGGTTGAAGCAAGTCACACGGCCAAGTCAAAATCCAAGGGATAGGGAAATGCATGAGCCTGTTGCAAGAGAACAGATGCATAATTCTATTGCAGAATAGTGAAGAATTCAGACCACTATTTTGGTTTACCACATCTTCATACATGCCTTTTCCTTTCCATACTTAGTGCTGATTCCTGTTGTGCCCTGTTCTTATAGCCTTTCATGGATTTTCACATGCTATTCTGACTCCCCAGAACTCTCTTTCTTCCTCTGGCTCGTTCAGACTCAAATTTTGAAACTCATCTCAAGAGTCAGCTCTGCCAGACCACTCGTCCCTCACTGTGGTTCATTTGTTTGGCCAGTGTGTTTGTTGTTGCTACACTACATTATTCCAACTGGATGAACAGGTGGAAGATCTGAGTAACATCTCTCTCGTTTGTACTCCCTGGTCCCCAAACACATGCCTCCACCATAGCAGTTTCCCATTATATTGTAATTGTTGGTGTGCTTCTCCGTCTTCCCACTGGACTGTGAGTTCCTTGAATGGGACTGTGCCTTTCATGTCTGCATCCTCCACAAAGGAGCCTGAACACATATTTGACAAGTGAATGAATGGCTGATCCCTACCTCATTACTGTGTAAAACATGTCATTTAGCACCAAGGTAGAATATACTTTCTTGAATTGTCCTTTATTGGTTTCACCTCTGTTAATCCTGTTTCACCAATGAGACTACATGCTCCCCACAAACCAAATTTAATGTCTGTTTTCCTTTTATTCCTCGTAATACCTGTTATCTGATAGTTATTTCATGACTCATAAGTGATTTATGGTGTTAATTACCACTTGGCTAGCTTTTTGGCTGCCATTTCTCATTCAACCCTAGAGCCATGATAAAAGCAGAAGCCCATGTGGTTTAGTTCATCAATCTAAAGACATCCTGTTAATAGCCAAGGACTGCCAAGTTGACAACGTCAGCATTTTCTTCAAACCATCATCATATAATTTTAGCCAGAAAAGCAGGGTGAAATTTTTAAATAGTAGTTTTGGTTATACTGGGTATATTTTATATGCATTTCCTAAATGCATAGAAAAAGCATTGGATTTTTCAGTGCCCAAATTTAAGTGTGTCTAATTTAGATGTCTGTGGTAAAAAGGTCAAAGGATCTTCTGCCTATATTGCCTCTGTGTGTGTGTGTGTGCGCACGCATGTGCACACACAAATAATCTGGAAATAGAGAAAGAGACTCCCTTTACTTTATTTTTTATCATTTTTCTTCCAGTTTTATTGAGATATAATTAACATACACTGTATAAGCTTAAGGCATATAGCATAATGATTTGGCTTACGTACGCCATGAAATGGTTACCATAGTAAGTTTAGTGAACATCCATTATCTCGTATATATACAAAATTAAAGAAATTGGAAAAAAATGTTTTTTTCTTGTGAAAATATTTTTCTCTTAGGATTTACTCTCTTGACAATTTGCATATATAATGCACAGCAGTATTAATTATTTTTATCATGGCATACTTTCCATCCCTAGTACTTATTTATCTTATAAGTGGAAGTTTGTACATTTTGACGTCCTTCATCCAATTCTCTTTTCCACACTCCCTATCTTTTAAATGTAGAAATGTACTTTGTCATTTTCTAAATTTCTGGCCTTGAACATAAACAAGTGAAATGGAAGTATACCATGTACTAGTTTATAGGATAAAACTAAAGCTGTTTATATTAGCCATGATAAACCATTTTCAGTGAATTTTTTGACATGGCTTTTAAAGCAATAAATACATTATAATAAATAAGTATACCAAATGCATTTTTGTAGGTGGGTGAAAACATACATAGAGAAGATATATTCATTAACCCTTTCCATTTTCATTGGTTCTAGATTTAACTTTGACATTAAATTATTATGTGAATATAGCAATGCAATTTGGCTTTTCTGGACTTTTTACTAGCTTGGAAAAACATGATGAGGATCCTAGATATAGGATGTATTTATCTTTTTTTTTTTTTTTTGCGGTACGGGGGCCTCTCACTGTTGTGGCCTCTCCCGTTGCGGAGCACAGGCTCCGGACGCACAGGCTCAGTGGCCATGGCTCACGGGCCCTGCCGCTCCACGGCACGTGGGATCTTCCCAGACCGGGGCACGAACCCGTGTCCCCTGCATCGGCAGGCGGACTCTCAACCACTGCGCCACCAGGGAAGCCCCCGGATGTATTTATCTTAATAGTGATTCTTCATGCTTATTATGAAGGGCTGTTGGCCGTAACACATTTTTTTTTTTTTTTTTTTTGCGGTACGCGGGCCTCTCACTGTTGTGGCCTCTCCCGTTGCGGAGCACAGGCTCCGGACACGCAGGCTTAGCGGCCATGGCTCAGGGGCCCAGCCGCTCCGCGGCATGTGGGATCTTCCCGGACCAGGGCACGAACCCGTGTACCCTGCATCGGCAGGCGGACTCTCAACCACTGCGCCACCAGGGAAGCCCACACATTTTGTTTTAAACTCCATAGTCCCTGGACTTGTCCCGATGCCCTGACAAAACTCTCTGCTTTTCCGAGAGTGGAGAGCATCACATCACTTTTCAGCTCTGTAAAGAATAAAGACCAGACCAAGCTCGAATTTAAATATCTATTTAAATACCATCAAATGGCTGAATATTCATGCTGAACCTACAACACTCATTTTTTAAGCTATAGCAACTGGCTCATTTTCCTGCTAACTTTGTATCATTTATCATTTTCCCAACAGTCAGTGCTGGAAATGATATGGCATTTGAGGAAGAGCAATCAAAACTTTGGAGCTGAAAGTGATAGATTGGCGTTTGGTCTGACATTCTTATCATGTACCTATGAGGTCATAATATCAATGGCAAAACCAGATGGACAAAACACCAGGATTCCTGGTGCCCTATTTAATCCCTGTTCTCTTTTGCTCCGCCCCTGCAGCTGTGAACTGTCACCCTGCAAACAACGAGATAGGGTTAGTGTGTGAGGATGAGTTGGGTACCTCATCATCTTCTCTCCTCTCTCCTCCCTTCTCCCTCCTTCACTGCCTCCTCCCTCTGTGCTTCCCCCTGCCCTCCACTGCCCAAATGTAAGTGGGTCTAATTTAGAGGTCTGTGGTCAAAAGACCTGAGGACTTCCTGCCTATATTGTCATGTCTCTGAGTGATAGAAAACATTGAAGTGCAAACTATCCTGTTGTCTTGCTCTTGATCTGGTTAGTGGGTTCCTTTGGCTACTGGGTAGCACTACTTAATGATTCAGTGCGTTTTCCTCAGCTTTTCAAGTGGGACTGGCACAGTGTTTGTTGGTGGGGTTGAGCTCTGTGGGATTCTGGTCCACCTCAGCCAGTTGTATTGCTTTGTAGCATCCAGCAGAGGCAGACCCAGGTTTTGTGGGTCCCGAAGCTTAAACAGTTTGAGTTCCTCTTTAAGAAAAATAGTATGACTTACTACAAAAAAAAAAAAGGAAAAAAAGGGAAGGTAGAAAGTATTGAAGGAGTTCTATGCACGTAAGGGCCCATATTCAATTTCAGTCTGATACACAAAATTTGTCCTGATGTGACCTAGACCACTCCCCAGCCAGCAGCTGCCAAAGCTATTCCAACCATTTCTAGCTCCCCAGGCACTCCCTGTTCTCTCTCATCAGCAAGCCTTTGCATGTGCGTTTCCATCCATCCCTTCTTTCCTTGGCTAATGCCTGCTCTTCAAGACTTAAGTCCAATGGTCAGCTCTATTGGAAAACATTCTGAGATTCCCCACAGATGCCTCAATTTGATGCCCTCATATTTTGTTGTTGCAATTCTCATACCGCATTATAGCTACTCCTTTGTTTTCTCTACTGCATGGTGACCTGTGACAGGCAGGAAAGAAGCTTTTGACTCTGAATTCTCAGTATCTGCTATTAGGACTGGACTGGGAGTTTGCTTTCGGTTTGCTCCTCTCCCTCCTTTAGCTGTGCATCACTGTGTTTCCAGCCTCCTTTGCCCTCTGCTCCTGAGCAGGTTCAGCCAATGGGGGGCACTGCGGAGGATTAGAGGGTAAGAGGAGGAGAGAAGTCAGACTATTTCTCCTCCTAGCCCCACCCCTGCCTCCTCTGCCACTCCAGCTGTGGCTACAGCCCCTGTGTGGCTCCTGCTTCCACTGGAGCCTCTCTCACTCTCATTCTAGATCCTACCAGAAGGCTCCAGGCACACCATTTCCTCTCTTTGTCCCTGCACACCTAGGGGTGATAGTTGCTTCCTGCTGTTGCTAATGTTATGGGTTGCCTCATCATTTCTATTTGGTTTCTCAGTACTTCTGTCACCCATGTAACCAAATCCCTGTATTAAATTCCCTCTGCCTGAAAGATCTAGAGTGGTTTACCTTTCCCTGGCTGAGCCCTGAATTATAGAGGCATACTAGATGGCTAGTTGTTTTATGAAAAAGGCAATAGGGAGAGGGACCCTTAGCAATGGTTTGCAAAGATTCTTTTACATTTAAAACCAATATGTATTTTCCAGTCTTGGCCACCATAGCACAAAATGTGGAGCTCCACATGCTGGTATTAATCCTATGGGCCAAGCATGTAAAAATAGCAGAGCCTGGAAAAGGACATAAAATACTTGCTGGATTGAGTCCAATTAATCTGCCACCTTGTAGCTAGGTACTTGATCCAGTACCTTGTACCTAGCAGGCATTCAAGCATATACTGAATGAAAAACAGACTATACTTGGAATTTATCACCAGCCATTTCCGAGGCAACAGACAATATAATAACATAGCTGAAGCCTTGTCTCACATTTTCTGTGGCTTCTTGGTAGAATTACAATGAAAACATGACCCAGGTCTTGCATATCTGCCTGGGCATAAATTCTGAGAGTTGCTCAGAATGTCTGGAATAAAGAGGGAATGTCTCTGCTCCATGGAGTAGCATGAGACTCCAGCCTGAGTGCTTGGTGTGGTCATGGGACCATGGAAATGGGTAAAATCTTCCCACTCAGAGGCCAACAGGCCAAGGAAAATAGGAACCTGATAACCAAAGGCCAGAGCCTGGGCAAGTCATCAGTGTGAGCAGGATAAATGCTATTAAAATCAACCCCAAGTATTGCTCAGAGCAGAGGGCAAGTGTGTAAACCAAGGGAAGTAAGTTGAGGAAATATGATAACCACAAGACTGATTTCTGAGTGTGGGACCAGAGAAAATGTGCAGATTGATTGGACAGGCAGTTCAGGAAGCCATGACTACAGCAAACAAGACAAACTCAGCCTCTAGGTCCAGCTTGGGATGGAGAGGCTGGGAGTGTTTTGGTTAAGTGTATAGGCCTCAGAATCAACCTGCCTATGTTGAAATCTTGGCTCTGTTACTTACTAGCTAAGGACAAATGACTTAACCTTTCTGAATCACAGGCCTCTTTTAAGGTTAAGAGTAGTGCCTGCTATCTTGGTTCTTGTGAAGACTAAGTGAGTTTATACATATAAAGCATCTAGCATTCAAAACCTGGTGAGGCCATTTATAGGAATAGCTGACACACCAACTGGTCACATTCTTGGTTTGTCAAAATCTGCAATCAGACCTTGTATTTCATTCATTCATCATATTTCTTGAGTGACTAATATGTGCCTGGTACTAGGAATATAATGATGAACTAGAACAAACATGTCTCTGCCTTAGTACATCTGTAAAAGAAAATAGTGGAGGGTCAGTGTTAGATTAGTAGTAAGGGAGAATCAGGTAGCCCTGTTGTGGTTTCTAATGAGACTTTTAAAAAAGAAAGAATATGACAAATATACCACTCTACTGAGGGATGTTGATAATGGCGGAGGCCATGCAAGTGTAGGGGGTGGGGATATTCGGGAACTCTCTCTACTTTCTATTCAGTATTGTTGTGATCATAAGACTGCTCTAAAAAAGTAAAGTCTAGGGTTCCCTGGTGGCACAGTGGTTGATAGTCCGCCTGCCGATGCAGGGGACACGGGTTCGTGCCCTGGCCCGGGAGGATCCCACGTGCCGCGGAGCGGTTGGGCCCGTGAGCCATGGCCTCTGGGCCTGTGCGTCCGGAGCCTGTGCTCTGCGGCGGGAGAGGCCACAACAGTGAGAGGCCCGCGTACAGCAAAAGGAAAAAACAAAACTTTGAAAAAAAAAAAAAAAAAAAAGTAAAGTCTATTTTAAAAGTTTCAAAAAAGAAAGAAAGAAGAGAGTAAGATCTTAAAATTTTAATGAGAGTAAGATCTAAGAGAGTAGATCATAAAAATTCTCGTTAAAAAAGAAAAAAGAATGAACAAATTAATAGAAAAGATTTTATTCTATTCTAAATATTTTTGGTAACTCCACAGAAAACTAAGGATATTTTAATCTTAGCTAAATCATATTTTTAGTAAGTTAGATCTTCATTTATATCAGCTATGCTCAATTTTTAAAAAAATTGTATTTATTTATTTTTGGCTGTGTTGGGTCTTCGTTGCTGCACGCGGGCTTTCTCTAGTTGCAGTGAGTGGGGGCTACTCTTCATTGTGGTGCACGGGCTTCTCATTGCAGTGGCTTCTCTTGTTGTGAACACAGGTTCTGGGCACACGGGCTTCAGTATTTGTAGCGTGTGGGCTCAGTAGTTGTGGCTCGCAGGCTTTAGAGTGCAGGCTCAGTAGTTGTGGAGCACAGGCTTAGTTGCTCCGCAGCATGTGGGATCTTCCTGGACCAGGGCTCAAACCCGTGTCCCCTGCATTGGCAGGTGTACTCTCAACCACTGCACCACCAGGGAAGTCCCTATGCTCATTTTTTTTTAAATGACAGAAACTTAAATTTAATTGGAGTCCATGATACTCATCTCTAAATGATGCTAGTACTTAATATTGCCACATAAGGAACTTGTCAGAAAAAAACAGTTTTCACAAAAGCCAGGCATGTGAAAGTAAAAGCAGAGTTCCAGCCTAAGAAATTTCTTTTTTGATCCTTCAAAGGTCATGCTTGCCTTTTAACAGTCAGCTGCATTTTGGTTCAGTTAGGCTTCCAGTATTTACTGGACACCTACTATGTGTGAGATTGTGCTTGGATCTGACACTAGAGTAATAAATAAGGCATGGTCCCTGCAGTCATCAGGCTCATGGTGCCAGGCGAAATGAACATGAGAACAAGCAATGCAAGGGGATAAGAGCCAAAGGAGGCACAGGTAATACGGAAGCAAATCATTCATTCATTCATTCATTTGTTCATTCAGTAAATATTTGTGGGTTAGGTACTATGTGGAAGGCACCGTAGAAATGTGGGGGATGTAGCCATGATGGAGATAGATAATCCTTGAATTTGTTGTGCTTCTGCCTGTTGTGGTTGTAAAGAAGCTTTGAGTTGAGTCTTTAAGAATGAGGAGTATTTATAGAGACACCCAAGGTGGAAAGGGTATTTCAGGAGGGAATATCCTGTGAACTCAGGAGTTCTCATGTCTCGTGGAAAGGATGATGGTACTTAGCTCTGGTGACTCCATCTCAGCACCAAATGGCCCCACCTTGGACCCTCACCAAAGAGATGTATGAGGGAGCCCTTATTATGGGCGATGACTGCATTTTGTCTGTAATGAATGACTATGCCCAGACTTTATTGTCATTTCATGGACAGTCACAGGCTGACATTTTAGAACATTTGATTTCCTTCCTTTTAATTACAGCCTACAAGGCTTATCAAAAGTATATCCAGTTCTATTCTTAGAGATCTGAGGTCTCTAAGCTTAGCCTTCAATTTCAGTCCTCATCTTAGGTACTTAAATAGTGGTTTTTTTTTTTTTTTTTTTTACTCAATTTATGTATGTATGTATGTATATATGTATTTATTTTTGGCTGCTTTGGGTCTTCGTTTTCACGCGGGCTTTCTCTAGTTGGGGCGAGCGGGGGCTACTCTTTGTTGCGGTGCGCAGGCTTCTCATTGTGGTGGCTTCTCTTGTTGCAGAGCACGGGCTCTAGGCTCGCAGGCTTCAGTAGTTGTGGCACACGGGCTCAGTAGTTGTGGCTCACAGGCTCTGGAGCACAGGCTCAGTAGTTGTGGCGCACGGGCTTAGTTGCTCTGTGGCATATGGGATCTTCCCAGACCAGGGCTCGAACCCATGTCCCCTGCATTGGCAGGCGGATTCTCAACCACTGGGCCACCAGGGAAGTCCCTTAAATGGTGTTTTTTAACATGTTTTCTTCATTCCAAAAGAAAGATTTATCGGTTGTCATGGACCTGAGTATTCCTTCAGTCTGAGAAACATAAGTGAAGACATAGACAAATATTGATATATTGGCCTACATGTAGTTGGAACATTTCATAACTTCAAGGATAAGGAAATCTAAAATTCTCTGTTAATATATAACTACATCCTTAAAGGCTTTCTTTTTTTTTTCTTTTTTTCTTTTAAGGCATCTTGAGGGGCTGGAATATTCTTTTGAGGACCTTCCTCTCTTACTTTGACTTGTATTGCAGATAATAACAAATGCCACTTGCTTTTCTCTACATAAGTAGAAAATTAAAACAACCAGATGTTCTATTCCCCAGTCTTCCCCACCTTTTGCTTTCTTTGTGAATAAGCAAAGGATAGGTCAGGAAACTCTTATCAGGGGCTTATTCCCAAGGATACTGTCCTGGATGTCATCTTCAGCCTACGTCTTCCACTTGTGGAGAATCCCCGAGAAGCCATGTCCTTACCATTGATCCTTAGGTACTGTAAGGTCACGGGAGACCTCTGAGTCACTGTGCATTTAATCATGCAGACTGCTGTTAGTCATCAGTGTATTTTCTTGTGTTCTAATTCTTTAAAAATCAGTGGTTCCCTGTGGGGAAAGCAACTGCAACTCCCACAGAAGAAGAGGCTATTTCTGCTAAATTTCCAGATGCACGTTAGGGCACAATTGTTCGCAAGTGAGGGAGCATCTACCTCCTATTAAAAACAGTACTCACAGGACTTCTCTGGTGGCACAGTAGTTAAGAATCTGACTGCCAATGCAGGGGACACAGGTTTGAGCCCTGGTTCAGGAAGATCCCACATGCTGCGGAGCAACTAAGCCCGTGCGCCACAACTACTGAGCCCACGTGCCACAACTACTGAAGCCTGCACGCCTAGAGCCCGTGCTCCGCAACAAGAGAAGCCACTACAATGAGAATCCCACGCACCACAATGAAGCGTAGCCTCCGCTCGCTGCAACTAGAGAAAGCCCACACGCAGCAACGAAGACCCAACACAGCCAAAAATAAAACAAATAAATAAAAAGCAAAAAAAGAAAAGTACCCACTCCAATTATTACCCGGTTAGCTAAACTAGTAGCTATTTGGGTAACGCCCAGTAGACGTACTCATGGTGATTTTCTGTCTGAACAACTTGATTTAGCAATTGAGCATTAGATGTTGGCTTGTCTGAGTAAGTTATGTGATTTTTAAACTCAGATATGATTGTAGTTTTACTTTTGAGAAATAACTCTCTTCCTGTCAGTTCCTAGGAGAAGAGTGAGTCTCAGAACAGGAGGTCAGAGGCTCGGTGGTCAGTACTCTGCCCTCTTCCTGCAGTACTGGTCTTTTGTGAGCTCAGAAAACACCACCAAGGCCACATGCAATAGGCATGGATGTTAGGAAAGCATTGAGGTGGATGGAGCAGCCCTGAGGACCGCTAACAAGGAAGAAGGGCTTTTTGAAAGGTGACGGGTATACCTTGATCCAAGAGGTGGTCAACAAGGAACACAGCAGACATCAAAACTTCAAACGAAAGGATAATCAGTATATGTGCAGTGTAGAAAAAAACTGCTATTCCCAGAGCAAATACTACATCAATACCTTTCTTTCTGGAACTTACAAACCAAGATGTTAAAAGTGATTATTTTCTAGGACTGGAGTCCTTGCTTTTTGTATCTTCTAATTTGCCTACAGTGAATATGTATTGCACTTAGAATGGAAAAAAAAAGTTATTTGTAAGTTTAAACACTTTAGATCACTTGCATGCCTGCTGCCTATCAAATTATTTTCCTTTATTTATGTTCCCTCCTAGGCTTTGCCAGTTCACACATAAGTTCTTTGTAATTGCGAAGAGATGTAGTTCTGCATTCTATTATTTCAAAGTATTGTTGTACATGGAAAACAGATACTAGAGACTTTCTGTGATGCAAGCCAGGGTAACCCAGACCCAAGTCTGATTCTTCTCTCTGTCTGATGAATCGGGCCTCAATATAGCATGCTGTCACCTGTTCAGCAGTCTTGTGATACAACCCATTTGGAAGATGAGGTGTCAGAGCATGAATTTCTCTGTTTTTCTGCCTGTAAAAATGTATAGTTTGTTAACAACACCATAAATTATTTGGAATAAGAAGTTTGTTCAGTGGAAAAGAAACATGAATAGGTTTAGATTTTTATGGGGCTGAATCAGCCAAATCAAACACAGGCTGTCCTGAAGCTTCCAAGTTTTTAATGGAAACTCACGCTCTTTAGAAATTTGCTGCCTAATTATAATTCATGCCTTTTGCAGATACATTACAGGGTGGACCAAAAGGAAAATGTTAGATATGTCCACTTGTGATTTCTATTGTGTTACTCATGGAGTGCCAACTGCATACGTCCAATGGCCTGGTGCGTGCAAAGTCACAGGCCAGATCCCTGCAGGCTGAGCCACTTCAGTGGGAGGGAGGCCGATAAACTTGCAGTATTACAAATACAGAGGACAAGCTCAGATACAGAGCCAGCCTTCTGTATGTGGTTGTGCAGAAGTCACCAGTGTCAGGATTCAATTTAAAAGTCCCATGATAACCATAACCCTAAATCAACCCTCATGATTGTCTTCATCAGCGATGTCCTTTCGAAACCCAGAAAAACAGAACCACCCAGATTTCCTTTTAAGGAGAACTTTCTTTTCTTTTCTTTCTTTCTCTTTTCTTCTTTTTTTGAATAGGTTTAACTGGTGTGAAGGGAGATAAAGGAAATCCAGGCATTGGAACCCAAGGTCCAAGAGGCCCCCCTGGGCCAGCAGGTAACTCTTCCTACCTAATAGGAAACTGCAAGATGGAAATCCTAAATCTTTATATTCACTTGACATTGCAGGTGAGGCAAATGGCCATATTACATCCTTGTGTCCAACTGGAATGGCTATATTTCTCGTTCCTTTCATTGGAAGGCCAGTTTGTTGGTAACGAACCTCCCAATACACAAGCCCCCAAGGATACAGCATATGCTGGGATCTTATTGGTTGCATGAGTTAGGCTGGGCTAGGCTATGCTGTCGTAACAAATCAATCCCCAATGCTTAGTGGATTGATACTTACGCAAAGTTTGATGTGGGTAGGGTAACTTTCCCCCCATTTTGGAACAAAAGGCCTTGAGGAGAAAGATAAAGGAGGCATATCAACTTCTTGAATGCAGGATGAAAGATGTCATTTCCAGTCATATTTCACTGGCTGAAACTAGCCATATAGGCCCAGCCGACCTGTAAGGGAGTCTCAAAATCTAGGGGAACGCATGGATATTTGATGAACACTCATAGATTCTGCCACCATGGTCACCTTACTGAATGAGTTTTGTGTAGTTTACTATGTGCTTTTAGAATGGCTTCCAGATGATTATACTCTGTTATTAAAGTTATAAGTTTACAATCCTACTGTATATTTACAATCCCCGTCTTAGCCATATTGAATCAAATGACTTACCGAGTTTTCTTTCCAACCTAATGATGATTTTGGAAAATACCTTTTGTAGGAGAGATTCCTAATGCAATGGATTCACTTTGAGTATAAATACTCCTGTTATTAGAGATTGTATGAGGAACTGATCTAGCTCGTGCCTTACACAGAATGAGTGGTTGGTGAATGTTAATTGAATGAAACTGAATGCATCTGAGAGTCACAACGCTTTTCAAATGTAAGGTGGTACGTGTTCCTAATTTTCATTTTGGTTCTAGTTGAAGAGTTTCATTTCTAGTTGAAAAAGGCCTTCTAAACACTGTTGGAATCCAGGCCTAAAGCAAAACAAAACAAACGCATAAACCAGAAAAATTCCAGACTGACGTACTTCTTAAATTCACAAAAATTTTAATCCCCCTCTCACTTTCACTCAGTGTAAGTTCTCAATTGATTCAAGCTAGCCCAAAGAAATTTTGGATTCGTATATTGGGTCCAATTTCAGAATTCTCATTTTTCTCCTCCAGTATAATTTCTTTCAAATTTAGACTAATTTATTCCAATTATCTGGGGCCATAAACCAGGATAAGTTATAAGGTTGAGATCAAGTTTGTTCATGTGTGTGTGCACATGTATGTGTGTGTGTGTGTGTGTGTGTGCATGGCCATACATTGAATTCATAAGGAACCTGCATTGGGAAACAGAAGCTCCCAAAATAAAACAAGATTGACAGTGGTATGCTCCTTTCCTTTTCATAACCAGGAGGTGATTAAAAAAAAAAAGACTACATCTTGCTTTCTGGTTTCCTGAGCTGATTGAAAGCATTGACCTCCAGGAGAACATGTGATTGAAGTATGATCCTCTGTCCAGGAAATCCAGTTCAGGAATAGAACTCAATGAGTAGAGAGAGGTAGATCACCCTAGTTGTTAAGATGTGTAATATGGCTTCTTGTAAGAGTTAGTTTACTTCTTGGTAGTCTGAAAACTCACCCTGTGATGATAAAAGACCAACTGTTTTCATTGGTGGGTACTTCGTAGGACCTTCCGGGGAAAGTCGACCAGGAAGCCCTGGACCCCCTGGCTCTCCTGGACCAAGGGGTCCACCAGGTCACTTGGGGGTGCCTGGACCACAAGGTCCTTCTGGCCAGCCTGGATACTGCGACCCCTCTTCATGTTCTGCCTACAGCGTAGGAGGTAAGTGTCAGCCCTTGTGGGCTTTGAGCAATGTCTTACTATGCTTAGTATCATAATGGTGAGGGTGCTATAAAAGCAGACCTATTATGGGCAGGAAGCAGAGCTTGAATTGCTCACTACCTTTTAAATTATCCAGAGGCATCTTCTGTAAAGTACAAATTAATATAGAGGTTACCCCTGAAGAGGACATTTAAAATAATACCACATCTAAGTCTTCCTTGCTTCCAAACGGCGATCCACACAGATTTGGCCTCTGACCTCATATCTGATCATTGAGGGACATGTTTGAACATTCTTTGGGGCCTCTCATTCTGTGTTATTTCTATGGTGTGGCCATGAAGTCCTCTAACGTTTTTCTCTTGTTTTGGGGAAACCTCAAACTTAGAACTTTCCCCGTAATTAGGAGAGCCCTGGAGATACTGTTGGGTGACATCCTGCCCACCGCATGCATTTGAGGTCACCAAGGATTATTTTAAGAAACAAAAGTGGCCATGCTGTCCTTGCCTCTTACTAACTACTAGACTGAGATTCTGAAAAGATTATGCTTCCTGAAAACATCTGTGGTCTGCATGCTGGAGGGTTGTGTAATGGGACATTGTCTAACATAGTCACACTTGGAAGCATCAAGAGAGAGGTTCAAAGACTGCTTTGGGGCAATGAGCTTATTAGCCAATGAATTTAAAGTTTCTGCTTTAGAAGAAATTTAACCTTATTTGCCAGAGGGACTGGTCAAAGTTTTGCTGATGTGTTTTTCTCTGTTCATCTCTTCCCTCCCCGTTCTCTCAAATATCCCTGTCCCTTATTAAGAGCTGATCCCTTACAATGATTACCAGCACTGATGTGGAACTCCTCCACTGATTACATTGGCCTGGGCAATTGGCTGCAGATACAGAACTGTCCTGTTGACCACCACCCATCTCCTGCCCCTAACAATGGGCACTCTGTTTCCCTGCCTCACCTGCTTCCCCACCCGCCCACTGTCACATTTCTTGCCCTCCCTGCTCCAAACACATGCAATGATAAGACTGGAACTTAACCAAATCACATGTGTCAGTTGTTATAGAAACTGCTCCATATCAGCCTGAGCATAGGTATAAGATTGTCTACCAAAACTTATCCCAAGCTTCCCTAGGTGAAGGCCCAGGAATAGTTACTTAAATGTGTCTTCTCCTCTTTCCTGTACCCACACAAATTGCTGGGCATCTTTCTCCCTGACCACGCTACTATCCATTCTTCCTCTGATCACCACCCCTCCCTACTGCACCCTGGTGTTGGACTTCTAACACGAGATTGGTTTTTAAAATTTATTTTTCTTTCATCATTCTGCTGATATTTCAGGGTTTCTTTTGTAAATAAAACATGTAATATTTAAGCAGTTGGCTGTGATTCTAGTTTCCTAATAATTTCTGCAGTATATCTGTACCTTCCCTTCTTTCACTAACCATCTGAAACCTCCTGGGAAAGGTGCAAGCAGTGTGGTGGGTAAAGGTAGCTACTACTTTCTACCCAAGCAGGATATCTCTGTACTTTAGAGACCATGTCTCTATGGACCCATATAAGGGGAGGATATCAATTTATGGTTCCTGGGTTCTATCAAGTCCCCACCCCCGCTCTTCCTCTCTAGTTCCCCATCCTGATCAGCCAGAATTCACCCCTGTCCAAGATGAGCTGGAAGCCATGGAGCTGTGGGGCTCTGGGATCTGATAGTCTCAGGAGAACTTGGAGGACCAACCGCAAAAGCTCCTAAAAGGCAACTTAAGCAAGAAGAATGTCATTATGTGGTTTGTATGCTACCTTTGGGGGGGGCTCATTTCACCAGCCTACATCTCCTCCTTGGATATTGTTAATAATATTGTTTTATTGACAAAAAGTATGTTTTAAAAAATTCCCCTTAATCCATGACACCATAGGATTGATTTCTCTTTGTTGTTTTAACGGCATGCTCAAAGAAAAATTGGCCAAGAAGTTTGAACTCTGGAATCTTTTCTGTGTTAGATGACCTCAAGTCCTAAAATGCAACAAGACAGATATGACTGTCTTTGAGGAAAATGGGGTCCCAGCAGAGCAGAAATTCAAAGGGACTCGAAGATTATGCTGTCTATCCTTATCCCCTCTAGGAATGACCTTGCTGAAAAGAAAGAAGGGACATGATTGGAGAAACTACCTCTTGCTAAATTGATCTGTCCAACTCTGAGATCACTTGGTAACTAGCTCCACTGGTATCCAAGAATATGTGTTAGAATATAACCTTTCTGAATTTGGTGATTGTAAAAATAGATTTAGTTTTTTCAGTGGCTTTTGACACGTAAAATAATGACTTTCCACTGATTGTGATGGGAAAAGATCCAATTTTGATGAACAATTTATCCAACAGTATGTTCCAGAGCTTGCCCTCCTTAACCACATGGATTACCTTTGTACATGCAGATATATTTTTGCAAACCTATTTCCATTCTTTTTTTTTAAGCAAATAAAAATTTTAAACAATGTATGTGGATTGTTTTTATTTTATTCCATTTCTATATGTCACCTTAAACTTTTGTAGTCTTGGCTTAGGTTTAACCAGAAAAATGACAGCTGCCTACCTTTAGACACTCATTCAAACATTCATTCATTCATTCATTCATTCTGAGTGTGGTAGGACACTTAACAGAAAAAGGCAGTTGACTTGAGTCTAACAGACTGACAGAATTCTATTATTCATTTATAACCTACCAGACAGCAATGACTGTGAAAATGTAAGACTGATGCTAAATAAATGTTTGCCTAAAGAACTTATCTTTTGGTTTTAAGAAAAGCCTGAAAAACTCTAGAAGACAAAGAAGAAATGAGGTTGAATCTAATAGATTCTAACTTCTAAACTATAATTTTTCTTTTGCTCATAAAGGAAAACACTAGGTGTTTGAAAAAGATTTGGGTTCTATTAATTGTTTGTGGAAAATAGAAATGAAAGAAAACCATAAACTGAACGTATATTCCTTTTCCTCTGTAGCATCTCCCTAATAACAGGTAACTGTGAGAAGTAGAGATGGGGTCATTTATCACCAGAAGCTGGATTCTTCCTGGATCAGGAAAGTCTCTTGAGCTTCTTTGGGTCCCCTCACCACACAGATTGGTTTAAGACCTTCCCATCCAAAGTATTCAAACAAAAGGGTCTATGTGTGCCTTTGGGGATCCAGGTAAACATAAATATATTTTTTGCTGCCTTTGCAAGAAATGAAAGAAGACAGTGAGCGGATAACAACAGTGGTTCCCTTTTAGTTATGGCACATGCTTCCACATGTAGAAAGCAGGACTAATGAGGAGGAAAGCTTGCACAAGATTGAATGACCCAGAATCACCTGAGAGAACTCTTTAAATGACTGGGGTGTGTCACTAGTCATAGCATTCCCTTGTATCTCAGATTTCTTGGTCTTCAACAAGTGAGTAGAGAGGATAGTCTGTATGCGTTAGTGTTTGGCCCTTGGAAATGCAAAGACTACTTATGTCACTCAGAAGACCTTCAAAGTTTGATTTAAATGGTGAAGTATAAACCACTAGTGGTTCTAGTCCATTCATATTCTTTTTTTAAAAATACATTTATTTATTTATTTATTTTTGGCTGTGTTGGGTCTTCATTGCTGCGCACTGGCTTTCTTTAGTTGCGGTGAGCGGGGGGCTAGCTTTGTTGTGGTGCGCGGGCTTCTCATTGTGGTGGCTTCTCTTGTTGCGGAGCACAGGCTTTACGCGTATGGGATTCAGTTGTTGTGGCACATGGGCTCAGTAGTTGTGGCTCATGGGCTCTAGAGTGCAGGGTCAGTAGTTGTGGCGCATGGGCTTAGTTGCTCTGTGGCATGTGGGATCTTCCCGGATCAGGGCTCGAACCCGTGTCCCCTGCATTGGCAGGCAGATTCTTAACCACTGCACCACCAGTGAAGTCCCCATATCATTCTTGAGTTGTGCAAATATACTTGGCTTTGATTTTACTTGGTGATCTAAATTTGTTTATTTAAGCTGTGGGAACATTTCATTAGTTTGGAATTTGTCATCACTTGGACCCAGTTCATGAGATTTTTATTGAGTGAAATGTTCATAATAAAAGGCGTAATTCAAATTCAAGATTTTTATGTTTACAGTACATTGCCTTGTAAAAAAAAGCTTATTTTGAAGTACATTTTTATTGACTTACCTATTTTGGCAGGAATATACTTATATTTTAATTTATAGTTTATATCATTTCTGAAAGTAATAAAGTATCATTTCATAAAAGGACATTACTCCTCAGAATTTTCATCACTTTGGTTAGAAACTCTTGATTTCTAGAATTACAGACTCGGGGCAGAGTGGTTGAAAATTTTAGTTTAGGAGAAAACTGAGCATAAGTCAGAGTTTGGGAGAGTAACAAGGGCTAGAGATATAAATTTAGGAGTCAGGTGCATGTAGGTAGTATTTAAAGGCTATGGAAATGGATGAGATCACCTGGGACATTTCCCTACCTTCTACTATCCCTTTTTCATTTTTGTTTCCACAAGCTCTCCAACCTGGTTTTTCTTATTTTATTTTGAAATGTATCTCTCAGCTAAATATTCTCCAGACTACAGACATAGTGAACTAGTTGCAAAAACCCTTGATGCGTGCTCTCTCTTATTTCTCTATCTTTGGCATGCTTTTTCTTCCACTTGGGAATCCTTCATCTTTGTCCCACCCCAGTTTAAAGGACCTATTTATTTTTGTTTGTTTGTTTGTTTTCACTTTTATTATGAAAAATGTTAAATATATTGAAAAGTAGAGAGACTAGCAAATAAACATATACCATCACCTTTAAAAAATAATTTTTACCATTTGGGCATGTTTGTTTCATAAATTTAAAGTATTTTGATATGAGTTATGGACATCATGACATGTCACCCTTAAACGCTTCAACATGCATCCCTGAAAAACTAGGATATTTTCCTCAAATCCACAATTTCATTATCACACCTTATGAAAGTAACAGTTATTCCATAATAACATTTAATTTCCAACTTCCCTCAGTTGTCCCAAAGAAGTAAAGGACCTACTTTTATTCATATTCACCATTTGAAACTAAGCCAGGTTCCTCTTCCTGTGTGAAGCCTTCTCTGAACCCCACCATCACCACCTGGACAACCTCCATAACCATGACACCGTAGTTCCCTTTTCTAGTGAGTTCTTTAACCTCTTAGCTCCCATTTTACTTGTGTGCATACTTTAAGCGGTCTCAGACTGTCCACAGTGTGCTTAGCACTTAACAGCTGCTCAATAAATGTTTGTAGAGTCATCTCACCGTAGCACAGTTTGATTTATAATCCTAGTCAAATCATATACTCAGTCTACAGTGGGAAAAGTTTCCTCTAGCTATAAGCCAGAACATTTTGGAGACAGCAATAATGCCTAGGAATGAATGATCAGCTTCTTAGAAGCTTGCAAATTCAGATCTATTAAGTATTTCAGAATGTTAAGAAGAGGTATTTAAATCTTGTTTTCCTATACATGTATTCATTCATGTGTTCATGAATTCATCCATCTCTTTGTGCATGCATCCATCCATCTATCAAACTTTTAATTAGTATCTGCCATGGGTTCAGCCACGTATTAGGGTGTAGGGAAAGAAAAGGTGAATATGATGGTGTAGGAGCTTCCTAACTTCTTGCTCTAAGTGGAAGCAGGTAAGGTAATTTGGACAAGATTGTAGAAGATCTATCCCATGATAAAATGTTCAGATTTCTGCCTGAAAGCAATAGGAAGTCAGTAGGGGTCTTTAAGTAGGTAAGTGACCTGATTGGGCTTATTATTTGCAGACACAATTTTTTTTTTTTTCACCGTATGCGGGCCTCTCACCGCTGTGGCCTCTCCTACTGTGGAGCACAGGCTCCGGATGCACAAGCTCAGCAGCCATGGCTCACAGGCCCAGCCGCTCCACGGCACATGGGATCCTCCCAGACTGGGGCACGAACCCACGTCCCCTGCATCAGCAGGCGGACTCTCAACCACTGCACCACCAGGGAAGCCCCCTACAGACACAATTTTTATATAGTGTAAATTTAAGATAGACTGGTGTGGGGAAAGATCAAGAAAAGAAAAAGACATTTAATGAAGACCTCCCACGTATTAGCCTCTATTCTGGATTCCTTATATTAAGTTGATTTCCACAAGTTAGGTAAGTATTCCCTTTTTACAAACTATCAAACACGTAAGGTAAGTAACATGACACACATCCACAGAAGAGGCAAAGAGGGATTCTAACTCTAATTGGTTTGTTCTCGTAGCTCATGACCCCTTCCCTGTATGTACCATGCTGCCTGGTGCAGTAGTTCAGATGACGAGGGCCTGGACCACAGTGGTGCAGTGAGGAATAAGAGGAGGAGAGAGATTTGAGAGCTGATGAGGAGGTATGTACTATGGGCAGAACTTGACTGATGGGATAAGGTTGGGAAATGACAGGCAGAAGGTAAGAATGGCTTCAAGATTGCAAGTTTGGGAGATTGAGTGAGTGGGAATTTCACTGAGTTAGAAACTTGAGGAGGAAGAGAATGATTTTAGAATGGCATGCTGGTTTTGAGCTTTTTCTACTTTTTTTCAGAGTAAGTACAATATTAACGGCAGATAACAACTCAAGAAGGTTGAGACGGTGAAGAATGATTTTGGATGACTAATTTAGTCTGTGACAACCATCAGGACTTAATCCCTTTGGGCCTGTCCCCCAAGAGAAGGGCTGTTCAAATGCAGAATGGAGGTTTCCAAGGTATGAACCAAAATATTTGGTTTAAAAAAAATCATAACTTTTTGTTCTGATTGGCTGTGGCATTGGAAACACTGATGTAAACAGTCCATTTGTGCTAGACAAGCTCAGAGTTCAGAGAATTCCTTTGCCACAAAGTCCTGGTTATTCTCTACTCTCTAGAATAACTCTATCCTTAACAAAAACTAACTACCTGAATATACTTGCAACAGTTTTACATTATTTATCAGACTGAATAATTTGACTAGAAATTTGGCTGACACGAGATGCTTAAATCTATTGATAAATGAAAAAAGCAAGTTGCAGAACAATATGTACAATATTTATCTATTATTCTGTTCATCTATCTGTATTGAAAAATTGGGATGAATAAACTCCAGACACTTAACCAGGCTTACTTCCTGGTTATGGGGTTGTGCAAAGTGTTCATTTCACTTAACTGTTCATGTTTAACATTTCTGTATTGTTTGAAAAATATTTTGCAACAAGCGTGTGCTCTCAGAAACTTTACAGGAAAATCACAGGAGATTTCAGAGTAAAATTCTACTTTACAAAAATAATCTATTACCTTTTTTTTTTTTTTTTTTAAGTTTATTTATTTATTTTTTTAATTAGTTTCTGCTTTATAACAAAGTGAATCAGTCATACATATACATCTGTTCCCACATCCCTTCCCTCATGCATCTCCCTCCCTCCCACCCTCCCCATCCCACCCCTCCAGGCGGTCACAAAGCACCGAGCTGATCTCCCTGTGCTCTGCGGCTGCTTCCCACTATCTATCTACCTTACGTTTGGTAGTGTATACACGTCCATGCCTCTCTTTCGCCTTGTCACAGCCCACCCTTCCCCCTCCCCATATCCTCAAGTCCATTCTCAAGTAGGTCTGCGTCTTCATTCCCGTTTTGCCCCTAGGTTCTTCATGACATTTTTTTTTAAAATTCCGTATATATGTGTTAGCATACGGTATTTGTCTTTCTCTTTCTGACTAACTTCACTCTGTATGACAGACTCTAGGTCTATCCACCTCATTACAAATAGCTCAGTTTCGTTTCTTTTTATGGCTGAGTAATATTCCATTGTATATTACCTTTTTAATAGTCTCATCCTAATGAGTGATGTGAATGAATGAAGAAATATGAGTCAATGATGTTTAGGAAAATGGAGGCAGAGATACTTTTTTTTTTTTTTTTTTGCGGTACACGGGCCTCTCACTGTTGTGGCCTCTCCCGTTGCGGAGCACAGGCTCCGGACGCTCAGGCTCAGCGGCCATGGCTCACGGGCCCAGCCCCTCCGCGGCACGTGGCATCTTCCCAGACCGGGGCACGAACCTGCGTCCCCTGCATCGGCAGGCGGACTCTCATCCACTGCGCCACCAGGGAAGCCCAGGGATACTTTTAAAAGCAGAATAAAAGGGGCAGTAGGAGGGCTGGGATGATTTGCTTGTTTTGGTAGCATATCTAAATGCACAAATGTTAGTAATGATTTACTTTTTTCTCTGCATCTTGCTAAGTAATAAAAAACATACACTGGCATAGATAACCATATTTCATTGTTTGTTTGTTTTTAGAATGTTTAATTGCATTTTATCTTATTGATTAAAAACATTACCATGACCAATGTAGTGAAATTCCATTTTTCTAACCTAACTTAAAAGAAGTTTTATAATGGAATCCAAAGAAGTAAAAATATCTTTTCTTCAGCTCTAAAATGAATTTTGTATGGTAACAAAACAAAACTGAGTCAGATAGAAAAGATATGTATAATTACTGAAGACATTCATCTCCATTTTTCCCTGTCCTGTCATCTGGCCCACATTCAGTGACTCCTGATAAAACCGTATCCCTGTTATGCCCTAAAACTCATGTCACAAAATCGTTAACCAGCTGAGCTTTCACTCTGAGAAATCATTGTTATTTGAATTGCTAAGTTATTGAATAGATGTATTGAAGAGGATTTGGTTATTAGAAAATTCATGTGCTTTCACTTTACCTGTCCTTTCTCGTGTATATGGTTATATTATGCTTCTGAGCTGACAAATTTGCAGGTTGAAAGGATCGAACTTCACAGATAGAGTTCTTTTTACAAACATTCCAGTTATCAGATTTGGACACCACAAGTAGAAGCCTTGCTAACTAAATCTCCATTGTCACTGGCCACCTGCTCTTGTTCTTGGAGTGTTGCCAACAAGTTCTATCTCTGATTCCACTCTCAAGTGTGAGCATGTTTTATCAAATCAGGAGTGAGCCACAACTTGAAGGACCACAGGCCACAGAAAAGCTAGGAAAAATGGATACAATTCAAAAGCTGATTGTACAGGCAGCAATAACAGTCTGTCTAGAGCATTGGGAAAGTTTACTTTTCTTCTCCTGAAATATCTACAGTCCACATCTGGAGTGCTTTCTGAAGGAACTGGGTCTATACCTGCATGGCTAAAGATAGCTTTGAAGAATGGAGAGTAATTAAAAAGACTATGAACCCGGTCACGCATCTACCCAGCAGCTTGGCAGTGTGCGAATAGCCTGATGGTTTATGCTGTCATATTTCTAGACAGCTGAACAATGACATTTGTGGTCACCAGAAAGATTATGGCTTGGACACCACTTCTGAACCCTAACATTTACTTGTTTTTTTGTTTTTTTGAATTTTTGCACCTATCAAAGCAGGCACTGACTGCAGCAATATCAGGTGTGTTTGGAATCCATCACTTGCTTTGTCACTCAGTAGGGACCTATATTAGCTTGGAGTTGTTTACCATACATTCTTCCTTTAACTGATTAAAGACTGGCCTTCTCATCTCCCTAAATCTGGTATCACTAAAGAGACACTCTGTACGGTCAGGCAACTCAAGGTGACTGTTCCCTTGCTCTCTGTACGTCCCCTGATCGACCGGTGCCTGCTTCACCGACACCCCACTCACATGACTGACCTTCCTATATGCTTGCACCAGGCCCCAGCTAGTGATTGTTCTTATCCAAGGAGTGGTGAGGGGCGTGCCCATCTGCAAATTTCCCTGGTAACCGATGAGCCAACCTGAGGTCAATTCCCCCTGTAACTGGCAATCTCCGAATTCCCCCTGGGAGCGAAGACTGCACCCTGTCCTGCCCGTGGTCTGCTGCACGTGGTGGGGTGTTGCTCCAGGACCTTGCTTCAGAGAGGTAGGCTCCCCCATCCATTAAACCACTGATGTCTCTGTTGCTGACTCTGGGCTCTTCTGTCTTGAAGCTGGGTGAGTAGAGGCCTTGCAGGCCTGCAGGGTGCAGCCCAACACCGGTGCCAGATAATTCATATTGGCTGCTGTGTTAGAGACAGGCTAGCTTCAGCTAAAATTATATTCTCTTCTTCTTGAGCACAAATTATTTTCTCATTTCCAGACTCCCTCAGTATGGCCACGTGACATGTTCTCAACCTATGAAATATGTTTGTGGCTTCCGAGGCAAGGGAGTTAAAGAAGTACGTGTGTGTTGTCTACCTGTTTCTTTCCCATTTGCCACCTGAATGCAGGGGACCCCAAGGTCTTCTAGGAGGCTGGAGTTATAAGATGGAGGGTGTTTGGGTTCCAGAATTGACTCTGTGGGAGGCCATGCTAACTCCTTGCTTGTTCCTGGAATATGCCAGGTAATGTCCTATCACATCTTGGCATTCCCACTGCCTGGAATGCTCTTCCTCCAGATATAACCTCGTGGATCACTCCCTCTCCATGGAAGCTGTCCAGGCGTCCCACAGGTTTAACTCAATTCTGACACTATCTAGCATCAGATGCCACAGGTTAAGGGCTCAGTCCCACAAGAAGGCCCTCATTTCAGATGCCAGTCACAGGGCCAAGTTATCACCTGGGCTTCTGACCGACTGCTGTAAATCAGAAGTTTGCACGATCCCCTCCTTGGGTTCGATTACTTTGCAAGAACGGCTCACAGAACTCAGTAAACTTCAGTTTACTTACTTGATTATTGCTTTATTACAAAGAATATGAAAGGATACGAATCAACAGCCAGATGAAGAGATACAGAGGGCGAGGCCTGAGCAAAAGAGCCTCTGTCCCCATGGAGTTGGGGGCTCAGCACGTTGACATGTGGGTGTGTTTTTTTTTCCCCAGCCTGGAAGCTCTCAGAAGCCTGACCTTTGGGTTTTTATGGAGGCCTTATTACATAGGCATGACTGACTAAATCATTGACTGTCGTTGATTATTTCAAACTCCAGCTCCTCTCCCCACCCTGTCATCCTTAGATGTGGTCCAAAAGCACCTCATTAACATAACAAACGGCACCTTTATGGCTCTCATCACTCAGGAAATGTCGAGGTTTCTAAGAGCTCTGTGCCAGAAACAGGGAGGAAGACCAAATATCTATCTATATATATATATCAGGTAGATATATCTATCTATATATATATATATACACACACACATCAAGTATATACATCAAGTATATATATATCAAGTATATATATCAAATATATGTATATATAGCAAGTTTATGTATATATACATCAAGTATATGTATATATATCAAATATATATACATATCAAGTATATATATTAAGTATATGTATATATCAAGTATATATATCAAATATATAGAAAGTATATATATATCATATATATATATATATATATATATTTATTATAAATCACAACGGGACACCATGATAGCAGGAAACTTTTATTCACGTATGCATCTCAAACACCTAGAACAATTTCTGGAGCATAAATATTGGTTGAAAGACTGTGCAACGGAGCAGCTGATTCCTTGTAAGTATAGACTAGAGAGCTGGCTAATTAATCACTGCTTCCACGGTTTAGACTTCTAGGTTAGATTTTCCGAAGGACACACTTATGCATATTTCTCCATGATTTATTGGCTCTGCATATCCACCGTGCCAGTAACAGTGCATAATAATAAAGTAACTGATAATATTTTTCTAACAACTTATAAAAATATTTTATTTGGACTTTGTGAATTTGCCAAAAAGTAAAAGAAGGATAGGCTTTATGCTCAGAATTTCCTCTAAATATTAAAAACCCTAATATGTATAAAATAGATAACTAATAGGAACCTGCCGTATAAAAAATAAATAAAATTCAAAAAAAGTAAAATAAAAACCCTTTTTAGTTTCATGATTGGTAAAGAAGATGCCAGATGGCATCATCATTTTATTTATTTATTTATTTATTTATTTATTTATTTATTTATTTATTTATTTATTTATTTATTTTTGGCATCATCATTTTAAAGTGTTGATTTTCAATGGTTTAATACAGGTTGACAAGTTGGAGCTCCATAACCCCAACAGATAAAGCACAGGTGTGCCATGAGCAACAGATGCTCTTCTGGCAGCCACTGTTTGCAAGACTTTAATAGGTATTAACTTTGGAATTGAAAAGTGAAGGCAGTGAAAGCAAAGTCAACACTTGAAATAAAGACTTTGTTGAAAATCAAAGAGCTTCTCATGGACCAAATGGCACTGGCAAAAATGTGTGTCTCCTTCAGTGGTCCTGTTTATGCCATCTTCATGTGGAAAAGGTATCCTAAACCTTTCTGGCAGCCAGCCTAATAAAAGTTGGCCTCAGGTGGAGTGACTGGCTGTTTTATTGGTAGCTGATCTCAGGTTAACATTCATCTAAGGTGAAGCCCTGAGCAGTAGTGATGCTGCAAAACTACTCAAACCTCTTATTTTAAGCTTTTGGGAAGAGACAGAGGGGTGGGGGGAGGGAGAGAGGCTCTTTCTCTGCAAGAACCTATATTTAAGTTGATATGGAGTCTTAATGTCTGTCTTGGAAAGATCATACCTTCTTAAATAGGGTTCTATCCAATTCAAACAGCATTGTAGAGATAGGCAGCAAAATCCCTCCTGGGGCTTTTAGGCTTTGCAGACTCAGAACTTGCTACCGGTCTATGGGAGAATTTTCAGCCAGGAGACACCTGGACATTTAATGTTGTTCTTGGCCGACTGTGGTACTAAACCCCTTTTCCAGGAGAAGGTAGGAAAACAAATCATGCAGCATAGAAAAAAGATGGGGCACTGGCATAGTGACTGTGCCTGGGTCTGGCAACGAGGGAATTAGCAAGAAAGGAGAGGAAAGGACTCTAGTAAGAATCTGATAACTGCAATTTACATGCATTTTTTAAAAAAAACTTCCTTCGTTTAGGTTAAACCTGACAAGTAAAACAAAATTCTGCTCTTCAGTCACTTTTAAAGATGGCAGCATTGCTTCATCACTACGACCCTAGCCTCTGGGCCAGCTTGTGGCCCAGTTTATCTGAACAAAGACATTATTTATCAACCTCAGTGCCCATAGTTCTTAGTATTTGCTTTGTAAATTTAGAGTAGGAAGTAGGATGAGAAAAGAAAGTATTGCATTCTGGGTAAAGGATGGCTTTAAAGACCTGCTTTAGAACTTAGCTCTATCTTGGCCCACCTGCTAGGTCCTAATGGAACCCCGGGGATTCCCCAGGCCTGGAGATGAGGGCAGGCTGTGGCAATGACGTCACTAGTAGGTGGGCCCTACTCCAACCCAGGCATGATAAAGGGACGGCACCAGGCTCTTGTACAGCATATCCTAGGTGGTGACTTCTGCTGGGGTTGAGCGTGACCTCGTAGGACCGTGGATGAAGAGTCCGCCTGATGGAAGAATGAGCTAAACCAGGATTTACAGTGAGTACACTTGTCTGTCCTATAATGTGGCATATGCATTCCTAAAAAATAATCCCTGTGTGATGGATTATGGGTTTATGGGAAAAATGGAGTTGAGGCAGAAAAGCTCAAACCTTATACCGTCTTGTAAGTGATACAAGAAAACTATCACAGTTTTAAATATCACAAGTTCCTAATAAGGAAACATATTAAATATAGTATGATATTTTGACAAGACATGGAATTTGCTCGGCAGAGGTGCTGATAGCAAAGAGTTGTGGTTTTCGAACCATGGAGAATAGCTGGGAGGAAGATTATATTTTTTCAAATCGAACAGGAAACCAGAGGTAGATGGCTGTGGCTTATTGTTGCTTTTCGTTCCTGTGAATGGGCTTAAGACAAAAAGGGGACCTGGAAAATGGCAATTCAGAAACTTGAGAGGGGGCTAAAGCGTCAGAGAAAGGCCCACCCTTCTCTACCCCAAACTCTGCGTATGGTGAGTTGGATCCAGGGAGCCCCAGGTGGCACCCTCCCCAGCTGAGCCTGTTTGGTTCCTCTTATTCCTCATTGGCCTGAATATGTCTTTTTTATCTCTCCTTCAGGAGAGAAAATATTGGGTTGCTGTTTTAAAGAAACAATAGTTCTTTTATTGTTTTGTTAATTGACCCCCCTCAAAAGGAAGCTATTTGTGGGAACCCAAATGGGATCAGGTGACACAAAATGCTCTCCTGCTGCAGGAGGTTTGCAGTTATCCTTACCGACTGCAAATGAGTGCTTTTCAGTTTTCAGTGCCCCAGAAAGCAGGTGATTATTGGGAGGTTAAGATTAAGCTCTTTTTTTTTAAAGTGTTGTTTCTGTGTTCATTAATGTGATTACTTTATGCCCCACGCCCCCCCGCCGGATACTGCAAAATCACATTTTCTATGTTTCAAAACTCCACAATACTTAAGGCTTTTCCTTTGCTATTAGAATCAGGACACTTATGTTTTACTGAGGAGACACAGCAGGCAATGCGTGTAGGTAAAATGGAGAGACAAGGTGTTGTGTATTATTCTTTCACAGGTCATTATGCTCAACTGGATGGTGTTTTTCACATTTACCTGGTGTTAATAGCATAACACATAGCACCTGGTGAAAAACTGCATATGGACAAATAATTTTGGTTTTAGTGACTTGATTCCTTATCTGCACTAATTTGCACATTACAGGCACACATCACAACAGTATATATATATATATATATATATATACACACACACACACACACATATCAGCTTTCTTTTCCTTCCCATGTGATGTTGGAATAACTAGGGTTTCCTTCTTTTTCTGTAAATATTCGTATTTTTTAAAGTTCTCTTTTGTTTCTTCTGTTCATTCTACTTTAATTGGAACCACAATTCTAGTGGTTCAGCTTGTCTTCCCTGACTCAAGTTCCTGGGTCCCATACAGCGAGTTTTAATTTTTATTTGGCTACCTGTGTTGTGTTCTCCTAGGAAACGCACCGGTCTGGCTGTTAAACTCTCAAGCAATGGCAAATGGGCAGGATTGGGAAGTCTGATAGCTTCTGCTTCTCAAGGCCACTTGGTGCAAAAGCCTCTTTGCTCTGGTTCTCTCCGAATGCAAAATGGAGTTAACTCCCAGCAGCAGGAGGGGCAGTTCAGTCCAACAATAGAGCCCGTTTAGGTCTTCGTGGGTCTGTAGCTCAGGCAACCCCTCCCCCTACAAAAGGACTCTCACACAGCAAGTGAGAATGAGGTTTATGGTGATCAGTCTCAATATTTTTCCTGAATATTCAATATAGTGTATGTATGGGGAAATAGTTCCCAGGACTCCCTGCAGATACCAAAATCCAAGGATGCTCAAGTCCCATCCATACAATGGTGTGATACAATAGGCCCCCTGAATCCGTGGGTTCTGCATCCATGGATGTGGAGGGCTGACGGTATGATGACTGGGCTCAATATTATTATAAAGCATGTCGCTATGATCTCACTTTTTCAAATCCTGCAGCTGTGTTAGAAACAAGGGCTTCCTTCAGTGAGCCCTTCTCAGTCAAGAAATATGTGCCAGGCATTGTTCTAGGTGCTTGGGATATACCAGACAAAAATTCCTCCCTACTAAAGCTGCTGCACTGGGAGCTGGGGGCTTATTTCACACTGGCTCACACCCACCACATCAAAAGGGATGGAGCTTCTTTTTGGTCCAATAGTTTAAACTGTAACTGCCACTTCCTTGAATGGTAGCTGTTGACCTGTACCAGGTAATGCTTGCTTTAGTACAGAATTTGTGATACATAAATACTCACTTTTTCTCATCTAGTGGCGGCTAAGTCCATGGACTTCTGAGGCAGACTGCCTGGATCCAAACCTGATTTTGCCACTTAGCAGTTCTGTGACCTTGGCCAAGTTACTTATTGCTGCCTCAGCGTGCCCACTTTTAAATGGGGAGGTAACATTATGTACATTATAGGGTGATACAGGGATTAAATGAATTTTAATTTATATAAAGCAGTTGTGTTTGGCATATTAGCAGGTGCTTACTATCAATACTTTATATTTAATGTTTATACTGTTTTCCCCTAAATGTACTAATATCACAGCTCATACGTAGTTTTATCAGCGCCTCTGACACCCAGGTGCACTTACTTACAAATCTATCTACAGCTCCTTTCTGCCCTGCAATAGACACTCTGCTCTTTGGTGGGGCATGGAGGTGTTGGGGGAAGACATGTGTGATTTCTGTTTCCCCAACACCTGGCATATAGCAGGCACTTAGTACATGTTTGCTGCATGAACGGGAGAAGGGGTCAGAGACACTCCTTGATTGGCTAGGGCAAGAGAAGAAAACGACCATAAAAATGCCCAAATGCAGTGTCTCAGCATTTTAATTCCCAGGGAGGAGATTTTGCTGGACCCATTGATCCCAGTGGCCCAACCTCAGTGCCCAGCACAGAGGTGAACAGGAGCCAACAGGAGAGATATGGACACACAGTGCGGGGGTCTGCAAACAGCGTCACAGGTGGGGCAGTGAGATTTCTAGGGAGCAGATAGGCATTACTTTGTTATTTTGGTGTCATGGAAACCAAGAGGCTCTATGGGACATAGGAAAAAGTGAAGCAGTTTGAAAATACCTCAGGACAAACCTTACCCTACTGAGCTGGAGGGATGAACTCAGATGATGCGAGGTTAGATAAAACAGTCACTGAAAAGAAAAGTGAAGGTGGGCCTTGTTTTCCCAGGTGTCAAAAACAGGGAGCTGGAACGTGAGGAAATCTGCATGAATGGGCACTTGGCAATTTTAACTGCAGTGCTACCTAGGGTTTGATTTTTTTCATTAAGTGAGAAATTGAATAGTTAACCAATTAAGCAGTTTTATTCTTATCATTATAACATTCAAATCAGATTACATAATAAAACAATTCTATAAAATAATGTATTTTATTGCAATTTCCTATTGAAGGAATATCCCTTCCTGAACTTTCCCCACAAACTTTCAGCACCCATAACAGGTTTCTTGTCAAAAGGCAGCAATTGTTTCACCTTGCCCTGTAGGAAGGAGAAACTCATCAGGAAGAAGTTTCAGTCACCGCACTGTTATTTTCTGAAATTTTCTTTCTCCTACAGCCGATAATCTTCAGGTCTGAAAGACAAAAATAAACATTTATTTTTTCACAAATCAGTTTCATTTTCTCCCGCATGATGCAAGAAGATTATTTTCCAATTCAAAATGAAAGTAACTGTTCATCAAGAAATATCTACTGGGCTTCCCTGGTGGCGCAGTGGTTGAGAGTCCACCTGCCGATGCAAGGGACACACGTTTGTGCCCCAGTCCGGGAAGATCCCACATGCCGCGGAACGGGTGGGCCCGTGAGGCATGGCCGCTGAGCCTGCGTGTCCGGAGCCTGTGCTCCGCAACGGGAGAGGCCACAACAGTGAGAGGCCCACATACCGCAAAAAAAACCCAAACAAAAACAAACAAACAAAAAAAGAAATATCTACAAATATTATATCTAAATTTTTGGTGAAAAACATTAAGGCCAAATCATCACAAAGTAGAACAGTTAAGTGACAGTTCCCAAGTTCTTTGCAGAGTATAAATATAGGCCCCCGTGTGCCTATGAATGAATGTATGTAGTGACTTAAAAGCTTGAATTCAATTTCCCAAAAGCCCTTTTAATAGAAAGGATTATATATAAAGATATGGACTTGTCTAATAATGGCAAATTCTGAATGAGCAGTTTCGCTATTTGTATTATTTTATCATATGCTAAATTTAATTTTCATTACAGTAGCATACAAAATACATGTATAAACACCAGCCCTTTGATATTTTAATTACACACACATTTATTATATACCTATATGGTCTTTTAATTTACTATATACATATAGTCTCTTCTTTGTTTATATATTTATAGGATTGATCACACCTGAAAGTTCCTTCCAGTAGTAAATTAAAAGAAAGAACATTTTCAGAGAAATGTTAAATTTTAACAATGGAGAAAATGAGGAATAGGAAATTATGAAATGCGAAAACTGTTAGTGTCCTGTTATCTTTTACAGAGTAGTGTAATTGTAGGTATTGAGCTCCTACGGAATTTTCAGAAGGAATTTAGTGATTAGTAAACTAAATAGATATTTTTGAAACAGCTGTAAAAATATTCAACAGTTTGAATTCCTTTAAAAAAGGAAACAGGTGAACTCTGTTTGCCCTGAAACAACTTATCTCATCCCTTTCTACATTTAAATTTAAAAAAAAAAAAAAAAAAAAAAAGACAAAGAGACCAGATAGCCCAGATAGGAAGACCAACAGTCTGGTAACTAAGTAAATGAACTACATTACAATTTAAAATTATTATTTAACTCTGAGGAACACAGGCACTGATGTGGAAACTAACCAAATATGCTTCACCATATAGTCATTCTGTAACAACAAGAAGAGAAACTGCAGCATTTTGTCACAGTCTCTGAAATCTCTTTTCAAATGTAAAAACTGAATCCAAAGTCTGGGAAATGACAGTTTGATACAATAGCTGGAAGGGGCTCCAAAGTGCACCCTTTTAATCTTGGGTATGTGACTCAATACAATCAAAGTTCCTAGTCAAGAGACACCAGTGCATTTTAAGAAACAATTTATTCTCCCGTCCAGCTGGTTCATATAATTACAAAAGGGTGGCGGTAATGCCATTGGAAAGAAATCTTCTAAGATTTCTAACAAGTAGTCCTAACAAGAAGTCTCTGCAATTCCACTCAATAAAATTAAATGTGCTTAGTCACAGTCTGGTTGTTTCCAAACCAAAAGTTAATTTATTAACAATGAGACGACGAAAGTACCCTTTAGTGGAATTTACAAGTAAAATAGGAAACATGTATGAAGGGTATAATCTGTCACGTAAAACATGTTGACAGTGACCTGAAGGCAATCGGGGGCTAATAAAGCCCAATTTTGTTTCAAGACATTTTGGAGGAAGTGAGGAGGGTTAAGATGAGGGCTCTGTTAGGGCTGGGGCAGTGATGGGTAAGAAGAAAGGATGGGCTCAGGATTCAAGAAGCAGAAAATTAACTTGACCAGGGCAGGGAGGGGAAGAGGGAAGAGACCAGGGGCATGACAGAGGAAGGAGCTACTGGAAAATGACACTTCAAGGATGACTATTAATTTTCAGCTTGAAGAACTCAGGAAATGGCAATGCTATCTATTTGTTCTGGAGAGGGTATACAGGCAGGAGAACAGATTCTGAAGGGAAGGATTTTGTTTTGAATATGATGAAACCTGGCCATGGCAGGCAGCTAGAAAGTAGGATTTGGAGTTTAGGAGAAATGGGGCAAAGGGAAAGACATCTGAGAGTCTCTAACATAGATTCTTTCTTATCCCACTTCCACATAGTGGAAGAACTTTCACTAGCTCTCCACTGCTTTGTCAAATTCAAGCACAGAGTTCAACACATAACCCTCCAGGACATGGTCCCAGTTAACCTTTCTGAGGCATTCTTTCCACACCCTGTCCGTTCTGGTCCCATTATACTACTTGCTATTGCCCAGATAGAAACTTTCAGACCGCTGGACTTGGGTACTTGATATTTTCTGCACTTGGAGTATCTCCTATCTCTTTTCTGCCTGGTGGACTTGACTAATCCTTCAAAATCCAGCCCCCAGATCACATGTTCTGGGAAACCCTACACAGCTCTTCCTTTTCTAACTTAGGCACGGCTCTTTTCCCTGAGATCACCAGAGAACTTCATGCATACTTCTATTACAGTGTTTCTCAAATTACATTTGCCCTAAGTAAGTGAACAAATGTTGTTATGTATGTAAATAACAGTGCTGTGTGCTTATCAGATGCCATGAAATACACTAACTACCTCACAGGCACTATCTCATTTTACCCTCCTGACTATATAGTGAGAGAGACACTGTTATCAACCCCATTTTACAGTTGACAAAACTGATGCTCAGAGGGGCTGAGTAACTTGTCTAAGGATACACAGCTAGGAAGTGGATGGTAGTGATCTAGTGCAGACCTTCTGACTCCAGTGTTTGCAAGCACCATTTTATTCTACACAACTCCTATCCTTTGAAGGCACAGTCCCAATATAATTGATCTTATACTACCAGCAATTAGCACAGTATCTTGCATGTAGTGGAGGCTTGTAAGATACTTGTAATTATAGTGACCACCTTGAAAATGCCACTTTGTTTGCAGACTCATCCTTTCTGCTTTTGGAATCTTTTGCAGATGGTTAATTTGCTTCTAAGTGGGGGGAAACAGTATCATAGCCAAGAGACTAGATACACTAGATGTTCGCAGAGCTAGAAATATCAACTCATGTGCGAGACAATCAAACATATTACATGGCTACAGGAGGTACCCCTGTGGGGAAAAGTGAGGTTTTTACACTAAATTTGGTTCTATTTCTCTCTCCACCTACACAAATGAAAGCAGGTACACTTACAACACATTTGTATTGCTTAATCCCACTAAAAGAAGGCAATTCAAGATAATATAAGAAAGGGGAGGGGAGTGGAGGGCTATTTAGCTGAGTGGGTCTCAAACTTCAGTGGGCATACAAATTGCTTGGGCTCTTGTAAAAATGCAGATTTTGATTCAGTTAGTCTGTAGAGGGTCTCATGATTCTGCATTTCTAACAAACTCCCATGTGATGCAATGCTGGTCCATGGACCACACACTGACAAGCAAGGGTTCACCTCAGACCTCCGACAGAGCTGTTCATTAAGACGGAGGGCGCGACTATTTGAAGATGCTGAAGAAGCAAAAGAAGCGCTTTCAGTAGGAAGTTTCTAAAGCTGTGCTGTGCCTAACAGAAGGTAACACACTTCCTCATTAGCTAGACATGATTCCAATAGATATATAGTATCCTTCTGGCTCTTTACCCACCAGAGGACTTTATTAACAGGCAGCTTTATGCTTTTCTGATACAACAGTAACTAATTGTAAATTATGATAACATCAACAGAGGCTGGGTACTAAAATTCCTTTAGCATCTATCATGAAAGAAAGATTAACTTGGACTTCCCTGGTGGTGCAGTGGATAAGACTCCGTGCTCCTAATGCAGGAGGCCCAGCTTCAATCCCTGGTCAGATAACTAGATCCCACATGCATACCGCAACTAAGAGTTTGCATGCCATAACTAAGGAGCCCGCCTGCCGCAACTAAGACCTGGAGCAACCAAATAAATAAATAAATATTTAAAAAAAAAGATTAACTATCTTTAGTAACTAAGTAAATGTCATTGTATTTAGGTTCTTAAAAAGTTGCTAGTCTATGTACATCAACATTACATTAATCAGAATTGAATTCTCAGGGACTTCCCTGGCGGTCCAGTGGTTAAGACTCTGCACTTCCAAGGCAGGGAGCACGGGTTCAGTCCCTGGTTGGGGAACTAAGATCCCACACGTGGCATGGCCAAAAAAAATTAAAAAATTAAAAAATAGAAATAAAAAGTCCTGGGGATGTAATGTACAGCATGGCGACTATAGTTAACAACACTATACTGTATATCAAAAAAAAAAAAAGAAAGAAATACAAAAGGTCAGTCTGATTGAGTTTTAAGTCACTTCCACTATAAGAATGGAACTATTTAGAATAAACCATTCCAGGAAATCTGGTCACATCACATACTCCTTGAACTAAAGATGTTAGCTATACAGGTAACAGAGCAATGGTGCTGCTACACTCATTTCCCCAGACACTGTACCACTAGCCTGATCAGAAGAAGTTCAACAGTGATTTTTTAAAAACTAAACTCACTTCTAGGTACAATGGAATATTACTCAGCCATAAAAAAGAATGAAATAATGCCATTTGCAGCAACATGGATGGATCTAGAGATTATCATACTAAGTAAAGCAGACAGAGAAAGACAAATATCATACAATATCACTTATATGTGGAATCTAAAAAAATGATAGAAATGAACTTATTTACAAAACAGAAATAGACTCACAGACATAGAAAACAAACTAATGGTTGCCAAAGGGTAAAGGTGGCGGGGGGAGGGATAAATGAGGAGGTCAGGATTAACATATACACATTACTATATATAAAATAGATAATCAACAAGGACCTACTGTATATAGCATAGGGAACTTTATTAGTACTCTGTAATAACCAATATGGGAAAAGAATCTGAAAAGAATAGATACATGTATAACTGAATCACTTTGCTGTATACCTGAAACTAACACAACATTGAAATCAACTATACTCCAATATAAAATAAAAATTAAAAAATAAACTCATAAGATTGTTAAAATTGTTTAAATCGAAAATTTTTTCCAATTAAAATTAATAGGAATTATTGTTACATTCAATTACCACTTTTAAGTCATAAGCTCTATTGGCTAGGAAATGCAAATGATTTGATTTTGGTTGTTTATATAAAGATTGCTTTTTATTTTAACAACCAGTCCTAATGCGTTCATATCCAAAAGAACAGTATAGTTTAGAAGGCTTAATATGAGCAAAATTCAGGACTGGAAATACTGAGGTCTATGGTTTAAGCCAATGCTGTGCTGGTTGAAATGATGGAAAAGCTGGAACATAAGCTTTCTCCCCAAGTCCAGCTAATAACTTCTGACTGTGAAGAGTAGCAAATTAAGTTAAATCTTGTACGAAAATGCCACATGACTAGACTAGCACACAATTATGGAAAAACTTGAAGATGTGCAGGTCCCAGATCTTTATGGGTTTTGAAAAGGTAAAAAATCCTTCTCCACCGTCTTTAACTAAGTCTCTGATCTGAAGCACATTTTATAAAGCCATAGGTAAAATTATTTTTCTCTGGGCATTCATGTAACTAAAACCGAAAATCTGTATATTTTTGGGATGCGTAGCTTTTATATCGAAGGGCAAGCAGAAAGCTGAAATCCTTGCTGACTTCCAGAGCTATAGACTGGACAGGACGCTCACCAAGTCCCTTCTGCGGTGCTAACGTTCCTGGCACCCGTTTTCTTTTACAGAGCTGCATGAATTACCTATTAAACTCCCTAAATCTAATCCTACTTTCAGCAAAGACAATTCCAGGGCCAATCACGGTTGTCCTCAAGCCTTCTCACTTTCATCCTCATCCTCACTTTCTATCCTCTCTCTTTTGCAGGCACACTTCTAACAGCACACTCTGTAAAGAGAGTTAGACCAGGAACATAGGTTTGCATCATAAACGTCTGTTTTCAAGCATTTACTGATGCTGAAACTTTCCACACTTAAGTTTCTCTACAAAGGTGAGGGTTATGCTTAAAATAAAGCATTACTGATTTAACGAGTGAGGAGTAAAAAACATATTTCTTTTTTGATTTTGTTTCATCACTCTGTGGATAATGTGAAGCAACTCAAGTTGGAATTTTCTACATACCTAATTTTTCCTAAGAAAAGCTCTCCTACAGAGTTTTGTAGAAATGAAAATTAAAAGTTTCAAGTGAACTGTTTTATTTTTACCCTACATAATGAAAAATTTCCATTACAGTGACAGCATTATAATTTCCATGATTATTGTGGTTTTGTAATGTGTCGGCAAAACTGCAATGAGCATGGAAATAATTATTGACAGAATTAAAATAAGTTGACCATTTGAAAGCTACAATCTCAGGCAACTGAACTGTGAAAAAGAGATAGTGCTATTGTTTTATCTTTGAGAAACAAATTCTAAATGTGTACCCTACAACCACCACTTGCCCGTGGCAAATGCACATTTACTCTGTACCATCGAGAAACACAAGATAAAACCTTATAACATATTCTGACACAATTTACATATCCATGAGATGTAAAAACTACTAATACACCAAGTATACACACTAATTTAAGAAGTGAGGTGTATAGGCAATGTTTCTCATATGAGAAAGTGGCTTTTAGTTATAAAACAATATTTATAGTTTCCTCATAAATATCAGTTTCTTTCCTTCTGGTCTACCATTGTTTTAAAAATAAATAAACAACTAGCCTAACAAAATCTAGAGTATGCTGAAGTTAGCCCTGAGGGAATACAACTTTTTAAGTGATTGAAAATAACTTAAATGAAATCCCAACAATGGTAGCTGTTAACTGAGATTAAAATAATTTTGTTAATCACCTACTGGGTTCAAAGCTTATCAGAAGCTTTTTGTCTCTAACAGAAATGGTAAAGAACTTACGCTGAACCAAAAGCTAGTAATAGTTGCAATTAAAAAATGTACATTTTTATACTATAAACATATGTTAGGTTTTATTGCTAGGGAAACAAAAACCAAAGCAAGCTATTTTTGTGTGTATTTATTTATGGTGCAATCCAGGTACATCTGTTTCAGTCAAGTCTCTGCAGGTTCACCATCAGATCTATCTTGAATAATTTCCAATGACTACATTCCAAAGGAAGGTTATATTCTTGGCTTAGCTATTTTGAGTGGAACAAAAAGTATATTTTAAGTAGGTTCCTTCTCCAAAAGGAGAAAAAAATTTGTTTTCTCATAAAAGCGAATCTATCAGTAATGAGGAATCTCACTTTCAAGGGATTGCACTGCATGGTGTATCAAATATTTTAGTTGTAGTTCTAATGTATATACTATTTTACACTTGAACTTTATTAACACATAATATTAACACATATAAGTTAACTTAAGTTAACAGATATTGTGTGGCTACTAGTGAGGAAGGATCACAACTTTAATAAAGCATGAAGGAAAGCCTGTGTCTAATGTATATTCCTGCCAGAGGGAAATTTGGAATGAAAAGAAGGGGCAGGAAAATCCATTTCAAAACAGTAACTCAATAATGCATCAAGTGGCTCTAAGTTTCACTAAAAGTCTCCTTAAAAATAATTATAGAAAAGCCCTTTCTAATTCCATTAATATAATGAGGGCATTCAGTCACCTTCTAATTTGTTTTAAATGAACCAGTGATCCCTTAGTAAAATGAACAGTTTGATCAGTACTCTTTGACTATAATAACATTATAGTTTGTTGTGAATGGTTATTTCATTATCATACTGCCTGGATTAACTGATTTAGAATACGCTTTAGAATATTCATGATATATAACTCCACATGAATAATATGTGTTTGGTCACGTAACTAACCAAATACCACCTTTGGTATTTCCAGTTTAAAAAAAAAAAAGTACCACATCCATCTTGGTTAGGAATATAACTTCAATTATGACAGAGTTTCTATAAGAAAATCAGATATGACATACTTAGATTTACAGAATAAAACTGATGTCATATCCTGCAGCCATTGAAGATCATGCTTGTGGGGAAAAAAATCTTGTAAATTGGGAAAATGTGCAGTGAGACCATATTTAGAAAAAAATCATAATTTCCCAAATTTGTAAAACACACAAACGTACATACAACATAAAAACTAACACAAAGAAACAGGAAGTTAGCACACCAAAATGTTAAGTATGGTGAAATTATTTACTTATGTATATATCTTATTCTTATTTTCTACAATGAACATTTAGTAGTTTTTAAAACTCCCCCAAATTAAAATATTTTTCAACTGAACGCCTGAGTTTACTTTCCAAAGAGTATTATGTTTCAAGTAAATGTTGTCTATTTTATGTGCAGTCAATATTATTGTGAATTTTTAGTAAAGAAAAGGTTCCAGGGTGGTAAACTTAAGCTAATAAATGATTTCTATAAGTTAGGGATTAATTTCAATTTCTGGCAAATTCCACATCTCTTTTAAGGAACTTTTAAAAATGTTAACATCTTCCTAGAAAAATGTTCTATGTTTATATGGACTGAGTTTTAAGGATAAATGTAAGTTCTATGTAGTTTAAGTAGGTTATGTCTTGACTAAATGACCACGTAAATCTCTAAGAATAAGTTAAATTAAAATTATTTTTCCTAAAGTTTAAACATCATCAAAGTAGTTCAGAAGCTTCATTTCTCAGATGCCAAAGGAGGGAATAATTGTAACTATCATAGCATGTGGAACAAATTTTAAAACCTTTTATTTACTGATTTATCTAAATAAACCACTATATGATCTGGAGGAAAAAAATGAATTTAAATAAAAAGAATTAAAAACAGAATCTTAGGTTTTGACAAGAAGGCAAACTATTAAACAGGTATCTAAAAAGTAGCCAAGGAAAAGAGAAAAGCACTCCACACTTAATTCAGTTGTTAGAATGAAATCAGGTCACATAATGTATAGTTTCTCATCCACAAGTATGTCAATGTCAAGCAATCAAAACCAGAACATAAGGGAATAACAGAAAACGCACTTCCTTATTTTAGAGAGAAATACTTAACATGAGAATGTACCCTAATAACTAGCTGATAAAAATATCAGACATCATAAAGCCAATTTTTTCAATTTTTCACGAACAGTTTGTTAATCACTTGTTTGATAGCAACTGAAAAGCAGCCAGATAATTCAGATGATACAGTGAACAGGAACAAAAACAATAAAACAAAGGGTTTTTTAAGTTGGTCAGTTTCACTAATTCTGACATGAAGAATTAGTATTAAATTAGAGCATTTTACTACATATGTTCTAAAAATTATTTCTAACCTCATTTATAAAAGCTGATAAAAGGATACTCTATTTTTCATTTATTCATTCAATAAATATTTGCTGAGTGCCTACTTAATGAGCCAGTCACTGTGCTCAGTGCTAAGCAAGACAACATACACGTCCCTCATGGAGTCTCGTAAGGGAATGACATTAAACAGGTAATCATGCATATATTTAATTACATTAGAATAAATACAGTAAAAGAAAAGGAACACGTACAATGAGACCCTATAAAGGGGGCCTAACCCAGCTCAAGGATTATAGGAAGGACTTTTGGAGGAAGTTTTATTTAAATGCTTCATCATCTGCATTTCCTTGGCATCTGTCAAAAGGTATAGCACGTAGTATAAACTCAATAAAAGTTTGTAAAACGGAATTAAATAATTGCTTTAATGGTAATTTTTCAAATGTGTGTCCTAGTGCTTATTATAGTGTCTTGCACATAAGAGTGTCTTGCACATAATACATATTTGTTGAATAAATAAATAAATTAATGAAGCAGTTTACTTTTGTGGAAAGAACACAGGTTTTGGAATCAGCTACAACTAGTTTCAAATTCAGGCTGTACTACAAACCAGCCAACCTTTGGCTTAGTCTTAAAAACAGGAATAATGTATTTTATCTTATTGGTAAGAGAATTAGGTACAATGTATGTAAACCACCTAGCACAGTGCGGGGCAACTGGAAAGTGTAAATGATCACTAATAATATTATTTTGCTCATTATATGCAGATTTAGTTAAAAGTGAACCTTATACAGGTCAGCAAAGTCAAAAAGATTTAAACAGAATACCCTAAAGACCTCTGTGTGCAAAGAGTGAAGTTATATACACACGCAATGAGAGTCAAGGATTAGATTCCTGGACATCCTGGTAATCCTGGGAAAACTTAGGTTTTCACAAACCTATCTGGCCAAACAGCCCATCAAGAGATATGGATTTTCAGAGTACAACGGATAAGTATCCTGTGGGAAGATTAGCTGTCTTTTGTAGATCAAGTCACGAGGATGCGTGGCTCTCTCTAAACCTACTGTGTAAATTCTGTAAACATTTCTGAGGCCCTATCAGGTGGGGTACGGTTCTATGCACTGGGGATGTAACAATGAACAAAATGCAGCCCTTGCTTTTGAGGAAGTAAATGTGGTAATAACAGCTACATACACGGCAGGTGCTACAGCAGGAGATGGTTGAGCACTTAGTCTGCTCTTGATGTTTAGGTGAGGCTTCTTAAAGGAGACTGACATCTGAACTAAGGCCTAAAGAATGAGTAAGAGTTATCCCAGAGGAGGAGGTGAGGGACGTGTTGTTTTAGGCAGAGGTAACAGCAGAACAAAGTCATGGAAAAGTTAAATTGCATAAAAAGGGTGCCAAGCTTACACAGTCTGCTATGCTAGACCAGCACAGTGGAGTGAGAAGAATTTAAGCTGATGAGGTTACAAAGAGCCTGGTAGGCCAGGCAAAACAGCCTGGAAACAATTAGATAGGACAGTATGTCAAATCTAAGCAGCTTTCTGGCTCATAGGTAGAGGAAATTGTAATAGAGGAGAGCAAAAGTGTTTTTTTATTTTGTTTTTCTATTTGGATTGACTCTAAGTATCCAGAATTAATGACTTTCATTAGATCATATTCTTGGCTTAGTGAAGCAATCTGAAAAAACAGAGAATCACTTTGTTTTAGGTAAGAACAATTCAGTTATTATCCCAAGAGACTACAATCAATCCAAGTTATGTCATCCCAAACAAAATATCTGATAATTTATAGGCATCTATGAACATCCTTGCACTTACCTAGCAAGGTCTTAAGACTCCGAGACTTTTGGTTCTACCATCTACATCTAGAGTTTATTTGTAGGTAGAAGCTGAAAACAGTATCCAAGAGAGTGAAAAGATGTTCATTCTTCTTACCCTCAAGGATCTTATCATTTGGATATGAAAACAGGAGATACTAAACTCAGGTTAAAAAACAAAAGTAGGAAGGAAAAGAAAGACTTACGGAGACCAAACTCTTGGGAAAGCCTCTATTTCTTCTTGTGTGTACTCATCTAGACGTCTGGGCACTTTTCGTGGTTGAGGAAGCTCTTCCACTAAATTCTTAAGAATATCTTCTGGTATATCCTAGAGTAAATAAAAATTTAGGCTTAATTTTCTTAAAATATATTCCCTAGTAATAAATTAGTAATTCTTAGTATTAAAAAATAATAAAAGAATGTTTATAAAATGAGAACACAATCTTCAAATTAAAACTTTGTAAAAATCCCTGAAAAATACATTAAATCAGTGATGTATGTAATCTCATTACAGTAATACATTCTATATTTTAATCTTGACAAACCTATTCCTAATGATACATTAGATGTCTTCAATTCTGACAAGTATCTGGTCAATAAATTCTACTTTTTCTGAATATTGTTAAATTTTTCCCCTCCTTTCAGCTGCAAAAAGGCACTGCTTTGGCTCATTCTCACAATGTTTCATCTGATGAGTGTATGCACAAGGTCTGTTGCTTCCAGTGCCACAACCTTTTTCAATTAATGCTCCATGTTGTTGCCAAAAAAAACTTTCAAAAATGAAAATCTGCTGGATCTGAGTCATTTAGCCAACAAGCATTTACTGAACTCCTTCTATGAACTAGAAATTGTGCTAGGTGCTGAGTATATAAAGGAAAATAAAAAGGTCATGGCTTCTAAAGGCTTGCAGTTTTTTTTTTTTTTTTTTTTTTTTTTTGCTGTACGCGGGCCTCTCACTGTTGTGGCCTCTCCCGTTGCGGAGCACAGGCTCCGGACGCGCAGGCTCAGCGGCCATGGCTCACGGGCCTAGCCACTCCGCGGCATGTGGGATCCTCCCGGACCGGGGCACGAACCCGTGTCCCCTGCATCGGCAGGCGGACTCTCAACCACTGCGCCACCAGGGAAGCCCAAGGCTTGCAGTTTTAAAGAAGTCACTCCTTAGCTAAAAATCTCTCAGGATGAAGTTCTAACTCCTTAGCTAAACCAGGAAGCGCACCTCTCCAACTTCACCCCTCCACAAATGCCCGTGGCTTCTGAGTAAACAACCTCTTCACCTTTCAGGCGTTGGTCTACACTCAAATCCTGGTGCCTTTATTAATGGCACTTGCCCAGAACTACCTTCCCCTGGATATATATCCAAATGTTCAGAAAAATAAAAGGAAAGGTAAAATATAAGAAAGTCTGAACTTGGGTAACGAAAAGCAAGCTAAAGAGTAAAGCATACATTTGAGAGGTATCTTAAAAGAACAGGAATTGGACTAAATAAAGGGAATGATAAAATGAAGAGCATGAATAACCAAAAGAATTAACATTTATATTATGCTCATGGAACAAAAATAAGGGAAAGAGAATTATATTGTGGATCTGAATGATCAGTTAATTTTGGAGAATCTATCAAAAAAATAGTAAGATATCAATATGGAAGTGTCCTAAGGGCACTTCCCTAGGGATCATAGATATAATTCCCTCTTTTCATTTTAGTGTGTTCCTAAACATTTTCAAAAAAGGAGGATGATTATACAGTAAATTACAGTTGTCTGCAGAGAGCAATAGTATAACTGGGAATCAAATACCTAGGCAAGGACATGGCATCAAATAGGTTACTCAAGATGTCAAGAATCAAAATACAATTTAAAAATAATTTTAGAGAATCACAGAGCTCTACTGCACTATAAACTCATTCCAAAACCTAATATGGCAAAAATTTAAAAATATTTTTTAAAATTTAAAATGACTTTAAAATTATGGTTTGGATAGGCTGGGTCACTATCAACATATACAAAACACAATAAATACTATTGAGAAGTGTTTCTTCACTGAAAAGTAGTTGAAAAATATTTAAATTCCCTTCCCCAGCATATTCAAATATGCAAGTGTAAGCACACAGAATCAGAACAAGGAGAGAAAGCCTGGACACATGAAATACTGTTAAGGGGTCCTTATTTTTTACTTACTAAAGAAGTCTATCTGCCAGTTTGGTATTCACGAAAATTTATGACTATTTCACACGTCTCTGGGAAGCCATTAAAAAAAATCCTTAGCTTGTATCTGCAAAGACAATTTTAAACGTTGCCAACTGCTCACTCAGCATAGAGAGTTTGGGACATAGTGGGTTCCTGGTAAATGTTTGCTGAATTGAATAGAATTTTGACTGAAATGGGCTTACCAAATTTCACCACTATTAAAGGAATCCACTGAAAGAATGGACAAAATCAATGCAAGGTTAGGAATTAAAGATGCTGATTAGGCATTACACATGAAACTGGAAAAACTTTCTTTTTATGCGTTTATGTCCTCTGCACAGAGCAGGTGGTGAACCTAAGAGGGAAATAAGGAAAAGAATAAAAGTAGAAAAAAGAAACACAGGGGTGAGGTGATCATTTACTTTTTTGAAATTTTTCCTCTTTATACTTTTTTTTTTTTGACCGTGCCACGCAGCTTGCAGGATCTTAGTTCCCTGACCAGGGATCAAACCCGGGCCCTAGGCAGTGGAAGCGTGGAGGCCTAACCACTGGACCGCCAGGTAACTCCCACTTTTTTGCAATTTTTAAAGGAATTTCAAATCTACCAAAAAGTTGCCAAAATACGTGAACACTCATCTAACCTTCACCTAAATTCACTGACTATTCAAATAGGACATGACTGCTTTCTCTCTTTTTATCTATTCATAAACACATACACCAAAACCATTCTTTTTGACTACACCATTTGAGAGTAGTCTGCAAATATTCCGTCCCTAAATATTTCAGCATATATATTTCCTAAATATAAGAATTGTCTCCGATGTAACCACATTACAAATTCATGTTCAGGAAAACTAACATTGATGAAACACCTTTTACTCTAATATACAGTGTATATTCAAATTTCCCAAATTGAATTTTTCCAATCCAAGGTCAAGGATCACATGCTACCGCTATTATGTTATTATGTTGGTTAACATACATAATATATTTAGTCTAGTTTCCTTTAATCTGAAGAGTTTCCTTGTTTTATCTCTTTTATGAAATTAACATTTTTGAAGAGGTCAGGCCAATTATGTTGCAGAATGTCCTTTGTTTGGATTTGTAGGACTCTCTCCTCATCATTAGATTTAGGTTAAACATTTCTGACAGTACACTATATAGTTTATGCTGGGTCTTCAGTGCTCCATTCATAGCAGGAGGCACATGATGTCAGTTTGTCCCATATTGATGATATATTTAATATCTTGGATATGAGTGGTGGTTCACCAGATGGCTTTACCGTAAAAGTATCTTTTCCCTTTTTAAATAGTAAGTACTCGGTGACACGATGTTTTGAAACTGTGTGAATATCCTGTTCTATAATGCTTTACTCAATAGATACAGAATATGCTGATAATGGTGGCTTTTCTAATTCAGTATTATTTCTACATTTTTTAGATGACATTCTTCTCTAAAGAAGAGCTTTTCCTTCTCCAGAAAGAAGGGAAATTATAATCAGTTAAAGATAATTTTTGGACTATCATTGTGGGCTCATAGATTTTTGTTTTCTATTCAAGGTAATCCATCATTATGATCATTCAAGGCTCAAACAGTCCATATTTGGTCAGTGGGCACCACTTCAAGCTGCCTCCTGTGTTCTCTCGATATTTCTCCATCGGGTTTTGATCACTGTCTTACTTTCTGTTACTTATTATTTTACTATTATAAACAATGCAGAAATAATAACCTTGTGCATGTGTGCACTCCAAAATAACCTTCTTCTTTGTTCCAGACCTAGAAACAACATTTCTAAGAAGAACCACATTCCTTTTAATAGGGAATAGCACTTAGAAAACACAATCTGTGCACTAGTTCTGCTTACTTCTATTGGTATTGTCCTTTTATTTTTTGAATATATAAAATCTCAACATGATAAAAAAGTTCAAGTAAAAAAAAATAATAATCTAAAAGGTATTCTCCAAAAATCTCATCCTCTTCCCTACTCCTTTCATCTTGTTGTGCCCATGATCTAGTAAATAACCAACTTCATTTTCTCATTTATTCTTCCTCTGTTTCTTTATGCAAAAAGTAGATAAATATATATGTGTGTATGTAAACATACATATGTATAAATGCATATAAAAGGTAGTATGCTATCTATATTCTTTTCCACTTTGCTTTTTTAAACTTAGCAATACATCCTGGAAAGCATTACTTACCGTCACAATGATATTTGTCATTCCTTTTTTATAATTGCATAGTACTCAACTGAATAGATATAGCATAATTTAGCCAATTTCCTATGAATAAGCATTTATTTATTTCTATTACTTTACTATTGTAGATAATGTGGAAACAATAATCTTGTGTATGTGTATCTTCAGGGTAAATTGCTATAAATAAGATAGCCGGATCAAGCATGAATCTCCTTATGTATGTATTTTTATTAAATGTTAGCTAATTCCCCGGATTCCTTGTGGGTTGTACCATTTTGTACTGCTACCAGCAATGTCTGAGTGCCTGTTTCCCCATGGTCATGACAATAAAAAATCTAGCAATCCATTTTTGGAGAAATGGGCTCATTTATTTTATAGCCTGAAATTATTTAAGTAATTTATGCTGAAACGTATCTACCTTATAACTGGTAAAAATAACATTACTATTTTTTTTGTTCCTTGTAGAAATTATGGTTCCTAAAAGCATGTGAAAGTACAATCAGAAACAGGAGTTTTAAAATTCTTGTGATTTCATGCCCAAGGTCATTTATCCTTATATGATGATACTGCTCCCATACTTGTTACCTCAGAGGTAAAGTGAATAGTGGGAAATTATTCTACTCATTCGTGCAAAGTAAAGGTCATAAATTAGCCACTTTGATAAAAGCCTGAATAATTTACTCATGCATTATTTAAACTAACAACAGAACATACAGGTGTCTTGAACAGTTGTGTAACTTTATATTCTGGAATGAATTCTACCTTATTCCTCTAGTAGGAACTATAAGGACAACAATTATAACCCATAATATTGATAGCAACTAGAACTTACTGTTCCAGGGCCTGGTCTAAGTACTCTACAAATGTTATCTCATCTAACCCTTACAGCAATCTTATGAAGTAGGTACTATTATTATGCCCATTTCACAGATGAGAAAACAGAGATAATGGCCATGAAGTCAGTAGATGGTGGGGGCATGTATTCAAACTCAGGCAGTCTGCTTCCATGGCCTGGCCTCAACTATTTTATTATAGAACCTCTAGTGTTTCATTATATTATACCAGAGAGAAAAACCAAGTACTTATACCAGTACAATAGTTATGGATAAAAATGTCTATTTTTTTTCAAGTACTTTTTAGCTGAACAAATTCTGAGTAGGAATAAGTATTCTTAAGTTAAATCATGGGAAATAATTAGCAACCAAAGCCGAGCTATTAATCTATGATTCATAGAAGCTACAGGTCACAAAAAAAGTAAACTAAATTCATACTTTTTTGTAGTTCATGAAATTATCTATAAGTAACCTCAATTTAACAGGGGCTCTAATTATAGCTTCTTGTTCCAAACAAAGCAGACTATAGTTCCTTTTTCCAAAGAAAGCAGTTATTAAAGTGAAAATATAGAACTTACAGACTTTTGGTTTTTAGTCCAATGATGGCTCACTTTATGATTTAAAATAGAAGCAATGGTTATTATAGTGCATTTACTATAAAATGCAAAAAATATTTCAGAAGTTGACATAAAATTACTGAAAATACAACAATTTTTAAAATGAGCAAACATTTAATTAAAAATTTAAGAAAGCAGCTCAATATCAAAAAAACAAACAACCCAATCCAAAAATGGGCAGAAGACCTAAATAGACATTTCTCCAAAGAAGATATACAGACTGCCAACAAACACATGAAAGAATGCTCAACATCATTAATCAGTAGAGAAGAGAAATGAAAATCAAAACTACAATGAGATATCATCTCACACCGGTCAGAATGGCCATCATCAAAGAATCAACAAACAATAAATGCTGGAGAGGGTGTGGAGAAAACGGAACCCTCTTGCACTGTTGGTGGGAATGTAAATTGATACCGCCACTATGGAGAACAGTATGAAGGTTCCTTAAAAAACTAAAAATAGAACTACCATACGACTCAGCAATCCCACTACTGGGCATATACCCTGAGAAAACCATAATTCAAAAAGAGTCATGTACCACAATGTTCACTGCAGCTCTATTTACAATAGCCAGGACATGGAAGCAACCTAAGTGTCCATCCACAGATGAATGGATAAAGAAGATGTGGCACATATATACAATGGAATATTACTCAGCGATAAAAAGAAATGAAATTGAGTTATTTGTAGTGAGGTGGATGGAACTAGAGTCTGTCATACAGAGTGAAGTAAGTCAGAAAGAGAAAAACAAATACCGTATGCTAACACATATATACAGAATCTAAAAAAAAAAAAGGTCATGAAGAACCTAGGGGCAAGACGGGAATAAAGACACAGACCTACTAGAGAATGCACTTGAGGACACGGGGAGGGGGAAGGGTAAGCTGGGACGAAGTGAGAGAGTGGCATGGACATATATACACTACCAAATGTAAAACAGATAGCTAGTGGGAAGCAGCTGCATAGCACAGGGAGATCAGCTCAGTGCTTTGTGACCACCTAGAGGGGTGGGTTAGGGAGGGTAGGAGGGAGGGAGACGCAAGAGGGAAGAGATATGGGGATATATGTATATGTATAATGGATTCACTTTTTTATAAAGCAGAAACTAACACACTATTGTAAAGCAATTATACTCCAATAAAGATGTTAAAAAAATTAAGAAAGTATCATCAGTGACTTACTTCATCCGGGAAAAGATGCAACCTCTGCATCAGAGTTCTTCGGTGAAGGTTTTTTGGCAGCATGCCATAAATAGCTAGTTTAACAATCTGAAAAACAGATACATGGGGGACTCAATAAGAAAAATGTAACTGGAGATATAAACACAGTAAGAGATAGTGATGAAAACGAGTGGGCTAAGATTCAATGTGAATGTGAAAGAAATGAAACTGAGACCTAAGCAGATGTGGCAGTAACAGAAAAGTAACTTTTATTATTTTGTACATTACTATTTTCTTTCGAATCTGTTTTTTTATTTAGAAAAGGGACAAAAGGAAGAGATAACAGATAACTTGTGTATGTGTCGATTTTAGATAGAATAAGAAAAAATTCTTTAAGCTTATACAAGAACCTGTGGCTCAAATAATCTATTACAGGGCTTCCCTGGTGGCGCAGTGGTTAAGAATCCGCCTGCCAGTGCAGGGGACACGGGTTCCATCCCCGGTCCAGGAAGGTCCCACATGTTGTGGGACTAAGCCCGTGTGCCACAACTACTGAGCCTGCTCTCTAGAACCTGCGAGCCACAACTATTGAAGCCCACGTGCTGCAACTACTGAAGCCTGCGTGCCTAGAGCCCGTGCTCCGCAACAAGAGAAGTCACCGCAGTGAGAAGCTCGCACACTGCAACGAAGACCCAATGCAGCCAAAAATAAATAAATAATTTTAAAAATTCATTAAAAAATAATAAGCTATTACATACAGGTTACAGCAGATCCTAGGGAGGCTTAATCTCATTTCCTCCAGGTGGGAGATCAGGAGGTTTCCAACTCATAAACTGTGCCTGACCATACAGTCATGAGACTGACTCTGTAAGTCACCAATCTATAACAATGGTAATGGCTAGCATTCACTGAAAACTTACTGTGTGTACAGCGGTCACTGCATTACATTTGTTATCTTTTTACGATACTAAGTCCCACTTCACAGATGAGGAAACAAATTTAGTGAGGTTACAGAACCGACCCCCCAATTTCATGTATCTCTTAAGCGGTGGTGCTGGATTCAATCCAGGTAGGTTTATTCCCAGAACAGACATACAGGACACGCAAACACACCTATAATGTGTTTCTCTCTGTAACTTTTCAAGAAGACAAAGTCCCTTCTCCCCGTCATACCCACTCCCAAGACGGGAAACTAACCTTTTCCTGATTTACTTATCCCCTTGTTAAGGTTATTGTCATTGTTGGTCTGAATGTGATTTTATGTATGTTTTGTCAAGAGAAAGGCACACACTGTCACCTTGTGCTCCATAATTTCCTGGGGGCCTCCTGGTAAACAGTGTATACAAATATATTGCAAAAGCTTCATAAAACTAAGAGACATTTGGAGAGTCAAATTGATTTTTTTCATCTGTACTCATATTTCAAGGATATCATTCGGCATGTATGAAACTAAACCCATTAAAACAATACACGCTGGAATAGAATTGCACTATAAGAGGATTTCCTGATCCTTTTATTTTCTCATCACATCAGACCACCTCACTATGTACTAAAGCTAATGGCGTCCCATATATATTTTCCATCTATTTTCTGTGTTGGTGCTGTTGAGACTTTATGTTCTGGAGACTATTTAAATACAGACTTACATTGTTAAAATTAAAAGCAATTAGAAATTCAGTTCCTGAATCACATAAGCCACATTTCAAGTGGTCAGACAAGGAACATGTCCATCATAGCAGAAATTTCTCTTGGGCAGCACTGACAGTAGTCTTTAAAATTTTTAATGTTTTAAAAGTCTTTAGTAGAAAGTGACAATGTTAAGACTACTCAGGGCTTCCCTGGTGGCGCAGTGGTTGGGAGTCCGCCTGCTGATGCAGGGGACACGGGTTCGTGCCCCGGTCCGGGAGGATCCCGCGTGCCGTGGAGCAGCTGGGCCCGTGAGCCGTGGCCGCTGGGCCTGCGCGTCCGGAGCCTGTGCTCCGCAATGGGAGAGGCCACAACAGTGAGAGGCCCGCGTACCACACACACACAAAAGAACCAAAAAACAAACCAAAAAACAAACAAAAAAGACTACTCAGCATCTTGTCTGGATAAGCAAATCATTATATCTTCTGTCATTATATCATCCTAACAGCAATTTTGTTGCATTAGTAGGGTTACTTGGCATATGGTCTTCATGTTCTTAAAAACATTTAGTTGTATTTACTTGAATTAACAAGTTGGTATTTTTAAAATATGCCCTATTAAAAAATGCAAACGTAACACTCAAATTAGAGAAAGCTGGAAAGTATGAAAGGGGTACAAGCCGCCAGGTGAGAGAAAAAGGGGATGATAGACATATAGATGTACATACCCCAAAAATAAATGTGACACAACCTGCATACGCAATGAAGTAATTCTAGCTGTATAGACTTAAGCATAAACTCTAAGGGATTCAGAAAGTGAGAAAGATAGAACAAGGTAAAGGTAATAAGTATTAAATACTTTCCTCATCTAACCTGTAACCCAGGGCACATGACATTTGTTTTACATAAAGTATCTTTATAAACTATAGGAGAGGGAATAAACATAAGAAAGGAACCATATTAGAAGAAAAATACAAGAACAGAGACTCTTAAGGAAACTAAAATGTATGACAGAGGGAGAAAGGATATAAGGAAAGGGCTGAATCAATATATTTATTTGAGTTTAGAATTAGTGATCTTCTATGTAATTATAAAAATGTATTGAAATATTTAAAAGCCTACTATTTAAATATGTTAATCAATGTACTTTACAAGTAATATTCCAAGATCGTACTAATAATCAGAAAGATGCTTCATGAAACAAATTCTCCTAAAAGCCACATATACCAAGTACTGATAAGCAAATTATGTCTGCTGGAAGAAGACCTACTGTTCCAGAAAAACACTGAGTGTTTCAATTGGAAGTAAAATAACTGACCTCTTCCTTAACATGTCATTGTTTTTAGAAACACAATCAAAATTAAGACTTAAAAAAAATTAAGATCTTTTAATGAGGTAAAAATTCAAATGGATTTAACTCTAAATATTTTCCAAGCCGTCATCAAACACTTTGCAATGCATTTCAATCTTTGTTCATAAGAAATAATTTGAAACAATTTCTACAAATGTTATCCAAAGCCAAATTCTTAACATCAAAAATTGGACTATATTGCCTCCTAGTGTATAGTTAGCATACCTGAATAAACTAGAAACTAATTTTAAAAACATTGAAACATATTTATAAGTATTAAAACTATAATTTGTTGTAAAAGTTGTGGTATATATTACCAGTAGCCCTAACAACTTTTTACTACTATTATATGCAATCCATATTAATAGTCAAAATAGGATATTTTATTTTGACCCATGAGAATCTAAAGACACATGAATTATAAAGCAGAACCTTAAATATTTCTTAAGAAGCAATTTCTGAGCATGTTTTTATAATTATAAAAAGTAAAAATAAACAGTAAAGTATGGAACATCTAAATGTCATGTCAGACCTTATAATAATAAACATGCCCTTCCCCCCCCCACCTTTGCCAAGAAAATTATAGGCAGTACAACACCAAACAAATGGTTGCAACCTGACAATAGACATTTATTTTTATTCACCATTTTAGGGAAGTAAAAAGGAGTGTCTTCACAGTCTAACACTTTGCTCATTTAAGTAAAAAGCTAAAACAGGTCCCAATGGGGAAAATGCTACCAAATCTAGGAGTACAGTTTAAAGACTAGGTTATCAAGAGTTAAGGAAGAAAAAATAAAACTGTGAAATGGCAAAAGGAGGATCTGCTTTTAGCAATACTGAGGACAAGCATTTGGATTAGAAATTTCTCCCAGTATATAACTCTAATGATAACATAATAAACATTAGTGAAGTTAACAGTATTGCTTTTTAAATCTTTTTAAAAGCATGGAACTGACTAGAGGCCAAAAGTAAAAGAAAGAACAAAAGAGTCCTAGGGCTGGCATTAGCCTTGAGGGCATCAGTTTAGTGCAGGGCTTGGGTTTTAGAGGATTATGACTTTGGGGTTAGGAGGTAGGATCAAGATGACCTCATAAACCTAGCTTCTCAACAGAAACGCAATACTCAGGGTGTTGTGTAAGGAAATGAAAAAACAAAAGTCTTTCCTGACAGACAACTGCTAAACTATGAACCTGACTGCTAAACTATGAACCTGACCTTATAAGGCCCCAAATTCACCCTTTTTATGGGGATCAAAATGCAGAGGTCGAAAGTATAGCTTAAAGAGGTCTGAGGATGCCATATATATATATATATATATATATATATATGGCCCCATGTACCTGCCAGAAGCTAAGTAAATCTTTTTTGAAGAAATTCATTTTGAACATAGGTCTCAAAAATTCCCAGAGATGAAGTTCCAAGGTACATATACTTTCCAAGTATCCTGAACAGAAACAATAAATTGCAAACCCACAAAGACCACAAATATCAGAAATAAATGCTAAGAATTACGTTTAACATGTTTAAAGAAATATAGGAGGGAACCAAAGTATGACAAAGGGAACAGAAGACTGTCAAAACCGACCAGCAAATGTGAAAAAGAAAAAAACAGTAAAAGCTTCAAGAAAAGGAAAAAAATATAGTAATTGAAATTATTTGTATATGTATGTATAATCTGATTTCCAAAGGGAAAGGACAGAGAATAAAGGGAGCCGATATTAGAAGATACACAGAAGAGCTGACGAATTTTCAGAAGACACCAATCCTCAAGCAAAATAAATAACAAAGCTCAAAAAGAAACATATAAAAACCAAAGCCAAAGAAAAGATCTTAAAAGTATTCATAAAGAAAAGACAGAATACACACAAAGAAACAGTTAAAGTGACATCTGATATCAACAGTAATAACGGACACTAAAATCTGTGTGAATAATATTTCAAAATCTGAGAGAAAAAAATCGGTTATCCTAGAATTGCATATAAAAGCAAAAAAAAAACACCCTATCTTTCAAAAATGAAGGCAAAAATATAGCTTCAGACAGAAAAGGAGAGTTCACAATTCAGAATGTTATGACAGGAATGTCAACAAGAAGTTCTTCGAGGAGAAGGACATTGATCCCAGTTACAAGAATCAATCATAAGCAAAGAAGACCATAAAGAATCAGTAACAGTATAAGACAATAACAAGAATGCTGAATTTTAAGAGTTTTTAAAAATCTTGAACAGAGAAAACATACAGGTTGAAAGGGAGAATAGGTATTAATAATCTTCTAGGGGCCTTGATCTGATTTTGAGGAAAGTAAAGATATTGATTAATCCTAGACTTCTAATAAGCAAACTCAGTCAATCCAAAAGAAGGCAAGAAAGAAGGGGATAAAAAAGAAAATAAAATCTAGCTCAGTAAAGTTTAAAATTAAACAGTAAAATGATATATGAGGCAAACAAAATTAAAAAATTGGTTGATATAGCTATATTAATATATAAAAAGAACAGACCTCAAGTTGAAAAGCATTATTGGAGATAAAGAGAGTCAGTATATACCTTGATCAATTCCTTATAAAGATTATAATCCCAAACTTAAATTAATTCATCTAACGCTAAATCTTCAAAACATACAGAGCAAAAACCTGACAGAACTACAAGGAAAAATGAATAAATCCACAACTGAGATTTTAACATAACTCTCTCAGGTAATCAGTAAATCAAGTGAACAACAACAACAAAAAAGTCAGTGAGAATATAAGATTGGAACAACATACTTAGCATATTTGATATAATGGAAATATAAACATATATATGCACGTACATACATACATCTGTCTCCCCCAAACATTTTCAGCAATCATATCATATTCTAGGTGATCATGCAGATGTTAAGAAATTAAAAAGAAAAACATCAAAATTCTTTGACTAAATGCAAAACATACTAATTAGAAAACATATAGAATTGAATGATAATGAAATAATACCTATCAAAACTTGTGTGATATAATAAAAAAATACTATAAACTTACTGCCACTGGATCCTTCTGGTGAAGCTGAGCAGCTGTTACTTGTCTAAATCCACCTGGGTAGCTATTAAAAGAAACAAAGACATTAAAATTGGGAGTAGGCTATGGTACAGTATTCTTGAAATGAACATTCTTTTATAATATGAAAACTATTTTTATTATGAAATTATACTTGTTTCTTGAAACTATGCTGTTCATCAATGTCTTAAAAATTAAGCAGTAACCTATGCTATTTGAAATGCTATTCTCTTAAGTGGTCAAATTAGCAATCATTATTTCATAAAAAGTTCCACATCTTAGAAAATTTCTTGGCTAACTATTTATGTTTCTACTGGAATTTAAAGTTATTCATCATTCATTCATTCACTCATTCAGTCAAACATTTTTATCACTGCTTAGTTTATCACTGCTTGAATTTAAAAAAAAAAAGCAAAGTGCCAGAATGTTTCACATTCCCTGACAAATCAGACCAAGTGAATAAGCTAGGGGTCAGGTTTGGAGAAAAGAGTGGTAGACTACTTGGTTCTGAAGGCAAGTTAATACTCTAAACAAGGGCTTCCCTGGTGGCACAGTGGTTAAGAATCTGCCTGCCAATGCAGGGGACATGGGATCGAGCCCTGGTCCAGGAAGATCCCACATGCCACAGAGCAACAAGCCCGCAGCTACTGAAGTCCGTGCGCCTAGAGCCCATGCTCCACAACAAGAGAAACCACCAGAATGAGAAGCCCGCGCACCACAACAAAAAGTAGCTCCCGCTCTCCGCAACTAGAGAAAAGCCCGCACGCAGCAACGAAGACCCAGTGCATCCAAAAATAAATAAAAATTAAAAAAAAAATACTCTAAACAAGTCGTGCTCCTGTCTCCTATTAACAGGAAGTCATATGTTGGTTCTAAGTAATAAAATATTTCATTGTGTTCAGATCAAAATTATATATAAAATGTAGATTAAAAAAAATATTGGGGATAGTACTGGAGGCATCTTGGTAACTTGAATACCCCAGATCCAGGTCTGGAATCTAGGTTTTGCCAGTGGCTACCAGTATAATATTAGGCAACTCATTTCACCTCTTTATATATGAGTTTGCTTATATAAGAAAAATGATAATATCTGCCCCATCTACCTCTCAAGATTTTTATGAGAGTCAAGTGACAGTGCTTAAGAAATTTAAAACAAAAACAACATACAGATGCAAGGTTTTATTACATTGAATGGATGAATAAAGCCTTAATGATTTTTGAGGAAGGGAAAAATAAAATGTAAAGGCAGTAGACTCTGCAAGAAAAATGTAAGCTTACCTAAAAATGATTCCTTTTATAAGTTTCTTTCAACAAGACTTGAAAACATTTTAAAGATGATTTAGAGAACCACATTTTAGGAATAAAACTTAAGAAACCAAATATAGAAATCTGCTGAGAAAGATGGATAATTTTCAAACTGATGCTCTTTTATTTGCTTCATGGAATTTCAGCCTCAGAAAAAGAAATACCTGTCTAGACTTCTATTCCTGTATTCTTTCTCTCCGGGAAAAAAATACTTTATGTTTTATCACATTGTTATCTTGTATTTTCATATTTCTTTCCCAATTACCTGTAAATTTTATAAAACTTGGTTTGTATATAGAGATTTACCAACAGTAAAAATTACTAAAGATGGATGTGAATTCATTTCTGTTACATTAAATAAAGAGTTCACGAAAGTGTTTAAGTGTAGGAATGGGCAAAGGCTGGCTAATGGAAGCAAAAAAGTTATTCCAAGCATTTAAGACCTACTTGGGAAAGAGAGGAAAAGAAACAGATGGGAATATCAAAGTCTGCCTAAGATGAAGGGGCACTTGGAAATAAAAAAAAATAATTTCGATCAAGAATGAAAAGCCAACATTTTAAATCATATCTTGCATGATACTGAAGAAGGTATGCTTAATTAAATTTGTACATGACCTGAAACTGAGGGGTTAACTAACACATTACATGACATAATCAACATCTCAAAAGATCTTAGAAGGCCAGAGATACAATTTACATGGAGTAAACTTAAGGTACTGCAGTTGATTAGAATGCAACTAAAATACACAGGAAGGAGGATACATGGTTGAACAGCAGCATGTTTGAAAAAGACTTATATATATATAAGTTTTAGCTGATGGTGAACTCAATGTAGCACATAGTGATATGGCCTTGAAGAAGAGTTCTACTACAACAGAAGATTGCATAACTGAAAGATGGTGGAGTCACATTTTATCAGAAAACCATCAAAACACAGCCAGGTGAGTGTATTTAGTTAAGAAAGATACTGGTAAGCAGTAATTGCACCCAGAGAACAGTGACCAAGGTATAATGGAGATAAGACATCTGAACGGAAGCCATAAAAAGAACTTTGAAGGAACTACAGGTGTTTAGTCTAGAGAAAAGACAGATCAGTGGGTACTTGCTGATCATTGCCTCAAAACTATCTGAAGGATGTCATGTGGAAGATATAATTTTACACTGTCCAAAAAAGGACTAAGACCATTCTGAAAGCTAGAGGAAAACAGATGATGACTCAATAGCATTGAGATCTTTCTAAAATTTAGACCACATAAAAGGCAGAATGAATGGGCTGCCTCATGAGCTAGGAGATGGCTATTATTCAGATAGGCAGACCTATAACTTGAAAGGCATGTTGTGGAGATTTTAGGTATCTTCCAAACTTGGGATTTCACTCACCATTCTTTCAACATCTCATGTACTTTTAGAAGTCCAAGCTGGTTCTGGAAACAGCAGTAAGATGAATTATAGGAAACAGAAAGAAAGAAGTGAGAAGACTGACTAAAAAATGAGAAGAATCTAGATCAGAGAGGTTATATGAAAAGCTTCCAGGAAAAACAAATATTCTCAGGTAATCATGAGTATTTGGTACAGTATTGCGGTTTTTTTGATTGAGTAAATTATACATGTGGCATGAACAAAACTCGTATTTTCTTAAATTTCGAAAAAACCTTTTTCTTTTAAATAAGACCAATAATATTCTTAAAGTAATATATTCAACTGCCTATCTTCCCTGACAAAAGCATTATCTTACCCAGTATGTGAGGAGTATACTTTTTGTTCCCATTTGTTTCCAGAAAATGCAATGTGCCTTGTGTTCATTATGACAACATGATCTCCACAGTCACCTAGATTTAAAAAGAAAAAAGGAAAAAAAAAGATTTTATATGAAAATTCTTGACTTTAAGAAAAAGTGAGCTTGTTTTTTTATAAAGCTTATCAAAGTCCAAAAAACACATCAAGGCTTCCCTGGTGGGGCAGTGGTTGAGAGTCCACATGCAGATGCAGGAGACACGGGTTCGTGCCCCGGTCTGGGAGGATCCCACATGCCACGGAGCGGCTAGGCCCGTGAGCCATGGCCGCTGAGCCCGCGCATCCGGAGCCTGTGCTCCGCAATGGGAGAGGCCACAACAGTGAGAGGTCCGCGTACCGCAAAACAAACAAACAAACAAACAAACAAAAACACATCAAACAATATAAAGCAAGTCACAGTGCATCATCAAAATCATTGAATAGATTTATGTTTCTCTTTCACATAACATCTAAGCATAGAAAGAATTGGCTAGACAGTTGGAAAATCTCAACACTGGACGTAAAAGAGAATTCAATAAAGATTCCAATAACAATGACACATCTTTTAAAGGCAAACTACTGTTACTCCTATTTTCTCTGCCGATTAATAATTACACTTCATTAAAATGTACTATTAATAATTACACTTCACCACTTTTAAATATCTCATACAAATTTTCCCTTAAAAATAAAAGAGAAAATGAAAACAATATGCATATAGATGAAAAATGGTTTGTTTTACCAACAGGTAAATTGGAAACAAATGTAAAACATCACAATTGATTATTCTTTTCAAATTCAGAGAAAAGAATACTAGGATCTTATGCTTAACTACTAACCCAAGGTTTTTTCCCAAACACATTTAACTAGTTAAATTTAAACCGCCACTAGCAACTATGAGTACACATATACTTGATGCAACAGATGATCTGAAAATCAAAATATATGTTTTGGATTAATTTTCCAGTGAAAAGTACCCCCTAGGCCTGACTGTTCATCTAAAAAAAAAAACCTAAAAGGTCAACATGTAAGTTTTCACAAGTCACTGTACATGACAAAATCAAGTAGTCAGAAACATTTATTGAGTGCCTATTCTACTAATAGAAAAACAAACTTCAAAAGATTCTTGAAGGTTATTTATTTGAAAAAAAATCACCACTGAGGGCTTCCCTGGTGGTGCAGTGGTTGAGAGTCCGCCTACTGATGCAGGGGATGTGGGTTCGTGCCCCAGTCCGGGAAGATCCCACATGCCGCGGAGCTGCTAGGCCCGTGAGCCATGGCCGCTGAGCCTGCGCATCCGGAGCCTGTGCTCCGCAACGGGAGAGGCCACAACAGTGAGAGGCCCGTGTACCGCAAAAAACAAAAACAAAGACAAACAAACAAAATCACCACTGAAAAAATAAGTATGAATAAGTACAGTATCTCAAAACTGAAGATTACATTATAAGAGTCTATGCAGAGCTTGAATTTGAATGACATCAGTGAGAAGTTTGTAGTTTATATAAGACAAGGGTAAAGGAAAGAGGATAAAGCAGGTGAGTTGCCTTCATTAAAGTGTAAGGGAATCCAGGGTGTGAGGGAAAGATCTGGGAATGGGAAGCTTGCTGTTAGCTGCTTGAAAAGGAAAGTTTGACTATTTGGCAAATTAAGTGACTAAAGTTCCCAAAAGTGACCCATGGTGGGCTACTAAGGCAGTTGGGCAAATGAACCTGAAGAACAAATGAAGAGGGTGAGAAGATACCTACACAGTCCCAAATAATGCTGAAATTACATTAGCTTTCAACCGGACACTTAACAGTTGAAGAAGCTAAGGCTTGTTAAGATTAAGTGATTTGTCAAAGCTCACACCAAGGTATTTAACTCTCTGTTCAGGCTCTTTCTGTGACACCTATTTGGAGGAAAAATGGAATCCTTAACTTTCTAATAAACCTGAATTTATTTTGTAAATGTTGTTTAAGCTTTAAATATGCAAAAAGCATTTTGCGTCATTCAAAACACATTTTTACTTCAAAGGGGATCTTTCAAGGGACATTAGAAAGAATACCACAAATCAGGTGAAAATCATGTTCTTTCAGCTCTAAGGTATGAACACCTAATCTGGGAAAAGTTATTCTCCCTTAATAACTTATGCCAAATCTCTACTGTATTTAATAATTCTTAGAAGCACTTCTCCACTGTCTCTAATTAAAACCAACCAGCAATCAAATCTTTTTTAACTGCACTACGTATTAAAACAAAAGCCAATATTATGACTGAAGCCTAAAATCCTGGATACAGTGCAATCATTTCTATCTAAATTTCTGTTAATCCAAATAAATGGATATATGTCATTTAAAAATTTTAATTGAAGCATTTTACAATATGCACCAAATACATATAAATTGGAACTCTACTGCCTGATCAAGAGATGGTGGAAGTTAATTAATATCTTTCAAACTTAAAAACTTTTTTTTAAAAGTTAAAGTTTAGTAATAAGCAATTTTTAGAAAAAGGAATTGAGTTTATTTACAAAAATTTATCAACTTAGATTTCTGACCTTATTTGATTTCTTTTTACAATATTAGGTGCTAAATTAAATGGCCAAATAAAATTCAAACTAATTCAATCAAAGGGAAAACTCAAAGGTTTATGTCAGGGAATCTAAGGTCTCCTTCATCCAGTGCAACACTGCTTTTACATATTGGGTTTCCTTACAAGATTTGGTTTGAGAAACGTTTGAAAAATAGCTGTTCCAATTTAGTGATAGGCAACAAAGGTTGGCTTTGACCTTTATGTTTGTTTCCAGCCTTGAAGGACAAATGTCCAAATGCCTACTTCAACGTTTTTTTTAGCATCCCTGAAGTTCTGCAGGGCTAATGTGACAGATGATCATGTAAGTTACCACAAAATCTACTGAGTGTAAAGATGTTGTGAGAGGAACAAGGTGTGTTGTTCAAATTTATGATAATATGTAAATATTCCTTCTAAAAGAGGCATGCGTTCTAGATATTACCTGGAGCAAAAAGCTTCAGTGCTTTGTACAATGATATTCTAGGAGTGAGATGAAGAATAAATGTGTGATTAAGACTGTAAACTTTAAACGACGCAGAGTTAACATTTGAAATAGACTGACACAACTGAATAGTAAGAGGGAAAAATACATTAGCTGCGTAACTTTAAGAAGAGCATTCTAAACTTTTTTTTCTAACAAATCCTTAAAAGATTTAAATAAATAATGCAAGGCAGAATACTAGAGATTAGACTAGTGAATTGTTAGAATTGTTTGGTGTGCTAACATTCATAACATTAACCTTTAAGAACTGTGTGAAACTTTCGTTTGATTTCATTCCATGTGCACCAGAAGTATTTTAAGATGATCTAATAACTTTAGATAATGCTTAAGAAAGGTTTCCCTTTGCTTCTTTTAAATGCTCTTATGGTCCTCCTCAACTGATTAATTTGTAGGCAGTGAGAAGAATGGAGTCCTCAAGAAGAATACGGCACAATCCAAAAATCACCAAGTGGCCTTCCTTTTCCTGTATCAGTGAAAAGCAAACATGTTCAAAGAGCTCCCAAGTCTCCCATTCAGGAGGGCAGCTCTAATCAGAAGGAGAAGGGAGTGCCTATAAAATGGTTCAAATATTGTATACATTATGTATCTGAACATACATACAGGTCCATGGACTTTGTGAGATGCTGTGGCAAACCAACGTTACACTTATAAGGTTATTTTTTTATGGAAACTGTGGTCTGGGTCAAGATCGAGATGATCTGGAGTTAGGAGAAGAATGCCCTCCTTTCACAAAATTTGGGAGAAGGTGGAATCAGTAGTAGCCACCTAATTCTTCTTAAAGTGTAGCACTTATCTGTCCACTGAATTAAAGTTCTGCTTCCTTACAAGCACGTCTTTACTGCAAAAGTATTCCTTAAGTACTGATGAATAAGTGTGCTGCTAGAACACCAGAGGAGCTTTTGCGGCTGCCTGTCGGGCCATCCTTCCCTGGTAATGGAGAATAGCTTTTCTATGAAATTCGAAATTTACCTCTTAAAGACTGAATTGCATTTTTGTTTCACTATATTTAATATTTGGCTTTTATCAGCAAAACTTTGGACTTTTCATGTCAAGATGTCACTAAAATCAAAACAAACTGCACACAATTTTCAATTTACAAATATGTTGTTTTAAGTATTTTCTAACATATACTGGTTTAATCAGCATTTATTAAGTATGTTTCATGTGTTCGTAATCACTGTAAACATGTTTATTTGAAAACTGACATACAATTTCCCAGAAAAACAATGACAAACGATGGCCATATATACAGGAAGGGCTATAAAAGTTAATATTTAGGTGTGATAATGGCATTTGGGTTACATAGGAGAATATCTTTGTTCTTGGGTGACATATGCTGAAATATTTAGGGGGAGGTATAATGATATCTGTAATTTATTTTCAAGTCATTGAGTAAAAAATATGATAAAATATTAATAATTGTGTAATCTAGGTGGCTGGTATAGAGAAATTCACTGCACTACTCTTTGAAGTTTTCTGAAAATGTGAAAATTTTTATAATAAAAGTTAGAAAGAAGTAGACAAACAACTCAGTGGAAAAATGGGAAAAAGAAATGCACAGAACTTTCACAAAACGGGAAATGATAAAAGGCCAATAAACAAATGAAAAGATTCTCAGTTCCATGTGCAATCAGGAAAATGCAAATTAAAACCACAAAGAAAGAGCATATCCCATTTACCAGAGTAGTCAAAACGAAAAAGAAGGACAATGTCAATGTTACTGAGATGAGGAATAATGAAAACACCTGCATATAAAGACTAACTAGGTTCCCATTTTAAACCCAGTAATTCCTGTCCTACAGACAGACCTCAGAGAAACTCTTCCACATGTGCCCTGGGGAAAAGGTACAAGAATACTGATAGCAATGTTTTTTTTTTTTGTGGTACACGGGCCTCTCACTGTTGTGGCCTCTCCCGTTGCGGAGCACAGGCTCCAGACGCGCAGGCTCAGCGGCCGTGGCTCATGGGCCCAGCCGCTCCGCGGCATGTGGGATCTTCCTGGACCGGGGCACGAACCCGTGTACCCTGCATCGGCAGGGGAATCTCAACCACTGCGCCACCGGGGAAGCCCCAGCAATGTTGTTTGTAACGGCAAAAAAACCCCGAAAACAACCCAAATGCTGAGTGTATGGGTATTCATTTCACCACCATTATTATTAATTTTCTTTAAAATATTATCTATATTTATATATAGGTAGAGGAATACATCTCTATCTATCTAAATATATCTTTGTATATTTCATGTTTCAAAATAAAGTTTAAACTATGATCAACTACAAAAAGTGCTGTTGACAGGTCAAGCAAGATGAAGAGTAAGAACTGATACTTGGATCTTAACAGGGTGGATAGGAAGTGCCTAGGAAAGTGAAGTCAGTCAAAAACTACCTGTGATAAGCAGAAGGCTTTTAGTATGAAAGTAACTGTTTTGTTTTGTTTTGGAAAAAGGACACAGAAGATCAAATCTATTAATTCAAAACAGTGAAAAGTAACTTTCCATGCGTAGCTAGCCCTACATATCTTTCTGGAGGAAAGGGTTTCTTAGAAGAGAGGGCAAGCTTATTTGCTCATTTTCAGAAACTATTGAAATGCATGCTGCCACATGAAGAAACATGTTTAAGAGTGAACATTTAAAGTCCAAATCAGGATATTATGAGAGGGAAAGGAGGGGCTACTGATCCTTTTGCTGGGGCAATGGCATAAAATGGGGTTGTCTTAGACAAAGTGGTCAATACGGTTTTCCTATGAAGAAGCCAAATTCATTTTAGTGTCCCAACAGGTTTTTTTGTTTGTTTTCAAAATTTATTTATTTATTTTGGGCTGCATTGGGTCTTCGTTGCTGTGCATTGGCTTTCTCTAGATGCAGCGAGCAGGGGCTGCTCTTCGTTGCAGTGCACTGGCTTCTCATTGCAGTGGCTTCTCTTGTTGTGGAGCACGGGCTCTAGGTGAGCGGGCTCCATAGTTATGGCTCGCGGGCTGTACAGCACAGGCTCAGTAGTTGCGGTGCACGGGCTTAGTTGCTCCCCGGCATGTGGGATCTTCCCAGACCAGGGCTCGAACTCATGTCCCCTACATTGGCAGGCGGATTCTTAACCACTGCTTCACCAGGGAAGTCCCGCCCACAACAGGTTTTTAGCAAGAATGGAATACGGGATCCTCAGGAAAAAAGAGATCCTTAAAACAGCCCAGGGCTTCCCTGGTGGCGCAGTGGTTTAGAATCTGCCTGCCAATGCAGGGGACACGGGTTCGAGCCCTGGTCCCGGAAGACCCCACATGCCGTGGAGCAACTAAGCCTGTGCGCCACAGCTACTGAGCCTGCGCTCTAGAGCCCGTAAGCCACAACTACTGAGCCCACGTGTCACAACTACTGAAGCCCACGTGCCTAGGGCCCGTGCTCCGCAACAAGAGAAGCCATCGCAATGAGAAGCCCATGCACCACAAGGAAGAAGTAGCCCCCGTTCGCCACAGCTAGAGAAAGCCCGCGCGCAGCAACAAAGATCCAACACAACCAAAAATAAAAAAAATAAAAAAACCCAGCCCAAACATCTTCAAAATTCTATCCTGACATGAAAACTGTGATTACCAATAATAGGTCTAAAATGATACTCACTCAGTTGATGGTACACAGGTTTATGCAATCCTTGAAGTTTAACTGATGCCAGGGCAGCAAGTTTGCCAGGGGGCTGCATTTTCCCATCTAAGAGATACCAAACTCGAGCAAAAGTGGCCCATTGCTTGAAAAGACAGAAGAGGAAACAAAGAAAATTCTAATTAAATGGAAACAACTGAGTTTGCTATTATATACCATCACACGTAATCTACAGTTAACATCAATAATTATTATGAAAAAAGATCCTATCACTAAATAATATTTTTGTTTTGTTCTCATTTCTATTTCTGGAAAAGGGGGATCTGTTCTCATTACTCTGCAAAGATTAACACAGTAATCTTTCCTGCCTGCTTTTCTATTAGCAATATGGATTATGCTCTTTTAAAAACATTCCAAAGATATTATTTCCCTTTACATTATGACTTATATTTTTTGTACCATATAGAATAGTATCTGGAGGGGTCATGAAAAGCTCTTATGAAAGTAGAAGTTATTTATGAAGGTCTTCAAAAATATTTTGAGATTGGAAGGTACATTAACTTTGTAAGATGAGTGGCCAATTACGAACTGAAGACTATTCAGGAGTTTAATTCCAAGGGAGAGTTAAATAGCAGAATGTAGCTGGAAAAGCAGAGATGGATGATGTTGAATAAACTTAAATTTTAAAAAACTGCCTTAGATAGACATCTTAGGCTGCCTCAGGACTAAACCGCTGTCTTTGCAGTGTCCATCACTGCCTTCAAACTCTAAGAAAAGCACAGGCCAGAAAGATCTTGATCAGATGCTTTCTCTATGGATATACACAAGCAGCCAAACAATGCTGGAAAAAGTACAACTAGGCTCTCTGGTTTTATCTTAAATTTAATTATCACAAATCTCAAATCAGCTTATAAAACTGCTTACCAATCTGCTGTTTTCCTGTTCTCATTCTTCTAGTCTCTACCCCATTCCCCTTTTACATCTTTTGTCAAGTTTATTTCATATATTTTGATGCCATTGTAAATGGTATTGTATTTTTAATTTAAATTTCTGATTGTTGCTAGTATACAGAAATGCACTACATTTTTGTATTTTGGTCTTGGATCCTGCAACCTTGCTAAACTCATTTATCAGTTCTGGTAATTTTTGTAAATTCCATTTTTTACATAGATGATCATGTCCTTTGCAAATAAAGAGCTTCTAGCCCATATACTTTCCATACTTCTCTCAGCTTATGAACTAAAAAAAAAAAAAAAATTCAATTCAATGGTCTACAGGACAATCTTGTTTCTTCAATAAGCTGTAAGAAAAAAAGACAGGAAAAGGAACCTATTATTAAGAGAGACATAAAAAAATAGCAACTTATTGCTACTTTGGATCCTAATCCAAAGGAAGAAACTGTAAAAATATTACATATTTATATAATATACATGATATGTGTGAGAAAATTGGAAACTTGAACACATACTGGATATTTGATGATACTAAGGAATTGCTGTTAAATTTCCATTTAGCTTTGATAAATGGTAATGGGATTAAAAAAAATTCTTATCTTGTAAAGAACATGTTGAAATATTTACTGATGAAATAATGAGTCTGAGATTTACCTCAAATTCATAAGTAAGAGAAAGAAATGAATGGGGGTACAGATTAAATGATATTGGCTGTGAGATTTTTGAAATTGGGTGATATCTACTTTTATGTATTATTAAAATTATCCATAAAAAAACCCAAAAAACTCCTGACCTCCCTTCCCTACCAGCGACTGCCTCATTTCTTTCCTCTTCTTTGTAGCAAACTCTTGCAAAGAGTTGTCTTTACTTTAATTTGTCTCTCCTCATTCTCTCTTCAACCTACTCCACCCTGGCTTTTATCTTCCCACACCATCACCAGCACACTACTGCCTGTCAAGTTTACCATGACCTTCACATTACTAAATCCACTGGTCAATTCTAAGTCTTTGATACAGCTGATCATTCCCCTCTCCCGGGTATTCTTTCTTCACTTGATTTCCAGGACACCACCCTCTATTGCTTTGTTTGTTTTGTTTTCCTATCATGCTAGTTCTTTCTCCTGCCTCTGAAATGTTGAAATGTTCCAGAACTGTTCTTGGCCCTCCTCTCTTCTCTTTACATATTTCCACACAGACTTCATCCAGACCCATAACTTTAAAAGCCATTTGTATGTTTATGATTCCCTAATTTACATCTCCAGCCTGGACCTCTTTCCTGAACTCTACACTTGATTTCAATTGCCCACCTGGCATATACACTACAGTGCTTCTTAAACCATATGCAGCAAAAGACTAGTCTTTCCCCAATCCATTGCAGACCAATACCTGATAGAAAAACAAAAAACAAAAAACAAAACCTTTGATAAAACAATTAAAATACTGCCACAATGTCAAATTGCTACAGTTTTTTTTTTTTTTTTTTTTCGGTACGCGGGCCTCTCACTGTAGTGGCCTCTCCCGTTGCGGAGCACAGGCTCCGGACGCGCAGGCTCAGCGGCCATGGCTCACGGGCCTAGCCGCTCCGCGGCATGTGGGATCTTCCCGGACCGGGGCACAAACCCGTGTTGCCTGCATCGGCAGGCGGACTCTCAACCACTGCGCCACCAGGGAAGCCCTGCTACAGTTTTTAATGTTTAATTTTACTTCCTGTATTTACCTCATTAGGGACAGGTAACAAACAATCCAAGGAAGGAATCACACTTGGAGCAGGACTAGACTAAGAGGCAGCTTAGACCAACTCCTGCTCTTCCTCCTGAAACCTGCTTCAATCTCAGCCTTGCCTATCTCAGTTGATGGAACGTTCTTCCGGTTGTTGAAACAAAAAACCCTGGAATAATCCTTGTTTTTTCTTTTGCTGTCGGCGCACATACAGTCCTTCAGGAAATCCTGTTGGCTCCACCTTCAAACGGAACGTGACCACTTTTCAACACTACACAGTTACTAAGTCTGGTTTGTGCCACCATCATGTCTAGCCTGGATTATTTCAATAGCCTCCAAACAGATTCTTTGCTTCTCTTCTCCACCAATCTCCATCTCTGCACAGTCTATTCTCGACTCAGCAGTCGGAGTGCTCCTTTTAACACTTAAGCGAGATCATGTTACTCTCATTTTGCTCAGTAAATCAAACTCTTACCATAGTCTACAATGCACTATATGATCCAGCTTATTACCTCTCTGACCTTCCCTCCTTCCTCCCGGTGGTGGGGGGGGGGCGGGGGAAGAAACACGAGAGGGGTTGACTGAAAAGGGGAGGGTAGGAGTACCAAGAAAACGACAGCAAGTGGTGGTCAGAATCACCACCCTTTGTGCTTCACCGAAGCATCTCCTGGCCCAAGGACCCGGCTTCCCATCCTACTCAGTTTCACTAAATCCGACCTCCTTCTGTCAGCGTAATGAATGCCATCGAGCTACAAGAGTCCTTTCTCACCTGGGGCGCCCTAGAAAAACTCGACATGTTTCCCCAGTAGCAGAACAGTCTTTTTTCCAGGATCCAAGGCCTGTCCCTCAGCATCAAGGGCCCGGCGGGAAACGCATGTAGCCGAACATGATAGATCCTAGACAAGCCAGCACTCGTCTGCTTCTCTGCTTTTCCTGCATCTCCTCCAATCTTCCCACCGTAGCAGTTTCGTCATGAAGCGAGGAAATGATCTAGTTATTGAGAGAATAACCCCCGAAAAGAATTCGCTTGCTGGAAAAGCTGCGGAAAACCAATGGAGAGCACACAGTTTCCAGCCGACCTAAGTAGAAGGAACCGGAAGTGCGTCAGTAGCGCGGGGCTGTTTGGATGTGGAAGCAGAGTCCTGAAACGGGGGCTCAGCCCTGAGAGATGGACCGGTACCTACTCCTAGTGAACTGGGAGGAAGAAAAAGTCCCGTCGGCGGCGGGTGCGGTGGCGGAGCATGGGCCAGGGGCTTCGTCCGCTGAGGGTACCGAGAAACAGCCAGGTAAGCGCTGGGCTGAGAAAGAGCGGGAACGGCTTGCAGGGAGGAGAAAAAAATTATGATCAAGTTCTGCTGGAGTGACCTGTATGGGGTTGTCCCAGGAAGCTGTGACTCTATCTGGGATCAATCGACCTGGTAAGGGCTGAAAAAATATTTTCTCCGTAGAAAAAATAGGGACAAAATTGTGGATGCAAGATTCCAGCGCTCAGAAGTTTCCGACACAGTAAATATTTAACCGAATAAATTCCCTACGCCTTGGAAATGGAATTTCTGTTCTTTGGACATATATGCATTCAATAGGTAGTTCTGCCTCCTGTGTTCCAAATGCAGGTAATACAGAAAGGAACAAGATGGAAAAGGATCTTACTCTCCTAGAGTTTAGATCCTAACGGGAGGAGACATTCCACATATAAACTAAGTTTTTTAACTAAGTTAAAAAACAAATTATAAATTTAAGACAAGTACGATCGTTTGAGAATGGACTGCTTTTTGGTGCTCCTGTCTAGAATCTGTATTGCATTTTATTTAGCTTGTTTTGATAGAGCGGCACTTTGAGGAGGAAGTGTATGGGGTTGTGTACGGAGTATTGTAACAGGATTTTCCTTCTCCGTTTAAAATTATTCTTTTGGGGGAATTTTGTATTTGTGTTAACTGGCAGGCATGTGGAAACCGGGAGCTTTACCTATTTTCTCTGCTTGCTTTAGATTTATTGTATCAAAACTTGAACAGAGTGTAGTTCTTACCGCCGCGGCCTCTCCCGCTGCGGAGCACAGGCCCCGGACGCACAGGCCCAGCGGCCACGGCCCACGGGCCCAGCCGCTCCGCGGCACGCACCCGCGTCCCCCGCATCGGCAGGCGGACTCCCAACCACTGCGCCACCAGAGAAGCCCCAGAGTGTAGTTCTTTTATGTACAATATAGTGTACTTGAGAATCTCTGATGGTGAAACTGGAATAGGTCTACATTATGTAACTCTTGAACCCAATTGAGTTTGTTTTTTTCTTTTTCAGACTTAAGAGCAGCAAATGTTTATCACCTCCTGAAAAGAAGCATTAATTCTTCAATTAATCCAGAAGATAGTACCTTCCCTGGTAAGTAAAACATAAACCCCTCTTTTCGCTGGCACAGCATTTGTATTGGAAATAAATTTAATTAATCTGGTCACATGGGAGTCCAAGAAACACTTGTTGACTGTGTACAAGTTACTGGGATAGGGAAGCAATGAAAGAAATACAAAACGCAAAAGACGCTATCCTTCTCTTCCTGATGCTTGGATGTCATAAAGTTGTTATGTAAATTATTTTAGGGTCTCAGCTTGAGTTTTGTTCCCTTCATGAGATTTTCTTGCCCATCTTCAGCTCCATATAAGATAGAGTAATGTGGCATTATAAGGAGGATTTGTGATTTTGTCGTTGAGTACAAATACATTATTTAATCTTATACCCATTTCCTTACCTTTTATTTTTCCATCCTTACCTCTTACTGATTCTTTTAAAAGCACTTCATAATTGTTAAACTCAGTAATCTTTTCTCCATTCTTATCTGCTTTAACTTTTTCAAACTATTTGACTTTTTTGAACACTCTTTACTTTGTAAAAATCTTTTCTCCTTTGGTTTTTATTGGCATTATACAGATCCATGTGTTTACATCTTTGTTAGTTATCCTCTTTTTTTCTTCCTTTTCTTGGCCTCTATCTGAGAGTGTCTTTCAGAGGCTCAGAAAAAAGGAGATATCAAAACAGGTCTAAAAGCTGAAGGAAGTTTCTGGAGATGTCAGGGAGAGTGTGCTTGTTTTGATACCTTTATAGTTCTCATGACTGTACAATCTGTTCCTTTCTCTTTCATCAGAGAACCTGTCTCTTGGGTTTCAACTGTCACCTTTGGGAAATTATTTCTAATATCTATATGCTACCTTAGCCAGTTTGCCAAGTGCTGGTAATACTCATTAATTTTTCAAGTTGGTATAATTTAAGTCAGTACTACTAGTATTGCAAGAAAGATTTTGATGGACTGTGACACGTTCAATTAAGAACGTGTGATTAGTTGCCTGTAAGATTGCAAAGTGAAAATATTTTGTAAACGTTGGATACATGTGTCTGGAACTCCAAAGGAGAGTGAAGCTGGAGAAACAGATTATAGAATCATCAACATATAGATGTCAGTTCAAGCCATGAGAAAGGATGAGATTGTTTTGGATAGTGAGAATAGCAGAAAATCTTGAAATGAATCCCAGTATTTAAAGGAGCTGAACACCAGTTTTTAAAGGAATGAGAAGGAGCAGCGGGAAAGATAGGTTCCACAGAAAGCAAGTGTTTTCCGGAGAAAGTAGTCAAATGTGTCATTTTCGATTCCTTTCTTAGTCTTACGTTGAGAGGTCAAGTACCAACAGGACTAAAAACTGTTAGATTTAGAAACACATTAGTCATTGGTGACTTTGGTGAGTGTAGTTTCAGTGGCATGTTGGAGACAAAAGAACAGATTAAATTGGATTAGGAGGGGGAATAGAAAAGGTAAACAGGAAATAGAGACAGTCAAGTGTAGATAGTGCTTTTAGAAAGTTTATGTTCCTGAAGAGTAAAGAAAGAGATATAGTAGTAACTGGAAAAGGGAGGTGAATTTAAAAGTGATTAAAAAAATAATTTGAAAAATACTTGTGCATATTTAAATGCTAATGGGAAGGAAATGACAGAGAAGGAGAGACTGAAGATGCAGGAAAGTCAGTGGCCTGGGGTCCCGGCAGAAGTCTGAGGGATAACCTTGATCGGAAGGGTAGTGCCTCTTACATGTAACAGGGAAAAATGATGAAGGACCTAATGGGAATGCAGGAAGGGCAATATGTTTGCTGACAGGGTGTTATGGGAGTTATAATGGCTTCTGTTTTCTTTCTTTTTTTATTTTTAACTTTTAAAATAAATTTATTTATCTATTTTTGGCTATCTTGGGTCTTTGTTGCTGTGCATGCGCTTTCTCTAGTTGCGGTGAGCAGGGGCTCCTCTTTGTTGTGGTGCGCGGGCTTCTCATTGCCGTGGCTTCTCTTGTTTCAGAGCACGGGCTCTAGGCCCGTAGGCTTCAGTAGTTGCAGCACGTGGGCTCAGTAGTTGCAGCACAGGGGCCCTAGAGTTCGTGGGCCTCAGTGGTTGTGGCATGTGTGCTCAGTAGCTGTGGCTTGTGGGCTCTAGAGTGCAGGCTCCATAGTTGTGGTGCACGGGCTTAGTTGCTCTGCGGCATGTGGGATCTTCCCGGACCAGGGCTCGAACCCGTGTCCCCTGCATTGACAGGCGTATTCTTAACCACTGCACCAGCAGGGAAGCCCGGCTTCTATTTTCTTAAGGAAGTAGGAGGTAAAGTCTTCTGAGATTTTGGCAGAAATTGGTAATAGGCACTTAGCATCATTCTTAGCTTCCATGAGTTCAGCTCAGTTATCACATTTCTCCTTCTCCCTCTTTTGAATACAGTTTCTGTACGTAGCTCTAAATTCTTCATTGCTCTTTTGATTCGCTCCCTGGGGTGACCCTTAATTTTGTATCTTCATGGAATATTCCAGTCTCCAAGAAGAGCATCTTCTTTATCTCTAGGCTGAAGTTACTCTTTAACTCCTCTCTCTTTGGCAAGGCTGAACCAAACCTTCATGGTCTTTGACGAGGGAACCATTTTCCTTAAAATGACTTGCACGGTTTTGTACTACTCAAGAGTAATCGAGTGGGTGTATTTTTCAACATCTTTATAGTAGGTTTTAGTGTTTGACATGATGATTAATATAATGATGTAGATTTTGAATTGTGATGAACTAAAGCAGAGTATTCATAACGAGTGAATAATTTTGCTCTTTAGGCAGATTCTCCTGTTTGAATTTTTAGCAGAGATTTTTAAAGATCCATATTTTTTATATATATATATATATATATATATATTAAAATTACATAACCCTCTAAGTATATATGCTATAACATCTGCTTCTTTGTGGTATGCCTTTCTTCTAATAAGTATGATTTTGTTTTCAAGGCTGTTTGGTAGGCAGTATACCAGGTTCCAGGAAGTGGTTCTTTGCAGTGCAGGCAATATGTGGATTTTATCAGGTAATATAAATAAGAAAATAGTCACTAGTGAATGTCTTTGTTAATATAAATAATTCCATGAACCCATTATTTAATGCAATCTTTTGATATATTAGTTTTGTAGTTCTGACTGGGAAGAGATACATTTTGGTGTGGAAAAAGATGAAATTGAAGATGTTCTTCAAAGAAATATCGAAGAATGTTTGAGTGCTGTTGAGTGTTTTGAGGAAGAAGATAGTAATAGCAGAGAATCATTATCCTTGGCTGAGTATGCTTATGTACTTTCTATCATGTCTTTAAAATATTTGACATTAAATAGTATTTTAGCCGTGAGAGTGAAGATTTGATATGTTAACAGCTATAGTGAAGGAATTTTACATAATTCAAATTTTCAACTCTTTGTTTTGGAAGACAGGCAATTTGGGCCTTTTATTTGAATAACATTCTTTAAAATGCACAAATTGGTATCTGAAAATGTTTAGCTTCTTAAGCTTGCAAAATTGCAGGAATCATAAAAAGTGATATTTTTATTAATGTGTCACTTCCTTGAAGCAAATTTCTGCCTGATGTTATATTTCAAGAGCTTGAATAGAAACTTTATTTAAGGTTAATAACTGGCATTCAAACCACAGTATCATTTTCATTTTGCTGTTTGAGACTGAAATATGTGATTTCTTCAATTTATATGTATCTTCAGCATTTCAGGCACCTTTAAAATCCATAGTTTCTGAGGTGTATGTAGATGATTGAATTCACTTTTAGGTTTTTTGAATCGTGGTACAGTATATAAGATGATCCAGGTGATGTGAGTTTTGATAATTTTTTTTCTTCATGAAATATACCATCTCTGAACCATAATTCATTCTTGTCATTCCAGTCTTCTGTAATACTTCATTATAAAAAACTCCTTTATTTTAATATTCAAATATTATACTTCTATAAATTGCTGCAGATTTTCAAATTGTGTTTTCCTGTTTTCAAATCATATTTGTTTATACTGATTAATGAGGGGAGACATTGTAGAACCATAGAAAGGGCATTGTAACAGAGGCTAATAGAAGTTGTCTCTAATTATATAATCTTGGGCCAGTCACTTCACTTCTCTGGTGCTTTATTTTCTCATCTGTAAAGTGTTGAGATCCTTTTAGATGATTTCTAAGATGCCTTCTAGCCTTAGGGCTCTTACCATTCTATACGTTTTCTCACCACTGTTAGAAGATGGCAAGTATAAAAGTGATTATTTCTAGTAAGTGACCTAATAATTATTTCCACAAGAGGGAGCTTGAAAACTATACTTTACCATAAGGCGCCTTAAGTTTTTTAGACAATGGTGAGTTTATAATAAAGGATTTAAATACCTTTATGTTATATAATAAACTATCTTGAGAAAAAAAAGATTCATCATATGGGTAAAATGAATAGATTTTAAAGAATTGGAGGAGAGTATCATATTTTCCTGTCAGGGCTGTTATGTGTCATTCAGAGAAAAGCAGTAGCCTTCTTTATTAAATACTTAGTAATACCTTACTTTTAAGGTTCATAAAAATGGTCTATTAGTTATGATTTATATTTAATATACTAGATATAATTTAAGGAGGGCTTTTTTCCCCTTTTTTGTTAATGTTGTTTGTTTGTTTTGGGGATGTGGCTAAGAACTTGGACTCAGGGTTTGAATCCTAGCTTCCACACCTACAGCTTATGTGGACTTTAGGTGAATTATTTAAAGTGAGGATAAAAATAGTATTATAGTAGTGCCTCATAGGATTGTCATGAGGATCAAATGAAATAATGCTGAATGCTAAGTATTTAATAGTGTCTGGCACATAGATCCATTTAATTAATATTACCTATTAGGATTATATGTAATGTGTGTATATATATTTTTTCCTATCCTACTGTTTTATTTTAGCCTATATGAAGAATCTGCGGAAAATTTGCATCAGTTATCAGACAAACTTCCTGCTCCTGGTAATATTTTATGACTACTTTAAATAATTTGTACCTTATCTTACACTTGCTGTGAATGAGTGATAAATTCATTCTTTATGCTCGTGTTCTCACTTCTAACTTCGAAATGAAAAAAATTTTCTCTATGAAGTTGTTAAAAAACATACTCTACTACTTTAATAAAGTACTTTGTTGAGACGTCACAATTTTCTTAATTGTTTTCATTTACTTAGACAAAAATTAGAACTTAGGAAATTACTCATTTGTTTCCTTCTTCAGTTATTACTGAAGAAGCAGCTTTGCACTGTATATACCATTGTTTTCCACAATGTTCTATAGAACTCTACTTCCATGAGCAACTCCTGGAAAAAGAAGTTCTTTAACCTAGATCATTTGGATAACATACTTTTATGGTGTGAAGTCACTATACATATTATCAAATAGAAAGTCATGCAGTAAAAGAAGCCCTTGACTCAGCATTTTTTTGCACAATCCATTTTTTTTCCTATAATAGAAAGCATATTTTATGAAATACTGCATCATACTATTCTTAAAACTGTATTTTGTCTTAAATTAATCTTTCTTTGTGTGACTCAAGTAGCTGATTCATCTAAAGCTTGGTACGCTTTGGCATCCACAAATACTTTTGAATACTTTTCTGAATATTTTCATTATTGGAGGTCATTTATTAGGCAGATAGTTGTTGTGTCTATTATATGTCAGGCGTTGTACTAGGAGCTGAGTATACAATGATGAGTAAAGCATATGTGATTATCATAAAGGACTTTATAGCTCACAGTCTAATCCTTATATTCAAGATTATATTTTAGTATAAAAGATCCTATATGGAAGATAACTGAATACATTGATAAACATGTCAGATTTTTATATGAAGTGCAAAATATGGAATGTACAGTTGCTATTTTGGCAAATTGGAATGCTTTAATTATCAAACTTTTATTTGGTTTCTGTTTCATTTTGATTTTTCTGGTCCTTCAGTAAAATTTATCATTTTATAAAATTAAAAGTTTCATGAAGTTAACCTTCTTTCTCAGGAACCAATGATGTTGTCAGTATAATTGAGTTTTCTGAGTGTTTTATTGTTCTTTAAAAAGAGAAATAATTTATTTGAACATTACAGTTTTATACTAATTCATTCCCTTTTGTATAACAAAATTAAGTATAGAAGAACATAATGAATTGCACAGGTTTTTTTCCCTCTGTTCAGTACAATAGCATTGATGATCTCAAGAGCAATGTATAATTAACCACTGGCACATAATTGGCAAGTAATTATGATATAGTTCATTGTTTTTCTGGCATATGCTAGCTATTTCAAGGTAACATGGCTTTAAATCAAATGTGAACACTTAAAAATTTTGAACTCCTGAAGATGTATATTGTTCTGAAGAATTTCAGAAATTAAAGTTAAAATCCTTCTTCATCTTCTAAATAAACATAAAATTCAGTTGTTCAGGGTACTGTTTTGAGACATTTCAGATCTAACATCTTTAAAAAATTATAGTTAATCAACTACGCTCCAATATAAAATAAAAATGTTTTTAAAAAATTACAAAAATGCCTTTATCTCTTTCTAGGTAGAGCAATGATAGATATAATACTGTTGCCTTCTGACAAAGATCCGCCTAAATTGAGAGATTGTTTGCCTACTATAGGAGCATTAAAACATTTGAAGGAATGGTATTCAGCAAAAATTACCATAGCAGGAAATCATTGTGAAACGTAAGCTTCTTTGTTCATATTTGACTACTATCTGTGTTGTCTGCTTTTACAATTAACTTGCTACCCTGTTTTTAATAGACCCAACCTTTGAAGATTTTTTTAAATGTGACAAGATAGTTTTATGTCATACTGTGATTAGAGATTTATCTGTTGAGAAGAACCTACACTTTTTTTTATTTCATACTTTATATTTCTGAGAAGTTTTAAGTTTTTAGTAAATGTTATTGATGCTTTCTTACAACTATTATTGAGCATTAATTCTCCAAACACATTGTGTGTTTTTTTTTTTTTTTTTTTTTTTTTTTTTCTTTTTGCGGTATGTGGGCCTCTCACTGCTGTGGCCTCTCCCGTTGCGGAGCACAGGCTCTAGACGCGCAGGCCCAGCGGCCACGGCTCACGGGCCCAGCCGCTCCGCGGCATGTGGGATCCTCCCAGACCGGGGCACGAACCCGTATCCCCTGCATCGGCAGGCGGACTCTCAACCACTGCGCCACCAGGGAGGCCCACATTGTGTGTTTTTAAATAGGTTTGTATTATCCAGTGAACACTGTGATAAATACCATGGATACATGGATACACCAGATTTATAATGATTTATATTATAATTTATATTTGTTTTTTGTTTTATGTGCAATGTAGAAATAAATATATATTGTTGTGTTTTATGACATTTTAGTAAGGATCAACTGTGTATTACAGTTTTGATCCTTAAATGAGTATTGGATTTGTTAACTTCATGATTTTCTTCACTCAGCAATCGTTTATTGAGCACTATCTTTATGCCAAGCACAGCAATATATACTGATAATAAGAAAGTGGGATTTGATCTTTTTCATTGAAATACAGGGAGGAACAGGAATGCAAATAGTCATGATAGTCTGTGATAAGTGCTATTATGAAATTCCATACAAAACTGTGTGGGAACAATTTAGGAGAGCAGTTCTCCTTTTGAAGATAAGAATTCATTCAATCTGTGAATATGTGTGTACGTATGTGTATATCTGACGTTAAAACTAATAAATAATAATAGGAAAATTTGTTCAACTATAGTATTAAGGGTAATTACTCATAATTCAAGAGGATGTTGAGATTAAATGAACACATGATAGCAACTTCTTCAGAGACTGACTTAATGCATGTTCTATAATATTAGTAGATAAAAGCAGCAATATAAACTTTGCATTTTTGCCTGTTTGTCTTGTAGCTAACTATTACCATTAAATCTAAGTCAAATTTAAAACCCTCTATTTAATTATCATAAACTTTTATTTATAGAAGTTGTCAGAAAATTGCCGAAATCCTTTCTGCTAATATTGTATCTTTACAAGATCTCAGAGATGCTATTGATTCAAAGGAGTTATGGAGGGGAAAGATTCAGATATGGGAAAGGAAGGTAAGTGGATTTCTGTTATCACAGTTTGCAAAGCAGGCCTTTCGACCTTATTTACAACACAGATAGTTTAAATGAATCCTAATGAAAAGGTACCATATAAAGATGTTTGAGAAAAGCACTATCTAAATAGAACTTTCTTCATTAATGGAAATGTTCCGAATTTATCCTTATACAATAGTCCACTGGCTTCATGTTGCTACTAGCACTTTATACTTGACTACTTCAAACACAGAACTGAATCTTTTACTATATTTTACTTTAATTAATTTAAATTTAAATAGTGACTGTGATTGTTTTGGGCACTGCAGTTCTAGAATGTAACATTCTTTTAAAGCAGAATTTAACCTTAGTTGAGTTCATGTTTATCCAAGGTGCTTTAGTTCATCGCATATGTAAACTCCTGGAAAACTGCTTAGAACATGTTTTCTTACCTATGATACCACCTTAAGTGATCAGTGCTTTCTGCTAACCAGCTGATTTTGAACAATTTTTTGTTTAACCTTACTAGACCCCAGATTTCTCAACTATAAGGTGAGAATATTAGATTAGTGGAACCCCGCTAATGTTAAATTTCTATGAGGCTCCAATTCTATTTTGCGATCCCTTACTGTGAATGAATATGTTTGGTGGTTTTTATAAGCTATGTCCATGTTGAAATCAGTGTTCCTGGTATTTTATGTGTTTCTGTCTATAGGCAAAACTAAAAGAAAGTTTCTTAATGTTTGTTTAGTATGGGAGCACGAGTAGATCGTTGTGTTCCTGTAAAGATTTATTGTACTAATTACTAGACTTTTTTTTCCTTTTCAATTCACTCTTAATTATAGTTTAATAAAACTTCTAATAAGACAACAGGAATTAATGTGGCTGGGCCCTTCTTGTTGATTTGCACGCCAACTCTTCTTTATGTCGGGGAAGTTAAATATGCAGATAAATCTTCTTTGCAAGTGGTTTTAGGGTAAACAAGTCATATAGCCTACTAGAAGAATGCAGGATACAATTAGCTAGGAGAATTACTTTTGTATACATTTTTTGAAACTGCATGTCTACATACAGACAGATAATGGCAGGGTTCTGTGATTCTTTTATTCTTTTATGGATAAGAAATTAAATGTCCATATCTCCCCAGGCTGCATTTAAAACTTGAAATCCCTTTTTTGGTGGAGAATAGCTTTTAGCCTAGGGGCATTATAGTGATTAAGGACATCTGATTCTAGAGTTAGATTGCCTACATTCAAATCCTAGCTCTGTTTCTTGCTAGTTTTGTGTGAAATGTTAGGTAATATTTAGCCTCTTGGTGCCACCGTTATCTTTCTCTGTAAGACAGGTGTAATAGTACTTCCTAACTCAGATTTTTATGAGGTTTAAATTATTTAAAGCACAAAGTAACCATTCAGTAAGTGTTACCTATCATTGTCATTACCATTACTGTTAGTACCCCTATTATTACTACTTCTGCAGGAATTGATCTTTTTATCAACAATTTATATTGAAAGCAAACTCTGTGTGAGGCACTACGGATCTAGTGGTGAATGGCAAGTTCTATTTTTGCAGAACTTAAGACTAGTAGGAAGCAGGTACTGAACAACTCTATGTAAAGGGGGTTGCTTTTTTCTCTGGTTGCGGAGAATGGGCTTAGTATCCTCTTATGGGCTAGTGAAAGGCCAAGGAGAGCTTTTCATGAAAAATTCATGTGAAAGTTGAAATACGAATGATATGTACGTAAATGGAACAACTGCATTTTGAACTGAAGATCAAAAATAAATTTACATATGGTTTTCCTCTTAACTTTTACATTGCAATAAGATGTATTAATCTTTGTAACTTAATTCATGATGCCTGTAACTGTGTTCTCTTCGTTTCTTTTCAGTTTGGATGTGAAATTAGTTTTCCTGAATTTTGTTTAAAGGGAGTCACATCTAAGAATTTTAGTACATCTAATTTAAAAACTTGCTTTCTTGACAAAAAGATAATACCATCAAAGGATAAGAGTATTTTGCCAAAGGTAATCTATGTTTAATTGTTTTTGCAATCATCTATTCATGAATATTTTATTTTTATAAGATATGTTTGAATCTTCAATTAACATTACTAATATATGTGCTTAAGTGTGCTCACTTGCATAACTTTTACTATAATTATAATTAAGTGCTTAAATTATACTGTATTATCAGTATTGAATGTTGGCAAAACTATCATTGTTTTAAATTGTTTTCAAAATGGAACGATCGTAACTTTAGATCAGTATAGGCCTGAAACCACTTTTGATTTGAACTTTACCATGTGACCTTTCTAAGACTCAGTTTGAAGGGAGTATGATACAGTGGAAAGAGAACAGGCTTTGATGTTAGGTAGACCTGGGTTTGAAACCTGACTTTGTCACCTATGAGGTATTGTCACCTTGGGTAGATTGATTAATTCATTTATGAAATGGAGATAGTAATAAACACTTATCTTACAAAGTTATGAGGGTTAATGAAGTAAGAGATTAGCATCTAACATAGTACCTGACATTTGCTTCATTTACAGTTTAAGAGGTATTGATTCTTGTCCCATGTCTCCATAGATTTATTCTTAAAATGCAAGTAATTATAAAGTATAATAATTAAAAGGGGTTTGGTTGGCTTTTTTTTTTCACATTGGAAAAATAGTATACGAAGAAGTATTTATATAGAAGCACTTTAGAAATTCACTTTGAAGGATGCATTTCAAGAATGTGCAAAACATAGTGGTAATGAGGTTACAAGGATGTCAGATTGATGGGTAATATTTTCTGATCAAAGGGTGGTACAAAAGACATACTTCTGATGCTGACACATTTCCTAATAGTTCAGAATTACTTACTTTAAGTAACTTACCATGACCATCTTTCACAGGAATATTAAATTCTTTTCTAAAGATTATAATCATAAGATTGATGACCTTAACTTTTCTTCTTTGGTAGTACACCATTCAAGTATGAATAATGTGTCTGATCTTTGCTGCTATTGAGAGAAATTTAGGGTTCAACGTCTTAAATAAATGTAAGCCTCTCTCTCTATGCATAAACAAATACATGCATACATACATACATATATATATAAATACACACTAGGTGTGTTGTGTATTTATGTGTACATACACATACATACACATAATCATATATGATGAAATTGCTCAGCTTTCTGCAAGTTTAAAACTTTGTGTGTTTGAAGATGTGTTTGCTTTTCTTTGCCCTTCTTGTGAAGCACTCTAGCCCCAACTCTTGAATTACCTTCTTCACTAGCTTAGTCTTAGTTTAGTTTTAGAGTATCCAAAGAAATACTGAATTTTATTTCTCTGAGTGGAGCTTTCTTTGTTAATTAGTATTCTTGTTTTACTAGTTCTCTTTTTAATTACTTTAGTATTTCCTCCAAGGACTTTTTTTTTTTTTTTTTTTTTTTTTTTATCTCAGCATGACAGAGTTCATCCTGGAGTGTCTTTTTTTTTTTTTTTTTTTTTTTTTTTGCGGTACGCGGGCCTCTCACTGTTGTGGCCTCTCCCGTTGCGGAGCACAGGCTCCAGACGCGCAGGCTCAGCGGCCATGGCTCACGGGCCCAGCTGCTCCGCGGCATGTGGGATCTTCCCGGACCGGGGCACGAACCCGTGTCCCCTGCATCGGCAGGCGGACTGTCAACCACTGCGCCACCAGGGAAGCCCCTGGAGTGTCTTTTCTTTCTCTTTCTCAGTTTCGCAGACTCTCTTCGACATCCTAGCCTCCTGGCTTATCTGTCTGTCTTCCTAGAGATAAACAGGAAAAGTTGAGAACTCTTGTCCTGTGTTGCTTCCCTCTTTCTATACTCATTTTCCTCCTCTTAAAACTCTTTCCAGTTAGTAAGAAATCTCCATATCTCTCCACCTGGAAAAGTAGAATAGATATGGAAGAAATTCTTATCTGCGATAGAGAATTAGGTGTTTGCCTTGCATAATATGTAAATACATGCTTTTTAAGACCCATTTTAAAGATTTAAACCCTGATCACTAATTTGTTCACTTTCATTTTATTTATAGTATTTAAAGTCTTACATAATTTTAATTTCTTTTTTAGGTTTTTCATTATTATGGCCCTGCTTTAGAGTTTGTGCAGATGATAAAATTATCAGACCTACCTTCCTGCTATATGTCAGACATTGAATTTGAGTTGTATCCTTTTCATTTACATGTTCATTATAGATCACAATTTATCTGTGTCAAGTAAGACTGTTTCCTGGTACCACCACATTTAAATATTTGCCCATACTTTTGTTGTTGTTTTTCTTTTTTATATCAGTATACTTTTCATTGCCATTGCTTTAAGAGAAATTCTACAACTTGCAAAAAAAGAATACTCCTTCAGGCACGATATTTATGCCTCTAGAATAGGCAGAAGCCTTCCTGAAATTATTACTCATTGCTTATAGGGTAGGTAAGAGGGAGAAATGTTAGGAATCTGTGAAGAAAAAAAAATTTATATACTATTGGAATGTTCAGATGTTTCTCTTGCCATTGGCAGGATAGATACAAGTGCCAGTCCACTGTATCTTTTTAAATACTTAAGTAAATAAGAATGCTATCACATATATCTGTAAATATTCAACATATTTTAGACTCTTTTTAAAGAAAATATATCTAAGAAGTTTTAGGAACAGACCTAAGAACAATGTTTTATATAAAAAGAATTTGTTGTTGGCCAGAAATGAAACACTAGTACAGTGTTCTTGAATTTTTATTCAGAAGCTCCAGTTTGTACAAATCTCTGGTTCTAATAGTTTAGAGTAATGCTATTTATACTATCACTATTTCTTGATGTATTTTCAGAATCAGAAAAATAATTGTCCTTGGAAAAGAGTAATTTTGAGTTCCCACAGTTAAAATTTTTGATCAGTGAATTTAAGCATCTTGTGAATTGGAGAATCAAACTTATTTTAGGGAGTTGAATTATTTGACAATTACCATTTCATCATTTCTTTAACTCCTAAGTGCAGAGGACTGACAAAAAACAATACCAAACAGAATTCCAGGTTGCTGTTGGAGCAGATTTCTTCCCTGTGTGGCAAGGTATAGAGGGTGTTTTTTGTTTTTGTTTTTGTTGTGTTTTTAACTTAACATTTACAGATGTATGAGAAAAGGGAATGTATTTTTTAAAATCTGTTTCTGTGTGATGATTTGGTTTCTTTAACTTAACATAAGGTTTTGGTCCTAATTCATGTTAAGATACTTTGGACTTTTCATAATAACCCCAAAGTCTTCTGCAGACATGAAGGGATGTTTTTTTTTTTTAGAAGAGATTTTCAAAAATAAGCTTCATGACTGCTAATTGCTTTTAGAACACATTAGATTATTGTTAACCTACCCCTTTCACATCTGATTTCAGTTCTGTGGCAAGATATGTATATGCTTGCATTATCTTTTTCATGGTAGGATGGGTAGGTGGAGGTGAGAAAAATGTCTAAAGCTTCACTAAATTATCATTTGTAAGTTTTCAGTTCTTCTTTTTTAATTTTGGTGATGTTTAGAAGATATTCAGCTATTTCATTAGTTTATATATAAAACATATAAAGATATGGTAGAATTGGTATATTTAAAAAAATTTTAAACTACAACATAAAGAATTTTAAGTGGAATCATATAAAGTCAAGTACAGTTTTCAATAGGAAAAATTAAAATTTTTTTTCTGGTTATTTGCTCAACTACCTTGTTTCTATGAAAACAATTTTTAATGCACAAAATGTTCATTGGCAATATTTACATAACATTTTCTTATTATTTTAACAACAAGTACTCTATTATCAAATAGTCCTGCAGGGAGAAAAATGATTGTTATAATTATGGTTTCCCCATGGCACTATTAATCAAATCTTGGTTATAGTTCCCTTAGAAAATTGATGTAGTAAAGGAAATATGATTTTGGCCTTAAGATGCTTGGCTATATAATAACTTAAAATTTTGACTTCCAGCCTCATTTTTCCATGAAATTAATAGTTTTTAAACAGTGTATCAGAGTATTTATTTGATGAAATGACCTTTAAAGGAACAGTCTGAAGATAATGTTAGCCTGTTTTTTCACCTCTGAAGAACCCAATGTGCTACATTTTGAAATTTAAAATTTCCTTTTTTGTTTATTCAACATTAGTTCTACTTTATGCAGTATATTAGATATTAGGGCTCCAATGATGGATTGTACAGATTAAGACTCTGCCCTCATGGAACTTACATTTTGGTAGGAAAAATAGAAAATAAGAGCTATGAAGAAAATGAGCAGGCTGAGATAGGGTAGTAGGGTGGAGGGCGTACTTTAAACAGGTTAATAAGATCATACATCTCTACAGAAATTTGCACACAGAAGTCTTGTGAAGTGGTATAGTTTAAAAAAAAAGCACTAAGAATAAAAACAAACAAACAAACAACTCTGTTCATATTTTAAACCAAGTAGCTAAATAGTTCACTATGTAACCCTATCCAGGAAATGAGAATATCATTTATCATTAATCATCTCACCTATATTATCAAATAAGGGAGGGAGGGAACATGATATAGTAGAAAGTCTCAAGTAAAAGAACATGTACTTTAGAAAACTTTGATTTAAGTCCTAGCTCTGCCACTCACTGGTTTATAGCTTTTTAAATTGTGAACTGGAAATAATCATTCCTGTTTTGCCTATTTCAAAAAGTTGCAATGAAAACCAAATTGGAACATATTTTATAAACTGTACAGTATGATATAAATGATGGTTTCTATCTAATTCTTGTCTTTGAAGTTTATGTGGCCCAAATGATAGACACACTTAAGTGAAACATTTTCCTGAAATTTATAAAGCACTAGATATCCTCTAGATATTTTGAAGTCATGATGAAATTTTTAGGAATTAGTTTTATAGGTAATGTTTCAAGTCAAAATCAGACATATGCCTATAATTTAACTCGGGTATAAAATAATTCTTAATCCTTCTCGATATTGAAGATAGGCAACTCTAATCCTAGAAGAAAGCTAAACTATTGATATCTATTAATATAGTATTTTCAGTTGTTTTATTTTAAATTTGTTGTATTAGATTGTCATTTTTATTGCTTCTTGGACAATGACTATGAAATATTGGACTACACTTTATCAGTCGGGGACAAATAAATGGAACTTTAAATATATGTTCCTACTTTAATTCAGCAAAGGGATAACTTTTAGAAATATACATTATGTAATTTGGCTAAATCTAAATGTGAAGCAGTTCACTGCCCTATTACACTGTGTCATAGTTAGTCTTTTACATTTTTGAAAAAAAAAATTGAATTCCATGGTCATTCCTTGAAATAATCCCAGTGCTTTATAACATGGTTTTCATTTATTTATTCAACTTTTTTTTTTTTGGACTGCCTGCCAGTTGCTTGTTGCAGGTACTGGAGAGAATAAAGTGGACAAGGTCCCTCCTTGGGAAGCTGTCAAAGTGCTTAAATTCTAGTGCTTTATGTGATCCTAAGTCAACTTTTGAGCTTAAAAAAGATGTTTGATTAGCCTCAGAATAAAAATAAATGCCTTTTAGAGGAAAACTTATTTTATTAGATTAGAAAAGGCAAGATAAGTTTGTTAGGGAATCATGATGTCTATTAATCATATAGACAGGGGATATTTTTATTAAAGAGGAGAATTTATAAGGCTAAAAACATGATTGCCATAGTGCCTGCTTGTTTGGGGGTTTGCCTACTGAAAAGATTGAATCAAAGTTTTGAAACTTGGGTTTGAAATGTTATTTGGCTGTTACATTTTGGAATAGAATGTTAACATAAAAGGATCATCCTCAAGCCTCTCAAAGTATATCTAATGATTAGTGTATGAGTGAGAACAAGTTATCAGAATCCAAGTTTGTTGTGAATGTAGTGTAAACTACTGACATAAATTTATTTTGTAGGGAATTATAGCTTATGGGGTTTAGAAAAGTTTATTTTCATATTTGTAGCAAATGTTTAATCAAAAATAAGCTGTCTCAGAAATGTGGTCACTTCCTTTGCTGATGGGTCAGGACACATTTATGTCAGGCTATAAATTATGCAATGAACTGCATTTAGTATCTTCACATTGTTAAGCTGTAACTATAATTGTAACAGTTTTATAATTGTTAAGCTATAATTGGGCCCTGATCTGGCATACTCACATTACAGCTTTGTCACCCTTTGGGCCAGACAGTTTTGTTATGCATTCTGGTCTAAGAAGTCTTACTTATGCAAGAAAGAAGAACTAAGACTTAGTGTTTAGGAAATTAAATATATATCTTTTATAGTTAATGATTATTTTCCATTCCTAAATATTTTTATTTTTAATGTCTAATGCTTGACTATGTAAAATACATTTGACTTAAAATAAAAAGGTTATGGCTATAATAATCAAGAAAAATAAGCATATTTAATTTTACCTTCCTTGTTTTACCTCCCGATAGACTTATTTTCATATTCGTTAGTTAAGAATACGTAAGTAAAAATAATAAATAGCAACTAAAAGTATTAATTAACTTTGTGTCACATATCTCATGTAACCCTTCTATCTACATAGGACAGTTAAAAGTGATTTTGCATTAGATTTGAGATCGATAGCAAATGCCTTGCCTAAATTTCCCCAAAAGTAAAAAAAGAAATGTATTTATTGGGATGTGCTGATTTTGTAGCTTACATTTCTAAAATAACAGGCAAAATTCAGCTTTCAAGGTTGCAGTTTGTTTTATTCAGTGCTTAATCAAACTGACAATTTACCTAAATATATTATGGTGGGTTTTGGGGGACAAATATTTAATAAACATCTGTGTGCCCAGCACTGGGAATACAAAGTTGAATAAGTTGAGCTTGCTCATAAATCAGTTAGAAGCTGCTGTATGGTTTCTGACATATGATTCATGGTTTCTCTAAATTTTATACCTATTAGCATTAAATTTCTGATATCTAGCAACAAAAGTTTTGAAATTGCCTTTAGATTCTAATTTTGAAGCCAGACCAATAATCCGTCCAGTCAAAAGTTTATAAAATTATGGCTTGGTATGACAAAATCTTTTGAGGATAGAGTTCGTGACCTCTCACTGATTTGCAGATATACGAAGAAATTATACCCACAACCTAAACTTAAACACTGTGAATAAGGTTTTCAGAGATATATGACTCAGTGGAAGGAAAACCGATACCTGTAACTTTGAATCCTTTCTCTGTTTTCTGGCTTTTTTTTTTTTTTTTTGGTGGAGGTAGGGCAGTCTTCTTGTTTTTTTCTTTTTTTAGTTTTTATAGTGGAATTCTTGGGAAAGAATGTGACTAAATACATGTTATGTAGGTGAAATATGAGTGGAAAATTGTCAGATGACGCTATTTTAGAGTTGATTTCATTGTGCAGTCACTAAAAATATGTTCTGTTTTATCCAGGTTGGTGCTCTTTTTGTATTGCCATGTACCATTAGTAGCATACTTATTCCTCCTCCCAGCCAGCTCAGTTCAAGAAAATGGAAGGAATATATAGCTAGAAAGCCTAAGACAATCAGTGGTAAGTAGTACATTTTTAAGTTTTAATAGTGCAACATAAATAATGTACTTATCAACTTTGAAATGGAGATAACATTTCTTTATGAGAAAATATATTATTACTGATTAAGAGGACCCATATCATTTTAAGATGTTTTTTCTATCTAACAACCTACTGCAACAGAAAGTATATACGTTATTCATTCATAAAATATCAGTGTTCTAAAGGCAGAAATTTTGGTTAATTAGATAGTTAATTATATTAAGCATGGGTTTCTTAGAGACATTTCTGGAATAAAATTTATGGAAATAGGTTAATTTATTATATGGTATATTAAAAAAACAAACTCGTGATTACAATTTTCTGTAGAATTTGTTTAACAGCTTTTTATATGCTACGCAGGATTTTAAGTACTTTAGAAATCTTGATTCATTTAATTTTTATAATAACCTTATAAACTTAAAATAACCTTATAAACATTTAACAGATGAGGAAATTGGGACTTGGAGAAGTTACAGAGCTATTAACTGGCAGAAACAGGATGTGAACCAAGATTCTGCCAAGTAATAGCTCTAACATCTCCAAGGATTTGAACCCAGGCACTCTGCTCTTAACCCCTGCACTGTGTTGCCTCTCTAATAATCTATTACATTCACGATGTCATTAATTTCTATTATAAAATCAGATTATTTAAATCCAATCTCTCATACTTCATTAAGTAATTGCAGGTCAAAATGTTAGTTACTTGTCCAAAGTCACATAGCTAAAGTGTGTTCCTTCGTATTTTGTTTCAGTGTTTTCTGTTTTAATTGGACAATGATTTGTTTAGTTTAATTCTGAGCTTATACTTAGTTTTTGTGACCCGTGATATGATGGGACTAAGAACTGGAATTGAAACATATCTACCCAGATTGTAATCTCTAGAAATACTCTAGAACCTTAGAATCCTGAGGAATACAATTTTAAAATCAGCGGTTTACACAGTACTTTATAGGAAATAGGTGAGATACTAAAATTCATTTTAACAAGTGTTGAATTTGAAATGTAGATAATATCTATGTGGAAATTTAAAGTTAGTGTTTGAAGTTTAGATGTATATCTCTAGAGAGTGCTCAGGGCAGGAGATTTAGATTTTTAGTTTACCGGCTCTTTTGTTTATCTATTTTACAACAAATCACCCTAAAACTAAGTGGCTTAAAAGAACAAACACTTTATTTGCTCATACTTCTGTGTTTGAGCTAGATTCAGCTGGGCAGTTCTTCTGCCAGTCTTACCAGTGGTCACTGATATGTGGCTGTGCTGAACTTGTGGATTGTTTGGAGGATGGGCTCAGATGGGATGCAGGCACAGCTGTCTTTCTCTCTCCATGGAGTCTCAACGCCTTTTCCTTGCCGCATGCTTTTTTCTTGTAATCTCTGGAGCAGGTTAGCTGGAATTTTTTACATGGCTACTCAAGATTCCAAAATGTAGGAAAATTGAGGTGACAAGGACTTTTTAAGGCTTATTCCCAAAACTGGCCAAGGGTCACTTCTGCTGTATTCTTATTTCAAGCTACTCACAAGAATGGGCCAGATTCAAGAGGGAGGTGACTATACAAGGGTCTGAATACTGGGAAGCCCCCAATGTAAAAGTCCACCGCGGGTGTATAAAGGTGATAGTGGAAACAGGAGTGGTTGGGAAAAAAACATATAGACAACATGGCTAAAGAAGAGAACCAAGGATAGGACCTTTAGAAATACCTGAATTTAAGGTAAAGTGGAGGAAGAGTTAGAAAATGGTTTAGTAAATGTTAGTTGGAAGACCCTAAAGAGTTATAATCATTAACATCAATATCAAAATTCCATTTATTGCATAATATAGAGTATAGTACAAAGTGTGGTAAATAAAGGGAAGTCAAACTGGGTTCTTACACTTGAGGAATTAGAGGCATGGTCCTTTTCTTTGTAAAGTTTATAGTCAAGTGAAGAAGGCACTTTGAAAAATCATTATAAATCTCTTTAGCCAGCAGGGTGAAAGTGAAGTGGAGGATACTTTCGGAGTGTATGACCTAACATTGCCTTAAGAATTCAGGAAGGCTTCTTGGAGGAAGAGACATAGTTAATGTAGTTTATTGCACCCTACTAATTCGTGAAGAAATGTAGCTTTAATCCTTCTCAGCTCACAGGGAATAAGTGTATACCTGGTGATTTTGGCAGATGCTAAAACAAAATCAGAAGTAGACTCACTGGGTGGCAGTAGAGTCAGTTTCACTATACTACATGAAATCACGGGATAATATCCATTTCTCAATATTACACAGGTTTACAACTTATTAACATCTCTTAACTAAACTTGAGTGTATTCTGGACAACCCTTTATTTTTCCTCTTGTAACTTTTTCTAAGATAATTTATTGATTTAGAATTTACTCTTAGTTTTTTTTTTTTCATGACTTTCATTGCAACTTTAAGAAAATACCTTATCATGAGGCTTGATTTGATTTTTTTAAATTATCACCTCTTAAAATTTGGGGATTAGTATTAGTAACTTCTGAATAATAATTAGACATATATCACATGACCATCTAAGAAGCCAAGTTGTTGATTAGGCTATATCATTAAGGGCTGATCAAGCTGACACTTTACAATCTTTTTTTTTTTTTTATCTCAGAAGTAGAAACAATCAAATTGAACCGTTGATTATTAAGTTCTATTTTACCCATAACCCTTTCTGTAGGGGAAATTATTTATCCCATTGACAGAACTTCTTTTGTAAAGAGTAGCCAAGTTTTAGCTGGTGTCAGTTTTGATGCCTCTTACATAGGAAAACGTCATATCCCATTCATAGTGCCACTACTAATAGCCTCTCTCACTACAAAATAAGGTATTAACTATCAGCCTCCTAAATCAAAACTCTGTTTCCCCATAACCTACTGAATCATGCCCAACTGTTCTTTTCTGTTGCCTTCCTTGTCCCCTATCCTCCAGACTAAACTTTGTACTGTTTCCTAAAACTATTCCCTGGTTTTACACCTTTATGATGTTGTTATTCATGCATTCAGTCGGTCACGTTTCTATTCATGCTTTGTAGATACTATGAATCAGGTATGGTACTGCAATCTGGGGGTTGCTGCTGAGCAAGACAGACTTGGCTCCTCCTCTTCTAGAATTTATACTGTAACATAGAAGAGAGGCACTGAGGAGGAGCTGAAACAATCCCTAAGAGATATTACATAAGTAAAACAAGGTGTGCAAATGTTATTATGCTACCATTTGTGGTACAAATAACAGCTCAGATGTGTGAAGTAAGCATTTATAAGTATTTGTTTGTATATGCATGAAATACTCAGTTTTTCAACAGATCTTTTTATTGAGCACCTACAGTATACTAGGCACTGTTTTACCTGCTGGACCAGCAGTAAACTGAACAAAGAACTTGCTCTTGGGGAGCTTACATGGTAGTGGAGGTAACAGGTTTAGTTCTTACCCCAGATAGACATATGGCTGGGTCTCTCAGTTTTGGAAAACCTTTACTCCAAAGTCATTTTCTCATTCAGGACCTAATTTTTGCCATCCCATCTAAAATTGCAAATGGACTCTCTTCCTGACATCATCTCCATCTTCCCAGCTCAATTTTTTCTCCTTAGTGCTTATTACCATCTAATATACTAAATGTGTGTCCGTTTCTCTCACTAGAAGTGAGAAGAGGCAAAGTGAAGTTTTTTTACTTTTATTCATTGCTTTATTCTCAGTGCCTGGAACAATGCCTGACACTTAATAGGTACTCAAAAACATTTGTAAAATAATAAGTGAAATATATAGTGTATTTCCAGTTAGTAATAACCGCTGTCTGGAAAAGTAAAGAAAGACTTTGAATATACTGCAATGTGAACCAAAATTTATGCTCCAGTTTTTATCAGTTGCTTAGGTTTAATGTATCATCCCTTGATGAAATAAAGGGATGTATCGATATATTATACATAGGACATACGTATTAGTTTGAACCATATGGTATTACTCTCTTTGTGTATCAGAAATTGTTAAAATATCAGCAATTCTTATGGTTTGACCTAAAATAGAAGAACAATGCCCAATTTGAAATATGCTTAAATTAAGAGTAGCAAAAGAATGATTTTTAAAAGTATTTTTCAGTGAAATACCCAGAAAGTATTATGGTACTGGGAAAAACGTAAAAGAACTATATGAACAAATGCAATTAACTAAACCTTATTACATTTCTGAAGAAAGGCTTCTATATTTAAAACTATATTGAAAAGCCAGTTGTATAATGAAAAGAGCCTGGCTCACCATATGTTCACAGAGATGTTTTATGAAATTGTCAAAAAATTGGATGTTGATCATTGCCTAATTTTATATAATAAATGAAAAAGCTAAGGTACAGAGAAATCAACAAATTTCTCTAAGGTCACAGGGTGAAATCAGAATTTCCACTCAAGTCTTTCTACCGGTCATCCATGATCATTTCATAATCCTGAGTTCTATTGTTGCCTCATTCTTTTAAAAATTGGAATTCTTTTGAAAGGAAACATTTTAAAGGTACTCGGCAAAAAAAAAATTATTAGCAAGGACTAATGAAGCGTTTTGAATTGAGGAAGCATGTGCCTTCTTCATACTCAAGTCAGTGTGATCGAAGTGTTTCAAAATAGTGAGCTGAAACTCAGGTTAAAATGACTCAGTGTAACTGATTTATAAATAATTTTGATCTTGAGGAAAGGTAAAGGACTTAAAGATTTTGAAAGAGATTTCAGTGGCAGAGTCAAAGTATTCTTTCAGTCAGCAAATATTTATATTTATCGTGTGCCCGTTGTGTTCAGGGCATTATTCTAGGTGCTAGGAATTCAGTAGTGAAAACAATCAGCCAACTTTACTGTATTAACTTTTATTAAACACACCACTCAACAACATACTGGTTCTCTTCAAGCACATATGGAACATTCTTCAGGATAGACCATATATCTGTCGGGCCATTAAACGAGGCTCAATAAATTTAAAAGAATAGATACAATACACAGTATGTTCTCCAGTTACAGTGGAATTAAATTAGAAATAAACAACAGAAAGAAATCTGAGAACTACTTTAAATACTTGGAAACTAAATTTTAAACACACTTCTAAATAGCACATAGGTGAAATTAAAAACATAGTTTTAACTGAATGAAAATAGAAACATATCAAATTTGTGGAAAGCAGCTAATACAGTACTAAGAGTATTCTAAATGCTTATCTTAGAATGGAAGAAAGATCTAAAATCAGTAATTTAAACATCAACCTCAAGAAGCTAGAAGACTAAATCCGAGTGAAGTAGAAGGAAGGAAATTAGACCAGAAACCAATGAATAAAATACTGAAGACTATATCTAACAAGAAGTGCAAAACCTGTACACTGAAAACTACAAAACATTACTGAGAGTAGTTAAAGAAGATATAAGTAAATGGAGAAATATACCATGTTCATAGATTAGAAAACTCAGTATTATTAAGATGGTCCTTCTCTCCAAACTGACCTATAGATTCAATCTAATCTCTAACAAAATTCAGGAGGACTTTTCATAGAAATTGACAAACGGATACTAGATTTACATGAAATTGCAAAGGATCTAGAATGGCCAAAACAATTTTGAAAAGGAAGAACAACTTTTGAGAACTTACACTGCCTGATTCACAACTTGCTATGAAGCCATATTAGTCAAGACAGTGTGGTGTTGGAGAATACACATATATCAGTGGAACAGAATAGAGACAAAGAGGCCAATGGGAAAAGGATAGTCCTTTTAACACAGTACTGGAATAATTGGATGTCTGTATGTAAAAACTCAAAAATTACATATATATGTATATAAAATATGTAATTTTTAAACTTTTATCTTACATAAAAATTAACTCAAAATGAGTCATATACCCAAATGTAAGCACTAAAACTACAAAACCTCTATAAAAAAACATATATACCAAAAGGATGATCTGTAAAAAGAAAAAAAAAAACTATAAATTCACCAAAATTGAAAAATACCTCCATTTCGAAATCTAAAGAAAAAAATGGTTTTGATGAACCTAGGGGCAGGGCAGGAATAAAGACTCAGACGTAGAGAATGGACTTGAGGACATGGGGAGGGGGAAGTGTAAGATGGGATGCAGTGAGAGAGTTGCACTGACATACATAAACTACCAAATGCAAAATAGATAGCTAGTGGGAAGCAGCCGCATAGCACAGGGAGATCAGCTCAGTGCTTTGTGACCACCTAGAGGGGTGGGATAGGGAGGGTGGGAGGGAGACACAAGAGGAAGGGGATATGGGAATATATGTATACGTATAGCTGATTCACTTTGTTATACAGCAGAAACTAACACACCATTGTAAAGCAATTATACTCCAATAAAGATGTTAAAAAAAATCTCCTTTTTGAAGAACTCTGTTAAGAAAAAATTTTTAAAGGCTACTAAGAGAAAATAGTTTCAATCATATGTCTTACAATGGACAGGAATATAAAAAAAATTCTTACAACTCAGTAGTAAGGAGAAATTGCAATTAATAAGTGGGTAAGAGACTTGAATACACATTTCTCTAAAGATACATGAAGAGCTAAAAAAGCACATGAAAGATACTCAACATCATTAATCTTTTGGGAAATGAAAATTAAAACCACAATGTGATTCTATAATAACTGTCTAGAATGGATATTATTAAAAACAGTGACTATCATATTTTGATGAGGATGCGGAGAAACTGCAAGTCTCACACGTTGGTGGGGATGTAAAACGGTACAGCTACTGTGGAAAACAGTCAGGCCGTTAAACTTACACTTAAGTGCAGCTCAGTTCTTCCATTCCTAGGTATTTATCCAGGAGAAATGAGAGCATATGTTCACACATGCTTGCAAGCAGCTGTTTATAAAAGCAATATTCATAATAACTAAGAATTGGAAACTATGCAGATATCCATCAACTGGTGAACAGATGAACATGGTTTGTTTTTTCCATATAATGGAATCCTTCTCAGCAGTAAAAAGACATGAAACGTTTTGAGTATACCTAAATATTACTAAGTTTATAAAGTCAGGCTTAAAAGACTAGTACGTAATTTTACTTATATGAGATTTCTAAAAAAGTCAGAAGGACCAGAAAGCAGATCAATAGATGCCTGAGGCCATGAGCAGGAAAGGAGATTGACTACAAAGAGATAATGGAAGCTTTCGAGACTGAATTATAATCATGGATAAACAATTGTATAATTTCCTTAAACTAATCAAACTTAAACTCTGACATGTGTATGTAAATTATACCTCATTAAAACTTTTTATGTTTTTTATTTTTGTTTTTGGCAAGAATCACCTGAAGGCTCTTAGACCTAAATGCAGAGTTTTGTTTCTACCCTAGTTCAGTAATTCTTAATACCAGCTCACATTAGAATAACCTTGGCAGTTATCAAAAAAGAAAAAGTCAAGCTGGGCCCTACCTGAAAACAATTAAATGCAAATCTCTGGGGAGGATCAGGGCATCAGTAGTTTGTAAAAACACCCAAGTGTTTCAAATGTGCATCCAGTATTGAGACCCTCTGCACTAGGCATGCTCTCTTCAACTCTAGGCTAGAGCCACTGTTTCTGAAAGTCCTTCAGATGCTTTGAGGCAGAAAAAGGTTTAAGAATAACTACTTTAGACCTTTAATTCCTTGGCTAGAAAATGAGGATAATATACTTGTTTAGTATATCTTGCAAACTTGTTAGACACTATTGGTAATGAAGGTAAACACTTTGTAAACTCTGCAATAGCTTTTTGTTATTCTTTCCTATCTTAAATCCTTTCTATGTCTGTGGAACAATAAAGGATCATTCTTGTTCATGATGGTGAGTAAAATCTTGAAATATCTTCTGAATAACTTCTTTATTCACTGTAGCTTTCATATTGTGTATTTTACTGTGTTACAACTAAGAGGAAATGTATACAGTTTATGATCCTAATGTTATTTATTTGGTTGAAATAGTCATAGTGGAGTCTATAAATCCTTCTATATTTTTGGAATCGTCTCAGTAGGAGGCTTCCAACACCTATTCCACAATACTATTATTTCTTAAACCATGTTAAATTCTTTCTAAAATTGAGCCCCAGGGCATTTTCTTGGAGAGTCTCAGTGGCAGTTTACGATTTATTTTTAAATTTATGATAAATTGTTCAAAGCTTAGTCTGATGAATAAGGTGGGGGATCAAGCTAGGCAATACATTTTTTGGAATTGCTTTATCAATGTAAAGTAATTAACATTTTTTTCTTGTGATTCCCTAGCTGACCTAAGGACCATTTCAAAAGTTGAGTCTAGAATTTACAGTGATGTAACTGTTGGAAAGTGTATAGCTTCCTAAAATGCCTACATTGAAGGCTAGATTTTATTTTATTGTTTAATTTTTGGCATAATTATCAAAATAATTGGGTATATTATTTAGTCGCTTCATAAGAAATATATATATAATGCTCATCAATAATTTAGACTATTCACTTAACTAGAATATCCTGTTCCCCTAATCATCCTGGGATATTTTTCATTTTATAATATGGAATATTATTTCCTCTGTACATTAATATGATTTTGTTTTATATTGTTGAACTGTTTATTTTTTTATTTTATTTTTTAACATCTTTATTGGTGTATAATTGCTTTACAATGTTGTGTTAGTTTCTGCTTTATAACAAAGTGTATCAGCTGTACATATACGTATATCCCTGTATCCCCTCCCTCTTGAGCCTCCCTCCCACCCTCCCTATCTCACCCCTCTAGGTGGTCACAAAGCACCTAGCTGATATCCCTATGCTATGCGGCTGCTTCCCACTAGCTATCTATTTTACATTTGGTAGTGTATATAAGTCCATGCCACTCTCTCACTTTGTCCCAGCTTACCCCTCTTCCTCCCCATGTCCTCACATCCATTCTCTGCATCTGCGTCTTTATTCCTGTCCTGCCCCTAGGTTCATCAGAACCATTTTTTTAAATTCCATATATATGCATTAGCATATGGTATTTGTTTTTCTCTTTCTGACTTACTTCACTCTGTATGACAGACTCTTTGTCCATCCACCTCACTACAAATAACTCAATTTCGTTTCTTTTTATGGCTGAGTAATATTCCGTTGTATATATGTGGCCTGTGCCACATATATACAACGGAATATTCTTTATCCATTCATCTGTTGGTGGACACTTAGGTTGCTTCCATGTCCTGGCTATTGTAAATAGTGCTGCAGTGAACATTGTGGTACATGTCTCTTTTTGAATTATGGTTTTCTCAGGGTATATGCCCAGTAGTGGTATTTTCTAGGTGGTATGGTAGTTCTATTTTTAGTTTTTTAGGGAACCTTCATACTGTTCTCCATAGTGGCTGTATTAATTTACATTCCCACCAACAGTGCAAGAAAAGAAAGGGTGTTACTAGCTTTTAAGAACCACTGAGAAACTTATTGATATAAAATATGACTTGATTTTTATTATACTAGAATTTTGTTTGCTAATGAAACTAACAGTGGTACATCTCTTCATTATAGTTTATGTTATTCGTAAAATTTGATACAACTAAAGGACACTTAGAATTTCTGCTTCTCCCATTTTACCTATATAGTAGATCCAAAATGGATGTTTTTTAGTGGGAGAGGGGGCATGCAAGCCAATCAATCTCTTATAAGTTGATAGTGTAAAAATAACAGATGAAAATAGAAATGTTTTGTTGTAATCATTTTCCCTTATTTAGGAAGAGCTATGGGAATTGAATAACTATGCTAGTTGTAAATCTGTTAGTCTCTGTGGTATTTACGTAAAAGTTATCTGATGAGTCTTCAGTTAACACCTGCCAAATCTGGAACAAAGTTTTTTAAATGACTGCATGGTCATTATGGTTAGGGGATTTTTTAAAATAAACATTTTTCTCTTGAGGAAAATAACATTGTTATAACTACAGGCTTCAGTGATTAAAGTGCTTTACAGTACCTTCATTGGGTGACAGGATTTGAAATAAATGTGGAAAGAATGTCATGGATTGAAGAGGCATATAACTTGAATTGGCAAGGTGCTAAATTGGTAAATGAATTAAGGTCACTGTAACTCTTGACAAACCTTAGTTTCAAATACAACTGGTAACAGTGTTGTTCCTTTCTGATAACTTTTATTTAAATTCCTTTTCTAAGACTGATGTTTAAGAACAGGATTACTGTCTCTATTGCTAGCTAACTGCAAACATTTTTTTGTACTTCATGGTTTTTTGGGAGGATAGTCTTTAACCCACAGTATGTTCATATCTGTGAAAGAAACTTGTAATAAAGTTACAGTAGATTTTTTCTTAGCATATATATGTATATATATATATATGTACACACACACTATATATATACTGTATATAAACACACACATATATATTATGTATATATCTCAAAACGCTAAGAACTTTTTTTGTGAGCAGAACCTTACATTCCTAAAATCATTATAAATTTAAAAACCTCAGCTTTATTGAGTTATAATTCACACACCATACAATTGAACCATTTAAAATACAATTGCATGGTTTTTAGTCTATTATAGGATGGATTACGAGTGTGCAACCATCACCACAATCAATTTGAGGACATTTTCTTCTCCCCAAAAAGCAGCCTCACACCCATTAGCAGGTACTCCTGATTCCCGTCACCTGCTCCTCTTCCCAGCCCATAGACAGCACTAATCTATTTCTGTCTGTGTAGATTGCCTGGACACTTCATCTAAGCGTAGTCGTACAGTGTGTCGTCTTTAATGACTGCCTTCTTTCAAGGATAAGATAATGTTTTCAGGGTTCATCCATGTTGTATAGTAGTTCATGCCTATCTGTTGCTGAATAATATTTGAGTCATTTGGATATATCACATTTTATTTATTCACACATCAGTTGAAGTGTTTGACAGTTTTGTGCTATTATAAATAATGCTGCTCTAAATACTTGTGTATATATTTTTGTGTGAACATATGCTTAAAATTATTTTGGATATAAACCTAGGAATGGGATTTGGGGGTTGTATATTAACTATATGTTAAACTTCTTGAAGAATTGCCTAAATGTTTTCTAAAGTGGCAGTACCATTTTATATTCCCAGCAGCAATTTACAAGGGTTCCAGTTTCTGTACATCCTCACCAACACCTGTTATTGTCTGTATTTTTGATTATAGTCATCCAAGGGATGTGAAGTGGTATCTCTTTGTGGTCTGAATGTACGTGACCATATCGGCCAATGATGTTAAGAATCTTTCCACTCTTTCCGTATACTTATTGGCCATTTGTATATTCTATGAAGGAATGTCTATTCAGATTCTTTACCCACTTTTTGAGTTATTTGTCTCTTTGTTATGAGTTGTAGGAGTTATTTATATATTCTAGATACAAATCCCTTATAAAATACGTGATTTACAAAAACTTTCCCTTCTTTCATGGGTTGACTTTTTTTTAATTGCTACTATTGAGCAATTAGAATACTTTAGGCAGTGATCTAAGCACTTTCCATGCAGCGTCTCACATTTAATCCTAACAGCAGCCTTGTCATATGGATACTTTTTTTTTAATTAATAAACTTAATTTTTTTAGAGCAGTTTTAGGTGCACAGCAAAACTGAGTGGAGAGTACAGAGAATTTCCATATAGACCATGTCCCCACACACATATAACCTCCCCCCTTATCAACCTCACACATCAGAGTGGTACATTTGTTACAATTGATGAGCCTACATTGACACACTTATCACCCAAAGTCCATAGTGGATTGACTTTTCATTCTCTTGATGATGTGCTTTGAAGCACAAAGATGCTTAATTTTCATGAAATCCAATTTTCTATTTCTTTTTTTTGTTGTTGTTGCTTGTACTTCGGGTCTCATTTAATAGATGATTGCCTAATCTAGGGTCATGAAGACTTATGCCTTTGTCTGTTTTCTTCCAAGAATTTTGAAGTTTTACCTCTTACATTTACATCTATGATCCATTTTGAATGATTTTTTTAATATATTGGGAGGTAGGGGGTAAGGGTCCAACTTCATTCTTTTGCATATGGATGTCCAGTTATTCCAAAACCAGTTTTGAAAAGACTGTTCTTTCTCCATCAAATTGTCTTGGCACCTTTATTGAAAACCATTTGACTGTAAATGTGAGGACATATTTCTGGACTCTCAGTTCTATTCTATTAATCTGTATGTCTGTCCTTATACCAGTGCCTCCCTGTCTTGATTACTGTAGCTTCATAGTAAGTTCCCACACTGAGAAGTATGAATCCTTTTTCACTCTTTGCCCTTACTACACACTGACATTCTTTTCATTTCCTTTACATTCTTCCTCATTTCTCATTTTCTTCTCAGTCCTCCCAGAATGATCATATAGTAATTTTAGATTAATGCTTATTGTTTTAATTATTATGATGATGTAATCACTATTCACAGTTGAGCCATGTACTATATTTTATTTTTCTTTCCTGTACAATATTTTGTTTTACCTAGAGTTAATGATTTTTTTAAAAAATTCAATCACAAAGCCTTCCTCTAGTTGTGAAACTCCTTTCAGTACATTAAAGCATATTAACTATCCTATCAATCATGTATATGTAAGAAATCTCTTCTGGATCTTTATGACCTGCCTAATCTAGACTGGTTGGTTTTACTTTCCAGATTTGTTCCATAGCTTTTGGATCTAAGACTCTTTTCATCATAGAAATTTTGTTTGCCTTTCTTTGTTGGTTCCTGGGATCCTTTAATCTTCCTGTTTTTTTCATTTTCCCATTTTGGTGGAGCACATTCTCTAAAATCACCCTGAGAAAAGGTGCATAGGAGGGAAGGTGCATAGGAGGGGAATTTTTGAGACCCTCTATGCCTAGAAAAGTTTTCATTCTACCGTCTCATTTTAATATAGCATTCTAGGTTGGAGAATATTTTTCCAGTGGAATTTTGAAGGCATTGTTCCCATTGTTCCCAATTGTCCCATTGTTTTCTAGCTTTTAGTGTGGTTACCTAGAAGTCTTGTGCTATTCTCATTTTTCATTTTTTAAATAAGAAACCTAAGTTTTCTCTGGTATTTTGTAGAATATACTTGTTGTACTTAGTCTTCTGAATTTTCATGGTGATGCACCTTGGTGGGTCTATTTTTATTTTTGGTATGTCTATTTTATTCTAGCATGCCTGGAAGCTTGTCTTTTTATTGGGAAAAAAATTATTATTATTATTTTTGGCTGTGCTGCACAGCTTGCAGAATCTTAGTTCCCCGACCAGGGATTGAACCCTGGCCCCCAGCAGTGAAAGTGCCGAGTCCTAACCCCTGGACTGCCAGGGTATTCCCAGGAAAAATGTTCTTATAATTATTTTATTGATAATTTCCTTCCCTCCATTTTTTTATGTTCTCTCTTCTAATATTCCTGTTTGAATGTTATTCCTCCTGGTTTGTGTGGGTCTCTCTTCCTATTTTCCATTTCTTTGACTTTTTACTCTACTTTCTGATAGATTCACTCAACTTTATGTGCTAACCTTTTAGTTGAAATATATATTTCTGCTTTCTTAATTTCCATGAGCTCTTTCTTATTTAATGTTCTTTTCTTACAATTTCCTGTTCTTATTTAATGGATGCAATATAGTCTCTTCTCTGAGGATTTTAGTGCCTGATTTGTTTGTTGTTTGCTTTTGTTTTATGATTTCTTTTTACTGTATATTCTTTGCTTCCCTACAAGTCACTTTGTTTCTGTTTGCTTGCTTTGTCATGTGGTTTTCATACTAGAGACTTTCCCTGATGTCCCATAATGTTTGGCTGCCTGTTCATATTTAAGAGGGAGTATGAGAAAGCTGATTGGAAAATTTGAGTGCATGTTTGGAGCTTGTTGACTTTGATCTTCATTTTAGGGTGATCTCACTGAGACATTAGGCAATCCCAAGGTTGGAATTCTTTGGTCCTTCCCCTAGTACTGACCGTATTTCTAAAAGAAGGCTCAATTCTGCTATCTGGCTTCCAAAATGGTGGAAGTTATGTAGGTGAAGAAAGGTAAAGGGCCTCAATATTCACTGTACAAACATTCACTTAATGCAGTGATATTCAACTCCAACCCTAAGCTCTGTCTTATATCTCCCAGGCCAGAGGCATTTTGTTTTACTTTCTCCAGAGAATAACCACTAGTCTTCTGGGCTGTGGAGAGGACAGTCATTTACCTGAAAAGAATAAGAAGGGGTCAGGAGCCAAACTGCTTCTCAGATAGACTTTCAACCTATTTTCCTATTTCACCTTCATTTTGTTTGCAGTGCCATCCCAGAGTCTTTCGTCAGGGGTTATATTATAAATTTTGTTGCTTCCAAGCTTTCCCTGTTGTTTTTCTCAGCTTCCTTAACAGTTGAGAGTCTGAGGTCTGTTACCAATTGTTCATCTGCTTTCCTGCTTTCAAGGTTTAGTTGCTATTGTCTCTTCTCTCAGATATTGGTTCTTGTAGTTTTATGCTATTTTTAAACTTATTCTCATTTCATGGAATTTCAGGAGATAATGAAAATAAATGCTTAATGTCCAATTCACCATCTTCAACAAAAGGGATTCTACTTCTATTTTTAGTCTCAAAGGCTTCACAGTTTTTCCTCAACCTTCACTATAACCCTCACTTGATTTGTTTTTAAAATGCACTAGACTGTCTTAACTGACCTTCACATGACTGTCAAGCCAGATTAATGAATGCTCCCCAATCCTCCTGTAAAATACATTACGGATGCACACTGCAGGGACCAAAAAGCTACCCTTGAGTATATCTGTACACTTCTGCTCCCACCAGTTGAGCTGTGTGTGCTTGCAGGCGTCAGTTTATTCCACTTTAAAGAAAGAGAAGCTGGAAATAGTAGTTGATACATTACGGGTGTGGATATATAGGAAAGACATAATGGAATGCTAATGAGCCACATCAAAAGTTAATGAATGAGTACACATAGTTTTAATTTAAAGTAAAATATATATGTAAATTTTACTTTACATTAATTTAAAGTAAAATGTATATGCTTTGTGAGTATCATTTTTGTTATGATTCTCTGCTTTAACAGGTTCCTCAGTTAAATGAACAACTACTGCCCCAAATGTATTGGGTCACACCTTGTTTTGAAATAGCATAGACGTGTCATTATATCCTATGGATCAAATGTATGATTCTGCCATGTTGCCTGCTGAATTTTCACATACTTAACAAAATAATTGTTTTTGTTTAGTTCCGGATGTTGAAGTGAAAGGAGAGAGTTCTAGCTATTATCTCTTGTTACAAGGTAATGGCAACAGAAAGTGTAAAGCCACATTGATTCACTCAGCCAACCAAATCAATGGCTCATTTGCACTCAGTTTAATCCATGGAAAGATGAAAGCAAAGACAGAAGAAACCAAACTGAGTAAGTGCTAACTTTAGGTGGAAAACAAAACATTTTTACATTTCTTTGTGTACATACTTAACTTTTAATGAACTTATTGTCTCCAAACTCCATTTCACTTTCAGTAAATTTACTTTTATTTTAAATATTTTATAACATATTTGGACAGTTTAGAGGGCAGAGAATTAATCCCTTATACATTATACTTAGTAAAATTTAGTAGGTCAGCCTTCAATTCCAAATAGGAAAATTTTTAGTGTTTTCCACTTTAAACACGTATTATTTTTCTAGAATTTATTTCTTATTTTCACTTACTTTCTCTCAAGCATATCGTTCTATTTTATTGCCCATCTTTTTATTTTTCTCTCCAAGCTCCACGCTTTGGTTACCTATCACTGTATGACAAACTACCCCAAATGCAGCTTAATAATGATGATTTACTATAATGTCTCATAGTCCTGTAGGTTGACTGGGCTCAGCTGGATGTTTCTGTTTTGAAGATCCACATATGACTGCAGTCACACACAGCTGGGGCTTCAGTCATTTTGAAGACTTAACAGGGCTTGGTGTGTAAGATGGCTCTTTACCCACATGTGTGGTGCCTGGGTTAGGATGGCTGGAACAGATGCAAGCTGACTTCCTCTTCACGTGTCCTGTCCTCCTGGCCAACATGGGCTTCCTCACAACATGGTCTCTGGGGAGTCTGATTCCGTCTATGGTTGCTAATTGCTCTTAGAGCAGTTGTTCTAAGAAGCTATAAGGCTTCCTGTGACCTAGCCATTCATTGTCACTTTTTCCACACCTTATTAGTTACGTGAGGCCAACCTAGATTCACTGTGGAAGGACTGTGCGGCAAATGAGTGGCAGGAAGTGTGATTCACTGGGAGGCCATCTTTGGAGACCAGCTCCCATACTCTGTCTGTGTTTTGTGTAAGAGTTTCAATAGCCAAGCAGGTAGAAGAAAAGGTGGTGGAAGGAATTCTATTCTGCTACCTAAATTCTCTCAATTTAAGAAGCAGGTCAAAGTTTAAAATGCAGAATAATTTAGTACACTTATTTTCTGCTGCTCAGTTATTATTACTTACTTTGAAATATGCAAGGTCAAGAAAGATGAGTAATTGACTTTTAATTATGTTATAACATTTCTTGAGGACTGAATATTAATTTTTGTTACAAATCATCTTTAATACTGACTTTTTTCTGTTTTTCAGGCTTTCCTCTTGACCTCTTGTCACTTCCAAATTTCTCTGGGGAGCAACTTATACAGAGAGAGAAACAGTTAGCTAATGTTCAGGCTTTGGCTTTGAAAGAATGTCTGAGTAAGTAATGATTGGTGCATTTGATTCTGGTGTAGGAGTTTTGACTTGTTCAGACCTAAGGCATTGTTATTTTGTCACTTTTTCTTATACACTTTGTCTTTTAGATATGATATTCATTTGTAGAACTATTTATTTATTTTGGTTACACTGAGTCTTAGTTGCGGCTTTCCGGCTCCTTAGTTGTGGCATGTGGGTTCCTTAGTTGCAGCACGCAGGCTCCTTAGTTGCAGCATGCAGTCTCCTTAGTTGTGGCATGTGGACTCTTAGTTGCAGCATGCATGCGGGAATCTAGTTGCCCCACCAGGGATCGAACCTGGGCCCCCTGCATTGGGAGTGTGGAGTCTTAACCACTGCACCACCAGGGAAGTCCCTGTAGAGCTATTCTTGATAGAGGTGATGTAGGATAGAAAAGGTCTGTAACTTCTTTCCCACCAGATTCAGTATATTGCTATTGTACATTGCTTTTAACATTTATAATAATATTTATCCAGGAAAATTTTGTTTCTCATTATTTTTAACTGTATGCTAGAAAAGTTACCTAAGTTTTATTATTCTGGTTAATGTAGTAATTTTTACAAAATTTCTCTTTATATCTTTTTGGCTATACAGGATGATAGAGACTGCAAATAGAAGAAAATACAAATCTAGAGAAATTAATATGTTAACGTGAGCATTGATTCTTAGACTTTAATCATAACTAAGCACATTTCACATACTGAGTGAAGTTGGCATTATGGATTTTTCTTTATTCAAGAAATTGACACTTTTTTAAGGGTCATTATTTAAGGTTTTTCCTGTATTACTAAATGTTAACTTGGTTATCAGTCTTAATATTGTTTTTATAAATAATCATTCATTAGTACCTAATCTGGACTTATTTTAAGCTAATTGATATAGAATTTCTAAGAAAGTAATTCAAATTGTGAGGCCTCATTAGTTGCATATAGAAAAAATGATTATTAAGTAGATATATTATAAAATGAAAAATATCACTCTTTTCTTTTCTTTTTTTTTTTTTTGTGGTATGCGGGCCTCTCGCTGTTGTGGTCTCTCCTGTTGCAGAGCACAGGCTCTGGACATGCAGGCCTAGCGGCCATGGCTCACGGGCCCAGCCGCTCCGCGGCATGTAGGATCTTCCCGGACCGGGGCACGAACCCACGTCCCCTGCGTTGGCAGGCGGACTCTCAACCACTGCGCCACCAGGGAAGCCCCGCTCTTTTCTTTAAAAGCATTTTAAAAATACCTTGGATTCAGTATTTTGTTTTATTCAATGGAAAATAATTTTAGAATACTTGGTCTTGATTATTCATATAAGAATTATCTACTTTTTCAGTTGTACAAAGGTAATTGTGTAGTCTTAAACTCCTTGAACCACTTTTTTTTAACTATGAAAATGATATTAGCTCAAGGAAAATATAATTAGGAAAGGCAAATTAGTTTTAATAAAAGGTACTACATACTAACCCAAGGGAAAAAAAGTAAAAATAAAGTTACCATATGATCCGGCAATCTGACTCTTGAGCATATATCTGGAAAAAGTGGAAACTGAAGGGGGAGAGGGAGGGGATATAGGTACACATAGAGCTGATTCACTGCATTGTACAGCAGAAACTAGCGCAACACGGTAAAGCTGTTTTACTAGAATCAGAAAAAAAAAAAGATACGTGTACCCCAACGTTCATAGCAGCACTATTTACAATAGCTAAGACATGGAAGCAACCTAAATGTCCATCAGCAGATGAATGGATAAAGAGGATGTGGAATATTACTCAACAATAAAAAAGAATTAAATAACACAATTTGCAGTAACACGGATGGACCTAGAGATTGTCACACTAAGTGAAGTAAGTCAGACAGGGAAAGATAAATACCATATCACTTACATGTGGAATCTAAAAGAATGATACAAGTGAACTTATTTCCAAAACAGAAAGACTCACCGACATAGAAAACAAACTTACGGTTACCAAAGAAGACCGTGGGGTGGGAGGTGGGGGCAGTGGGGGGTGGATAAGTTAGGAGTGTGGGTTAGCAAATATAGACTACGCTACATAAAACAGGTAAACAACAAGGCCCTGCTGTAGAGCACAGGGAGCTGTATTCAGTACCTTGTAATAACCTGTAATGGAAAAGAATCTGAAAAAGAATATATATATATATATATATATATATATATATATATATATATATATATATGTATGTATATATCTGAATCACTTTGCTGTACACCTGAAACTAACACAACAGTGTAAATCAACTATACTTCAATTAAAAAGAAAAAAAGGAAAAAAATGCTGAAATACTAGTATTTTTGTGGATAAAACTCCTTTATTTCTAACATCTGCTAGCTTAGTGTTATTCACTTCTTGACATTGTGCTAGCCCTGCTAAACACCTCTTTAGGCTTTGATTCTTTGCCATAAGCCTCTGGCAGCTCTTTAAACTAAGTTCCTTCAACATCTCCCCTCTCTTTCATCTTCACCTCTCTTCCTTACCCTTCCAACCAGAAAAACTGTGAGAGTGGAAGAATGGGCAGCTATCTGAAGCTGGTGTATCTCTCCTTTGGGTAAGAAGAGTTAAGCCCAGTAAGGCCATCCCTTCTGCTTGGTTGGGAAGGGAAATATAATTATAATTAGGTTGTTGCCTAGTAGCTGCCTACAGGTGTGATTGGAAGCTCTACTGGGGGTGGGGGGCGGGGAAGAAAGTGCTAAATAAATGCTGAAAATGTAGAAGTTACCAGCATCTGAGCTGTAACACAGGCAGAAGCTGTAAGGATGCCACAGCACTGGGCAAGGGCAAGTAGGGGGCCTGAAGTTGAAGGAAGCCTCAGAGCTAATAATAGCTGCTGGAGACATCAGCTCTGGGGCTATCCATGCACTGGCCAGTTTGTAATCTAGAGCATTAGATCTTGATTAAGATTAATGATCCAGTTAATCTATTTACTATGGAATTATTTGTTTAACCAATCTCTCCTCTACCCAGAGAGTTAATAATGAATTGAAAATCTGGGGACAAAGATGCATCTGTTCAGATTTCAAGTATCTCTAGAGACAGAGGAGAATGACAACAAAATGAAGTTTCCAATGTAAGACTATCTTAGTGTCTATTTCAGTGATTTTCAAAGAAATGAATATAAATATAAAAGTATTTAAATCAATACAGTTAATTTATACATGATGATACAATAGGAAGAGTTTTCTTTGGGAAAAAAATTAACATTTCAATATCAATACAGATTGTAGTCTTTGCTGGAAAACAAAAAGTTGTTCAAATTTTTTTTCAAAATTATCAATAAGATATGGAGTAAACTTATTTTTATCTCCCCCACTATTTATCTGAGTATACTGCATCAGAACAAGCAACTGGAAAAATCTGCATGAAAATTTACTCACATTAATGAGGTACTCTGTTTTTTAAAATCACACAAAAATCAAATAAAATTTTTAGCATTTTATTTTTTAGAATAATTTATTTTTATTCTATTCTTAAAATTTATATTTAATTTTTATTTGTTTATATGTTTTATTGTAGTATAGTTGCTTTACAATGTTGTGTTAGTTTATACTGTACAGCAAAGTGGATCAGCTATATGTATACATATATACCCTCTTTTTTGGATTTCTTTCTCATTTAGGTCACGACAGAACACTGAGTAGAGTTCCCTATGCTGTACAGTAGGTTCTCATTAGTTATCTGTTTTATACATAGTATCAATAGTATATATATGTCAATCCCAATCTCCCAATTCATCCCCCCACACTTCCCCCTTGGTATCCATATGTTTGTTCTCTTCTTCTGTGTCACTGTTTCTGCTTTGTAAATAAGATCGTCTATACCAATTTTATCAGATTCCACATGTATGGATTAATATACGATATTTGTTTTTCTCTTTCTGACTTCACTCTGTATGACAGTCTCTAGGTCCATCCATGTCTCTACAGATAACCCAGTTTCATTCCTTTTTATGACTGAGTAATATTCCATTGTATATGTACCACATCTTCTTTATCCATTCCTCTGTTGATGGACATTGAGGTTGCTTCCATGTCCTGGCTATTGTAATAGTGCTGTAATGAACATTGGGGTCCATGTGTCTTTTCAAATTGTTTTTCTCTGGATATATGCTGAGGAGTGGGATTGCTAGATCATATGATATCTCTATTTTTAGTTTTCTAAGGAACCTCCATACTATAGCTAGATATAGATGTATAGATATTTAGATATAAACATTTAGAATGATATATAAATTCTATAATTTATGTTTTACCTGATCTTTATAATTTATAAATTTTGTGCTTAGAAATATTCAGTATCTTGTTTCACTGATTTTTAAAGAAAAGGTTTAAGAATGCTGAACAATTTTTAAATAAAAAACTGTTCAGTGTGATACAAAACAAGTACCAAAATAGCAGTATTGTCATTTTGCTCCAGGATTGTGGTCTCTACTCTGAGTTCCCCACATCTTTTTTAAATTTATAGAACCCAGTGCAGCCCTGATTGGTGGTCAATCTGCTGATACTTTTAGATATTTACACTCTATTTTTGTTAGTTAAGTCCTGAGTTATTACTAGCTTTCTTAGGGATAGCATTCTTTTGCTAATTCATTTTTAGACTTTAGCCCAGTACTTTTCTCCCAAATCTTTATCTGCCACTTGTGTTGCAGACTCACTTGTGTAGAGATTATTTTTCACCTAGGTAAATTATCCTGCTCATAACCCTATTAAACCTTATCTGTTTTCTCTCTCTATTGCCCAGTCATCCAGGTCAATAGGAAGTCATATCCTGCTCTTCAGATTGCCTGTTACTGTAATATAATTGACAGTTTTAATAAGCATAGATCAGGTTCATTATTTAAGTATATTTTTAGCATTAATAAAAATGTGGGGCTAATTTCTGTAGCACATTATTTAGTGTGCATCTTTCAGATGAAAGCAAATCATTGACAACTTTTCATTTTAGACGGCTCCCAGAAGATGGTAAGAAAATAAAAAGCTTCAATTGAAGCTTCATCTTCACTAAGAAAATGTAATAAAGACAGCATATATTACAACTCTTACTTTACCATTACTAATGTTCTTGACTGCAGAAATCATGTGTTACTTACTTTGGATCAGAACTGGATTGAGCCTGGCAATATCCAGGTTGGTGAGGTGGGATTTTACAGAGGTGTCCAGCTATTCCCTTGTATTATTTATGTGCCAGCCTCACACAGTGTTGATTGAATATGCTTTAATCCTCTGTATCTATGGGCACAGCACAGTGCTTTGCAGACAGTACATACTCAATAAATACTTGTTGAATTGAATTCTGTACGAATTTATAGTTCACTATTTTATTATAGAAGAAAATATTATTAGTTCAGAAGTGTTTTAAAAATGAAATATTTTTATCAAAGAAGTACATGGGTATAGTTAAAAGTTTCAAATGCTATTGAAAAACCTAAAATGGAAAACAGCAGTGCCCTACCTTCTCCCCATCTTTCTGTCTCTGTCCACAGGCAGCTGCCCTCAGCTCTTCCGGCTGGTTTTCCTTGACCTTTCCTCCAGATTTATGAATAACATATGTATGCTGTTATTTCTTGATTTACCAGTTTTAGACATTATCTTAATGCCTAACTATGGAACTGAACACTTAGCTTTCCCACATCAACTTCCCTTTGCCTTTCCATCCTTTACAGTGAAATCATGAATTGGGGTTAAACTAATGGTTAGTTTTAACATTTCTCCCTCCCTCTTCCTTCCTTCCCTCCCTCTTCCTTCCTTCCTTCCCTCCTTCCTCCCTCCCTCCCTCCCTTCCTTCCTCCCTTCCTGTCTAACTATCCATCTACCTACCTCCCTATGTACCTATCTATAAGTTTACTGCTGAGTCATGTAGTATATGATGATGGTCACCTCTGCTTTCTTGTATAATCTTTTCTTTTTATGGTTGATAATCACCTGATTTTTAATTTGCCCATTCTTCTGTAGAGGCAAAACACTGTTATGTTTTCCCAGAGCCGCCAACATTTCTGCCACACATCTATCAGTAAATTTATTGCATGTTCAAACTCAGTAGTTCCTTTTTATTTCTCATAGTTTTTTTTTTCTGGAGTGTTTCATATTTTACTGTATTTTAGACAGAATGCTTCCTTAGACCTACTGACATCTTAAGAGACTTCTCTTTCCTCTTCTCTTCTTTTGGAATCTCCTATTTTCTAGACCCCTTGTCCTCCCTTTTTCTCTGAATTCCTCTCTTGTTTGGTTGGAGCATATCTTGCAGTAGCTTCCTGAGTAAAAGTTCATTCATGGGGTATACATTTTTCAAGCTCTTGCATGTCTGAAAATATCTTCACTAGATTGATAATCCATATAGACTTCCAGGTTAAAAATTGTTTACCCTTAGAATTTTGAAGACATTGTCCCATTGTCTTTTTTTTTTTTTTCCTTTGGCCACGTGGCACAGCATGCGGGAGCCCTGACCAAGGATCACACCTGTGTCCCCTGCAGTGGAAAAGCGGAGTCTTAACCACTTGACCACCAGGGAAGTCCCTATCCCATTGTGTTTTATGTTGCTGTGTTCCTGTTGACAAATCTCATACTAGTCTTATCCTTTGAAGTGGCCTATTTTTGGTTTGTTTTTACGCCTTCTAGAACTTTTACCTCCAGAAGCTTTGTCTCTGGAAGCTTTACTCTGAATCATAATGTGTGTATTCCCCTTTCCCCCCTCTCCAATGTATTGAGCTGTGTACGTGATGAGCCATACCAACAGAAGATTCACGTTCTTAAGTCTGAAAATTTTTATCTCTGTCATAATTTTTTCTCCCATTTTCTTTTTTCTTTCTAGAACTCTAATTAGTTATATGTCAGCTTTTTTTGGACAGAATGCCTGCTTTTCCTTCCTGTTTCCATATTATTGTCTCTTTGTTCTAGTTTCTGGGGGATGTCTTGCAGCTTTTAAAAATTTGAGCTCTCATGTGCTTAATTTTAAAAAATATTTTCTTGTTCATTGACTTCCTTTATCAGAGCATCCTGTACTTGTTTCATGAGTATAGTATCTTCTCTTATTTCGACGAGAGTATTAATTATGGCAAGTTTTCTTTTGTTCCCTGGAATGTTTTTATTTCTGCTGGGCTCCTTTTTTCTTTTTGCTTGCTTTAGCCTCTCCTTTTCATCCTGGACTTTTTTTTTAGCTTGGAGGGGCCTAGTAAATAATACCTGTTTCCTCTCCCAAATTTGGAACCAACTGAGAAATAAACTTAAGAAACACACTGATGGAGATAAATTATAGATAAATTACTGAATTGAAGGATATGACTTTTTAGATCTATGGTGGGTTTTCTTCTACATATACCCAGAATTGAATTTAGCCCCTGAATGACAGCCAGAGCAGGACATCTGCAGATCAACCCTGACTGGGCAGGGCCCTCACTGCATTGCAGAGAGTGTGTATCCTAAGAACTTGCTAGCTCAGATGAAAGTTGGAGAGGAAAGGTTTAATCAGAACGTGCCTAGTTTCTTCTCCAGACTAGCTCAGTGAGTGATGGGAGGGAAAGGGGAGCCAGAAGCATTACTGAATCAAAGTCCTTACATGTCTAAACATAAGACCATGTAAATGCAGAGTCCCTTCTCCCCTCAGTACCTTTCTTTAGATGTCTAGTGATTTTTTTTTCTGTCTGTCCTAAGTGGGAAATTTTATGTCTCACTCTAATGTAATATCTGGCAAACTTCAAGAGTGGTGGAGTAGCTATTCAACATTTTGGTTGTGAGCTCCTATCCTTAATTCCACTGTAATGTCAGTATCAAGCTCTTTTCTCTGGGGGCATTCAGTTTTTGAAAAGGAGAATCCTTTAATCTTTTCAGTGGGGCAGTTGTAGCTGCTAGCTTTCTGGCCCTAGGGTTGGAGTCTGACCTTTCAGGACTGTAGACTCTTATTTAATCTCTTAGGTGTAACTCCAGCATCAGTACCACCTTTTAATGTTCCTGACATTCTGCAGTCTGAGACTCCTTTTCTATTCCTACCCCAAAAATGAGAGCAGAGTCATCTGGCTTGAGGGCTGGAGGCTAGATACATCCATGTGTGCCTAGTCTTGTTTTAGCTCAGGACCTTCCTGATACCTCTGCAGGCACCCAACTTAACCCTTCCTCTGCTCTGCAAACTCTCAGTTACCACTCCAGCATTATCTTATCTTCCAAAATTTGTTGAAAACTGTCACTATTTATTGTTTCTTCTTTTGTTGTCCTCTTTTATTCCTCTGTTGTGATTTTAAGTTTTGGGTGGGAGAAGAAATAGATGGAAATGACCAAACCACCACATTTAACTGAAAGCCTTATGGGTTTTATTTTCACATAAACACCAACATAAGGCTGTTCTTCATGCTCTGCAGTGTATTCCTGAAAACTTCCGTAAACCTGCCTTTACCGTTGATCACCTTTTAGTGTTAACAAGTTGCTGTATTTCTGTTTATCTCACATAACTGGAAATTCTACCGTTACCTTCAAATGGGACTAAATTGAAAACAGGCCTACCCAGGAATGTTGATTTGCTGGAGAGATTCATTTGTTTGACTTTAGAAAATATTTCCCATAAAAGACTAGTAGATGAGCTCGCAAGGCTTTAAAATGACAATTATTTTTAATCATATTGATTTGTTGTCTTACAGAAAGGAGAAAGTTAGCAAAGCAGCCAGAAGTACTTTCTGTGGATGAACTCAAAAATCTATTAATACTAACAAGGGAATGCTTTTTTGATCATTTTGATGCTATTGTCCCTAAAACAAGTCTAATAGAGACAGACAATACCTCCAATATGTTAAATGGTAAGTTTTCTGTTACTTTAAACATTAGTTCTTTTTTGTGTGTGGCATTTATGATGGTTATTTATTATTAAAACTAATAAAATATATCAGTCAAATAAAAATCTATCATAAATTTTAATAGTGATATATATTTGTATATACAAGTATGTATGTATATATAATAAGCTGTATTTTTCATCATTTAAGCAGTAGAAATTCTCTGATAATTTCTTTCTTTAAGCATGTTCAGTATAATTGTTTCTGAGCAGAGGGAGAAACACTTTAAGGTGATTCCCTTTACAACTGTTACTATGCTACTAGAATGAATGGATTTCTATTAAGCTATGTTTTCATAAGATTAAAAAAAGAAACTACTCAGTAAATTTAATATAGTTAAAACTACATATAATAAGATGCTCCACATTTGCCATTTATTATAGCAGGAACAGTACCAAACTTCTACTGAGAGAGCAGGAAATAATTTCTATATTAACTTGCATTTCTTTCTATTTTCCTGGTTTCCATTCTTGTGATGAATTTGAATAGAGTGAAGCTTTTCAAGATCTAACAAAGAAGCATTTGAAGATTGCCTGGCATTTTAAAAGTACAGGATAATTTTTTTGTTTTTATTCTATGAGAATCATTTTTATTCGTACATTAATAAGAAAATGACCAAAGAATCAAGTTAATAATAATGTTTGTTGAGTGCCTTTTCTCTGTTTGATGCCATGAAGGCACACAAAGAAGTAAAAATTTGGGTCCTTGGCTTTCTACAGGCTTATGATCTGTTTGGAAAACAAAATATAAATACAGCATCTAGTGCCATGTTTAAGGGCCCAGGCTTCTGGAGATAGACTGCCAGGGTTTAAATCTCAGCTTTGTCACTTGTTAGCTGTATGCCTTTGGGCAGGTTATTTAACCTCTCCATATCTCTGTTTCCTCATGTTTCAAATGGGGATGATAGTATTACCCAGTTACTAGGGTTATTAGGATTAACTGAGTTGATACATGTAAAACACTTAGAACACAATCAGTGCCAAAAAGTTGTTACCTGTTGTTTGTATTTTCATTATCACTATTTTTAATATCAGTACCAAAGTTAAATAGTGTGTAGTAACCTGAAAGATGTTGGAGACAGTATAAGGTTACTTGTAAGTGCAAGATATGCTCAGTGAGTGAGAGAGCATGGCTTCTTGGTTACAGCATGGGCTCTGGAGCAATACTAACAAGGCTGAATCCCAGCTCTGTACCTTACTCCTGTCTTTTAAATCATCTCTAGATTACTTATAATACCTAATACAATGTAAATAGTTATAAATACAATGTAAATACCAAGGAAATAGTTGCCAGCACACACCAAATTCAAGTTTTGCTTTTTGGAACATTCTGGAATTTTTTTCGCCCAAATATTTTCTATCCATGGTTGCTTGAATCTGTGGATGCGGAACTCGTGGATGCAGAGGGTCAACTGTACACCTACATGCAAATTACAGCAAAAGAAGCAGCAAGGGCAATTATATTTCATATTCTGACCCATTATTCGCAACCATGCACAGTAGGAGTTATTAGCAATTGTTAGGGTTATTGATCTGTTTTTTTTTTTCTTTTTCTTTTTTGTGAAAACTCTAGCATGTGTAACAAATGAGAGTCAGTAAATACCATTTTATTTACTCTTTGCCATAACTTGCTAAAGACTTTCATAATGCCAAATGTGACATCTGAACTCAAAAAACAGTGTCCTTTACCTGGGACTGTTGGGGAACATAAACACTGCATAAATGACTTTTCTGGATAATGCTATAAGATCACAATTTTCTGATTTCAAATACTTTAATAAGAATCTTCTAGTGTATGTTTATAATTCTTGCCCTATTAATAAGCACAATCTACCAATTATAACCTTTTTTGGTGATTCTTTCATATTTTGAAATGTAAGACTATCGTGGCCTGTATTCATTAGCCACATATTGTTATCTGAAATATTACTTTCCTTTTTGTTTGCTGTGATTTGTGATTTTGTAGGGCAGTTGTTTTTTTTGCAGTATGCAGGCCTCTCACTGTTGTGGCCTCTCCCATTGCAGAGCACAGACTCCGGATGCGCAAGCTCAGCGGCCATGGCTCACGGGCCCAGCCGCTCCACGGCACGTGGGATCTTCCCAGACCGGGGCACGAACCCGTGTCCCCTGCGTCAGCAGGCGGACTCTCAACCACTGCGCCACCAGGGAAGCCCTGTAGGGCAGTTTTGAGTCCTTACTTCCCTTTTGTATCACTTCCATTTCTTTGTTTCTCCTGTAAAGTAAAACACTGTTTTAAAATGAAGTGGTAGGGCTTCTCCAGTGGTCCAGTGGCTAAGACTCTGTGCTCCCAATGCAGGGGGCCTGGGTTCGATCCCAGGTCAGGGAACTAGATCCCACATGCCACAACTAAGAGTTTGCATGCTGCAACTAAGACCCAGTGTAGCCAAATAAATAAATATTTTTTTTAATAAATAAAAATAAATAAATAAAATGAAGCAGTGTATTTGGTTTCTCAGAGGCTCCTTTTGTGCTTTTTGGTTGTCAGCATGGCTCAGTGTCCTGCTTGCCACATAAATAAAATATTGTATTTCATTTTATTGTAAGAATTATATTAAGTTATTCCCCAAAAGACATAATACATATGAATGTTTGCCTATCCATTCCTTAATATTTAGCCTGTGTCGCTTATATTTATGTAGATTGTATAGTCAAAGTTAGTAATTAATTATATTGTAATATTTAGGAATAATGTTAACTTTTATTTAAAATGGCTTGTATTCTTTTGTGAACACAGCCTGTAACTGTTCAGAACTGCTAATGATTTTTTTCTTTATACTTTCTTGAAAAGCCATGCCAACATTATAAAGTAGATTATTTCATCATAAAGCTCATTATTCTATAAAATAGTATTTCACCACCCTTATTAAGAAATGGGAAGTGCTATATTTGGATGGTGTTTGGTTGGGGCAGTCCAGTATAGGCATTAAAAATATTTTAAGCTATTTGACTAAATAGTTTAATAAGTAAAGGAAAAATAGTATGCAGTTGGCTTCTGTTTTCATTTATGATTAATTTTTTTCTTTTTTGTTCAAAAATTTCTTGCCAAATCATTATCACTTTGTAAGACCCCAAAGTATAAAATGGGTATTTTTGTCAGGGTTGATGGTTAGTCAAATAGTTAATGTCTAGTAATTTTCAGTCAATTTATTAGTGTGTAATAGTTCAAACAATTTAAAACACTAGATAGTTTTTGAATCCAAAATGTAGTACAGTCAGTAATTTTGCCAGTGTTAAAACAGCTGGGATGTACTCATAATTTATAATGAGACTGAAAGGTGTCCCTGTATGTTTTTGATGAGAATTGCAGTGTTATCAACAATCTCAGTGTTAGTTCATTGCAGCATACTGGCTGGAAAGATAAGCACACCCTTACATATAATATTTTATTAGTGGTAAAATAACATTTAACGTTAGCGATTTACTTGAAAATGTGTATGTTAAGGCATCTTACACTAATACATAGTGAGAATTATTTCTAAAGTAACCTTTACCTGCAAACATCATAAGTTATTTATGGTATTACTGTACTTTTGAGAATGAGGTAATCTCTCTCTCTTTTTTTTTAATATAAATTTATTTATTTAATTATTTATTTTTGGCTGCATTGGGTCTTCGTTGCTGCGCGCAGGCATTCTCTAGTTGCAGCGAGCGGGGGCTACTCTTCGTTGAGGTGTGTGGGCTTCTCATTGCAGTGGCTTCTCTTGTTGCGGAGCACAGCCTATAGGCACACGGGCTTCAGTAGTTGTGGCACGCGGGCTCAGTAGTTGTGGCTCACGGGCTGTAGAGCGCAGGCTCAGTAGTTGTGGCGCATGGGCTTAGTTGCTCTGCAGCATGTGTGATCTTCCTGGACCAGGGCTCGAACCTGTGTTCCCTGCATTGGCAGGCAGATTCTTAACCACTGCGCCACAAGAGAAGTCCGGTAATCTCTTCTAAAGATATGAATTTCTCAGGATACTGGTGATAATTCCTCTTTGTAGTATGGAAATCACATAATATATCCAGTATATTCTCCACAGAGTTGTCTCCTTTCCATTTAGAACTAATTTCACAAAAATAACAAAGTTATGCTTTCATTCCATATGAGTTTTTACAGGGCTAATTCATCTTCTGAATTCTAGCTCATAACTTTTATTATGAGGAGATAGTAAAATAAAGCTTAATACTGATTTTTTTTTCATTTCCAAAAAACTTTTCTATGGTATTTTGCACAGTTCAGGCCATCAGAGGTATCCTTAATAAATGCCTGAGGTAAGTACTATACAATTAATCCAATTTGCCTTTATCCACATGCACATGTGCACACACACACACGATGTATGTATGTATCTACATACATTGTTATATAACAAAATTCAGTATGTTAATACCTTTCAGTACTTACATATTTCTCTTCAGATTTCAATCCAGTGGAACCTATTTCTTCAAGTCTAGTGGAAACCAACCCTCTGGAGTGGCCAGAAAGGCATGTTCTTCAAAATTTGGAAACTTTTGAAAAAGCTAAACAAAAAATGAGGTAATATTTAAGTAGTTCAATATTTTTTAATGACTTTTTAAATCTTAATCCTTGTATTTATGAGATATTAGTAGTTTATGGTTTTATTATAAAAGAAATATATGCTTACTATAAATCCATAGATAGATAGAACACTACAGAGTAGTGTGTCCACGAAATGCTCTTTTTCTTCTACCTTCTACTTGTACTTTCTAGGTGTACATAATCACAGTTAACATTTTAGTGGATGGCTTTCCAGACCATCTTCCATAGATACACACAGGTATATGAATATGTAAGAAAAATTTAAACAATACAGGAACATGTAAAATGAAGTAAAAGTACTCTTCTTCTTTGAGCTATTTTAAACTCTTCCTGTTTTACATTTTTTATGTTTGTATAGTATCTATTAACTATCTCTAAGAGGCAGAGTTTATTTTTGTTTTGTTTTTGGTTCAATACATAGTCGACACTCAGTACATAATTGTTGAGTGGTAGAATAATGGAATAAAGAGAAGGAATTTGGCTCTCTTGCATTGCCCTCCTCCAACCCACTTCCCCCAAATCACATTTTTATCTTTAGATCCTCTGCTGATAACATTTGTGACTTGCTCTAACAACATTTTGTTCATAGATGTCAACAAATTTATTGAGTACCAACTACGTGTCAGGCTCTCCTCTTAGAGGAGTAACCAGACAAGTAAATATAATACTTATAAATTACTCTATGTGTAATGAATGAAACAAAGGGACTGAAGGAGAGTAATTTTACTTGCTGTGGGCATGGAGAGATGAGGTGGATGGTCAGGGATGGCTCCCTGAGGAGGTACATTGGAGCTGAGACTTAATGGATAAATGGGTGAAGCACATTCAGTCACACAGGACCTTATAGGTTTTCATACAGACTCTGGAGTATATTGTAAGTGCATTGGTAAGCTTTTGATGGATTTTAGACCAAAGAGTGACGTGATCTGATTTTGCAAAATAACTTTTACTCTTTCGTGGCGAATAGATTGTAGGAGGAGGATACTAGGAACAGACAGATCAGTTGGATGGCTTTTTCTGTAGGCTGAGAGATAACTTTGATTTCTAACTAGAGTAGTAGTGGAGAACAAGTTTGGGATATATTTTGGTGCTTAGCTGGGAAAAAAACCTTCCTGTGATGGACTGGATGTGGAGGACAGGGAAAGAGAGGCATCCAAGACAGTTTAGATTTCTGGCTTGAACAGCATGTGAGTGGTGTTCTCACTTACGGTTTGGGGAAGATTGGTGAGAAGTTGGATTAAGGACAGATTTGGGGAGAAAAATCGAGAGTTCTGCTTTAAGGATGCTAAGTTTGCTCTATGGCTTATGCAAGTGGACATGTTAGGTGGATCGGAGGAGAAATCTGGAAGTCAGTTTTGAGTTATCATTAAAAGGGTTTTTCTAAATACATGCTATTGGATGAGATCACTTGGTGAGACCATGTAGAAAAAGGAAAGAGGGCTTAAGACCATTCCTTGAAGGTCTCTAACGTTTATAGGTCAGGAGGAAAATGACAATCTAGAAAGAATATTGAGAAAAGGACAGGTTACCCATAAAAGAACTTGCATTTCTTGCCCGTGATTATTTATTTTTTTCTAAATGTCTATTTATTTGTTTTTGTTTTTGGTTGTAGTGGGTCTTTGTTGCTGTGTGCAGGCTTTCTCTAGTAGTGGTGAGTGGGGGCTGCTCTTCACTGCGGTGCACGGGCTTCTCATTGTCGTGGCTTCTCTTGTTGCAGAGCACACGCTCTGGGCGCAGGGGCTTCCGTAGTCGCGGCAATGGGTTCTAGAGCACAGGCTCAGTAGCTGTAGTACACAGGCTCAGTAGTTGTGGCTCGTGGGCTCCAGAGCGCAGGCTCAGTAGTTGTGGCGCACGGGCTTAGTTGCTCCGTGGCATGTGGGCTCTTCCAGGACCAGGGCTCGAACCTGTGTCCCCTGCATTGGCAGGCAGGTTCTTAACCACTGCGCCACCAGGAAAACCCACCCGTGAACTTTAGATTGTATATTTTAACTTCCCATTATGAAAGGGGAGGAAATTAACATCTCTACTTCTCTTCACCTTTTATCCTTTTTCTTCCTCTGGCACCTTATGTTATTTGCAATAGACAATTTTTTTTTTCTTGAAGTCATTTTTCTTGCACCTCTCTAACTTGCTACTCTGATTTGGACTGACCCTTTCTACCTGCACAACTGTTATCCTGGTATTTCTTTTGAATACATGTCTAGATTAGAACTGCATTTTCTTGGATCTCGTATCTTAATGAGAAGTCTGATGCGACATGGATTTTTGTTCCTTAATAGGTATTTTACCCTGTCTGGAACTTTTAGAATTTTCTATTTTCCATAATGTTCTGAAATTACATGAGGCCATCATGCTGTGAACTATTCTGGTCTCAAGCCTTTTGTCTTTTTTTCAGCTCTGGGAGAAGCGAGAATTCTACCATTGAACCACCAATGCCTTACGACTATGGGAAATATTCTTCTATTATTTCTTTAATAGTATTCTTCCTTCTGTTTTCTTTTTTTTTCTTTCTTCTCTGTAATATCTGTTTTAACTAATTTTAGATGTCCTGGATTGATCTTTCATTCAAATTTGATTCTTCTCTCAGTAATCCATCTCCATCTTTTCTGCTCTACATCCTAGGATATTTCCTTGACCTTTACTTTCATCTTTTCTATTAAATTTTTGGCAGCCATTTTAAAAATTCCTAATAATTCTTTTTTGTTATCTACCCTTTTTTTTTCATAGCTACCTGTTCTTTTAATAATGAGAATTGAGAAGATACTATAAGGATATTAATTGGAATTTTCTTTTAGCTTGTTTTATCTGTTCCTTAAATGATCCTTTCAATCTGTTTTATTTGCTCCTCTGGTGTTTTTCTCTTAGGTGTAGTTCTTTAGTGTCTGGTGGCCCTTGATTGTTCATAGCTAAGAATTTAGTACTAGGCTATGTTATATTGGTAGTTGCATACATTTTCTCTCTATGTGTAGTCCTGTTCCCTACCTGCTCACACCTGAATTAATGCTGGGGGAGGGGAGATATAGGGCACCCGGGGGTATCAAAAGGCAGGTAGCCTTGGTCCTTTACCCATAGCTAAAATAAGGGGGCTTTATTCTGGGGGCTCCACCACTAACAGTAGGACAGGCACATAGTTCTGGATTTCATAGTTTCGGTTTTTGACTTGGAGGTAAAAGCGTCTGGATAAGATGTGGTGTGGGAGGGTCGTGCTAGAACAAGAGTTCTGGTAGAGTTCTGAAAATATGTCACCTGATTTCTGCCCATTGCCATTCCAAGCTCAAGTTTAGAGTCCCTCTGTGGCTTTGTGGGATGGAAAAAAGAAGACATGTTCTACCTTTTTTGTAGGTTTCTCTCTAATTCTTGTTGAGGCTCTTGTTCTAGTTTATTCCTAGGCCCGTGAGCCATGGCCACTGAGCCTGCGCGTCCAGAGCCTGTGCTCCTCAACGGGAGAGGCCACAACAGTTTGTTTTAGTTAAGTAGTAGCATTGTTGACATGGTAACTGCAAGTTTTACTGTGACCTACAGATTTTTAAAAATATACTTTGATACTAAGTGATTTGCAGTGACTTTATTTTCTTTCTTAAATGTGTAGATCTTCAATTTTTTTGTGTGTATTTTTCTGGTTTCTGCTCATAGCAGCTTTTCCTGACCATGGTGAATTCTAATCCACTTTTAATAAATCTACATAACATTTTTTTTCTCAGAACTGGTTCATTACCTCGTTCATCTGAACAGTTACTGGGACACAAAGAGGGTCCACGGGATTCAGTCACATTATTGGATGCTAAAGAATTGCTGAAATTCTTTACCTCAGATGGATTACCAATTGGAGATCTTCAACCTTTACAGATTCAAAAAGGGTAAATTATAAACTTACAATTTCAACTAATTTTTAAGGACTCATTTAAAAAACACATTGCATCTCATTTCTCCAGTTAATTGATGCTCTGTGACACTTTGACAAATTCTACAAGTTTGAGCCCAGCATTTATCAATTGGCCTTAATCCTCACATTTTACCTTAGCCAAATGTCCTGCTGTTTTGTAGTATTGAATATAAGGGAAACAGGAATAATAAAAGCAACCTCAGCATATTTCTCTTAGAAATCAGCTTTTACTTTGTATACAGATGGCAATACTTTTTAAGAAAAAATTGTAATTTGACTTGCAAATATTTTTAAAAATTCTCTTTTCTGTATCACTCTCTAGTTTTGGTTTTGCCACTACTTACCGTGACACTGTCAGTTATGTCTAATAGCAAAAAGGACAGCCTTTCAACTGAAGAGAATGGGGAAGTGTAATAAAAATGCTTTCAAAACTATACCATTACCAAGGAAGAACTCAGTGTCTACATGAATAATTTACAACTAATTTGACTTCCAAGACAACTTCCACTAAGTTACTAATTAATTCTGGATGTTACTGAAGTTTACTTAATTACAGATAAAATTATGGCATCATATACTTGTGAGATTTGAATAATTTGTTCACTACCCCAATTTCTTTTTTCTAATCCATTATTCTGAGAACCTTCCAAAGGACTTTAAAAATTATAGAACATTTTGATTACTTTTTCAAAGCTTGTTTTGGCAAATATTGAATTTAAGGGTTAATTTTGGAAAGGATTTATTTGAAGATAGTTATCTCTCAAAACTAATGTTAGAGCATATTGCCTTCACGTGTGTGTTCACTAAAGAGAGAGAGATGGGGAGCAACTTTGAAAACATGAGGATCTTAATAATTTGGAGTCTTAATGACTTAATGATCTTAATGACATAAAAATAGTGTGATTTTAGAGTAATTTTCTTTTTCTCATAGCTTTGAGAGATTGATAATCTTTTTTTGTGGGAGTCAAGAAAGGGAAGAACTATGTACACATTTTCATCTGTTTAGTTATTGGATTACTGTCCTTCCAAATCATTAAGCGTGAACTGGCAGAGTCAGATGGGTTTGCCAAAACTGATTATGTAGGTTGTACTCTTTTTGACCAGAATGTCTTTCTAGCTGCAATGTCTAGGGGAGATGCTATTAATTCTTTCTGTAGTTTACCAGTGATTTATTTAGGGAAGTTTGCTATAATTCCTTGATGTTAGTAAAGAACTGTGTCATTATCAAATATATCTTCTATTAAAATTAAAGTTGAAGGATGAGCTTTCATGGTAATGAATCAAGGACCTGCAGACTTTTATTAAATGTCTACCCATGCAAGGAACCACCCGAAATGCAATATTAAGTTAAACAAAGTACAGGGGTGACTCCTATATATACACCAGAGGAATATTAAACATTGACAAAATGCATATGTATTACAGTGTTTCCTTTAGAAAGAACAAGGTGTGAGTAAAATTAAACAAAGATAGAGCTGCTGAGAGAGATTAAAATAAGAAATGGAAGACAACATGGCAAAGGAAAGAAGTAAAATGCTAGGTACCTAAATAGTTCTATATTACAAAATTATTCACTTTAATAATTAGTCATCAAAATACTGGGATCAGTGCAATTTATTCATGTTACTTTATTCAGAACTGTTTAAATGGATGCATTGAATATAAATTCTGGTTTTTGGGATTCATTAACTTGCATATGTCTTAGATTTTAATGTAATAATTTCAAGTGGTTATCTTAGTACTCGAGATAATTTTTAATTTTTGGTGGCATATGGGCAGTTTTCATTACTAAAGCCAAGGGGGGAAAATGTGATAGCCAATTTATTCATGGTACTCTACTACCTACTTGTTTTTATGTATACCATTTCGAAGTCTTCTGAATTCAAGCCCCTGGTATTTCATTCTGCCTATTAACTGTGTAAAGACCACTTGTATAATTCTCCCATTCCCATCTAACCTGTTCTGAGCTCTAGGACCATGATTCAGTTCATTAGAACAGTACCTCCCAACTCAGGCAGAGAAGGAGAGCACTTATTAGAACAACTAGGAGAGCTTAACCTAATTGTAGCAGCCTTCTTCCTGAGATTTTGATGTAGCCCTGCAGGTCTGGGTGTGGAGGGGTAGAGCATGAATATTTTATGTAAGCTCACCACATGATTAGTTCCAACATACCTGCTGATTGGAAACTTACTTCCGAAGAAGAAATGAAATCAGCAGTTAGTCTTTTTATCCTCTGATATTTAAAAGGTCACTGATTCTTAAAGTAGGTGTCAAAATGACTACATTCCCAGGCAAAGAAAAATCTGGATTCCCCATGTGGTTATAGGAGGAAGTAAATACTTCTTTTGTCACTAAAGATTGGAGTTTGACTTTATTCCCCTGGAAAAAAGAATTTAGCTAAATTCATAAACATTTTCCTATACCAAGAAAAAAATATTCTTCAGGAATAATGCTGTTTCTTGAACTTCCACTAGAAATCATTTTCTATTCTTGATTTAACCATTTCTCAGAATAGTTTTGTGAAGTAAGTAGTATGGTAACTTCCGAAACTTGGGACACAGAAAATGTAAGTGACAAAACCCATAGGCTTAACCTCACTTCATTTCCTTCTTTGTCCCATATGAGATCCAGTTATAGAGAAGGAAGATCAGATTTCCTTCTTTAGACAGTTTCTTGAACTTTCTCTTTGTTACTAAAGAAACTTTAAATACAAATGAAAAACTTTTTGTTTCAGGGAAAAGACTTTTGTCCTGACACCAGAACTTAGTCCTCGGAAACTTCAGGGCTTACCTTTTGAAAAAGCCTCAGTATGTCATTATCATGGAATTGAGTGAGTTTTTTATTTTCACTTTACTCTTCTGTGTGTTGTTGATGTAGCTTATCTTAGGTGAGTGTGAAGAGTGACTGTAATAAAATGATATAAATTAGGGTAGAGAAGCAAAGAGAAAGTATGTCAAAAAACTAAGCAGTACATACACAAATAATTTGCCTTCTGTTGGATAAAAGTTATTTGATGATTAGTCAGTTTTACATTTAAACATCCTATTATTAGTTACTAGATATTTTAGTCAAAATCATTTTAGTCCCTACATTGCAAATGTGTATTTATACTACTGGTCACATTAATATTCCCTGGTCATTGTAATTGCTCAGAAACTATTAGATAAAATGCATTCTCATTTGCAACATGTTAATTATGTGTACATTTTTATGGAATTTTAATTGACCAGATGAATGAAATTTCAAAGGATTCTCTTGCTTAGAGGTATTAGGAGTTCTGGAGGTCATGTGCACATCTACCATTTTCACCAGGACAAGAAATGGAATGATGGAGATGATGTATTTTAGGTTAAATTTGCAAGGCCTTAGTGACAACAGGTCATTCTAGGAATGTTTAGTTTCTTGTTATGCTTAAATAAGATTTATTTTATTTAAAGAATATGTAAAGTTATGTCAAATTTGATACTAGAAGCAAAAAATTTTTGGTTACTTTATTTTTGAGCATCAAAATTAAACTCCCCGTTAAAGTCAGGTGCAAGAAAAAGATACCTGCTCTGACCAATTTTTTCTTTTTAATCATTTTTCTGTATGTTCTAGCCAATCAGTTAAAATAAGGAAAACTAAAGAGTTTAAAAGAGTTACATGTAGTAAAACGGATACCAAAAGGTTTTTTTGTGTTTGTTTTTTGTTTTGCAGAGAAGAGACCTGAAAGACTTAGAAGTAGTAGAATTTGTAAGGTGGCCAGTTATAAAATACATATAAAAGACACAAGTTTTCCTTTAAACTAGCCATGTCCAGTTTTTAACAGGATGAAAATGATCCCATTCAAAATAGCAGATAAAATCATAAATATCAGAAGTATTCTTGTAAGAAATGTAGAATGGGAAAATTTACAAATAATATGTATTAGGGGACATAAAAGCAATGTTGATTACTTAGGGGAAACATGCCTTTTTTCTCTGTGGGAAGATCCTGTGTTATAAAGGTGTTAATTCTCCTAAAATCAGTGTAAACATTTAATACAGTTCTTGTCAACTTTGAACCTTTTGATGAAATAATTCTATAATTTATCTGGTAAGAAGTCTCCTCTCTTTTGTTTAAAGAATGAGATAAATTGTATCATATTACTGGAAAATTTTTTTATAAAGCTATTGTAATTACAATGTGGGGCTGGACCTAAGTAGAAATTCCAAGGAAAAAGCAAGAATACATGATAATTTGATCTGATAGAAAAATAATTTCAAATCAGAGGGCAAAAGAAAAATATTCCATAGATAGTAGTGAGAATGTTGATTAAGTATTCAAATAAAAATAAATCCATTTGAAATGATTCTTTGTTCACGCCAAATATCAAAATAAATCACAGATATATTAAGAATTAAAAGTGGGAAAACTGTGAAAGTAAAGAACTAGCATAAAATGTAGGGGAAAATCTGTTCTAGCAGAGGAAGAAATCAAAAAAGAGTGATAGATTTGTCCTAATTTTTAAAACAGCAATGTCAGTTATCAACAGAAACAAGATTAAAAGTATGGATTAAGCTGAGGAAAATATTTTTTGAACATAAATGAGAAGGTAAATTTTCTTTATAATTAAAGAATGCTTACAAATCAATAAGAAAATGAGATAAATGCCCCTATGGAAGAGTTTGCAACATCTTAAACCATTTGTTGTTTGTTTTTTTTATATAACTTTATTTATTTTATTTTTGGGTGTGTTGGGTCTTCGTTTCTGTGTGAGGGCTTTCTAGTTGCGGCGAGCAGGGGCCACTCTTCATCGCGGTGCGCGGGCTTCTCACTGTCGCGGCCTCTCTCGTTGCGGAGCAAGGCTCCAGACAGGCTCAGTATTTGTGGCTCACAGGCCCAGTCGCTCCTCGGCATGTGGGATCCTCCCAGACCAGGGCTCAAACCCATGTCCTCTGCATCGGCAAGCAGACTCTCAACCACTGCGCCACCAGGGAAGCCCCAAACCATTTGTTTTTGAAACAGGAAATAAATATGGCCAATACACATGAAGAGTTGTTTTCTTCACCAGTCAGCTTTTTAAATTTACATTAAGAATGTAAATTGAAACAACAGTGAGAATCCTTTTCACCCATAAAATCATGGTGGAGGTAAAGGGACATGAATAAGCCAGCTTGGAGTATAAATTGTTACAACCTGTCTGGGGGGCTGCTCGGTAATCTACCAAAAGCCATGCAGTTGTTTATAATATCAGATTGATTAACTTCACTTAATGATAAAATTAGCGTTTACACTGAAAGTTATTAGGCAAGGGTATTTTTCACAGTGTTATTTAAAATAAGAAACATTGGAAATAATGTCTAACTGTAGGAGGTTGGTTAAATAAATTATAGTGCATCCATAAAATAAAATTCTGTGCAGCCACCAGAATGGTTAAAATAAAAGACCGATAAGTGTTGACAAGGGTATGGAACAATCAGAACCCTTGAACATTTTTGGTGGAAGTACAACATGATTTATCTACTTCAGAAGAGGATCTGGCAGGTTCTTATAAAACTGAACATACTCAGACCCCCTGACTCAGCATTTCTAATAGTCACTTTCCTAAGAGAAATGAAAACCTTACACCACAAAAAGACTGGTAAAAGAACCCACAGAACAGTTTTATTCATAATACCCACAACCTGGAAATAGCCTTAGGTGTACATCAATGGGAGAGTAGATAAATTAACTGGTATGTATATACAAAGCAGTACTACTCAATAATAATAAGGAACAACGTATGTATACATGCAACAACATTGAACTTCTGTCTGTCTGAGTGTGAAAAAAACAGTTGAAATAAGAATTTGAGGACTTTAAAAAGTGAAGTTGCCTGCCCTTATAAGCAAATAAACAAATTTAGCCGTGACTCCATTTTCCTTATTGTAAATTTAATCTGGGGCCATTGAGTTCAAACTAAGAAAGTTGCAGGAGGTGAGCACAGTGAATCCAGAAACATGCTTTTTTTCAGGATTTGGGTTTATAGTGTGAGGGCCTATTCACATTAAATGTAGATTATGTTTCTACTCGAAGCAAAGTTCTAGTGAAATTTCAAAGTAAATATGACACTGCAAAGAAAGTTCTCTCTTCTTACATTGCCGTGAGCCTTTGGAATCCTTCAGCTTTTCCTCTACTCAAACATAAGGAATATTTGGAAGAAATATATAAACTGCTCAAGTACAGATCAATGTTTACTTAAGGCAAAATGAAATCTATCCACAGTTGACTTGTTTTTCACTTCTCTCTCCTGTCCTGGAGTGTAAGATACCATTGATTGTAAGATGCACCATTTTCTTTAACAACAAATTGAATTCCACTGTCAAACTGTGAGAGTCAGTTGGCCACACCAGCCTCCTGTTGCTCTGAACTTTCTTTCATGTATTCCAAGAGATTTGGCAGTTTTTCTGGCTTTCGTCGGCATTGCTTGGTGTGTGCTAGGCAGTATCTTGCCTATTTTGTAGTTATAGGACAATGATAGCTTCATCTTCTGATAGGTATTTTTCTTTCTTTGGACACATAAAGCATTTGGTTATTGTTTTGCAAGAAAATGTGGAAGTGTACTCATTCATCCAACAGTAAATATTTACTTCACTATTACCAAATACGCATCCTCCTACTCTGTTTCTGTTCCTTTCTTATTTACAAAGTCACTTTTTGTTTTGATGCCAAATCATAGTAAAATCACTTTGAAGACATTTTAAATGACAATTGAAGCCAATATGCACAGTGCACATAATTCAGTTGGAGGCATGCCATTATGAACAGCTGTGATTAAGAGATGTTAAAACTGGAAGGAAAAAATCTGCATCTTAGAGTCAAAATCTTAGAGTAGAAAAAAATACGCATGTGGAGTCAAACTATGCATTATTTTTCTCTGAAAAATTTCTTGTAAGCCAATCAGTAATTACATTTCCTCTCTCCTAGAACTTTTCCTTAACATTTATGGTTCTTAGTGGTATTCTAGATTCTGTCAGTCGCCCAGGATAGAAACAGGACTCATCAGTAATCCTTAGGGTTGGGGCTGATTTTTAATGAAATGTGTTTTATTAAACAACAGACTAGAGAAAGAATGTTAGAGAATTGAGAGACCTAGGTTCTAGTCACTCTTCTGCCACCAGTTAACAGTATAACTTAGGAGCTCATTTTTCCCTCCTGTTAAATTAAACTGTTGGTTTATATCAGAGATTTTTCAGTCCTAGCTGCACTTTAGAATCACCTAGGTAGCTTTAAAAAAAAAATGTCCAAGACTGATTCCAACCCCAGACCAATTAACTCAGAAACTCTGGGCATCAGTATTTCATAAAAACTCTTCAAATGATTCTAATGTTCAGCCGTGGGTTGACCCCTGAGTAAGATGACCCTTACACTTTACCTGAGAGATAGCATACTAGATTGGTTCAAGTCAGACTCTGAAGTCACCAACCTGGGTCTGAATCCTGGCTGAGCTACATATCATCAGCATACCATAAGATTTGCTGTGGTAGAAAATAAAACCACTGATGATGATGATGGTGATGATAATAGCAGCAACATACATTTATTGACTGCTTTGCTTGCATGTTCCAGGCACTGTTTCTGAGTGCTTTCGTGTACCCATTCATGATCCTCACCATAGCTCTTTGAGATAACTGCTATGAATCTCACCTTGCAGAAAAGGCAGCAGTAGCATAGATAAAATTAAGTAGTTTGGCCATGTTCACACAGTGGTAGAGCTAGATTTAAATCCAGGGAGTCTGGCTCTCTAGTCTATACTCTTAGAAATCAAATATGTGTCACAAGAGAAAGAGAAAACCTCCGTCAGGCAATCAGGTTGGGGTAATGATACACTCCTTGAGGTTGAACTAAAAGCTTATAGACCCAAAGTTCTGACTCTAAGGAACTTCTTAGAATTTTACAAGTAAAGAGGGCAGGTAACAGAAAAAGGTTTTAATGTTTAAAGTCCTATCATCGTATATGTGAAACTGTTTCCTTGATGTAGAAGGGGAGAATGTGAAGGGTATTCCAGGGTCACACATCTCATTGGTGATTTTCTTGATATGCTTATTTGTTGTACTTAACAACATGGGATTTCTTTTTTTTTTAAGCCTTATCAAAGCATTTATTTATTTATTATTTTAATTTATTTTTTGGCTGCATTAGGTCTTAGTTTTGGCTCGCGGGATCTTTCGTTGCAGCGCAGGCTCTTTGTTGCGGCGCACGGGCTTCTCCCTAGTTGTTGCGTGCAGGCTCTAGGGTGCGTGGGCTCTGTAGTTTGCCACATGTGGGCTCTCTAGTTGAGGTGCGAGCTCAGTAGTTGTGGCTCGCGGGTTTAGTTGCCCTGCAGCATGTGGGATCTTAGTTCCCTTACCAGGGATAGAACCCGCATCCTCTGCATTGTAAGGCGGATTCTTTACCACTGGACCACCAGGGAAGTCCCTAAGATGGGATTTCTTTAAGTCCAGAAGCATTCACTGAGCAAACATCTCATTGATGTCTTAAATCAGATTTAGCTAGAAAGCAAACGCACACACAGCCAAAGTGTTTGAAGGAAAATTTGTCAATCAGTCAGTAAGGTGGAAATGATTTTCAAAGGGAAATTTCAAAGTGTTCTGAGCTGTGTTTGGTGAGCCAGTTTAGAATGCCTTTATACCCTGTTAATCTTTGTGTTGAAAATAAACTTGTTTTTTCTAACAGAAGTTAGCATTTCACGTCATTACATATCAGCCATGCTGAGGAATCAGAGGTTGGTAGAGATTTAAAAAGTATCAAAACAGCACCTGTATTATTTTGAAAATAAGCCAGAGGATTAACTTAATCTGTTGCCCAGAAACAGTCAAAGAGGAATCAGATTGTACTTCAAATTTTTAAAATCTTTTGCCATGTTGTGTAGCAGGCTGGAAAAAACTGAACTTGTGAGGGAAGTTGGCCGTTCACTCAACCTTCCAACGATTATTAGGAAGTTTAGTAAGAGCTTTTTAAGTACATGTTTTGCTTTTCCCTAATTGGCAGGGAAAAGCCCATGGCTGCCATGGAGTCTTTGATTTTAAAGATCTTTCTCTTGTTTAGATATTGCTTGGATGACCGAAAAGCATTAGAAAGAGACGGGGGATTTTCAGAACTTCAGTCTCGTCTTATTCGTTATGAAACTCAAACTACATGCACCAGAGAAAGTTTTCCAGTACCTACCGTACTGAGCCCTCTTCCGTCTCCAGCAGTTTTGTCAGAGCCCGGAAGTGTCCCTGATGGAGAAGCTTTACAAAATGAACTCCGGACTGAAGTCTCCCGAGTAAAAAGGAGATCAAAAGATCTGAACTGCCTTTATCCCCCCAAAAGGTGGTATATTAAGTACATAAAGATAGTATCTTGACAGAAAGTATTTTAGTCCGAGGGTAATTGAATTAATCTTTCAGATTTTTAAGTTGCTTTCTGTGCAGATTTTAATGTAATTCGTTCATACCAGGAATTGTGTTTGTATTGTGAGCAGTTGATGATTATGCTTATAAGTTATACAAAGAAATGACTTGGAAAAAACACATTGTTTCTTGCTTTATATGCTAATATACAGCCCATCAGCACAATGGGTTGTAAAGCTTTTAAGCCATGGAACACTGGCGATTTTATCCAATAGATTAAGCAGCTGAGCTGCTCTTTTGAAGAGGATGTTTAGGGATGCATTTTTTCTGTTAGCTCTCTTCTCACTGTTTCCTACCTACATTGGCCCCTTAAACAAGGGGTTTCATGAGGTATCATTTTTGATTGAACCTGGGCTATGGCAGTGAAAGCGAGGAGTCCTAACCACTGGACCACCAGGAAATTCCCATGAAGTACCGTTTTTGTTTGTTTGTTTGTTTTGTTTTAAACTTTAAAAAAAAATATTTTTTAAATTAATTAATTTATTTATTTTTGGCTGTGTTGGGTCTTCGTTTCTGTGCGAGGGCTTTCTCTAGTTGCGGCAAGTGGGGGCCACTCTTCATCGCTGTGCGCGGGACTCTCACTGTCGCGGCCTCTCTTATTGCGGAGCACAGGCTCCAGACGCGCAGGCTCAGTAGTTGTGGCTTACGGGCCTAGCCGCTCCGTGGCATGTGGGTCCTCCCAGACCAGGGCTCGAACCCGTGTCCCCTGCATTGGCAGGCGGACTCCCAACCACTGCGCCACCAGGAAAGCCCTGAGGTACCTTTTTAAAACAACTTGTTTCATATAAAATATAGCTTTAAAGCCTACATAATAATATATTAAAAATGAGATCTTTCTAGCTACTTTATTTGCTGGCTAAATAAAATATCCAAATACCTGAACAGAAATTAGAAGCTTATGAGATAAACACTCTAATTTCTGTTGAATTTATATATCTTTAGAACCTTTGTCAAATTTAGGTCTTTGACACCTAAAACAAACCGTAAATTCTTATTATATGTAAATCTTTCAAAAAGTATCAAATATCTTAAAGTGAAACTTTCAAATCTTCTTTTAAAGAGTGAAAATTATTAGAATACTTTTTCCCTAATGGGGAATAACTAAATTATTTTCATGAGGACTTTACAGGTTCATGGTACTTTTTACACGCGATAAAGCTAAAAAGCAAATCCATTAACATTTAGGATACTGTATTTTGTAATAATATTTTTTATTTCTGACTGTGACTGATAGATATGTGATGTGTTCCAGACAAGAAAGTACACTGTGGCCTCTAGGTTAACAGAATTGAAAAATATGAGACCCTATCTTGTAACAGGAAATTTAAACATTTTAGAAAGATTGAAACAAGAACTACTTTTATAGTTTTATTTCTGTTTGTTTTGCACAGGTAGTTGCATAGCTACAACAAGCATGATTATTATGGTTTCTTCATCAAAATTATCTTAACAGAAAAGTATAAGTACTTGACAGATGAGTACTGGATCTATAAATAGCATTGCCTGGAGTGCCATCCCTGATTTATGTGAGAAATTGTAAATTAACGGGGAGGGTGACAGAAATGTTGCTAGTTGCTTTTCCTATTAGCTTTTAATATTAGCTGAAATCCTAGAATGTTATTCATTGCCTTCCGTGTTCTAGTCACTCATTTGAAGAACTAAGGGAGCAACTGTATAATATGATGTTGACTGCTTATTTTAGGCAGTAATAGCAAGAAATTGTGTTTGCTTTTCTTGGGTTTATATGTCAATGGTTATGGTTGTAACATTTAAGACGGAAAATGGACTTCGTTGTTGATTCACTTAATCTGCATTTTTATATTTTCCCCCTCATTAGACTTGTGAAATCTGAAAGTTCAGATTCTCTTCTTTCTCAGAGAAGTGGCATTACTAATCATCATCATCATGCAGTGACATCCATAAAGCCACGGGCAGAGAGATCATTATCTGTGACTTGTCCATCTCTTCCAGTTCTTAGCAATGAAACTCCCAAAGTCACTACAAATGCCAGTTCAGGTCAAAAAAGTGTGCATGAATCAAAAACATCAAGGCCCACTAAGGAATCAAGATCACAGAAACACACACGGGTAAAGATTTATTTCCTGACTCTCTTAGTTCTGCACGGGAAGAAATTTCTTCATTTGATTCGTTTTAAACGTTTGTCTAAAAATTTTATGAATGAAATGAAATGGTATCTGTAATTTACTTTAAAATAATTCAGGGGAGTTCCCTGGTGGCCTAGTGGTTAGGATTCTGGGCTTTCACTTCCTTGCCTGGATTCAGTTCCTGGTCCGGGAACTGAGATCCTGCAAGCTGTGCGCTGTGGCCAAAAAAAATGGAGGAAAAAAAAATTCAGTGCAAGAAGGATAATGGAGGCATATAAGTGAAACAGAAAGAGCCACAAATGGATCCTTCTTGAAACTGGTAGTAGATATATCGAGATGAGGATTTGTTACAAATATTCTCTTTACAATGTTTGAAATTTTCCATAATAAAAAATAAGTACACACCTGTATATCCCTGCTGTGTGTACCTTTTACACTCAGATTTTGATTCAGAACTCAGGATGTGAATTCCTCTCTTCAGACACTGTAGTCCTCTCTTCCTGACAGATAGCCTGCGACACGTGTGATTGTGTCACTGTTTCAGATCTCCTTTCTTCTCGATGCTTTTGTCTTAATGAGCTTATCTATCTTTAGCATAGCTACATGGTTCTGTGATTCACAGAACTCAACTCTAAAGCTGAAATAATATGTTTGTACCTTTTCCAAGACAAATTAGTTGTGTACTATGTTCTGTTCAAGATATTGAAAGAAGTAGTTACTGAAACCCTGAAGAAACACAGGATTACTGAGGCTCACGAATGTTTCACGGCTTGCAGCCAACGTCTCTTTGAGATCTCCAAGTTCTATCTAAAGGTACAGTGTCTTCTCTACTGATTGCAAAATCGAGGTCAAGTTCTAATGTTCCTATTTGACACAAGATAATATTGACTGAGTATTTTTAAGTATTAATAAGCTATCACTGATTGCTTATTACCAAATTTTTTTAATGGAGGTAGAAAAATTGGAGTCAAAAATTTGATATTTGATTTATTTGATTTTAGTTCTCAGATATAGAAAACTACACTTTAACTGGTATCCTCAGTGTTTCCCTAACAAGCCTTTGACTTAAGTTCATAATAAGCTTCCACTTACTTTATTCAACTTATTCAAGTAATTTTAGTACATAGTGAAACTACTGGAGGGCGTATCGAAGCACCCAGCTTCTAATTTTGGATCCATTATCAGCTTGTTGTAAGACATTGGACAGATCGGCCATTCAGATGACAATTTTGTAAAACTTAGATGGTGTTAGATTAGTTCCAGTTTTCAGAGTTTCTGACTTGAATCACAATTTTATATGGGTTCCTGATTAAAACTGCAGATGGACCGCATGCATTCGATTCCCTTCCCTTCTAAAATCTCTCAAGAAAGACAGTATTGAAAGTACAAAAACTAAGAAAAGAGGAAAGGAGAAATGTAGAAGTGTTGTCATACATTGTTGAACCAAAAAAAACAAACACCAAACACATGGAAGCGTGATGTAACAGAGTAGAAGAAGTGACAGCCTAAATGTCTGCCTGGGGATACCTGTGAGAGCCAAGCCAGTTCAACAGACACGGTCTCTGACCTGCTCAGGTCTTGGAGACACCAAGTATCATGGAAAGCAGGGGCAAGGTGCCGGGTGAAAAAAAAGAGGAGTTAAATAAAGATCTGCAGAGTGAACTGGGGAGCCTTCAGTTTGCTCTGCATGCTTTTCCCCCACAACGTTAACTACAGATAAGTATATTATACATAGTTTTATCCTCACCCCCCTGCCCCACCCCTGCGACAATGCAGGAAATAGTCTCTGGAGAAAAAAGGATTGGAGGCCACGGTAAAAAGTCCACCTGGCCCCTTACTCCCCTACCTTGTAAAGATACCAATGAACAAGCTCTGTACAGACAGAGCTTCCAGTAAGATTTGTATTACCTCAGTTTAAAATATGACTGGACAGTCGAGAGTTAGCATACTTTTGAGGAAAGCTTCTAATACAGCAGATGCCAAAACATGAAGGAACAAAGTGAACTATGAAGGAGCAGAAAGCTCAAGAAAACTTCATAAAAAACTATACTGTCTCAGAGAGAAGATAATTGGGTGCACAAAACTGGAATGGGATGCTGCTTCCAAAAACTGTAGAACGTGAAAGCTCCTTAAGTTTAGAAATAAGATCAAATCAGGAGAATAGAAAGGCTTAACAGTTGAGATTAAGAAATTTACCAGAAATTAGAATTAATGACAAAATTAAGGATAAAAACATTAAACACAGGATAAGAAAATGGGGGAATTAATCCAAAAGATCCAATATGCTAATAATAGGAGTTTCAAAAATAGAGACTAGAGGAGGGAAAACTCAAAAATATAACAAAATTTTCTAGACCTGAAGGACGCACTCCTCCTGCTGGAAAGGGCACACAGCTTGTCCAGCCTAGTGGATGACAGTTCTACAAGCCACATCACTGTGGAATGTCACATCTCCTGGGACAGAGAGAATATTTCCTAAAAGCTTCCCAGGAGAGAAAGTAGTTTACATATAAAGAATCAATAAGAGCGGCATTGGATTTTTCTACAGTAACATTGTGTGCCAGAAGAGAGTAGAAGAGTATCTTCAAATTCTGAAGGAAAGTGATTTACCTAGTATTTTATACCTGGTCTAGAAGTCAGTCAGGTATGAAGATTCAGTACAGATACTTTCAGTCATGGAAGGTCTGAAAAATTCTGTCATTTGTGTACCCTTTTGACGAATCTGTGAGAAGATGAAATTCAATAGAACAAGGGACTGAATCAAGAAATAAAAGAAAAACTAACCTAGACTGGGAAAGATAAGTCCCAATGGGACCAGGCTGAGGGAGCAATTGGACCAAATTGGAGCAGGCTATGGGAGAAGGATCTCCAGTTTAAAAAAATACAATTAAGGGGCCTCCCTGGTGGCGCAGTGGTTGAGAGTCCGCCTGCCGATGCAGGGGATACGGGTTCGTGCCCCGGTCCGGGAGGATCCCATGTGCCGCGGAGCGGCTGGGCCCGTGGGCCATGGCCGCTGAGCCTGCGCGTCCGGAGCCTGTGCTCCGCAACGGGAGAGGCCACAGCAGTGAGAGGCCCGCATACCGCAAAAAAAAAAAAAAAAAAAAAAAAAAAAAAATACAATTAAGAAAACAAAAGCAAAAATGAAAAGCTGAAGTGAGAGATTATCCAGTATCCCTGAGTGTTTGAAGAACTTTGCTGTACATTTAATCAGTCTTTCACAGCATTGTGGGGTGGGGGTGGGATTACACACATGGAAAGCTAAGCAAACGTAGTTCAACTACAGGATAAACAAAGCAGATGAAAGAGAAATTATAACCATTATACATTACTTAGCTCAGGATTGAACTATATTTGCTTAGGTATAAAATGCAAACACTGACTATTTACTAATCAAAAAATTGTGGTGCAGCTGTTACTGAGAGGAAGAGAAGGGAGGTGGGAGGATTCAGAGATCTGAATCCAGGATAACAGCAATCACTGTCTAGAACTGTTAAATCACGAAATAACAGTATAAGCTTATTATTTAGAAACATGAAGGTATAAATAAGAGAAAGAGCTGAAAGAATTCAAAGTGACTACTTCAATGGAACATAGCTTGGAAGTGCAGCGGAGGATTCCTTTTTTTTTTAATACAATTGGATTTTTAAATTTTTATAATATAATTTGATATAGTCATTACATTTTTACAAGTCAGAGATTTCAGTTTTATTTCCTATGTCATTCCCTCTTTGTGGTGGAATGAAATAGCCAAAAAGAAGAGAGAGGAAAAAAAGTTGTTTTATCTAAAAAATAAATATAAACTGTATATTCATTTCCTGAGTAATGAAGTTAATGTGGCCACTCATAGTTGAGGATGGGGCTTAGGTTTGGTCAGTGCCATTGAGTATTTGAGATTAGAGTGGCATGGATTTATGTATATATGGATGTATTTTGGCTAGAGTACTTTGACCTTTCAGGATGGAACTAAATTATAATCTGTTACTTTGATTTTTTTGTAGTATCTCCCTCTTCACGTTGATACTTACAGAATGATTTAGGATCATCTCAAGTTTATTTAATAATGACTTGTTCTCTGTAATTTAGTGTGCAGATTTAAACTGCTGTATTTTGTTATGTTTAGGATCTTAAAACTTCAAGGGGTCTATTTGAAGAAATGAAGAAAACAGCAAGCAACAATGTTGTACAGGTACATAAATTGTTCCCAAGAAACTACATTCAATTAAATTGCTATTTTATTGCAGGCTAGTAGCTATGATGCTGTAATATATGCAGTAAGAATTAGTGAGTGGTCTTTTCAACTTTGTCCCTATGACCACTCTTTAAAATAGTTAATAATAGACTTATGCAAGCAGAATCTTTAGTAGTATTTAAGAGATTTCTCTGTTAACAAAAGAGCTTCTAAACTGATGTTAAGAAAGAAACAGGAAAAAAAAAGAGCTGGAAAAATTAATCCATTTCGATTAGCTATTTTCAAAGTTTAGTTTAATTTCTTTTTAGTGATGCTTTGAAAGTACATTTTCAAATAAAGGTGAGAAAATAGAGTAGACCCTTCATTTTGTCCAGTGAGAACACTATTGTATTCTGCAGCAGAAGTTCAGCAAAAAGTGTTCTCGAGCAAGAAAATAAAATGTGGGTTTTTTTTCCATTTACAAATTCATGATCTAACATGTAATATGTATACACAAATGCAAAGAAACACATAAAATTTTAAAAAATAATTTTAAAAGAGAATATCCTTGGGCTCACTCACTGTTCAACCTGGGAAATAAAATATTGTGGGGACCTTGGAAACCCCCAAAGAATCCCTTCCCCACCATATCCCACTGCATCACCTCTGGAGGTAACCGCTCTACTGATTTTTTGTGTGTGTGATAATCATTTCCTTAGTTTTTTTTTTTTAATTGAAGTATAGTTGATGTATAATATTATGTAAGTTACAGGTGTACAATATAGTGATTCACAATTTTTAAAGGTTATACTCCATTTTTAATTATTATAAAATCTTGGCTCTATTCCCTGTGTTGTACAATATATCCTTGTAGCTTATTTTATACATAAGAGTTTGTACTTCTTAATCTCATATTCCTATATTGCCCCTTCCCCTTTCCCTGTCCCCACTGGTAACTGCTAGTAAAATGTATTTTCAAGATAATATATATTTTAAGATTTTGACAGGTTATTTTTTGCTTTACATTTTGTACCATACTCTTTTGAAGTTTTAACAATATCTTTTTCTATCACTTGTGTTTCCAATAGAAATGTACCATAATCATATTTTTTTCACTCCCTAGGTGATTGAATGGGTATTAGAAAAGACAAGCAAGAAATAACACAGAATCATTCTCTTTGGATAATTATAAATTGGACAGAGCTATTATTTACTTTTTCCTTCCATAGTTTGAAAATTACAAACAAATTTAAAACTTTATTCAAAGAATTGATATTACATCTCTAAAGAATGTCATAAATATCCTATATTTATATAGTTTTGAGGTTGCTCATTTAATGTATTTTTAACTATATACTTATAGTTTTACTATATTTTAATTTTTTAAGTTAATATTTTTATATATGTTTACAAATTTTACTCTTGGTTATTTAATTAGTCCAATAAATAGAAAAAGATATTTCTTTACTTCTTGGTAAATGTCTTTGTTGTTAGGCCTATTTAAATTAATGAGTCTTAAGTAAGACATTGCCAGTGGTTTTTCTCTTGTGTTCCAATAAGCATGATTTATTGGACGGCCCCTGATTTAGAAAATATTGGCAAGAAAATTCACACAGTTAGCCATGTTCCCTTACCCCTGCCCTAGAGCCACCACTGTTGAGCTATTCATGTTTACTTGGGATCAAAAATGAAGAAAGAGCAAAACTTATGAAAATAAGACACAGTGAAAATGACTAAGTACAGACTCCCAGAAAAGAAATATCTTTTCCCATGGCAGAAAATCTGGAAAATGTGGAAAATACAAAAAAGAGTGGAAAAAAATTCTAACATTGTTTTTGTCTATAGGTAACCACTGTTAATATTTTTAAACATTATGCTTAAAATATTTTCAAAATTGGTGTCATACATGTGTGTGTTTGTGTACGTGTGTTTATATGTGTGATGTGTGTGTATATGTATATTAATTTATAGCCTGCTTTTCACTTAACAGTGTGATATAACTTAATGATATCTCCCTCGTCCTTGCATCTGGGCTGGCAGTGTGACTTGCTTTGACTGGTAGAATATGGTATAAATGACATGGTGTGAGCTAGAACCTAGGCTTTTGGAGTCTGTCTCCCTCGTCCTTGCATCTGGGCTGGCAGTGTGACTTGCTTTGACTGGTAGAATATGGTATAAATGACATGGTGTGAGCTAGAACCTAGGCTTTTGGAGTCTGTCTCCCTCGTCCTTGCATCTGGGCTGGCAGTGTGACTTGCTTTGACTGGTAGAATATGGTATAAATGACATGGTGTGAGCTAGAAACTAGGCTTTTGGAGTCTGTCTCCCTCGTCCTTGCATCTGGGCTGGCAGTGTGACTTGCTTTGACTGGTAGAATATGGTATAAATGACATGGTGTGAGCTAGAACCTAGGCTTTTGGAGTCTGTCTCCCTCGTCCTTGCATCTGGGCTGGCAGTGTGACTTGCTTTGACTGGTAGAATATGGTATAAATGACATGGTGTGAGCTAGAAACTAGGCTTTTGGAGTCTGTCTCCCTCGTCCTTGCATCTGGGCTGGCAGTGTGACTTGCTTTGACTGGTAGAATATGGTATAAATGACATGGTGTGAGCTAGAACCTAGGCTTTTGGAGTCTGTCTCCCTCGTCCTTGCATCTGGGCTGGCAGTGTGACTTGCTTTGACTGGTAGAATATGGTATAAATGACATGGTGTGAGCTAGAACCTAGGCTTTTGGAGTCTGTCTCCCTCGTCCTTGCATCTGGGCTGGCAGTGTGACTTGCTTTGACTGGTAGAATATGGTATAAATGACATGGTGTGAGCTAGAAACTAGGCTTTTGGAGTCTGTCTCCCTCGTCCTTGCATCTGGGCTGGCAGTGTGACTTGCTTTGACTGGTAGAATATGGTATAAATGACATGGTGTGAGCTAGAACCTAGGCTTTTGGAGTCTGTCTCCCTCGTCCTTGCATCTGGGCTGGCAGTGTGACTTGCTTTGACTGGTAGAATATGGTATAAATGACATGGTGTGAGCTAGAAACTAGGCTTTTGGAGTCTGTCTCCCTCGTCCTTGCATCTGGGCTGGCAGTGTGACTTGCTTTGACTGGTAGAATATGGTATAAATGACATGGTGTGAGCTAGAACCTAGGCTTTTGGAGTCTGTCTCCCTCGTCCTTGCATCTGGGCTGGCAGTGTGACTTGCTTTGACTGGTAGAATATGGTATAAATGACATGGTGTGAGCTAGAAACTAGGCTTTTGGAGTCTGTCTCCCTCGTCCTTGCATCTGGGCTGGCAGTGTGACTTGCTTTGACTGGTAGAATATGGTATAAATGACATGGTGTGAGCTAGAACCTAGGCTTTTGGAGTCTGTCTCCCTCGTCCTTGCATCTGGGCTGGCAGTGTGACTTGCTTTGACTGGTAGAATATGGTATAAATGACATGGTGTGAGCTAGAACCTAGGCTTTTGGAGTCTGTCTCCCTCGTCCTTGCATCTGGGCTGGCAGTGTGACTTGCTTTGACTGGTAGAATATGGTATAAATGACATGGTGTGAGCTAGGACCTAGGCTTTGAGCATCTTGCAGCTTCCGGTTTGCTCCTGTAGAACCTGATAGTGTCATCCTCCTGCACCCCTTTCCCCACCCCGGCCCCATCATTGTGACAATAGCACTAGCACAGCCTTCCAAGTGCCCCGCAGAACCGTTGTTCTTGAAAACCACTTCTTTTTAAAGAACAAATGGACTATATATCTACATATCTATATCTATATCTATATCTGCATTTTGCAGAACTTGCATTTAGAAATTTTGTCCATATTAGATGGACCATTCTTTGTAACAGCTGCAGAATATTCTGATGCATCGGTGAGCCATGATTTATTTAGCTCTAGCGACGGTCACGTTGACCTTTTCAGCTTCTTGTTACGCATGTTGCTGCAAAGATGATCTTTATACATTAGTCTTTGTGCACTTCTGTAATATATCTGTAGGACAAATTCCCATAAGTCAAAAGGTACATGTATTTGTAAATTTTTATAGATATTGCAAAATTGCCCTCCAAATTATTGCCAAATATATACCTACTAATGGGTGTATAAATGCCTGTTTTCCCATCATTTCCCACCACTAAGTACTGTGGAAGCTTTAATCTTGGCCAATTGGTTCTTTAAAGATAAAAATGAGGAAGTTTAAATATCCTATTTAAAGCCATTTTCAGATCATTTTACATTACCTAGGAGCCCCCAGCCTTGATTTGTCTTTTATACAGGACACTCACGTGTCCTGTATAAAGATTGGACTTTCAGTGTTTTCTAGAGTAGAACAGGGTGATGACGAAATTGACACAGACGTTAAGTTTTGGCTCTACGAGTGTAAGAACTTTCTAACAACTCTAGCCATCCGGCAATGGGGTGGCCAGCCTCAGGAGATAAGGAGCCTCCTCCCCATAGCTGAAAATTTTCAATTTCAGGTGGAATGAACAAGTACGATGGATTGAAGAGATTCCTGAATTTAGTGGCATATGCTACAAGGTCAGTGTTTCTCAAAACGTAGTACTTGGATTATAGTGTATGTGGTGGTGGTACAGATTTTTCCAAAAGTTATAATTGGTGTACATTCATTTTTATATGTATACACCATGTTGCTATATTACTAGTATATTCCATATCCTAAAATATCAATACTAAGGTAGTATTGCTAAAATTATAGGTAAACTTTGAGCAATAATGTGCTTGATGACCTCTGAAGTCTCTTCAAAACAGATTCTACAGTTCTAAATCTCAATACTACTAAATTTTCAAATAGTAAAAGACTTCTCAACCCCAGCCTGTTACATTTATTACAAGTAACTTAGACACGAACCAAGTTCTACAGAGAATTTGAGTATTTGGAGCTTGGTGTACAGGTAAAATCCCATGAAAATTTAGTTAAAATAAGAGTTGAAAGCCCTAAGCCCCAGGTGAAGACCCATCCTGGAACTCTATACACAAAAACACACAAAAAAATTGCTAGTGGCATCATCCCCCCACCTCCACCCACTAGCACCTTTCAAGGCCAGTCTTGGAGGCACAGACTAACAGGATGTGTCTTTACACTCCCATATCCCTCTGTGGCTATTAGGAAACCACCAGCCAGCCCACCATATTCAGAGATGAATATTTATTTAATTCATATATCAATTTTACATGATATCCATAGTGCTATAAACATAGGCACATTTTTTTTTTTAAACCCATGGTACATTCAAAAATTACTCCCTTACCCCAGTCTACTCCAATCCCCTCAAGATAGAGTATTTGTAACAGGGGCCAGAAAGGCCCTGCTCATTAATTTCAGAAGAATCCTTCTGCCCATTAAGACCTCCTTCTGACTTCAACCAATCAGGGTCAACAAGCATCTGGATAAAGAAACATGCATTTTTCAGCATTTTAATTCATCAATTGATAGAATTAATGAAATGTCTCTGCCTGAGTGTTTTTTTGAATAGGTTTATAGTTTTGTTCCTCCTACTTAATTCAAGTCAGAAAAAAAAATTGATAGCAAACTTCCTGTTGGCTTTCTTTAAATTCCAATGGGATGGTTTAAAGATATGTCACCACACCAAAGGGCTCACCTAATCACATCTAACAAATGGGCAGCTTCCCACAAAATATAGATTAAGACATCATTCATTGGTGTTGGTTTGCCCCTAAAAGGACAGACATTGTGAGTTTAATAATTCATCAATTCAAATAAGAAACAGATAGAGCACAGAGGGAACTGGACAAAAACAAACCCCCCAGAATCACTCAGTTGATTTGCTAACCATACTCACGCACGATCCAGATGTATGAGTTTGTGTTATTCACAACATTCATAACACACATCAACAAGATTAAATCCACAGTGTAAACTTATAACCTGTTGAATTCAGAATGAGAAAAAAATGAGTATTTAAATTGATTCATCATAGCCACTGTGATATGATACAGTTTAACTCTGAGGAAGAAAAATGATTTATATACACAATTCTCTTAGTAAAATTTTCTATTTCTTGCTAATAACACATTTTAATTCAGAAAATGCATTAACTTTATTCAAATATATTTTTCTAAAATATAAATATTTAAATTAAACTTTTATAAACACAGAGAATGTAGTTTCTGTTGACCCGCATCCAGATATTAATCAGTCCAAAACTCAAGTGATGAAGAAATATTTGTAATTATGATCATTTTGCCTATAAATATATAATAGGATCTCTGCAACTAAATTGTGAATAATTAACTCACACTTCATGTAGTACTGAGCACCTTAGATTACACATTGTTGAATTAAGCTATTGGCATTAATATATGTATTTTAATATGTTATTTACAATACACAAGTATAATTCTCTCGTATAACAACATTCCAGTGATTTTGAAAATATAATGAAAGAGTACGTTACAATTTACAATTCATCAAAGCTTTCCTACAGTATTCGGGCTGGGACTTCACTCTTTAGCATTTTAAAATAGGAAACAAAGCAAAATCAGTGTCCTAAAGCTGTGTTTTCCAAAATGTTTTTTTGTTTTGTTTTGTGTGTGTGTGTTTTAACACTAGCTTCACAAGATGCTCCTTTAGAGAGGAGTTCTGTAGGTAAGCGTTAGGAACGGCACACAGGATGCCCCCCCTTGCAGAATCGCAATGTGCAATAAAGTCTTTGAGGAGGCCTGCAATCATGAAATCTGTTTAACATTTTTTAACTCAGTATTGAACATTTTTGATGACCAATCCCTTTAATTGCCCCCCGACAAAACACCAGTCAATCAATGCCCCCTGGAACTTGTATTACACGTTACTTGCATTACTTTGGGGAAACACTGATCTAAAATAAAATGCTGATCTAAAGTAAAACTCAAGAAACACATGTATCTGAGTGAACAAAATCACATTCTTTTAAAAGTTATACTTTTTAAAGCTCTTTGCATAGGTATTTGCTAAAATACGGTTCTGAAAAATAACACACAAACCTAACCTGGAACATTTGTCTATGTAAAACTCTAGGGGAGAGAACGGTTACAAATACAGAAATTCTAGAGCTAATTTTCAAGATTTGAGAAAAGCGACTTTAAATCAAATAATAGGTGTGTTTTCCGTGAATTTGTTTTGAAAGATAAAAAGCAAAAGTGTTAAATCAGTAATATGCTGTACGATGTCTGAAAATATTCTTGTACAAAAATATCAGGTCATTATATTATTTCCCTGGAATTCCAAAAGAGCTGTTGGTGGGTTTGATGGGTTTGATTATAACATTGGCTCTCTATGTAAAACCCAGCATTAACCCGAATCATATAAGGTTGCTCTATTACTTGTTTGAAAATGCATGCATACAAGCACAGGCAGAAACAAGGGCCAATAAATTGCTCAGTACTTCCACTGAAAACCACAAAATGGGGAAAATTAGTTAACCCCCACATGAATTATTTATATATATATATATATATATATATATATATATATATATATATATATATATCTCCATTGACAATCTTTTAAAAAAATCCATAATTTGCTTTTATAAATAAAGCTATAAGTCATGGCTCTTAGATAGCAGACCTTGAGTATGAGTGTAGTCCCAGAATTAATCATCTTTCATGCACACGACTCCTCAGCAAAGCTTTGCAATTTAAGCAGTCTACTTTGGCTCAGAATCCACCAGCTTACAGCTCAGATCAGTATCTGATGCTTTATTTAATTCCCACTCATCATATGCTAATAAGAACACTTCAGAATCATTCTACATCATTGAAAGATAATTCATTAAGAAAAAGTAAGAGCTGTTTCACACTTAAATAAAAGGTGGGTTTCCATTTGAAGTACTTTTCTTTCCTTACCAGCGAAAGTCAACTCAATTAGAAATAGGAAATAAAGCACAATAAAACAACGGGTCCTTATTACTGGGGTGGAGAGGGCAGAGGTGAAAAATGTCAATTTCTCATCTATACAGCCCTTGCTTACCTGGGTGAACCAGTTGCCTAGAAACTGGTATGATTAAGATCTGCACATGCTGTTCTAATGTTCGTGTCCTTGACTGTCATTATTTAAAAGCTATGCTGTGTATTTCCAATCAGCCTCACCTCTTTACCCTTTTACTGTTCTAAAAAAACAGTTTTATTCTGATAGTCCTTGTGGAATTTTTCTGAAGGTACCCTTTATAGTTGCTGAAATTGACAGAGGAGTCTGGGACTGTTACACGGACTCTTGGGATCTCAAGCTGACAGTGGCATGCTACATCTGGTGCGTCACTGCAAATGGTGTCTGATATGACACTTCTCGGTGGCATCGCAGCCCTCCTTTTCTCAAAGGCAATTCGCTCCTCTGTTCAGGCCACCAACCCCAGCCTTGTAATCTTAGCTGACAGGAAGGAATGAATGATGAAAACAATCGGCTTGGGGCAGGAATGAAGGTCCAGTTGCTGAAATTCAAAAAGAAGAGAATATGAAAGATTTTCAACTAATGCTTGATACAAAATAGTCATTTACACATCAAACAGATCTGTGCACTTCCTGCTTTTAAGCGTTAACTGGAGCAATTGTGTTTTTAAATCCTTGCCCCCCAGTGAGATAAAAAAATAACTCTTTGAACTTACTCCTTACATCTCGTATATCTTTTTTTCCAAAATAAGTTCTGTGAAATTTACACATACCCAGAGCATAAGTATCAGTGTTGCCCTTCTTTTTTAAAATTTTTTTTATAAGTTTATTTATTTATTTGTATTTATTTATTTTTGGCTGTGTTGGGTCTTCGTTTCTGTGTGAGGGCTTTCTCTAGTTGCGGCGAGCCACTCTTCATCGCGGTGCGCGGGCCTCTCACTGTCGCGACCTCTCTTGTTGCGGAGCACAGGCTCCAGACGCGCAGGCTCAGTAGTTGTGGCTCACGGGTCCAGTTGCCCCGTGGCATGTGAGATCTTCCCGGACCAGGGCTCGGACCCGTGTCCCCTGCATTAGCAGGCAGATTCTCAACCACTGCGCCACCAGGGAAGCCCCAGTGCTGCCCTTCTTGACTGTCTAAACCATTGATTTTTGGTATCACGACAGTGCTATTATTTATGTTGGATTAGGTACAGTATGAAGCAGTACTAAATTTCACATCATAGGTTTGAGTCCTGGTTCTAACACATTTTAGATGTGTACATAATCTTGGACAAGTCACTGAAAATTTTTCCCAGGCCTGTCTAACTCACAGCGGGTAGAGTATTAAAATGAGATACCGTATGTGAAAATTCCTCATAAACCATAAAATGCAGAACCCAGGTTTTGAAGCAGCTGTGTCCTCACTGTCCTATACTCATGGATTGTTGTAATCATGTACATCACTTGTCTGTTAAGACCCCCTCTAAAGTTTTATCTTTCTCCGTGTGTTCCTACTGGGCTGGCACGTGGTCAGAGCCTAATAGGCTGAATTTTTATCACCTGGCCTAATTCAGGAGCACTGAGTGTGTCGCCCCCAATTCTCATCCACTGTCCCCAATTCTGTTCTGATGATGACACAGTTGGGGAATAACAACCTGATCATAAAATAACATCCAGCAAAGTTAAGTTGTATTTAGCATCCAGCAAAGTTAAGTTGTATTTAGCATCCAGCGAAGTTAAGTTGTATTTAGCATGAACCAGGTGCTGTGTTAAACATTTTCTATATACTATCTTATTTAATTTTCACAAAATCACTATGACGTAGCTATTGTTACTATCTCTATGTTTTATATGGGAAACTAAGATTTGGAGAAGTTATAAAATTTTCTGAGATCATAGATCTTGCAGTAAAGAGAAAGCATGGACTCAAACGCAGGTCTATCTGATGCCAGAGTCTGGGCTTAATCACCATATTCTATTTCACTAACAGAATGCAACTTTTAGAAGTAGCCTTAAAGATTATCTACTTCAGTCCCTGTATTTTATGGATACTCGGATCCAGAGAAATAAAAGGACTTGCGCAAGACAACTGGTGAGTTAGTTCCACACTCAGAAAGAGAGCGAGGGTCTCCTGACCCTCAGTTTATTGCATTTTGTACAGCTCACCTCTGTTCCTTTCCTCCTCCCTGGCACCTGCCTCTGGGGGTTGCATAGCTAGACCCTGGGGGAGCTGTGTCTGAACTTGAGCTTCTCAGCCTAAAATATTGGCAGCAAAAAATCAGTCCTTCCTAAGCCTTGCAAGTCAGGTCGTAATTACAGGCAGAAAGGCTGAAATTTAGACATAAGTGATTTTTCCCCCATGGGCAAAAATAGCCTTGAATTTTCAAGCCATGGATAAAACAGGAGACTGCTTCTTGTTCTTTTCCCTGCTGCTAGGGAGTAGTCACCCTTAGGAAAAAGTGCACAGCTGGGTGATGGATAGAGCAGCAACTGAACCAGAAGCGTTCTCAGCAAAATGGACTTTCCAACCACTTCTTTCCAAACTGGTGCTTCAGGCTGAATTTACTGATTGAACACACAAATAAACAACAAAATTCTATAAAATTCTGCGGATCCATTTTAAAGGTTAGAAAAATGACTGGCTGGTAATGGTTCTCAGAAAGTGAGTTCAGATCACCTGTCAGCCACGGGGCACTGACTTCATCATGACTCCTGTGACACCCATAGGAAGAAACGTGGTACTGCACTGGGGCTAGTAGTAGTGCATGATCTAGGACAGTGGTGCTGAAACTTTGAGATTTCAGGCTCCTATGCTCTTTCAAGTGTGGCCCTGGCCCTTTCCTTCAGAGAGACGGGAGTAGGGAGAGGGAGAATTGTGCAAGGCCAGTAGCTGAGTTAAAATGACTAGATCTTTAAAATTGAGGTTTATCTCTGCATTTTATATATCCTCTGTCCCCGTTATCAAGTGTGAGTCAACAGATATTTGTTGACTAGGAAGGACCTAGACAGAGACTAGTTGTTCCAAATCAAGGTCCTGTTTGAAGTTTTACATTCCACAGCTTAAATGAGATGCTATGTCTTCTTGAGAACTATACTTGCTAGAAAGTAGAAGAATGTGCCACTTTCACCCTTCAGTGGAACTAGAGTAACATATTTCTTCACTATGGTAGGCAGTAACGATCACAGGAAATCATGATTTTAATTTAAATACATGGGCAATTTGCAAGGATATGAGAAGTATAGATGTTATGTTAACTGACAAACTTGCTGATCTTGTTGGACGCTTTTTGATGTGAGCTCAAAACTTCTGGGTCCTTGTCTGGCCCTCTCTCCACTCGGGTAGAGTTGACCAGTTTTGCTGGGTTTCCTCACTGCCCCCTCCACTCTGCCGCTTCCCACCCCCTCCCCGTCTGTACTCTTCATGCTCTCTGCTCCTTTGAGACCCCCCAGGCTGCCAGGACTGGTGTTTTACATCCCTACATCCCTGACACCTAGCACAATGCCCAGGTTAGATCAGACGCTTGATACTTTTAAACAATGAATGGTATATCTTAAAGCTGGTGGGACCCTCTCTGAAAAGAATTTAATGCTGACTTTGTAAAGGATCCTTTCCTTTGATTCAAATATTTCTGTAATATTCCCATGGAAAATGAGACCAAAGTAAAGAACTGTGAAAAATTGGATCCCCTCACTGTTTTTAAAGGTTCAATTAAGACATGAACCTGTAAGTACTTTGTAAGTAGTCAAGTGCTAAATAAATACAGGCAGCATTATGTTTGCAGGCCATAATCGGTGTATTGCAAGACAAAATATACGAAACCACACTGTCTAAAGAAAAGTGTACTTACAAGCTCTCCATCTTTGCCTCCAAAATCTAAATACAGCATCCTGATTCCATCATCTGAAGACATTTTCAGCTTTTCATAAGGAGCCTGTATGATTGTCTTGGGAAAGACACCCTCCTGTGGTTCAGTGGTAATAGAAAATCCATTCTCATAATGTATGGTCAGCCGGCACTCCTGGTTTTTATAGGTGCAAGCTGAGAGAGACAGAGGGAGACAGGAGTATGAACAGTGGAAGCCCATCCATTTTCCAGGCACTTAAGCTTCTTGTCTCCCCAAACCCAGGGCCCAGCCACCAACTTCTTCCTAAAGTTAAAAATTAATAATCATGCATGAAAATATTCTCCTTAGATTGATTGTCATATGGTAATTTAACTTGCCCTTTGAAACTAAGGGAAATAAACTGAAAGAAATTCCTTTTGCTGGGATTTACTGAATTTTGTCTGGGCTCTAGCCCTTATATGATCATCTGACAACATGTATGTAGGGAGACGGGTGTTCCAATGGCCTTGTATCAAGCTGGAAAAAACTGACATTTAATTTAGAGCAAGCTACCTCTGATCATCGTCAACACACACACAATCAATCAATCGATTGATCGATCAATGAACGCCATGTCTACCACCTGGTGAAAGAAGCAAGCAATCCCCCAGTGACATTACCCAAGTTAACAAAAACACATGTAAGAAGTCAGGAGTGAGTAGTGAAAAAAAAAACCTGATTTTTAATTTTAAAAAAGTTGAATAAAGCTCATTTTATAAACAGAAAGAAGTGCTTTTGGAGTTTCCCTGATGATCTGATCGTCTTGGGTCCTGGAAAAGCTGCTGTTGTAGATCGATGTCAGGTGTGGCACCTTCGGTGAAAGATGCTGTTTCCTCCCTCTGTGCAGTGTGGTATTCAGGATCCTCAGCTGGTGTCCACAAGGTGCCCTCTGATCCAACGGAACAAAAGTAAAACCTTTTGATCAGGTTAGGTGCCAGCATTTATCTGTGGTCCACCTTGCGTTTAGGAAAAGAGACCAGCACTCTCAGATTATGAGCTGGACAGGGGGACTGCCACCTGATTCCAAGTTCCCATTAGGAAGACTTGTGAGTGTTTAAACCCTTAATCAAAAAGTTCTGGAGGGAATTCCCTGGCGGTCCAGTGGTTAGGACTTGGCACTTTCACTGCCGGCCCCCAGTTCGATCCCTGGTCGGGGAAGTAAGATCTCGCAAGCCGCTTGGCCAAAAAAAAAAAAAAAAAGCAAAAGTATCAGACTGGATTTTTTTGCCTCACAAAACACCACTTTTAACAGGCCCTGGCAAGTCAACTGGCTCTGGTCTTCATATACATCTGAAAGCTCTTTGGGGATAGGAGGACATAGGCAGTATTGATTACTGTCTACCGTCTTTAGCTCAGCTCAGCTTTATAAACCAAACTGAATTTCACCTCAGCACACTTTAGAAGCAGGACCTTAGATTAATATTATAGGTGATAAAAGCAAAGCTCAGAGAGGTGAACGTGTCACAACCCAGTGGTTTAGATTTCAAAATTCAAGTTCTTTCCTTCCAGTCTGTCTCGTACAGCCTTCTCACGCTCTGGTGCTCAGGATACAGAGGCATGTGGGGAGGGATCTTGGCGAAGAGGCTCTCAGACTAATAACTGGGGTGGGGGGAGCCCCTCAGAGTTTGGGGGAAGAAAGAGAGTGTCTATCTGCCCACAGAATGAGGTGGCTTTTAATTGGTTAAAACATATACCCCTTCCTCCGACTGACCGCAGCCATCTTTCAACTTGTAACAAAGGGTTGATATTTTCCAAAGGTGCATTCTCTAATGAGTCCTGGAAGGAGCCCCTTGGCAAGTCTTAAGTTATCCTCTCAGAAGGGCCCTAGACCCCTGCCACCCGTCCAGTTCAAGGATGACCAAAACATAACATAGACACGGCATACATGTAGTTATGACTTCCCATCTCGAATCCTCGTTTTTGAAAGTTTTCACTTCTAACATCTGCAGAATATGTGGGCACCTGAGCTCTAAACATGTTTTTTCCCCCTTCCTCTATGTTTGAATTAGAAAGCTGTGCCACTGGATGGTTTGAATTAATTGACTGTGGTTACTTTTCATTTTAATTGACCTAAAGTGGTATTCGTGGCCTTTATATAATGTAATCAGTTATCTGAAGACGTTCTTAATCTACACAGGATAAATTGAACCCATTATCAAGTTAATTGAAGCTCTGATTAAAACATAAGCCCCTCCCCCCAACTCTCTGCAGGCATCTTTCCATTTGAAACTGGGCTGCACCTTTGGCCATTTCCATAATTTCTTCTCTCCCACCACCCAGCTAGCTCAGTCCACACAATTCTTTGTTATTCTCCTTTGGCTGGTCTATTAACAGCCTCATTGTTTTCCTGTCAAAGTAGAGTTTAGCTTACTGAGAGAAGGATTTTATGAAATTTGTGGAATGTAAACTAAACCAAACCCCTTTGGCCATCTTCATTCTCTTCTAGAACACCCCAGAAGTTGTTGCAAGGAGTCTGGACTTCTCTGCAATTACACATATAACTTCATTAAATTTAGTTTTCAGGTGACTTGAGCCTTTTCCAACTCAGGTTTGAAACTCTACTTTTTCGTGCCATACAGAGTAGGCATCAAAAATAAAAACTTCAGTGACACTCTGAGAGACATTTTCAACAATGTTGGAAAATATTGGGGGGGTACTAACTAGTTTCAGGATAATTTTTAAAAGACAGTGATTATCTCAGAGATGCTGCAGCAGAAATTCTACAAAACATCTGGTTTTTCATGTTTGCACCAGTAAAGGAAATGTGGAGAAACCCTACTACATGTTGACGTGGGTCCCGTCTTGTAGAATCCTCCTGGGTGCTGGAGGAAGTTGCACCCTAGTGCAGTACTGCACACAGAGTGGTCCACAGACCAGCAGCATCAGCACTGCCTGGTATCGTACTAGATGCAGATTCTCAGGCCCCGCCCCAGAACTGCTGCGTCAGTCTCTAGGGATGGGCATCAGCAATCGGAGGCTTCTGAGGGTACAACTAAAAAGCTTTGTTTTTGTTGTTTTCAGTGTGACTACGGTTTGGAAACACTGTACCTAAGAGGTCTTTTTTAAGGCCAACTTAATTTATTTTAACCTAAAGTAAACACAAAATGTCTTGTTTTTATATGGCATCCCTCCCTGGGTGAAACACCTAATTCAGGCACCACAAGAGACAGATACTCGTTTAGGATAGAGGAATAGTTCTGCTTCAGAGCAGAGATGGAGAAAGGATTTATATTCCACTTAATTAATTCTTTTTAAAAGAATTTTTTTAATGTGGTAAAAGTTACATAATATAAATCATACTATTTTAACCATATTTAACCATATACTGTTTTAACCATATTTAACTATTTAACCAGTTCAGTGGCACTAAGTACATTCACATCGTTGTGCAACTCTCACCATCATCCATCTCCCAAATTTTTCACCTTCCTAAATGGAAACTCTGTCCCCACTAAACACTAACTCCCCATTCCCCCTCCCCTGCCCACCTCCCAGCCCCTGGCATCTACCAATGTACTTTCTGACTCTATGAATTTGGCTATTCTACATACCTCGTGTAAGTGGAGTCAAACAGTATTTGTCTGCATCTAATGTATATTGGAGTGCATTTTTAAGGTTAACTTATTATATGTCCTTCAAACAGATTTTACCGTCTTTCCCCCCACCCCATGCTATACAGTAGGCCCTCCCCAGCCATCTATTTCATACACACTAGTGTATATACGTCAATCGCAATCTCCCAATCTATCCCACCCCTGAACTTGGTGTCCATACGTTTGTTCTCTATGTCTGTGTCTCTATTTCTCCTTTGAAAATAGGTTCATCTGAACCACTTTTCTAAATTCCACATACATGCATTAATATACGATATTTGTTTTTCTCTTTCTGACTTACTTCACTCTGTATGACAGTTTCTAGGTCCATCCATGTCTCTGTAAATGGCACAATTTTGTTCCCTTTTATGGCTGAGTAATAGTCCATTGTATATATGTGTCACATCTTCTTTATCCATTCCTCTGTTTGCTATGGGTTTGTCGTATGTGGCCTTTGAGGCCATATGTTGAGGTAGGTTCTCCCAATGTGCCCACTTTCTGGAGAGTTTTTATCATCAGTGGGTGTTGAATTTTGTCAGAAGTTTTTCTCCATCTATTGAGATGATCATATGGTTTTTATTCTTCATTTTGTTAATATGGTGTATTGCACTGATTGATTTGCGTATATTGAAGAATCCTTGCATCCCTGGGATAAATCCCATTTGATCATGGTGTATGATCCTTTTAATGTGTTGCTGGATTCTGTTTGCTAGTATTTTGTTGAGGATATTTGTGTCTATGTTCAACAGTGATATTGGTCTGTAATTTTCTTTTATTGTAGTATCTTTGTCTGGTTTTGGTATCAGGGTGATGGTGGCCTTGTAGAATGAGCTTGGGAGTGTTCAATTTGAGAAGGCTAGGTGTTAGCTCTTCTCTAAATGTTTGATAGAATTTGCCCGTGAAGTCATCTGGCCCTGGACTTTTGTTTGTTGGAAGATTTTTAATCACAGTTTCAATTTCATTACTTGTGATTGGTCTGTTCATAGTTTCTATTTCTTCTTGGTTCAGTCCTGGAAGGTTGTACCTTTCTAAGAATTTGTCCATTTCCTCCAGGTTCTCCATTTTATTAGCATATAGTTGTTTGTAGTATGATCCTTTGTATTTCTGTGGTGTCAGTTGTAATTTCTCCTTTTTCATTTCTAATTTTATCGATTTGAGTCCTCTCCCTTTTTTTCTTGATGAGTCTGGCTAAAGGTTGATCAATTTTGTTTATGTTTTCAAAGAACCAGCTTGTAATTTCAGTGATCTTTGGTATTGTTTTCTTGGTTTCTATTTCATTTATTTCACAACCTTAGAGGTCTTGTGGGAAAATCCTGTTCATCCAGAGCAGATACCATCAGGGCTTTCTACATGATGAAAATGTTCTAGATTTGCACTGTCTATCATGGTAGAAATGACATCTGACTATCCAAGTTACCCACTTTTCCTGAATGAAGATGAGATAAAGCTTTTCACAATCAAACCCCTAGGTTCCATGTTAGTAGGGCATTCAGTGCCTTAATTTAGAAGAATTTTAAATTTACCTCTGGAATTTAAGTTTATCTCTGGAATTTTAAGTACCCCAAATGGCCAGTAATGGAAACAATTTTGAGGCTGTGGTGGAGTAGAGGGTGCATTCTTTCCATAAGGATGTGACATCACAAAACCAAAGCCAACAATGCTCACCTGTGGTGACTTCAATAGTGAGTTCAGCTGAGTTATGGCACCCCTGTACTATGCTCCTTGTCCAATGTGAGAGGTCCCTGCTGATCTCAGCCCTGAAGAGATGCGTTTCAATACCCTGCCTGGTACCAGTTCGTGTTGCAAAGGACAGATCTACACCAGCCTGGGGTGATCCTTTCCCTGGACCTGAATGGACCAGCCTGTTGAGAAAAACAGAGAGAGAGAAATTATCAAAATGGAAACTACTGTATTCACCTGATACACCTGTGAAGAGCCCCAAATTGGTGATTTGCTCTCAATTTTCTGATCCGGAACCAAAAGGTCCACTATACCCTAATGTTCACCATGGTTTTCTGCCATCTCCTCACCCAGTGCCTGGCCAATGGTAGAGTGAGATTAGCATAGTGGCCAAGAACTGTGCATCCGGTTGACTATGCAGAGGAATTGAATATTGTGACTTTAACTTTATTTAGACAAATTCAGCTATACTCACTCAACCAAAAAGGAAGATAATTAAGTAAATGAGAGAACAATTTAAATAATGTGGTAAATCCCATCTCTCCCATTCCATTCCTGGGCATATGTATGACCCAGTGAGAGCATGAGACAAGAAAGGAAATCTATTGTTTCCTGGGTTAGACTTAGTTTCCCCCTGTGTTTCTTGTACTTTGGTTCATCTGGCTGCACTGAATGCACTTCTGCATGCATTTCTCATGCACACAGTGTCCAAATGCAAGCAGACAACCAGGGGACTCAGCTGAAGAAGTAGCAATCTGTGTATCGGTGTTAAAGCTTGAAAAAGAGCAGTAATGCTGGACTTCTTGAGACATGGAGGAGAACTGCATTTTATGGGAGATTAAAGGGATTTTCAAGAGTGATTTTTTTTAACCTCTTTATTGGAGTATAATTGCTTTACAATGGTGTGTTAGTCTCTGCTGTATAAAAATGTGAATCAGCTATACGTATACATATATCCCCATATCCCCTGCCTCTTGGGTGTCCCTCCCACCCTCCTTATCCCACCCCTCTAGGTGGTCACAAAGCACTAAGCTGATCTCCCTGTGCTATGCAGCTGCTTCCCACTGCCTACGTATTTTACATTTGGTGGTGTATATATGTCCATGCCACTCTCTCACTTCATCCCAGCTTACCCTTTCCCCTCCCCGTGTCCTCAAGACCATTCCCTACATCTGCGTCTTTATTCCTGTCCTGCATCTAGGTCCTTCAGAACCTTTTTTTTTTTTAAATTCCATATGTATGTGTTAGCATACGGTATTTGTCTTTCTCCTTCTAACTTACTTCACTCTGTATGACACACTCTAGGTCCATCCACCTCACTATAAACTAAATTTCATTTCTTTCTATGGCTGAGTAATATTCCATTGTATATATGTGCCACATCTTCTTTATCCATTCATCTGTCGATGGACACTTAGGTTGCTTCCATGTTCTGGCTATTGTAAATAGTGCTGCAATGAACATTGTGGTATATGTCTCTTTTTGAATTATGGTTTTCTCAGGGTATATGCCCAGTAGTGGAATTACTGGGTTGCGTGGTAGTTCTATTTTTAGTTTTTTAAGGAATCTCCATACTGCTCTCCATAGTGGCTGTATCAATTTACATTCCCACCAACAGTGCAAGAGGGTTCCCTTTTCTCCACACCCTCTCCAGCATTTATTGTTTGTAGAGTTTTTGATGATGGCCATTCTGACTGCTGTGAGGTGATACCTCATTGTAGTTTTGATTTGGATTTCTCTAATGATTACTGATGTTGAGCATCCTTTCATGTGTTTGTTGGCAATCTGTATATCTTCTTTGGAGAAATGTCTATTTAGGTCCTCTGTCCATTTTTGAATTGGGTTGTTTCGGTTTTCTGATATTGAGCTGCATGAGCTGCTTGTATATTTTGGACATTAATCCTTTGTCAGTTACTTTGTTTGCAAATACTTTCTCCCATTCTGAGGGTTGTCTTTTGGTCTTGTTTATGGTTTCCTTCACTGTGCAAAAGCTTTGAAGTTTCATTAGGTCCCATTTGTTTATTTTTGTTTTTATTTCTATTTCTCTAAGAGGTGGGTCAGAAAGGATCTTGCTGTGATTTGTGTCATAGAGTGTTCTGCCTGTGTTTTCCTCTAAGAGTTTTATAGTGTCTGGACTTACATTTAGGTCTTTAATCCGTTTCAAGTTTCTTTTTGTGTATGGTGTTAGGGAGTGTTCTAATTTCATTCTTTTACATGTAGCTGTCCAGTTTTCCCAGCACCACTTACTGAAGAGGCTCTCTTTTCTCCATTGTATATTCTTGCCTTCTTTATCAAAGGAAAGGTGACCATATGCATGTGGGTTTATCTCTGGGCTTTCTATCCTGTTCCATTGATTGATATTTCTGTTTTTGTGCCAGTACCATACTGTCTTGATTACTGTAGCTTTGTAGTGGAGTCTGAAGCCAGGGAGCCTGATTCCTACAGCTTTATTTTTCTTTCTCAAGATTGCTTTGGCTATTCAGGGTCTTTTGTGTTTCCATACAGATTGTGAAATTTTTTGTTCCAGTTCTGTGAAAAATGCCATTGGTAGTCTGATAGGGATTGCATTGAATCTGTAAATTGCTTTGGGTAGTATAGTCATTTTCACAATGTTGATTCTCCAGTCCAAGAACATGGTATATCTCTCCATCTATTTGTATCATCTTTAATTTGTTTCATCAGTGTCTTATAGTTTTCTGCATACAGGTCTTTTGTCTCCTTAGGTAGATTTATTCCTTGGCATTTTATTCTTTTTGTTGCAGTGGTAAATGGGAGTGTTTCCTTAATTTATCTTTCAGATTTTTTCATCATTAATGTTTAGGAGTGCAAAAGATTTCTGTGCATTAATTTTTTATCCTGCTACTTTACCAAATTCATTGATTAGCTCTAGTAGTTTTCTGGTAGCACCTTTAGGATTCTCTGTGTGTAGTATCAGGTCATCTACAAATGGTCACAGCTTTACTTCTTCTTTCCCGATTTGGATTCCTTTTATTTCTTTTTCTTTTCTGACTGCTGTGGCTAAAACTTCCAAAACTATGTTGAATAATAGTGGTTAGAGTGGGCAACCTTATCTTGTTCCTGATCTTAGTGGAAATGCTTTCAGTTTTTCACCATTGAGAACGATGTTGGCTGTGGGTTTTTCATATATGGCCTTTATTATGTTGAGGTAAGTTCCCTCTATGCCTACTTTCTAGAGGGTTTTTATCATAAATCTGTGTCTTGGCATGTTTCTCCTTGGATTTATCCCGTATGGGACTCTGTACTTCCTGGACTTGATTGACTATTTTCTTTCCCATATTAGGGAAGTTTTCTTTTTTTTTTTTTTTTTTTTTTTTTTTTTCTGTACGCGGGCCTCTCACTGCTGTGGCCTCTCCCGTTGCGGAGCACAGGCTCCGGACACACAGGCTCCGCGGCCATGGCTCGCGGGCCCAGCCGCTCCACGGCATGTGGGATCTTCCGGGATAGGGGCACGAACCCGTGTCCCCTGCATCGGCAAGCGGACTCTCAACCACTGCGCCACCAGGGAAGCCCATAGGGGAGTTTTCAACCATAATCTCTTCAAATATTTTCTCAGTCCCTTTCTTTTTCTCTTCTTCTCTGGGACCCCTATAATTCGAATGTTGGTGTGTTTAATGTTGTCCCAGAGGTCTCTGAGACTGTTCTCAATTCTTTTCATTCTTTTTTCTTTATTCTGCTCTGTGGTAGTTATTTCCACTATTTTATCTTCCCGGTCACTTATCCGTTCTTTAGCCTCAGTTTTTCTGCTATTGATTCCTTCTAGAGAATTTTTAATTTCATTTATTGTGTTGTTCATCATTGTTTGTTTGCTCTTTAGTTCTTCTAGGTCCTTGTTAAACATTTCTTGTATTTTCCCCATTCTACTTCCAAGATTTTGGATAATCTTTACTATCATTACTCTAAATTCTTTTTCAGGTAGACTGCCTATTGCCTCTTCATTTGTTTGGTCTGGTGGGTTTTTACCTTGCTCCTTCTTCTGCTGTGTGTTTCTCTGTCATCTCATTTTGCTTAACTTACTGTGTTTGGGGTCTCCTTTTCACAGGCTTCAGGTTCGTAGTTCCCGTTGTTTTTGGTGTCTGCCCCCAGTGGGCAAGGTTGGTTCAGTGGGTTTTGTAGGCTTCCTGGTGGAAGGGACCGGTGCCTGTGTTTTGGTGAATGAGGATGGATCTTGTCTTTCTGGTGGGCAGGACTGCGTCCGGTGGCCTGTTTTGGGTGTGTCTGTGGACGTATTATGATTTTAGGCAGCCTCTCTGCTAATGGGTGGGGCTGTGTTCCTGTTTTGCTAGTTGTTTGGCATGGGCTGTCCAGCACTGTAGCTTGCTTGTCGTTGAGTGGAGCTGGGTCTTAGTGTTGAGACGGAGGTCTCTGGGAGAGCTCTCATTGATTGTTATTACAAGGGGCTGGGAGGTCTCTGGTGGACCAATGTCCTGAACTCGGCTCTCCCACCTTAGAGGCTCAGGCCTGACACCCGGATGGAGCACCAAGACCCTGTCAGCCACACAGCTGGTTGGCAGGAGGAGTCTTGGTAAAAAGCAGATTCTGGGGAATTCCCTGGCAGTGCAGTGGTTAAGACTCTGCACTTCCACTGCAGGGGGCTTGAGTTTGATCCCTGGTCGGGGTACTGTGGCAGGCACCCAACACTTGAGAGACAGACGGGTTTAAAGTCAGAAGAACTGGATGAAGTGATGCCTCAGTCACTTGCTGGTTGTGGAACCCAGGCACAGCCCTAAAATCCGTGAGCCTGTTTCTCACCTCCGCTCAGCCCCAGGGCTGTTGCAACGTCGTCGTGGCTCTGCCTGTCACCCGGGTCTGGTGCACCTCCAAGGGTGATTTTTACTGTACATGATTTCACACTGACTTTAGAACATACATTCACAGCATAAAAAATGACTCTCATGGTAAATATTTTCTAAAAGGCCAGAGGAAACATGAGGAATCAAAGGCTCTCAGAGCTGCCTTCTGAACAGGCACTGGCTCCTACTTCTCACCTGCCCCCTGTAAACACTCAAATCTCTTATGCTCTCTCCTTCTCCTCCATACCCCAACCTCCTTCTGGGAGAGACTCTCATATCAATAATTTGCAGGAGAGAATGAGTATAATTTAGTAAATATTACTTCTCTCCAGGGTATTTGCATTTTCAGCCTTATCTTTTAATACGGAAAGAAACACTTCAGTATTGGCTAGAGAAATTCCAGGTGTCTATTCACTTGGTGGATGAGAGAGTTATTTTCTTATGCAAAGGGCTTGTTACCTCTAGATTAAAAATTGTACAGAGGAAATCCAAAAGCTTATTTTCTCTTGCAAGCTTAAATATTGTAGACCAAAATTATCACTGAAATAAAACATACTGTAGCCCACTGAATTTCTAGCGACAGGCTCGTATAACTCTGAAGAGCTTTCTTTTACTTACAAAGTTGAAACTCAGTGGGAGATGTGGTCTGCAACGCTGACTTGAAGCAAAAGGTTAACTGAAAAAGGCTTTTGGCTGTACAATTCTTTGAAGATAGAGACATTACAAATGATAACAAATGTTGGCAAGAAGGTGGAGAAAAGGGAACCCTTGTACATGGTGGTGGTTATGTAACTTGGTGCAGCCACTATGGAACACAGTATAGAGGTTCCGCAAAATATTAATATTAGCACTACCATATGATTCAGCAATTCCACTTCTGAGGATATATCTGAAGGAAGCAAAATCAGCATCTGAAAGAGATATCTACACTCCCAAGTTCACTGCAGCATCATTCACAATAGCCAAGATATGGAAACAACCTAAGAGTCCATCGATGGACAAATGGATAAAGATGATGTGGTGCATATATACATAATGGAATATTATTCAGCCTTAAAAAAGAAGGAAATCCTGCCATTTGCAACAACATGGATGAACCTAGAAGCATTATGCTAAGTGAAATAAGCCAGACAGAGAAAGAGAGATTCTGTATGATGTCACTTATATGTGAAATCTTTAAAAAAAAATAAAGGCAAACTTATAGAAGCAGAGTGTAGAATGATGATTGCTGAGGCTGGGGGAAATGGGGTGATGTTGGTCAAAGGGTATAAATTTTTAGTTGTAAGATGAATACGTTCTGAGGATCTAATGAATAGCCTGGTGATATAGTTAATAATATTGTACTGTAGACTTGAAATCTGCTAACAATTAAAATTTGCAAAAAAAGAGGTAACTATGTGAGATGATCGATGTATTAACTTGATTGTCGTAACCATTTCACAATATACATGGACATGAGATCGTCATGTGTATACTTTTATTTGTCAATTATACCCCAGTAAAAAAAATAATACAAGACAGAAGTTCCATGAATGTCATTGAGAGGAGAGTCCAGGACAGCGTGAAGGAAAATGTCTGCTGACATGGGTGCCGCCACCCAGGGATTTAACATGTAGAGACTGAGTTGAGTTCGTCGGGAGGGGGGAGGGTGTTTTGTAATAAGAAGGGAACAAGAGTAACTGAGAAGCTGCTGGAAGGTTTCAAAATCTGGGTGAGAGTAGAGAAAATGGAAAGCACTTCTGAAAAGCCTAAGAATTCAAAGGGATTGAGGGTCAGATAAAACTTCATTAAGAAGAAGTATGTACAGAAAGCACAAATTCCTATTGTGTTTTCTTAGTTGCTCCAAAGTGTTCTTCTCCTCAAAGGTGTTTACGTTTTAGTTGCTTCAAGAAATATATCTAGCTCTTCCTTTTAAAATCTTAAAATCTGTGTCAGTTGGGCACAGCTGGCAGGCTGCATGGTAAACCGAAAAGGTACATAGGTTTGGGAGGCATAGCAAACTGCATTAGAACCCTCTTCTACCATTAGTGAAATGTTCCAAGAGTCACCACCTCATAAAGTAGTGTTATAAAGATCCAATGAAATGATCTGTGTGCCGTACTTGTACAGAACCTAGATATGGTTTGTAATCAATAAGTATTATTCCATCCCTTGCCCCTACCTTCTGTTTCCTTACTTTAAAAATATAATTCTTGCCTCATATGATTAGGATTAAGTATAAGAAAATATATAAAGAAGATATGCTGTGATGATCTGGAACCAAACCCACAATATCTCCAAGGTCAGCCTGTGATGGATTTGTATGAGTCTGTCATTTAGGCAATCTGAAATGTTTCCTTAAAATATTTTTTAAATGCTCCTTTTATAGAGAAATATAAGGAGACAGAACCTACCAGACATAAAAATATATATTAAGACTGTATTAATCAAAACAGGTTAGTACTCATTCAGGTAGAAATGGGAAGATCAGTGGAAGTAAACAGAAGATGGCTAATCAAAATAACAATGAGATGGTAATGTCAACCAAAGAGAAACGAAGAGGTCAAAGAGTTTGGTAACAGATTTGGGGTATACACTGGGGCAGCTTCTACATAAATTAAAAAGTATGTGAAGGAATGTATGTATATTCAAGGATTTTCAACGCCACGTTGTTTATAAAAGCAAAAGACTAGGAATACCTGGTTAAATAAGTCATCATATATATATACTCATAGTATGATATACTCAGTTATATATGCTTGTGGAAAGAATGGGCTGTATTGATGTTTACAGAAATGAAACATCTATAGTAAAAAACAAAAGTGAATAGACCATTTGTTTAAGAAAAGAAGGTGGGGAAGGAGTAATACACACACTTACATATTTATATATGCTTTTGTGTGTTTATAAAATATTTATGTAAGAACATATAAGAAAATACTAATAGTGGTTGCCCTGGGAAACAGATCTAAAGTAGAAAATTTGACTTCTCATTATATATCTTTTTCTACTCTTATTTGCTTTTAACTGGGTACTTTTTTTTTTTAGTTAAAATTACTTTTTTGAAGGAAAGAAAAAAACAAACAAACCTGATTCTTTATGTTCCTAAGGGTACATAAAGGCATTAAATGCCTTTGTTAAAGGCATTAAAAGTCATGTTTATACATACACAAAAAAAGAAAATATATAAAGGACTTAATCCAGTATTTAGTGCATCATAGTAAGCATTCAATAAAAATTATTTTCCTGATGCCTTCCCTGTTCACGTTCTCACTTTCTATCCACTAAATTTCCACCCAGAGGACATCAACTTTGTCACAGTCCAGGGATAGTGTAAATGTAACACAGAGGCACAAGTGAAGCAAAAAAGAAGTTACACCACCCTCTGAAGAATGTCACATGTTTGTGAATTTCTTACCAATATTTCTTTTTCTCTAGAGAGAGTATAAAATTAAAGTCAATAATAACTGGAAAATGCAATTTGTTAGGAATTTTGCATTTGGTAAGTCTGGATATAAAGGAATGAAATTACTAACAGAGTGTAACAAGGTATGAGCAAGCCCTGTATCTAGCTGACCAATAGCAGGCACAGGGAGTCCTTGATGGGGAAATTCACCGTGTTACAGGAAATAATGATTAAAAAAAAAAGCCCTTTGTGGGGAGGACTATTGGTGTACTTTGTTATTTGTTTCATCACCAAATTATCATTGAAGAAGAAAAGGGAAGAGGAAAAATGGATTTTTCAACTACCCAAGTGTGAATTATCTAACATTTGTGTCAAAGAACAAGTTGATTTGCAATCTGAAGAACATGCTGAATTATGTGTTCTTTTGAATAGACCAATATTGGTTAATGAAACGTACAGTACTGTATGTAAACTGTGAGACAAAGCAAATTGTCTTTTCTGCTACCTAGTGTGCATACTGGTAACAAAAGGATACTTTTTCCAGATGAAAATCAAATGAACTACATCAGATATCCACACAATGCACTTGGGTACACATCTTCTGGATGGGGTACTACACAGTCCTAACAAATTATTTTAGAAACGCATATGTGAATGTGGAGAAGTGCACCTGTACTCATTGAAAGGCTCCAAATATGCAACTGAACTATGTAAAATAAAAGCTTAGAAACAAATCAATTAAACTGTCAAGCAATTTCATGTGTGATTTTATTTCTACTTTTTTTTTTAATTCTTAAATTTTTCTCTAAGCAACATATACTGCACAAGGTAAAGATTAGCTTTACAAGGCTGTGGGGCTAAAATGAACCCAAATATTTCACCTTAATTTCTAGAATCAGGACTTCCATTGCACTGAAAAATATATGCATTCTGACTCAGTGTGGAATACATGTTTGTTTAATGTTAGCGGCAGTTCAGGGCTGGAATACTAGATGAACTCATCTGTGTCCTCTTGCCTTGGTTTGTGTCTGCGTTAGTCTAAATTGTCCATGTCTAGGTCCTATTACCTGACACCTGCAGCCTGTGGCTGTGGAATAGCCTTTCTCAGAATAAAGTTAACCGATCCATGTGGGATGAAACCTACACTCATGGCCTCATTAATCCCTTACATGAACCTACTGGCCTCCAGCAAGTGAGTCACGAGGGCTGCTGAAACCTGCCAGTTGAAGTTACACGATCCTTTTGGATTCAGGGGTGCACTGGGGGGCCTTCGACGAGCTTCCTGCTCTGTTCAAGCCTCTTCTTCCTTCCTTTCAACTGAGCACCAGAAATCACTCAGAACATAATTTGGCGATGAGAGACTGTGTGAGGAATGGGAAGGAGGAAGGGGACAAGCATACATGTCTACAGTAGCTGTGGAAGTGTTCAAGCATGGGCTGGTCAGCGACTCCCCTGGGATGGTAGAGTTCTCTCACCTTGAGAGTCTATGGTTGGATCAAAGGCGTCCCTGGACTTTGGGCCCTCTTGGGAGAACCACACTTGGAGTAGATGATGTGCTTCTTGGGATCTAAGGTGAGGTAGCGACATTTCCAGCAAGGCTCAGACTGCCTAGGCTGGCAGCCAGCAGGAGTCCTTGGGTGCCCTCTCTGTATGTAAGGTTTGTTGCTCATGTGTCAAAGTTGACAGCTCCTGGGTAGGAAGATGTTGGGGGAAGCAAACTTGCTGTTGACAGCGCAGTGATTGGCTGGTGCTCAAGACCAAGCAGAGCGTGGATCTCCTCAAGGTAGGTGTCCCTCCTCTGGACACCACACATTATTATCAATTCATTTACCCCACTGCTTAAGGTCACCACATCATCATCCCTGATGTCCTTCAAGGTAGGATCCTTGTCCCATCTCTCATTGATTCCGCAGTGTGTAGTATCTTACCTAATTCATAGTCGGTGTTCAATACATGTTGGCTGAGTAACTGCATGAATGCAAGTTTTTCAAAAGTTTTTGAAATGTGAGTTCAATTTTACAAAGAGAAGTACACACACACACACACACACACACACACACTCATACACAACTGACCTATTTTGAAATCCTTTGAAATTTGGGGCCAGTGAAAAGCTCCTAATGGGCTCTTCATTTGCAGACTGCATTTGAGAACACATTACAGTAGTCAGATTCTGGATACAATGCACCAAGTAAATGTCAGCTGGGCAGTAAGATTTTAAAAGTCATCATTTGGACTTCTGAAAGGGTGGGGCTAAGGACAGAATCTGTCTGCCTGAGTTTTTCCCATCCTGCCAAGAACAGCCTTTTTACATTCCTTTCAAGATTCTTCCCAAAGATCTTTCCTGGTCTGCAGTCTGGGTGGGGTGGGGGGCAGGGGACTCTGAAACACCTATTATTTATCTTTCAATTAGTTTACATTTTTAAGCAAGTGTATCCTTAAAAATACGACCATCTGTCTCTCATCTGCGGTGGGGACTACACTACAGAAACCAAGGAAATGCTGTCTCCCTAGAGAAGATAACTTTCTTGCCCAGCTAGAAAAAATACTGGCACCCTGGGACAGGGTTTCAAGGTGCAGTTCACACCCAATTTCTTTTTTTTTTTAATGTTTATTTATTGATTGATTGATTGATTTTCTTATTAGTCATCCATTTTATACACATCAGTGTATACATGTCAATCCCAATCACCCAATTTATCACACCACCACCACCACCACACTGCGGCTTTCCCCCCTTGGTGTCCATACGTTTGTTCTCTACATCTGTGTCTCAATTTCTGCTCTGCAAACTGAATAATCTGTACCATTTTTCTAGGTTCCACATATATGCGTTAATATATGATATTTGTTTTTCTCTTTCTGACTTACTTCACTCGGTATGACAGTCTCTAGGTCCATCCACGTCTCTACAAATGACCCAATTTTGTTCCTTTTTATGGCTAATAGTCCACTGTATATATGTACCACATCTTCTTTATCCATTCGTCTGTCGATGGGCATTTAGGTTGCTTCCATGACCTGGCTATTTTAAATAGTGCTGCAATGAACACTGGGGTGCACATGTCTTTTTGAATTATGGTTTTCTCTGGGTATATGCCCAGTAGTGGGATTGCTGGGTCATATGGTAGTTCTATTTTTAGTTTTTTAAGGAAGCTCCATACTGTTCTCCATAGTGGTTTTATCAATTTACATTCCCACCAAGAGTGCAAGAGGGTTCCCTTTTCTCCACACCCTCTCCAGCAGTTGTTGTTTGTAGATTTTCTGATGATGCCCATTCTAACTGGTGTGAGGTGATACCTCATTGTAGTTCTGATTTGCATTTCTCTAATAATTAGTTATGTTGAGCAGCTTTTCATGTGCTTCTTGGCCATCTGTATGTCTTCCTTGGAGAAATGTCTGTTTAGGTCTTCTGCCCATTTTTGGATTGGGTTGTTTGTTTTTTTAATATTGAGCTGCATGACCTGTTTATATATTTTGGAGATTAATCCTTTGTGTGATGATTCATTTGCAAATATTTTCTCCCATTCTGAGAGTTGTCTTTTTGTCTTGTTTATGGTTTCCTTTGCTGTGCAAAAGCTTTTAAGTTTCATAGGTACCATTTGTTTATTTTTGTTTTTATTTTCATTACTCTAGGAGGTGGATAAAAAAGATCTTGCTGTGATTTATGTCAAAGAGTGTTCTTCCTGTGTTTTCCTCTAAGAGTTTTATAGTGCCCGGTCTTACATTTAGGTCTATAATCCATTTTGAGTTTATTTTTGTGTATGATGTTAGGGAGTGTTCTAATTTCATTCTTTTACACGTAGCTGTCCAGTTTTCCAAGCACCACTTACTGAAGAGGCTGTCTTTTCTCCATTGTATATCCTTGCCTCATTTGTCACAGATTAGTTGACCATAGGTGCGTGGGTTTATCTCTGGACTTTCTATCCTGTTCCATTGATCTATATTTCTGTTTTTGTGCCAGTACCATGTTGTCTTGATTACTGTAGCTTTGTAGTATATTCTGAAGTCAGGGAGTCTGATTCCTCCAGCTCCGTTTTTTTCCCTCAAGACTGCTTTGGCTATTTGGGGTCTTTTGTGTCAATATACAAATTTTAAGATTTTTTTGTTCTAGTTCTGTAAAAAATGCCACTGGTAATTTGATAGGGATTGCATTGAATCTGTAGATTGCTTTGAGTAGTATAATCATTTTCACAATATTGATTATTCCAATCCAAGAACATGGTATATCTCTCCATCTGTTGGTATCATCTTTAATTTCTTTCATCAGTGTCTTACAGTTTCCTGCATACAGGTCTTTTGTCTCCCTAGGTAGGTTTATTCCTAGGTATTTTATTCTTTTTGTTGCAAGGTAAATAGGAGTGTTTCCTTAATTTCTCTTTTAGATTTTTCATCATTAGTGTACAGGAATGCAAGAGATTTCTGTGCATTAATTTTGTATCCTGAAACTTTACCAAATTCATTGATTAGTTCTAGTAGTTTTCTGGTGGCATCTTTAGGATTCTCTATGTATATTATCATGTCATCTGCAAACAGTGACAGTTTTAATTCTTCTTTTCCAATTTCTATTCCTTTTATTTCTTTTTCTTCTCTGATTGCCATGGCTAGGACTTCCAAAACTACGTTGAATAATCGTGGTGAGAGTGGATATCCTTGTCTTGTTCCTGATCTTAGAAGAAATGCTTTCAGTTTTTCACCATTGAGAATGATGTTTGCTGTGGGCTTGTCATATATGGCCTTTATTATGTTGAAGTAGGTTCCCTCTATGCCCACTTTCTGGAGAGTTTTTATCATAAATAGGTGTTGAATTTTGTCAAAAGCTTTTTCTGCATCTATTGAGATGATCATATGGTTTTTATTCTTCAGTTTGTTAATATGGTGTATCACATTGATTGATTTGCATATACTGAAAAATATTTGCATCTCTGGGATAAATCCCACTTCATCATGGTGTATGATCCTTTTAATGTGTTGTTGGATTCTGTTTGCTAGTATTTTGTTGAGGAGTTTTACATCTATACTCATCAGTGATATTGGTCTGTAATTTTCTTTTTTTGTAGTATCTTTGTCTGGTTTTGGTATCAGGGTGACGGTGGCCTTATAGAATGAGTTTGGGAGTTTTCCTTCCTCTGTAATTTTTTGGAAGAGTTTGAGAAGGATAGGTGTTAGCTCTTCTCTAAATGTTTGACAGAATTCACCTGTGAAGCCATCTGGTGCTGGGCTTTTGTTTGTTGGAAGATTTTTAATCACAGTTTCAATTTCAGTCCTTGTGATTGGTCTGTTCATATTTTCCATTTCTTTCTGGTTCAGTCTTGGAAGGTTATACCTTTCTAAGAATTTGTCCATTTCTTCCAGGTTGCCCATTTTATTGACATAGACTTGCTTGTAGTAGTCTCTTAGGATGCTTTGTATTTCTGCGGTGTCTGTTGTAACCTCTCCTTTTTCATTTCTAATTTTATTGATTTGAGTCCTCTCTCTCTTTTTCTTGATGAGTCTAATGGTTTATCAATTTTGTTTATCTTCTCAAAGAACCAGCTTTTAGTGTTATTGATCTTTGCTATTGTTTTCTTTGTTTCTATTTCATTTATTTCTGCTCTGATCTTTATTATTTCTTTCCTTCTGCTAACTTTGGGTTTTGTTTGTTCTTCTTTCTCTAGTTCTGTTAGGTGTAACGTTAGATTGTATACATGAGATTTTCTTGTTTCTTGAGGTAGGCTTGTATAGCTGTAAACTTCCCTCTTAGAACTGCCCCTGCTGCATCTCATAGGTTTTGGATCGTTGTGTTTTCATTGTCATTTGTCTCTAGGTATTTTTTGATTTCTCCTTTGATTTCTTTAGTGATATCTTGGTTATTTAGTAACGTATTGTTTAGCTTCCATGTGTCTGCATTTTTTTTCCCTGTAATTGATTTCTAATCTCATAGCATTATGGTCAGAAAAGATGCTTGATATGATTTCAATTTTCTTAAATTTACTGAGGCTTGATTTGTGACCCAAGATGTGATCTATCCTGGAGAATGTTCCGTGTGCACTTGAGAAGAAAGTGTCATCTTCTGTTTTTGGATGGAATGTCCTATAACTGTCAATTAAATCTATCTGGTCTATTGTGTCATTTAAAGCTTGTGTTTCCTTATTAATTTTCTGTTTGGATGATCTGTCCATTGGTGTAAGTGAGGTGTTAAAGCCCCCCACTATTATCTTGTTATTGTTGATTTCCTCTTTTATAGCTGTTAGCAGTTGCCTTATGTACTGAGGTGCTCCTACGTTGGGAGCATATATATTTGTAATTGTTGTATCTTCTTCTTGGATTGATCCCTTGACCATTATGTAGTGTCCTTCCTTGTCTCTTGTGACATTCTTTATTTTAAAGTCTATTTTATCTGATATGAGTATTGCTACTCCAGCTTTCTTTTGATTTCCATTTGCATGGAATATCTTTTTCCATCCCTTCACTTTCAGTCTGTATATGTCCCTAGGTCTAAAGTGGGTCTCTTGTAGACAGCATACAGATGGGTCTTGTTTTTGTATCCGTTCAGCAAGCCTGTGTCTTTTGGTTGGAACATTTAATCCATTCACATTTAAGGTAATTATTGATATGTATGTTCCTATTACCATTTTCTTGATTTGGGGGGGTTTGTTTTTGTAGGTCCTTCTCTTCTTTTGTGTTTCACACTTAGTGAAGTTCCTTTAGCACTTGTTGTAGAGCTGGTTTGGTGGTGCTGAATTCTCTTAGCTTTTGCTTGTCTGTAAAGCTTTTGATTTCTCCATCGAATCTGAATGAGATCCTTGCCGGGTAGAGTCATCTTGGTTGTAGGTTCTTCCCTTTCATCACTTTAAGTATATCATGCCACTCCCTTCTGGCTTGTAGAGTTTCTGCTGAGAAATGAGCTGTTAACCTTATGGGACTTCCCTGGTATGTTGTCATTTTTCCCTTTCTGCTTTCAATAATTTTTCTTTGTCTTTAATTTTTGCCAATTTGATTACTATGTGTCTTCGCGTGTTTCTCCTTGGGTTTATTCTGTATGGGACTCTATGCGCTTCCTGGACTTGGGTGGCTATTTCCTTTCCCACGTTAGGGAAGTTTTCAACTATAATCTCTTCAAATATTTTCTCGGTCCTTTCTCTCTCTCTCTTCTCCTTCTGGGGCCCCTATAATGTGAATGTTGTTGCCTTTAATGTTGTCCCAGAGGTCTCTTAGGCTGTCTTCATTTCTTTTCATTCTTTTTTCTTTATTCTGTTCCGGAGCACTGAATTCCACCATTCTGTCTTCCAGGTCACTTATCCGTTCTTCTGCCTCAGTTATTCTACTATTGATTCCTTCTACTGTATTTTTCATTTCAGTTATTGTATTGTTCATCTCTGTTTGTTTGTTCTTTAATTCTTCTAGGTCGTTGTTAAACATTTCTTGCATCTTCTTGATCTTTGCCTCCATTGTTTTTCCAAGGTCCTAGATCATCTTCATTATCATTATTCTGAATTCTTTTTCTGGAAGATTGCCTATCTCCATTTCATTTAGTTGTTTTTCTGGGGTTTTACCTTGTTTCTTCATCTGGTACATAGCCCTCTGCCTTTTCATCTTGTCTATCTTTCTGTGAATGTGGTTTTTGTTCCACAGGCTGTAGGATTGTAGTTCTTCTTGCTTTTGCTGTCTGCCCTCTGGTGTCACACCCAATTTCTAAGTTTTATCTGAAACTGAGAAGCCCAAGGACATATTTTGTTCCCTCGGTACAAAATTCAGATACACATTTCCATGGTTGGAAGCAATACCACAAACTCTAGCAAGATTTTACACTCCCTGTTAGCAAGGAGTGTAGATAGTTGAACAAATGAATAGGACCATATAACATGAGAGAGTGGGGCAAGAGAATAAAGCCATAGGTAGGAGGGGACATAGCAGAGAGGCAGATACCCCAGTGGCTCTTTGCCAATGGTATGATGTTGACAAGTTTCTTAAACTCTTCATGCCTTGGGTTCATCAAATGCAAACTGGGGTTAGCAATATGGCAGGATGAAATGAGTTACAGGAATACTGTATGGAACAGCACCTGGCACAGAATATATAGTAATAGTCATTATTATAATTAATATGATCTGGGCAGCACTTTTTATTTCATTATCCCCTGCTGTACACTTAGCACCTAGAAAAACTCCAAGCACATGGCAGGCGCTCAGTAAATATTTTTTAAATGAATGACTAAATGAACAGCTAGACTACAAAGAGGACTCTTTTCCAAGAAGTTTGTGATTAATTACTGCTATGAGATATTGACTTCTCTTCCACCCTCCATCCTTCAACCACACCAAACAGTAGTTACGGCTCAATCCAAAGAATTTGGTTTGCATGCACTAAATGCTAATTTCCAGATTAATTCAGTCCTTAAAAAAAAGTGATCTTGAAAGGTATCTGGGATTGGATGTTCTATGAGATCAGGCTAACATCCATTTCCTGTTTCTTCTTTCAAATCCATCTTTAGCAACTGGTGTTTTCAGTAGTAGCTTGGTTGCTTAGGGAGTCTGAATGTTTTGGGTATTTTTTGGTCTGGGAGTAGAAGGTAATCATCTTATCAAAAAAATGAAAGTCATTAAGATTTTATATTCATGGCTAGCATGGATCCAGTGTACATTTAAAGAATTATATATAATTGGGTCTCTAACCCATTTATCTTTTTATAAGATAAAAAGAAAGTGTGAGACATTTTAAAGTTACTTCCAATTCCCAAAGTGGTGGATTCCATGAGGCTCAGAAGGGCTGTGTGATAAGCCCACTTTCAAGTCAAATTCTTTGTCCAAGATTTGGGGGAACAAGGCAGTAGAAATACTCATTCCTGCAGGAGGCCAGGCACATGTTTCTCTATCAATAACTGAGGTATGACATGAGGCTGCATATTGTTTCTTGATCCTCAGATAAGCCCCTTTTGTCTGACTGGTTTTGAGATAAACAAACAAAAAAATCTATCTCACAAGGGATGCTTATGCACTAATGTAATTCTGCATAGGTGTTCGCATAAAATGTTCCATAAAAAAACATTATTATGAATATCCTTAATTAAAACAAAAACAGTTGCAGCACACAGATTCAGCCAAATTAGTAAAATTACAGATTAGGTAACTGGGTTGCTAAGCAATATTACATCCTCATTTTACTTAATTGCTGTAATTAGCATCTCCCTGCATACCACAATGCAAGCCACACAAAAATAAGTAAAGGAAGGAAAGAAGGAAGGAAGGCAGAAAAAGAAAGAGAAAGAAAGAAAGAAAGAAAGAGAAAGAAAGGGAGGATGGAAGGAAGGAAGGGAGGGAGGAAGGGAGGAAGGAAAGGCAGCCAGTTAGATCCCTTCAGTGGTTCTGGTGCTCCTCTTGAATACTTTCATCAACTGGTCACCCCTAATGGGGCTCATTAGTCAACAGACTCTTCAGGAAAGAAGTGAGGGGAAATAATCTCTAATAAACCCCAAACTATCAGACAGGAAGGGCTGCCCAAGAACAAGCATGCTGTCCCTCAGCCAAGAATAACTGAACACTTGCCTCATTCCTACCCTCTAAACTTCTTTCATCTGAATATGGTGGTAAAAGAGTTAGGCAAGGTCCCATCTCTCAGAAAGTTGATATCATTGAGGGATACTGAGTGTAAGCAAAGACCCATAGAACATAGGAGAATGAGCAGCAAAACAGATTGGAGCCCAGTTTTGACTAGTTAATGGTATTGCCCAGGTGCATTTCCAGAGACACGTGATCATCCTCCCCACATTCCCCATGGCCTCACAATCATTCATAGCCAGCTTCCAGCAGTTATAAAGAGGGAGGAAAGTAGATGCCTACTATGTGAAAAGTTGCACTGGTAAACTATCTCGTCTAGCCTCCACAATGACTCTTGACAGTGTATTATGAGCTCCAGTTTCCAGTCAAGGAATCCATGGTTCTCTGGGGTAAAGTAGCTGCCCAGGACCACATACTGAGGGTCCAGCATTTGAGCCCAGGTCCACAAGACTCTTTCCATCATACCAGGAAAAGGGGCCAAACTCCAGCTGGTCAACTTTAGGTGGGAAGGACATTAAAGTGAGAGAGTATAATGAAGACTTCAGGTCATCCCTGGGCTTAACTCATGCATGTACTTTCCTTTTCCAGGGACAAACAAGACTCACAGTCTGATGGATACTGTCGCATCATGATCATCCAAAGTCTTGGTAAGTTTTTCCTTTCAAGTTCATAGCCTTTTAATTATTTAGCAATTTTAGAACTCTAATTTTTAGATATACTCTTTGAATTGTCTGATTATCTTTACATATTCTTCTATCCCGTCTATGCTTTAATTACTTCAACATATATCACAATGGGTATAGAATACATATTATTAAAAGACCTTCAAGAACTTCTCCATGTAAGGTAATGACAATTAAACTCAGCCCTGGTTTACTGAGAAAATAAAACCATGGGTGCATAAACTGAACAATTAGCTCTTACAACATTTGGCTTTTATCTCTCGCATTTTTTTTTTAATTCCCTTACTATCAGCCTCTAGTACCATGTTGGCTCCTAACAGGAGTCTGTTAAAAGTTTCTTAAATTGAACTGAAATTCCTTCTCCAAGGAGGAAGCCATCAATTAAGCCACCTACCTGCAATGCTGTTACAGGCAGCATTCAGAACTAACCTTGTGATGTGAGGTAAGGGGTTCCAGGCTCCCTATTTCCATCTCACACTTCCCTCTCCCTATAAACAAACCCACAACTGTTAAGTAACCCCATCCTTACATCACAATGACTTTGGTTGAAGACACTGCAAGTCCCTGATAAATACAGTATCACAGGTAGGGTCAAATAGGTCCAATTACTTCTCAGTCATTCATACATTAATGCCAATTATTAATATTTTCCCCAATAATAACAGTTGCTAGCATTTATCAATCACTTATTATATCTCAGTAATCTGCTAAACGTTTACATACACTGTCTCAATCAGTCCTATTAATAACTGTATGAAGCAGAAGATACCATTACCCCCTTCATATAGATGAGGAGACTTGTATTCAGAGAGATTGATATTTTGCCCCAAATCACTGCAAGTAGAGGTCTCAGAATTTGACTCCTGGTTTGTCTGATTCCAAAGTCCATGAATCTCCTCACTCTGCTCATCTCCCACTCACCACCTCTGAAGAACTCCTGGATTGGTAAGAAGGAGGCCAGGAGGCTGACAGTTAATATGTGTACTAGGTATATGGGAACAAATGGAACGGGTGGGTGTGTAGGCAAACCCCACACTTTTCAGTTTGACAGAGTGCAGATCCTTGGGCATGTAGATCCTTTTATGCTACCCTAGGGAATGCCCATGGAATATGCCCACATTCTGGAAGAGTGAGGGCGGCTCCCAGGCTTAGTGTGAAAACCATGGGCTGATTATAATTTAATGTTTGACAAAATGCAATTGGCCAGCCTTTCCCAGTGGAAAGCATTCTTAAAACGTCTGAGGCTGGCCTGAGGCAGCAGGTACTTTTAGCACTAGAAACAGGTTAGTTCCTGAGGCACCAAAGATTCCCCCAAATGTTCCATGTCTCTGGTTCCCAAGTGATATCAAAGGAGAGGAGTGCATATCTGTCTGTTCCTTTTTTTGAGCTACTTCAAAGCCACGGGTCAGGGAACTGGGCTCAGAGCAGAGTCATTCTTTTTACAAGCTCTGTGCTTCCGAACTTTTCACCAACCACTGGGACTGGGTGGGCAGAATTTCTGGGTTAAGCTTCTTCTAGAATTCCAGAAATATTGCAACCTTACTCTTCGCTCTCTGTAGACCTATCTCACTTGCCATTTGTGACGACAGTGACAAAAAACCAACACACTTACTCCTTATGGGCAAGAATACCTTTCTTTTTTTTAATGTTCAGCAACATCAAATAAACTTTTAGCTAAGCAAAAAATGTTTTCCCAGGGATGCATAAAAAGCTGAAGGATGAGAACAACTAAAATTACAAAATGTTTGCAAACTTCCTGAGCACACTGCTATGAACTGCGCCATCAATGTACAGAGGCACCATGGGATTTTGTCAGTGGAAGAACTGACTGCCTGTAAACTTCTCTGCATGGAGGCTGAGACCAAGAACATATTGTGAGCATTTCTAGGGCCTCTGCCTTGAAATACAATCAAATTTTCATCTTCCAGAAAAATATAAATTAGATGTGCCTGGGCCCCCCCAAAAAACCTCAAAACAAATCAGCAAATCAACTATGAACTGTCTGAGCTGAGGGATAACTTGATTTTAGAAGAAAACCGTTTCCTACTGGCTACAGTCCCAGCCAGTTCTTCCTGTGCAAGAGAAAAGACTATCTCTGACATTCTGAACAATGCTTTCCAGAACTGCTAAGATGAAGGGAAGAGGACTGACAGCTGCCCAGTCCTGCTATGTGCCAGGCATCGTGCTAAACAAGGCTGTACTTAAGTCATCGCTCTGCAGTGACATCCTGTGCACTGGAGGATCCATGCAGTGGGGCACTGCACAGTCATTCAAAGGAAGCTGAGGTAGAGGGCAAAGGACCCATGGAAAATGCCTATAAGATGAGAAAGCAGGGCATCCATACTGTACGTTCTAGGAGCTGCTGATGACTCTGTGAGCACCTGGATCCAGGACACCCTTTGAACTAATTCATCATTGGTCATAACAGCTTGAGGCAAAACAGTGCTTCTGAAGAACCACAGAGGAGAAAGAACCCACTCCTTGCTATGACATTTCCTTCCTACCATGAACCCTGGAAGGCAGCAGAGCCTTCCAGGAATCTTCTAAACCAGTGGTTCTTATTAGCCTGCATCAGAAACACCTGGAGGACTTGTTTACTCACAGATGGGCTGGGCTCCACTTCAGAAGTTTCTGATTTAATTGGTCTGAAGTGGGATGGAGAATTTGCGGTCTGGGACCCTACTTTGAGAACCCTTGGTCTAAGTCCTTGGTAGAAACTCCAGGTCTCTGAGAGCATCCCCAGCTCCGTCCTCACTCTGTTGGGGGATCTGATTGGCCATCTATTCATGATTAAGTTGTTAGGAGAGCTAAGGAAAGATTTGAGTGATCCACACAGCAAATTCAAAGAGCCACCAAAACTTCAGGGAATAAGAAACATGCTCCTGGGACGCTGCAGAGAATGGTGGTAAAGAAGGGGGATTCAGAAGCAGAATCTCAGGTCTGTTTCTCACCAGCTGTATGACTGTGGGTAAGTTACTTAACCTGTTAGTTCCTCAGTTTACTTCTTTGTGAAATCGGAATAAAACTTAAACCTTGTAGGGTTGTGAGGGTTAAACGTGGTATCCCTGAGGACTACATTTGCTTGATGCTTGTTAAAAACACAGACTCCTGGGCTTCCCTGGTGGCGCAGTGGTCAAGAATCTGCCTGCCAATGCAGGAGACACGGGTTCGAGCCCTGCTCCAGGAAGATCCCACATGCCGCGGAGCAACTAAGCCCATGCGCCACAACTACTGAGCCTATGCTCTAGGGCCTGAGAGCCACAACTGCTGAAGCCCGTGCTCCGCAACAAGAGAAGCCACTGCAATGAGAAGCCCACGCACTGCAATGAAGAGTAGCCCCTGCTCGCCGCAACTAGAGGAAGCCTGCAAGCAACAATGAAGACCCAACGCAGCCAAAACTAAAATAAATTTTTTTTAAAAAGGAGCTGCTTTCTTAAACGACAACAACAACAAAACAGACTCCTGACTCCTAACCCTGGCCTGCTCAGCCAGAATCTCCAGGGCAGGGCCTTGGGACCAGAATCCTTAATAAACAGCCAGGTGATTCTTAAATTGGATAAGTTTTGCAAACTCAGATAGAATCCATGTAAAGCCCTTGGTGTTGATCTATGCTCCCTCCACAAAGGTCAGCCACTGGCTTATTACCAGCTGGGTCTAGCTATTTGCAAATGGTACTACCATGGCCTTTGTGATAATGTTACCCAGGATGTTTAATTAGTAGACACCCTAACCGATAATAAAATTTTAGAAGACGTGGCTCTGTATCCACAAATAAAAATTAATTGAACCGTACATTTAAGATTCAGGTACAGTACTGTTTATAAATTATACCTCAATAAAAGGTCTTCAAAAGAAATATTAAAAAGACATGATTCCCCTTCCTTAGAGAAATGCCCTCACAGACAAATAATGCTACTAGACAGGCTGTGTGCCCAAACGCTCATATATCAAGGGCACAGTGCCACATGTGACTGCCTGGAACACACGGAAAGTAAATGAAAGAGTCACTTGATGGACTTCAACATGCGGTCGCGGAAGAAGCCAGTGGAAGTACTGGGGTAGCTTCTATAATGCAACGATCCAGAGTTTCCTTGCACTTCTACCACTTCTAACGGTGGTTTCTCTCAACCATCCTCAGCCCAGCCTCCCACCTCAGAGAACCAGCTTTACCTGCAAGGACACAAGAGTTTCAGTCCTCAGCTGGGTTGAACGCTGCTTCACAGCCTGGAGCTACAAAGGGGCTACATCTATCTCCCCGGCGTGATTACACAGGGGAAGGGAGGGGTCGTTTTCCTCGCTGCTTGTCATTTTCTAGACACATCCACAGGGTCGAGGAGGGAAGTTGACCATGACCAATGTGTGCAAACCACGGTAGCTGATGAACAAGCCAAAAGGTCAGTGAAAAACCCATTTCCCCAAAGCACATCTCTCCCTGGGTTTGGCAGAGGGCAGCATTCTGCCTAGTGCATTAACAGATAAGGACTCAGAAGAGGAAGGTGAAGTGATCAGGTGGGGTAAGACTGTTTGCGCGGGAGCAAAACTAGGATGGGAAGTTCAGCTCCTGCATCTCCAGGCTGCTGTTCAAGGACAGACAGCTCCTTACCTACTAGCTCAAGGGGCTGAAATAGAATGGACTGCCAGCGCTGCCTTAACATCTTACCCCTGCCTCACAGGCTTCCAGCGTAAGATCAGGGTCATGATTATGGGCCTAATTTTATCATTGCTCCTATGGCTAATATCGCACATCATAATGAATTATTTTGCAGTGCAGAGGTCAGTAATTTGGGAGAGGGGTAGCGAGATGAGATAGATGTCAAGTATCCCCGCTACATCTCCTTTATATTTAGGTGGTAGACATTGATTTTTTTAAATGTTGCAGCTTCTGTTCTAAATGAGCAGTTTGCACTGAATGGGGTTTCCATTTTCTATTTCCATATTGGATGCAGGCTTAGGGTTTTAGGCTATTCATGTGTTTTGCTTATAATCCAGACCTGACATCCCTATGGCTCATGAGCCTATGACAGGCGCCCCACCCAAACCTACTCAGATACCCTTTACTGTGTCTGTGCACCCATCTCTCCTTCTGGGGGCTTTGCTTTTTTATGGGTTCATACCTATGATTTTCTTCAGTGAGTGCCCTGAGCCACAGGTGCCCTGCCTGCGCCGACAGCCTGAAAAGCCTGTAGGATGAAATCCCGTCAGGCAGCCCGAGCTTCTGACTGACTTCTGTGGGAATGGGCAAGTCCAGTCACTTGCCCGAATTGGGACAAATTCTGAGGAAGTCATGTATGCTCTAGGGCAGTGCTGTGCAACAGAACTTCCTGTGATGATGGAAATGTTGTAGATCTGTGCTGTCCAAAATGGTAGCCATTAGCCCCAACTACTGAGTCCTAGAAATGTGGCCAGTGTGATTGAGGGACTAAATATGTAAAATCCTGAATGAATAAGTGCATGCATGCAGGAATGAAATGGCAGCCTCCACTAGGTCAGAATGCTGAGAAACTGTGAGGCAAAAGCTACATGTTAGCGTAAGTTTTATTTACAAGTTGCCTGAGAATTACCCAGAAACATTACCATCTTTAAACGTTTTTTCCTGAAAACCGTTCCAAGAGGTATGAGTCCAGTTTATCCTCTCAGTAAATGGAAGACCACGATTGTGGTCTAATCTTTCTTTAGTTTCAATTACAGGAATGTCTCAGAATCTGAACATCAGTGCCCATGGATGAGGAAAATGGATATTAACTGCAGAAAGTGATGGGGATTGGGCTGAATTTGAATGAACCCCAAGACATAGCCTGAATCTTCGCAGGAACATTTTAGGATGCTTGGATTCTGATCATTGAGGTTTTGTTGTAAACATCAGTAGTACTTGAATAGCTAGGCTGCCGAAATTTTTGAGGCTTAGGAGACTCAAATTAAATGACTGTTTTATTTCATTTTATTTATTTGATTAATATCTAAGTGATCTAGGCCTGGTTCCTAGCCCTGGAAGGCTTCCTCTATTCACCTCTGGGGCCAATAACCGGCATTTTCAGGTTACTTCTGCTGTTCTCCATAACCACCCATGAGTGGAAGGAGGAGGGATTTTAGGGCGCTTCCGCTCTAGTCACTATTGCCATTTTGAGTTTGTGGTACTTTTGCTCTGCTACTGAGTCTCATCCTCTTCCCTGCACCTGAGCCTTGACTATAACCTGTTAGGCATCTCAATCCTTCAGAACGGAGAACCCATCTTGATTCTACCTCTTGCTCAGAACAGATGCCCCCAAACCTCAGTCCACTATGCTGCATCCATTGGACCAAACTTCTTCAAGAGTTTGCCCCACATTGTTCAATAATTCATTCAATAGACATTTAAGGGCCCCAAATTACCAGGCACTATGCCAGCGGGGGCCACTAACATTATGTTAACACGCATGGCTTCTAGGTAGAGAAACAGAGGTAACAGGAGTAATGAAAACTGCACCCATTATCATAAGGCACATACAGAAAGAGCTCGCAACAGAAGCCAGGTCTGAAGGCAAGACTCTGGTTTGATGTGCTTTCATGCTCAGGATATAGGGCTTTAAAGAAGGTGGGGGGGGTAAGCATATGATGTATTAGGATAATGTCACATGAACAATAAATGTGCATTGAGGGTGCTAAGAAACAGACGGACCCTGGCAGCCCCACTTCCACGGGAAGCATCACACAACTGCAGAAGAACTTGTTATGGGGTCTCCCGCTGAGTGAGCTTTAAAAAGCACAATGGGACATTCCCACATGACATTTTTTGTGCCACCAAGTGAAGCCCCTTTCTTAATTCTACCTGAACGTCAAGACTGTAAACACACTGGTACAGTTCATCTCAGAGGGAATGGGATGGAGACCCAGGAAGGTGACTAGGCTGGGACCATATCACAGATGGCACTGTTCCTTCCAGATGGAGAAGCAGTTTGTTCTCTGGCTTTGTGTTGCCCTGTGTTTGGTCATAAATAATAATCTATCAGTAAATGGCTAAAAACGTTGGCTATATTCTGGAGGATCTCTCAGCTCTTGTTGCAAGAGGAAGCAGTAATATCATAATATGTTGAAATAATTGTAACTGATTAAAATAGTTTCAAACAGACTACACATCATACCCGGACACAAAACCACGGTTACCTGGTGGCAAGGAGAGGGTACGTGTGAACTGGGCTGAACCAGGCTTCCTTCCTCCGTGGCATGTTGTCGTAAATTAGAAGGTCCTTCTCAGTCAGCACAACCAGGGCTGGCTTCCACGGTTTCTCGCTGTCCCCGGGCACCTGAAACAGAAAGCAGAGACCCATCAAGCAACAGCCTGAGAAGAGTAACTGAAAAGAAGTTGGCACCCCCCAATCAGAAGACCCAACAATACAAGTGCCTTTTGGTTTAGGTTGTAAAAATCAAAATGAGAAGAAACTATTCATTGTTGCATGATTCTTGGTCCTTGAAAATATGTTTTCTCAAGGGCCCTGGTATATACAGTCAGTGCAGCCAAGAAGTAGCCCAGCAGCCAAACATCTGTCACTGTTTCTCACCTGCCAGTCAGCACTGAAATCTCTATTTCATAGTGGGACGCAGATGCCTAGGGGAATAAGCACTCCCAGCTGGTTCTCTGGTAGAGTGCATTGTTTTTATTATGAAACAGTAAGGTCTGAAAGCTTTTTTTTTTTTTTTGCGGTACGCGGGCCTCTCACTGCCGTGGCCTCTCCCGTCACGGAGCACAGGCTCTGGACGCGCAGGCCCAGCAGCCATAGCTCACGGGCCCAGCTGCTCCGCGGCATGTGGGATCCTCCCAGACCGGGGCACGAACCTGCGCCCCCTGCCTCGGCAGGTGGACTCTCAACCACTGCACCACCAGGGAAGCCCCTGAAAGCTTTTGAATAAATATCCAAAGCCTCCAAAAATATACCACGGAGGCAAATGTCTGTCTTCACAGGCATGAGACATCACAGCTCTTCCCCCAGTCTTTCACTCTTAGATTGTTTCTGTGATTCAGGCAGCATCTTAAAATTCTTTTGTTCAACTGAATGTTTATTTCCTTTCATGGAGAATACTTCTGTAACTCAAGGGCTGAGATGACCTGGCAGGGATTCAAGAGGATTCAAACATCAGCTGGATGTTTGGACCAGATGACCTTTAAAGTTCCTTTCGATCCTGAGAGTCTGTGTAGCTCAGATCTTACCTCATGAGCCATCCCTCCTCTGCCCAGTGTTGATTTGACCAGACTCCCTAAGTGTTCTTCCATCTATGAAAATGCCCTCCTTCCCACTTGAACTCTGGGCCCTGGGATAAATTTTTCTGATCAGTTTGGAAAAGCTCAATGCTCTAGCCTTGGTACTTCAAGCACAGATCATGTTCCAGTAGCATCAGCATCACCTGGAAGCTTGCTAGAAATGCAGAATCTCAGGTCTATCCCAGACTATTGAATCAGAATCTGCATTTTACGAGATCTTCGGGTGATTCTTACTGTCATTAAAGATAACAAACACTGCTCTAGACGAGGTTAAGATTGTCTCTGACACTGGCAATTAATCCAGTGATGATTCAACTCTCTCATAATGAACCACCATCTCCAATTTATTCAGAAATAAAAGAAACAGTAAACTAAATAAACAGTAAGCTAAATAAATGATAAAGCTAATTTCTTCCCTTTCTATGCTTATCATTATCTTTTCTAAGCACCACAGTGAGATCTGTATTGAGGTGGAAGCAAGTGTATGTGGCTTTACACATGACTGATCAAAGAGAAGGTGTGCAGGGCTTCCCTGGTGGCGCAGTAGTTGAGAGTCCGCCTGCCGATGCAGGGAACACGGGTTCGTGCCCCGGTCCGGGAAGATCCCACACGCTGTGGAGCGGCTGGGCCCGTAAGCCATGGCCGCTGAGCCTGTGCGTCTGGAGCCTGTGCTCCGCAACAGGAGAGGCCACAACAGTGAGAGGCCCGTGTACCGCAAAAAAAAAAAAAAAAAAAAAAAAGAGAAGGTGTGCAGGATGACATGAGGGTTCAGCTTTTGTAGGTTTATGTAGCTTATCGGCTGCCTGACCTGTGTAACTTGGAGCAGGTTGTTCTTCTCTGTTCTTCTGTTTCCTCACTGATAATGATAACACAATATACAACAGTATATTCTGGAGCTGGAATGCCTGAACACAAATCATAGCTCCACAACTTGCTACAATATCCCCACAAGACAGTGGGATCCTGGGCAAGTCAACTACTCTCTTTGTATCTCAGTTTTCATATCTGTAAAATGGGGAAATAATAGTACCTATATCAGAGTGTTGTTGTGAAGATTGAGTTAAAATGTCTAAAATGCAGATTAAACATCATTTAGAGCCTGTTTAGTAGCATGGACCTCATAATGCTGGAGAGGAGATTAAATGAGACAGTGCATGTTATGTGCTGAGCCTGGTACCTGGCAGATGGTGAAACTCAGGGTGGAAAAACTGTGGCAGGCTCACCAATTTTTAAACTTATCAAAAAAAGGTATTATTTGGAAACGGCAACAATATGACTACCTACTTTCCCTGGGAAAAACTATAAGGCAAGACAAGATTATCTTCGGTGCTGACAATTTCAACTCATTCTCCTGCCAGGAAGAATTCATTACACAATGATCACCTTTACTTTTTAATGCCCACCTTCCAACAATTCCAAATAAACGTTTACTTTTTAGAATGAGGAAATCCCCTGTAGAGCTATTTATACTAGAATGTGAATGACTGCCTGGCTTATTTCCCCCTTTATGCATTTTATGCATACAAAAAAATTGAGCTTTAGCTTATTGCTTTTTCCAACAGTATCTTCAAGAGATCAGAATGAATTGTTAGAGAAGGCAATGTACCAGACCCTACAAGGTGAATAAGCTATGGTCTCAAGGCATAAAGTGTTTGGGGGGTTTAGAATAAATTTTTTCCAGCCTCTACATTAAACCTAGTAAATTACTTTTCCAGCTCATTAAATAGGACTGGAGAAGCTACAAACAATCCTCCCAAAACGCCTGTCTTACTTACCTAGTCAGATCTGATCCATTAACTTTGACTGGAACCAGTCATTTAAATGTGAACACAACTAAGCATCATTCTTCAAAAACAATATTAAGTTTGTAAAATAAATGTCAACAGTAAATACCATCAGTAAAGTGCAGACCTTTCTAATGGTGGAATCATAAACTCACCCACATGTTAAGTGGCATATATAGGTATGAATAATTCCAAAGCCCTAAAACATTTTGTGGCTCATTAAAGACTTCTATGTTGATAAGTTAATTCTACTGCGAGAAGACTCAGAGTGGGCAATCCCCACCATCCTTGTGTGCAGAATGTTCGTTTTGATACTATGTGGATGCTCAAAGGTAGAAGTCTGCTCATGAGGACCACTGACTTTCCAAGGAGAAAAAATTCATGTTGAAGAACAGGTTTTTAAAACTATACTTTGGGCCACGTGAGCTTCACATTGTAAAGCCTTTCAAGGACACTTTTCTTCAGGCTTGAATATTTAGGTTGTTGTTTGGTGACAGCTTCTGTTACAAGTCCAAATTTCCTGGCACCCAAAGATTCTCCAGTGTCTATGCAACAGTTCTGGGGATGTGTCTGCATTTTATTGAAATGTGACTCCTGAAACGGCTGTGACAACTTTCATCCCCACTCCGGCTTCCCGCCATCAGATGCTGCAGCGGTCAGAGACTCAGGAACTGATCATGTTTCTAATGAAGAAGGTGAAGCGAAAAAGCAGGGAAACAGATATTCAATTTTGAAATTATTCTGATGCGTAACTGAAGTGAGCTAAATCCCATGGGGGGATATCGCACAGTCACCTCTGCAGAGCATGAGAGAAAAGGTTTACGAAAAGACAAGCAGAATCTAAGAGAGAGTGGTAAGAAGTCAAGGTTGAAAACTGAGGGAAGTAGATATAAATGTATGATATCAACACGTTGTATACCTTAAACTTACACAATGTTCTATGTCAATTTTATCTCAATTTAAAAAAGAATTGAGGGAAGTAGTCATTGAATCCTCAATTTGAGGCAGGTCTCAACAGTCATCTAGTCATAAAGCAAAATGTGAAACAACTGAAAGAGAGTTTGTATAGGGTTGCAGCCGGGTTGGGGTCCCAGACTTTATGGCTTTATCCTCCAACAACTCACACCTCTGAGCGGGGTTCCTAACAAACATTGAAATACAGTTTGAAAACTGCTGAACTCGTTTCCTCTAAAATACCTGGAATCTGCAGATTACTTTCAAAGAGATGGTTTTACCAAAGCAGAAACTAACACACCATTGTAAAGCAATTATACGCCAATAAAGATGTTAAAAAAATTAAAGTTATAAGATAATGAAAAATACAAAAAAAAAAAACAAACCCCAAACCTTTTCCGTGCCCTTTCTGTAGGTACTCGCAAAGAAAAGAATGATGCTGTTGCCTCTTAGAGTTGTAAAGGTTAAATGAATAAATACACATAAAGAACTTAGAAAAGTGTCTTGAGTGCAGTAAACAGGCAAGTCTTAAACATATTAGCTTTTCTCATGGTGATCATTTTGCAATGTGTAGAAATATCGAATCACTATGTTGTGCACCTGGAACTAATATAGTGTTGTAGGTCAATAATACTTCAAACAAACAAACTCATAGAAAAAGAGATCAGATTTGTGGTTCAGAGGCTGGGATGGGGGAGGGGGAATTGGAGGAAGATGGCCAAAAGGTACAAACTTGCAGTTATAAAATAAATAATTACTAATGATGTACAATATGATTAATATAATTAACACTGCTGTGTGCTATATATGAAAGCTGTTAAGAGAGCAAATCTTGAGTTCTCATCACAAGGAAAATGTATATATTTTTTCTTTTTCTTTTATTTTGTATCTTTATGAGATGGTGGAGGTTCACTAAACTTACTGTGGTAATCAGTCCATGATGTATGGTAAGCCAAATCATTATGCTGTACACCTTAAACTTATACAGTATGTCAGTTATATCTCAATAAATAAATAAATAAAATTAAAAATAGATAAAAATTAACAAACAATAAGTAAAGAGGTCTATGGAATTAAGAAAATATTAGCCCTTTCTACTAAGAATATCAAATTAAAGATCTGAGTGACCTTGGGCAAGAATTATTTGCCTTTGGAGCTCTAATGTCCTCATCTGCCAAAGGATAGGGTAAGACTAAATTATTGCTAACAGCCTCTCCAAATTCAAAATCAGATCTTCTTTTTTTTTTTTTTAGTTTAAAATTCCCTGCTATATAGGCTGGGACTGCTTTAGTTTCTAGACTCTTGCTTTATACCTCTTCTGTGTTCTGTGGACTTTGCTCACAGGGCAAAAAACAACGTGTGGGTCTCTTTTTCTCTCCTCATACCAACTCACTCTTCCCAACATACTTATTTTCTTTTTTTTTTAACATCTTTATTGGAGTATAATTGCTTTACAATGGTGTGTTAGTTTCTGCTGTATAACAAAGTGAATCAGCTATACGTATATACATATCCCCCCCCATATCTCCTCCCTCTTGGGTCTCCCTCCCTCCCACCCTCCCTATCCCACTCCTCTAGGTGGTCACAAAGCACTGAGCTGATGTCCCTGTGCTATGTGGCTTCTTCCCACTAGCTATCTATTTTACATTTGGTAGTGTATATATGTCCATGCCACTCTCTCACTTTGTCCCAGCTTACCCTTCCCCCTCCCCGTGTCCTCAAGTCCATTCTCTACGTCTGTGTGTTTATGCCTGTCCTGTCCCTAGGTTCATCAGTACCATTTTTTTTAGATTCCATATATATGTGTTAGCATACGGTATTTGTTTTTCTCTTTCTGACTTACTTCACTCTGTATGACAGACTGATTCTACGTCCATCCACCTCATTACAAATAACATACTTATTTTCTCCTTCTACTTGAGCACAAGGTGAGGAAGAAGTCTTTGGAGCCAAACAACATCTTCAAAATCTGGCTTTACCAGTTCTCAGCAGAACTGCCATAAGCACTTGTTCACTGATGTGTAAGATGCTAATAATGACCTCCTATGCATATTATATGAGGATTGAATGAGACAATGTATATAAAGCTCTTCCCAAACGGCAGGTACTGGTAGATTAACTCTCTCCATTGCCTACTTCGAGTGCACTCTTCTTCCAGCCGTCCTGCTCAGGAAGGAAGGTCTAGAATAGACGGAGTGACTAATAGTAGAGTGAAAGCAGTTCATAAAAGAAGAAGGTCAATCACAACCTTTGTTTTGGAGATCATGGTTATCTCCACCACTTTTTAATTTATGTCTTTTCACCTCAGGTTGCAAAGTATTTAGAGCAAAAGACAAGATATCAGGGTAAAATAATTAGCAGTTATCAACTTCCAAATGCGTCACAAACATTAGATAATCCCTGCACCAACTCTCCGAGAGGCAGATAAAGATCATCTCCACTTTACCGAAAGAAGAGGAAGGAGTTTAAATGCGGCCAAAGGGAGCACAGGGAAGCGCTAAGCGAGTCCCACTCAACCTGCAACTCTCTTCCAAGTGGTCCTGAACCATGCAGAGACCCAGCATTCAGGAGCCAGGTGGGTCATCCACAGCTTGACACAGAGGAGAATGGAAAGAAAGAGAAAGCAAAGGAGAAAGGGGAAGAAGGCTAGAAAAAGAAGGTTCAGGACGGGGTTCTGGGGGAGCCTCAGCTTCACAGGACTCATTTCTTGCCTCTCACACAATTCCCAAATTGTTTGGCACCTGGATTACACGGCGAATTCAAGGGTGGCTTACAGTGAGCAGCAGACTGAGTGATCCCTTTTGTCTGCTGGATGTCAAGACAGTGATGAAAAATGCTGGAGAAAGCCGAGTGAAAAATATGGGATGAAAAATATAGTCTGACTGTGGGGCAATTAAAGAGGACATCATTTTTATACGCCAACTCTCCCAACAACCAACAGCAGCAGTCTTCGAGTTCAAGCTGGCTCTCTTCTGCCAAATTGTGAAACTGGGTCTGGACTCCTATAAGCCATATATAGTAAAGCCCCAGATTCTGGGCTTATGGTTGGAACGCTCACCAGAGTCAACATACAAGTTAGTGAGGTGAGACTCTGGCGCTTGGGTGATAGATAAATCAATCACCTCAGGTGTCGGCAGGACGATGTTCCCTCTGGAGACTCCAGGGAAGAATTCTTCCCTGCCTCTTCCTAGCATGTGGTAGCTACCAGTGCTCCTTGGTGTTTTGTGGCTTCGTACTGCATGTGTCCAATCTCTGCTTCTGTGGTCACATGGACTGCTTTCTGTGTGTCTTCTTATGGCCTTCTTATAAGCACACCCGTCATTGGATTTAGAGCCTACTGTATTCCAATATGAACTCAACTAATTACATCTGCAAAGACCCTATTTCCAAACCAGGTCACGTTTTGAATTTGGGGCGCAAGGTTAAGACAAGAAATTAATCATAAGAAAATGGTCTGAACCCACTCTATTTTCAGTCAGTTTTCCAATTTTGTCTTTTTTTTCCCTTTGAACACTTGCAGACCCAGAGTAGATTTTTTTGAAAGTTGTCTTATTTACTGAGTATGCAGAAGGTCAGATGCTAATGGACTCTCACAGAGGCCTTGGTGGCTCTATTAAAAGTAATGCCTTGGTCCCCGGGATTTCATAATGAAGCCAACCTTAGGGCAGATCACACATATCCACGGAGGTAAGTGCACAACCAGGGTATTTTTTGTTTTTTGTTTTTTGTTTTTTTTTTTTGCGGTACGCGGGCCTCTCACTGTTGTGGCCTCTCCCGTTGCGGAGCACAGGCTCCGGACGTGCAGGCTCAGCGGCCATGGCTCACAGGCCCAGCTGCTCTGCGGCACGTGGGATCCTCCCGGACCGGGGCACGAATCCGCGTCCCCTGCATCGGCAGGCGGACTCCCAACCACTGCGCCACCAGGGAAGCCCCATAGCCAGGGTTTTAAGTCTCCTCTCATCATAGAGCGTCACGCAAAGAGGAGGTAGAAGGCATGTGAAGGTCTAGCCCCCATCGCGGCACAGGATGGGGCCGTGCTCGCTCCTGAAATGCTCTCAGGAGACGGCATTTCAATCACATGAACCTGACCTTTCAATTGCTTTGCTTCATTTGCTTACTACTAACGAGACAACTCTTCAAAATGACAGCATTCTAAGACACATCCCATGAAGTGATTCCAGGGTCTCTTCCTGCTTTAAAAAGATTGTTGGATTCTACATGGATGACTCTCTCTGTTTTACAGTGAGTTCAGGCTAAACATAATCAACTTGGACTAATGACTTGAAAGAACCAGATCTATCCACTTGAGCCTGAGCCTCGTTAAGTTTGGGATGATTTCCCACCCTACGCCTGCTTTTGCCTTTTTTATTTTTTTCAGAATTTTTTTAAAATTTATTTTTGTCTGCATTGGGTCTTCGTTGCTGTGCACGGGCTTTCTCTAGTTGTGGCGAGCGGGGGCTGCTCTTCGTTGCGGTGCACTGGCTTCTCATTGTGGTAAATCGTCTTTGGCGCAGAGCACAGGCTCTAGGTGCGTGGGCTTCTGTAGTTGTGGCGCACGGGCTTAGTTGCTCCGTGACATGTGGGATCTTCCTGGACCAGGGATCAAACCTGTGTCCCCTGCACTGGCAGGCGGATTCTTAACTACTGCGCCACCAGGGAAGCGCCTGCTTTTGCCTTTTGAAAAGCAGAATGACAGCCTTGCTGGAGCCCCTACCACAGGGAGGAGGAGAACCACCCCTGTTTCTGCCCTTTTCTCCACCTCAATCTAATTAACTCTTTCTCCAAGGAAAGAGGTGCTATGACTGTAACTGTCCAAATCTAGGAACTGTCTTCGGGACTCTAAATAGCAGGCATTGTCATGTTTGTCAAAGGTGGGTATCTGTGGTCACTACCCAATCACTCCCAATCCCTGTGTCTACATGGTAAGAACATACATGCTGGACTGAGGCTAGGGGTAGACTGTCCATTTTGGTCCACACCACGGACTTATTTCCATATCCAAGCATCCTAGCTTCAGGAGAGGCCATAGGAGGCAAGCAAGGTACATTACTTCAGCCATGTTTTACATAACCCAACATTCATCCGAGTTTGGCATTAGGGTTTATTGGGCACTTGCTCAGCTATTAATAGATGTGTTTTTTTTTTTTTTTTTTGGTTGTTTCCCATTAGTACATCATTCTCTCTTGCTCCCTGTTGGGGACTTCAGAAAGGAAAAGGGTGAGTGGTAACATGACCCAAATCCTACCCTGAACCCCTCACCAACCACTCAGCATTCTGGGAGAAATCCTCACCATGAACTTGAGCCCCAAACTAGATTCTGCTGTGTATGCCCCCTGTCCTGCCCACTTTGAAAAAGTCTGCCTGCCCTTTTTTCCTGCCTGTATTAGTTTTTACCACTAGACAGCTTCTTCTCTCCTTCCCTGTAGACAAACCCTGGTTCCACGACCATTAAGCTGTTTCACCTCCCCCACCCAGGTTTCTGGATCGAGACCTGCCCATTCTGTAGCCCTTCCCTCACTAGTGAGCCTTGACTCCTAGAAGGCTGTCTCACCAACCATTCCATTTAGAGTCAAAAGATTTGTTTGTAGCCTCCCTCAGCGCCTTGGCTCAACTGGTAACATCCTGGGCTTCTCCCCAGGACACGGCCACTTCCTGTGGACCACTTCAAAACACCAGCTGTTTGGAATGGAGACCTGCTTTTGCATGAAAATGGATTCCTTCGAGTGCTTCAGAGTTGTTTATTCTTTTAAACCTGTAAACATTCCCTTTTCGTCTTGTTTTCTTGTTTGCTCGGCTCAACCTTTTCTGAGAAAAGTCCGAAAGTACATTTCAACTCCGTGCCCTGCCTGAATTACACAATATTATAATTGAGTAAGGTCAGAATTGTTTGGGGTTTGCTATGTCTTTGAGTCTTTTAAAAATAGTGGTAAGTTAGAAGAGGCAATTGGGAGAGAAAGGTTTAGAGAACATGGCATATTAAATTTGGGTTTTATTGAAGTGCAGTTGATGTACAATGTTATGTTAGTTTCAAGTGTACAATATAGTGATTCAACATTTAAATGTATTATGAAATGATTACCACAATAACCCTCTGTCGCCATACAAAATTATTACAGTATTATTGACTCTATTCCTTATGCTGTGTATTACATCCCTGTGACTTATTTATTTTATACCTCTAAACCCCCTTCACCTGTTTTGCCCATCTCCCCATTCCCTTCCCCTCTGGCAACCACCTGTTTTTTTTTCTATATTAATGAATCTGTTTCTGTTTTGTTTTGTTTGTTGTTTTTTAGAGTCCACATGTAAATGAAATCATACAGTATTTGTCTTTCTCTGTCTGACTAATTTCACTTAGCATAATACCCTCTAGTTCCATGTTATTGCAAATGGCAAGATTTCATTTTTTATGGCTAATATCCCATTGTGTATCTATATCTATATCTATATCTATATCTATATCTATATCTATCTATCTATCTATCTTTATATATATATATATATAAATATATGCCACATCTTCTTTACCCATTCATCCACTGATGGACATTTAGCTTGCTTCCACATCTTGGCAACTGTAAATAATGCTGCTATGAACATTGGAGTGCATGTATCTTTTTGAACTAGTGCTTTTGTTTTCTTCAGGTAAATACCCAGAAGTGGAATTGCTGGATTGTAAGGTAGTTCTATTTTCAGTTTTTTGAGGAACCTCCATACTGTTTTCCACAGTGGCTGCACCAATTTACATTCCCACTAACAGTGTACGAGGGTTTCCTTTTCTCCACACCCTCATGAACACTTGTTATTTGTTGCTTTTTGATGATAGCCATTCTGACATGTGTGAGGGTTATTAGATTTTGAGCCATTTAAATCTGACCATTTAAAAATCTGTATGCCAAGGAAGAATTCTCTTATGACAAGGGAGGATACAGCTGAGAGAGTAAACATGTATTACGAGCCTACTCTATGCTGAGCACTGTTATGGGTTGTACTGTGTTGCCCCCTCCCCCAAATTCATGTGTTGAAGTCTTAACTCCAATACTACAATATGTGACCATGTTTTGAAATATGGTCATTGCAGATGTAATTAATTAAGATGAGGTAATACCAGAATACAGGGGCCCCTAATCTGATATGGTTGGTGTGCTTATACAAGGGGACATTTGGACACAGACACACACACAAGGAGCACATCACCTGAACACGAAGGCAGAGATCAGGGTGATGCATCTAGAAGTCACAAAATGCCTAAGATTGCCAGCAACCCACCAGAAGCTAGGAGAGGAACAAGGAACAGATTCTCCCTCACAGCCCTCAGAAGGAACCAACCCCACCAATGCCTGAATCTTGGGTTTCTAGCTTCCGGAACTGTGAAGCCATACATTTCTGTTGTTTAAGCCACCCAGTTTGTGGCAGTTTGTTATGGCAGCTCTAGGAAATAAGACAAGCACTGTGATATGTTTCACTTCTTTCAATCCTTCCAACACGATGAGGCATTTATTATTATCCCCATTTCATAGAAGGAACTGTGGTTCAGAGAGGTCACGTACAGCCAAGGTTACATTAGTCCCTGTCTTCAAGGCTGTGATACTTTCATATCCCAAAGCTGTCTCCTATAAGAAAAGGGGGATGATGTGGGGAAATGAGGTAAAAGATAGGAGGGGAGATGGCTGGGAGCTCAGCCATGATGCTTCCTGCAGGCTGGAGAGCCCGGGATCCTGTTCTGTGCGCCCGTGCAGCAGGCTGTTTCCCACGGGTCCTTCCCTTTGCCCCTCTTTCCCACCTCCTGGCACGTAGGGCTTCACTCAGGCCAGACATCAGTCTAATCCAAGCTCCTAACTTCCCTTCCTAATCATCAAAGCTCTTGACTCCCCCAGTCTCACATCTGATTAAAGTGTTTCAAGACTAAGGTGTAAATGTCTCATAACCCATAATAGGTTGTTCCACTAGAGGGATATTTCTATTTATAACGAAAATTAGTCTCTTATGTTTACTCTTCATTGAACAATTGAGGGGCTAGTAAAGGAAACACAGTTTGTTTTCTAAAGGTGACGAAACATTCCATTACGCTATAAATTTAATTTGCATGTTTTTGTTATTTTGGTAAACCCATTTCCTCGTGGGTGGTGCTCACCCCAGTACAAATGTTTGCAAGTTCTAAGAGGGTGAGGTCCAATTTAACGTACTGTGTAGTTTTAAATCACCCACATATCATATGTTTAGGGACACAGAACAGATGAGTACAGTAGGCTATGAAATAGTGTTTGAATATTTGTAACTATCAAACCTTTCTAGATATTGGAACCACTAGGAAGTTAAGTGGCTTCTGATCCTTCCAGCTCATGGCTTAAAATAACAGTCGATTCAAAACACATGCTTTCAGCAATGTTATGGAGGCTATACGAACTACAGAATCTTCTAGACAAGCAGTCACAAATTCAGAGACCAAAGAGGACCAGATATAAGAAAAAAACAAGCTAACCACATCCCACTTATAAGGTAGCTTCTTTTCAGCTTTAGCCTATCATTGCCAGGAAAGACTGCGGGCTCAGCATTGCCCAGTCTCTGATTTTTCAAAAGAAGCCCTCAATCTGTATTATTATGTGAGTTCTCCCTATTTTTAAAAGTTTGTGTATTAGTTTCCTATTGCTGCTCTAAGAAATTACTGCAAACATAGTGGTATTTATTATCCTACAGTTCTGGAGGTCAGAAGTTCTAAAATCAAGGTGTTGGCAGGGCTCCTTCCTTCTGGAGGCTAGAAGGGAAAATCCATTTCCTTGCCTTCTAAAGGCCGCTGCCTACATCCCTTGGCCCATGACCCCACATCACATTGCTCCTTCTGTTTCTGTCACCACATCCTTTGTCTTGATTCTGACCCTCTGCCCCCCTTTTTAAGAACCCATGTGATGAAATTGGGGCCACCTGGATAATCCAGGAAAATCTGACCACCTCAAGAGCTTTAACTCAATTACATCTGCAAAGTTCCTTTTCCCACCTAAGGCAGCATATCCACAGACTCTGAGGGTTAGGCTGTGGACATCTCTGGGAGACCATTACTCTGCCTACCTCAGGTGGCAACTAGTTCAAGTTAGAAAAATAACGTATGGAATGAAGTGATAGGAAGTTTGGCATTTGTTTTGAAATCTCCTGCCCCCTGTCCCCCAAAAGGAAACCAGTTGGACAAAATACTCATGGTTCCATACTGTATGCATGGTGCCTACATAATGCCTAGGATATAGGGGAGTGTTCAGTAGATTCTGGCTGAATGCCGAAGGACTGAAGTCATACCTCAGTGTCTCAGGCCCCCGATAAACACAGTAAATAGGACCTAACCATTACTGCCATTGGAGCCCAGAGGCCTGTGATCACTGTACTCTCCCATAGACATTCTTCACATACCCATGGCTCCAATTCCTTGTTCCCTTCACTAGGTATGAGCTGTCCATACTCAGCTTCTAGAAGTGAATGAAAGGCTGCTTCTAACCTGTGACACTCACAGATAATTAAATTAGACTCCTCTCGGTCTGCTGGGGAAAAGCTATTTCATACTTTCATTAATTCCAAAGGGCTATTTCAATTACAGTCCCTGTCTGGTAAACAAGTTATCTTTGACTTACAGCCTTTACTTCTCTAATGCCCAGGAAATTTGCCCTCTAAAGGGCTGCTAATAGGCAGCAGAAATTTATAATTTTTAAAAAAGTTATCTTTTGAGAGACAGCTGACATTATCACTAAATCTAAAAGAGCAAGTTATTAAAAAAATAATCTATGCTTCAGTATCCTTTGTTTTGTTTTCACTGTATCTGCAGGCTTCCTTATCTATTTTCTTACTTTATTTATCCTTTAAAGGACAAAACCAACAGTTCGTTGAAGGAGTAAGTCTCGAGGATGTAACATACAGCATAAGGAAGATAGTCAATAATATTGTAATAACTGTGCATAGCGACTGAAGGTTACTAGATTTATCGTGGTGATAATTTCATACCATATGCAAATGTGAAATCATTATGTAATAAACCTGAAATTAAGATTATATTGTACATCAACTATATTTCAATTTTAAAAAAGACTATCAAAGGCAAAACAATGTAGGGGGTGTCAGCCTCAAAAACACATCAGCATTTTCTAAAGTCATGGCCTAGTCCAACAGCTATTCAATAACGTCAGACACCATTCCACTGTTTACTGTAGGAAAAAAATATCAACACGCTTGCTTTCAGCTGGACCTCTCAGAGTTTTATAACTAAACAAACAAGAGCAAAAAAGGATTCATTTTAGAGACAGCTCAAACTTTATGTGTCCAAGGACCAAGCAACAAATTCCAAAGTCCCCTTATCCTACTTTTGTTTAAATGCCTTCATAAAGTCTGCCTCAACTGGGAAGATTCTTTTTTTTTTCCCCCTCTGACCTCCTGAAAGCAAGGAGGCAATCTAGTATTACGATCATAAATCTTGTTGTCAGACAGTTCTAGTCTGCAAGTCAACTCAGCTATTTACAGTATGATCTTGACCCAGTTTTCTCCATGTTTCAGTTTCCACATCTGTAAAATGGGGGTAATAAAAGTCCCTCGCCCATATGATTATTTGAAGGATGGAGTCAGATACTGTGTATACATGGTTTATAGCACAGTGCCTGGAAAATATTAAGTTCTCAAAAATCAGTGTTTCTCAACATTTGTTGTGCAGATCACCTGCTTTTGAATCAGTTGGGCTGCTAGTTACAAATTCAGATGTCTGCCCCTTGTAAGATCCAGTTCTTCAAAAGCACTGGGGGTGGCACCAGGAACCTGCATTTACAGCAAAGGCTCAGGAATTTCTGTGTCCACTATTGTTTGAAAACATCAACGTGTCAATTACCATGTGCACAATCATAATGTACAGAACACCAATTTTCTACCCGTGATCTCCAAAGACCAGTGCCCTTGGATTCTCTGCCTCAGTATCACGAGGGGACTCCTTAAAAGTACAGCTTCTGGGGCTTCCCTGGTGGCGCAGTGGTTGAGAGTCCGCCTGCCGATGCAGGGGACACGGGTTCGTGCCCCTATCCCGGAAGATCCCACATGCCGCGGAGCGGCTGGGCCCGCGAGCCATGGCCGCGGAGCCTGTGTGTCCGGAGCCTGTGCTCCGCAACGGGAGAGGCCACAGCAGTGAGAGGCCCGCGTACAGCAAAAAAAAAAAAAAAAAAAAAAAAAAAAAAAAAAAAAAAGTACAGCTTCTGGAATCCCAAATCCACTGAATCGTAATATCTAGGGATTGACACTACACATCTTTTTTTTTTGCAACTTCGTCTGGAGATTCTGATGCACAGCTTGCTTTGGGATTCCCTGGCCCACATTACTCATTCTGACACTGGATCATAGCCTTCTTTTTTTTTAATTTTATTTTTTAAATATTTCTTTATTTATTTGGCTGTGCTGGGTCTTAGTTGTGGCACTCGGCATCTTTTAGTTGCGGAATGCGAGATCTAGTTCCCTGACCAGGGATCGAACCCGGGCCCCCTGCACTGGTAGTGTGGAGTCTTAGCCACTGGACCACCAGGGAAGTCCCTTAGCCTTTTATTTTTTAACCATTTCATCAGCGTCTACGATAGTATGATAAATGTTGCTGAAATGAGTTGACCTGAGTAAAGGTGTGTTGGCCCAAGTAAACCTCTAATCTATAAAAGGCTCTGCTCAGGAATTTTCCCTCTTCATTTCTTCCTAATGTGATATCCATGGACATTTGATTCCTGCACAGTAGTTTTTCCAAACTCGAGTCATCAATGTACTATTTTCATTATTTTTTAATATTTACTTAATATGGGAATTAACGCTAGCTGCCCACCCAAAATCTGTTTTCTCCTTCTTTTTATTAAGAGATTTAGAATTACTAAAATTATTAGGAGTGACAGTATGTCCAGTTAAAACATGCTACCTCCTAGCTTCAGCTTTCACATTCCTTCATATTCATCCCCTTCTGACAATTCCAACACAGGCATGTCCTCCATCTCTACCCTATTAGGATTGTCTAAATATCCAAGTTCATAGGCATTTGGCTGATCAAACATCCAGGTACCTCCTACTCTGAAAAGAGGTCTCTTTCATGTCTGTGGGTGCACTCTTTGTAGGTATCAAACAGGAAACAATATAAATGTCATTTGCAGAAAGAAGAGTAACTGTGAAAACATAGGGTGACACGTGCTTTTCCTTCTCTCTCTGATAACGTTTTCTCCTTCAGCTTTCCCTTATGCAACGAACAATCTCTTTGTGGTCAACACGCTCCTTTCAGGAGTAAAAGAATCATGAGGAAAATTCCAAGGACATTTGAACATTCTACAAAAGCTCAGCAGAATTAAATGAGACACCGTTAGGAAGGCACAGTTTCAAATGCAGTACCACGTCAGAACTGAAATCTCTCCAAAGGTCGACATTTTCTGGATGACCTTGAATCTCCCGGGAGGACTTTTTTTTTGTTTTTGCGGTACGCGGGCCTCTCACTGAGGTGGCCTCTCCCGTTGCGGAGCACAGGCTCCGGACGCACAGGCTCAGCCGCTGCGCGGCATGTGGGATCCGCCCAGACCGGGGCACGAACCCGTGTCCCCTGCATCGGCAGGCGGACTCTCAACCACTGCGCCACCAGGGAAGCCCCCTGGGAGGACTTTTAATGACAGGTTTCATATAAAATTACCCTCATACTAATTAAATCTGAGCTCTAACTTCAAATTTATAAAACTGCTAATGTAGTACACTATTAAGAACCTAAAAAGAATGTTGTTTTCTGAAGAGAAATGTCATTCTTGTCATTTTTTTCTGCTTTCAGAACTCATTCATTCATTCAAGAAGTATTTATTTACCGCAAATCGTGTGCTAGGTACTCTGTTCCCTGTCTCAGGCCACTTAATGGAAGTTAGACGAGGCAGCAAAGAGAGTAAATCAGCAACAAATATAAAAAAGTTAACTTGGCCAGTGCTGTAAAGAGACAAAATAGGCTAATATGGTTTCAATACGCTACAAACTATAGCTGAAATTTTCATTTAGGAATAGTTTTAACTGCTATCCAGTGACAGTTCAATGTGCTAACTCTGCAGAGAGTTTTGAAATCGAAATTTTTGCCTTCACATTATTAGTCATCCCTTAGTGCAACTTGGCTTCTCCCTGCTCTTTTCCTCTGGTTTCTAACCAGTGCCTCACGCTGGTCTAATTTAAGGAAAAAACAGTATCTACTTCACTGGATAACTGAGAATCAAATGAGGTAACATAGGAAAAGCAGGAAGTATTAGAAGCATTATATAGAGTGTCAATAGGCGTGTGTGTTGTAAAAGTGCACACTGTTGAGAATGATGCTTCCTGGAATCCCCACAGTTTTCGTTGGCCTTACAGGGCTCATCACCTACGAAGTGATGCCCACTGTCATATCAGCACATCCTTAGCAAGTCCGATCCTGGCTACCCCTGTGCTAGTCATAGGTCTCAACTGAACATGACAACAACACTTTTGATTCTCTGGAATGAATTATCTTTGAGGTGTTATACAGGCATCCCTAGGTATCTGTTGGGGATTGGTTCCTTAACCCCGTGGATACCAAGATCCTTATATAAAAGGACCCTTATATCAAGTCTCTTATATAAAGAGGCAATACAGTCAGCCCTCCATATCCATTGATGCAGAATACACAGATGGGGATGCAGAACACACTGATTGTACTTCCCTAAAGAAAGCATCTGCAGAAGTGGTTAGTGCACAAAACATACACCGTAACGCATCCGACACTCAGCATCATGGATTCTCAGACACTTGTTTCCCAGATTTTTCTTGGCCCTTGGATCATCAGTAAGTTCTGAAAATTAGCCATCCCAACTCCACAAGAGCACACGTCTTATCTTTTCCTCTTTCGTTTCCAAAATTTACATCTTCCTATAGCATCTTCTTATGTGCTTTTCATTTACCAAACACTGTTAGATTTAGTCCACTTCATCTTTGACCCCTAGAGAATTGGTGACCTTTTTCATTAGAGTCACTTTTTTCTCCCATCCATCTTAAGAACTGAGGATTAAAGGCTTACATGCTATTCTAGATAAGATTTGCCAGAGACGGGTAACTCTGGGACCTCCTCGCTCACTGTCAGGAAGGAATGTCTAAGAATAACTCTGGCTTTAAACTCACAGTGTGGGGAGTGTAAGGCTTGGGATTGAAAACATATTAACCATGACAATGCAATGGGTTATAGATGGACTGCAGCTGGTATCAACAACGGCCCTGTTTTATGAGTCTGTAAAGGCACCCATTCTGGTCTCTTCCCTTGCCTCATACTCACCTCGCCTCCAACAAATTTTGGGGTCCTTTCCAGCCTCATCCCCCTGAGTGTCCTACACAGTCCAGTCTGCACCCTTTTCTCTCCCACCCCTGCAAAAACTCTTTCATCTTCATTGTGTGCAAACGGGTGTGAGTTAGGTTAAAGGATGTGATTTCCGTAATATGCAAGCATTTGGCCTCAGTGGATGCAAAGAGCCATTCTCATGAAATTAAATTGAACATGAGATCGTTCAGTTGAAGATGATGATGATGAAACATGTAAAAAGAAGAACATAGACTACTTGAGTTTAATTTTACTACTTTCTCATTACGAGAATCTTCAGGGTCAATCTCTTCCAACTGCTTCTATCATGTCACTAATGATCCACAGTTAACACCATTCGTGAGAAAAGCTAAGTCATCGATCAGCATAAATTTTTTTTTAAAGTGTGAAAAGAGTCTGAAAGCTTTGCTAGAAAGCTACTCAGACAAAAATGATAAATGAACAGTCCTATGTCAAACTAAGAAGCTGAACAATTTTTAAAAATCCATTCACACCACTAGCACTGGCCATCCTAACTGAATGAGGTAATAAGTATTCATTCACGGGACATATATTTTTGAGCACATGCTATATGCAAGCACTGGGCCAGGAGCTGGGCATGTTGTGAGAAGCAGAACCAGACTCCCCAGATGGAGTTTATAGGCTGGAAGAGGAGACAGATGTTACAGAAATCATCAAACAAACAATAAATATCCAATTTTAAACTGTGGTGGCTGCTGCCACTCATCATGAGGCTTATATCAGAGTTCCATTGAGTCAAGTCTACTTTCTCCTATTCTGGAAGCTTTGCTATTCTTAGTTCCAAAGTTCCCTGTGCACTGAATGCCATTCGAGACAAGTGCTAACATGGTCAGTGAATTCGATGTGCACACCTGGAATAACAGGTGTGTGGAAGTTGCTACCTTCCTGTAAATATTTCTGCAAACAGCAGATTCAATGATCCTTCACCCACACCCTGTTCTCATGGTTTTTTGTTTTTGCAAATGTTTATACAGCTGTTAAAAAGAAAAAGGGGGAAAAAACAGCTTTTGGGACTCAGAGGAAAAAAAAAAAAAAAACCAACCAAAACAGATACTCTTCTCTTGCTTTGATTTTCTATTGTCTCAGACTTTAAAAAATCAGTTCCAGAGAGTTTTGATTCACAGGGTGGGTAATTAAGAAAACTGTGAGGTCAGTAAAGTTTAATTATGGCATCAGGTGTGATATTCAAGCTCTTTAACAACAGCACAGCCCCACCAATGGAAGTGGGAGCCAAGAGGAAGGAAGCCCTAGATGCTGACAGGTGCACATCAGCAGAAGAGCAGGCCTGGGAGGCAGCCCCACCCTCGCACGCCGCATTGCCCGTGCCTTCCATAATGTTCCAGCACCCTTCGGTCTCATGTCTGATTCCATTATTTCAAGGTCTTCCATCCAATCACATCTTTATTGAGCACATCTGGTATCACTGTAGCCCAGTAACTGGATAGTGACGAAGGCATAAGTAGTCTCTGCCCTCATGAAACTTAGAGTCTGTGGTGGTGACAGACAAAAAAGCACAGCAACACACAAATGATTCCAAACTGTGATAATAAACAAAGCAGGTGATGAGATAAGGGAGCAGGGAGAGAGAAAGGCTTAATTTAAATAAACTCATTCTTATAAAGATCTGTTAGAGCTTAAAGGGTTAGTCTGGTATGAGGTACCTGCATCTTAAGAAACCAAATCATTAAGCCAAAGAAATGAATTGCTAATGATGAAGTTTCAGCCATAAAATCGCATAATGAGAACATTATTTGGGGAGATGGGGCGGTGGACAGAGCTTTTTCCTAATCTCATAAATCACCTCATCTAGGAAGGCATCCGGGGAGTCTATTTTTAAAGCTGGCTCAAATTCACAAATACAAAAAGTCCTTGTCTTGAAGAAGGGAAATACTGAACTGCTCAAGGATAAGATCAGGCAGGAAGAGAGGAAGGACTTTCACTGTTTACTTTACCTAATTCTCTATTGTTTGAGTCTTTGATGAGCCTTTATTACTTTTGTCAATTACAAAGTGAGAGGGGTTGTCTCTTCTAAAAAGCTCATGCCTTCATGTATAAACCTCAAATGATTTTGATATTTCTGAATCATTTCAAACTTTGAAGTTTGTGGTAATTTGCTCTAGCAGCTGTAGAAAAGTAATACAACATCTGGCGGGGGTGAGGGGCATTAATCTGCCCCCCACAAGGGGTGTGATGGAGTTTTATAAGCATGTGTGATTTGCACATGCCTGTTTCATAGCCAGGGTTCTTGCTAAATTGGCATTTTTACAGGATGGCCGTTTTCAGAAGTACCAGTGGAAAAATGAGTATCCTTCACAGCAGAACCACAAGGAAGGATCCCAATTAGTGAGTTTGCTAATTAATCACCATTTTGACTGGTAAGCTCTTACTGAGGACATAAATCATCATTATACAAAACAAGAGTTTGGGAGTGCCACCATCAGTGATCACCATTTGCTGATCTCTGCAGACTGGAAACGATCCACTGTTCTGAGCCACATGGGGCAGCGGCAGGACACAGCCCTGGCCAGGGATGAACCCGTGCTTTCTAGCCCATCTTGCAGCTTCAAAGGCTTAAGATCTGCAGAGGCTTAATGTCCTAAAAAGGTTGTGGATTTACTCATTTACATGTAATTCAAAATAAAACCAAGATTTAATTTTAAAACAGAACACACACTGTATGCTAAAATTAGAAGAATATCTCAGTAGATTGTCCAGTTGCAAAATTCTTCATTAATTCCTCAAAGATAAGTTTTTCTCTTTTGTTAAGGGAGGCTACTTTGTTGATGCTTATAACTGCCCACTGGGTAAACCATTTGCCCACCAGTCCAAAGCCATCCAGCTTTCACTGCATCACTTTCTACTCCTATCATCTTTACTGGGTTTTCTTTCTTTCTTTTTTTTTTTTTTTTTGTGGTATGTGGGCCTCTCACTGTTGTGGCCTCTCCCGTTGCGGAGCACAGGCTCGGGACGCGCCGGCTCAATGGCCATGTCTCACGGGCCCAGCCGCTCCGCAGCATGTGGGATCCTCCCTGACCAGGGCACGAACCCATATCCCCTGCATCGGCAGGCGGACTCTCAACCACTGCGCCACCATGGAAGCCCTCTTTACTGGGTTTTCAAAGCCCTGCTTAATCTGGTCTCAGGTCATCCCTCCAGGGGAGAGTGTTCCTGATTCTCAGTGGGAACTCAGGGTTTATCTGGCCATTTCTTTTTTCATTCATATCCCCAAACCCCATGTTAATTTATTCTCACCTTTGCACGTTTGCTCATAACAGCGCCCCCTGTCTGTAACGCTCTCCCCTACTTTACCCACTGTCTAACGTCCATGCGTTCCTCCAAAAACCTTCTCTAACTTGTCATTAGCTTCAGTATCACTTTGTATACATTTACTCTATGCCAAGCACCCAACTGCGTACCGTGGATACAGCAGTAAAGACGAACAAAGTCCCTACTCTCAGGAGCTTAGTGTTCAGTGAGGGAGAAAAGAATTAAAAAAAAAGATAAGCCAACAAGTAAATCAAATTGTGATAGGTATGTATTAGTATCTTATGTCTGCTGTAACAAATTACCACAAACTGGGTGACTTAATACAACAGAAATTCATTCTCTTACAGTTCTGGAGGCTAGAAGTCCAAAATTAGTGATACGAGGCTAAAGTCAAAGTGTCCACAGATCGGCAATCGCTTCAGAGGCTCTAGAGAATTCTTTCTTTGCTTTTCTAGCATCTAGAGCTGCATTCTTTGCATTTCTTGGCTCAGGGGCCCCTTCCTCCATCTTCAAAGCCAAAGGCATATCATCTTCTCTCTTTGACTTCTCTCCACTTCCATTGCATCACTTTCCCTCTTCTGTATGAAGCCTCCCCCTACCTCCCTCTTATAAAGACATTTGTGGTTACTGGTAGGGTCCACCAGGATAATCCAGGATTACCTCCTCATCACATGATCCTTAACTTGATTACATAATCAAAAAGACCCTTTTTCCATAGAAGATAACATTCACTGGTTCCAGGGCTTAGGACCTGGTTATATTTTGAGCCTATTATTGAAGCTATCACAGGGGTGAGGTAGATAACAAACAAGGTGGGAAGAAAGGGTCCTTCCTCTAAATAAGGTGGCCAGGGAAGGTGCATGCCATGAGGAGACTTTAAGTCAAGACTTAAAGAATAGGAACAAGCCTTGGTTCTTGATCTTTTATCAGTGTCCATTTCAAAATATAAATCCACATTAAAAGTTAATCAAAATTCTATGTAATAGTCAGTTGTGTAATTGTGTGATTTCTAGTTCATGAGAATCTAGCTACTACCTCTGAAAATAGTAAACTGGACAAAATGACACTATGTGCACATGCAGATTTTTTTTTGGTATGTTTCTGAAGCTAATTGCTGGATGGTGCTTTTGCTAAAAACCCTAATTTTATATTTATTTATGCCTCACTTCAAAACACATTTGAAGAATTAAATACCGTTTTGACAATGATAAAAGCTTTGCTAAGAATTTAGGCCATTGGTCAATTCACTAAACATTCAGACTGGCCACTCAACTGTCAGGAAAATGCACTTCCATTCATTTGTTACAAATTGATGGATATTAGTCAATTGGGCCCTGAAATCTATAATTTAAATAATCATGAAGGGTTGGTGGTTATTTTGCAAATGTCAAAGATGTGGTTTTACTTGTAAAGGATAGAAGATTGGTAAGAATTGTTGTTTTTTATAATAGATCCTTCCTTTTCAACACTTTTTTTGTCATAGTAAAAAGCAATAGCTATTGAAGAAGATCTCTCGGGTGCTGATAATGTTCTCTTTCTTGATCTGGATGCAAGCTGCATGGGTATGTTCAGTTTGTTAAAATTCATCAAGTTGTACTAATAACATATGCACATACATGCATATATTATACTTATTAAAGTTAAAAAATAGCAATTTATGTATTTCAGAAAATATAGTGAAGCAACTATACTGAAGTACATAAAAACCACCATTACCTCCTCGAAATTTTAATTGGAATGTTTCAATTCACCTATTCTTTATTCATCTGTTTATCTGTCTTGATGTGGTAGATTAAAGATAGATACAAATCCATCAAGAAATGGAGTCTATTTCCCTTTCCTAGGCTGGCCCTGTGACTAATTTTGACTAACAGGATGCAGCACAAGTGATGCTGTTGTAGCTTCTGAGATCAGGTTTTGAAAGATCTGCAATTTCTGCTTCTGTACACTTGGAACTCCTGGGATCCAACTGCCATGCTTCAAGAAGTCCAAGCCCTACAAAGAAGGCACACAGAGGACCAAGGTGCTCCAGTTGACAATCCCAGCCAAGCTCCCAGCTGACAACCAGTATCAATGGACAGCCATATGTGTGTGCCATTTTGGATGGGGCAGCTCAGTCAAGCCCCCAGACTGCAGCTCCAGCCGATAGCACATGGAGCAGAAGTACTTTCCAGATAAATCCAGTCAGCCCACAGAATTGCGAGAGATAATAAAATGGTTGTTGTTTTGAAGCCACTACCCCAATTAAAAAAGCATTTAATTGTTGTAGATATTACTTAGCAATAGACAGCTGAAATTCTCTACTTGTCTATTATTGTATCTATCAAGTTATTATTTAATTGACCTACAAACTGTCTTGGTCAGCATGGTGTAGTGTCTCTACAGCCAGATTGCATGGTGTTGTAGTCCAGTTTCAGGCTGGCCATGAAATGAAGGAAAACTGGGCTTGGTCATGGGGAAATGGATGGGCCATCGCTGCAAGATGGGGAGTGAAGGAAGCAGAGGCATAAGTCACAGAGCAGGGCTGTCAAGGTTAATCTGCCTGGTGAACAGAACAAGAGCGCAACACAGCTATGCACAGCCTGAGAAAAGGGGACTGGTTAGACTAAAGCTGGAAGGAAAAGCCAATAGTACAGAGAGAAGGAAAATCATGCCAGCACACCCGCACACTCAAGTGGGTAAAAGAGCCTGATGCCCAAGCGACCCAGACAAAGGGGAAGAGGCATGGCAGTCAAGCTGCTTCCCTGTGGGGTTACATCAGGACCGGCTGTCTCCTAGCACTGCTGGGAATACAGCTGGGTCAGGCCACCTGGGCACTCTCACTCTGGGGAATAATTCCAAATCTCAACAAAGAACGGGGCCAGCTCTGGCTGTCACCATCAGACTGGTCTCAAGGGGTAGGGGTTGGCCACATCGGGGGAGGGGGTTCATTACCTACCTAAGGGTGGTGAATGTCGATGTTAGAATTTAGATTTCACTAGTCTCATGAGGATGAAAGTATCTGAGATCCTGAGACAGCTTACTTGGACGAGACAATGTGAAGTTACCTTAAAAAAAACTTTAAATTGTAAATGTGTTACCAAAAGTACCGCTCAGACATTCTGTACCTCATACCGAGCCTGACCCCATCTCTAATCCCACTGAGAGCCTCACCACATCCTTCGTGCTAAAAAAAAAAATGATCCTTAATTTTAAAGCCCTTTACAAAATAAAAAATACACAGTAATGTGTATCACAGACAACTTCGTCCACTCGCTGTGTCTCACCCCATCCACGACTCATACTGTGAGCCTTGCCTGGGGACGCAGTGGGAGCTCAGGAGCATCAGCTAAGCACGTAACTGCTTAAGAAACCACAGTGTTTTTATTTATTTATCTTTTTAAATTTTACTGGAGTATAGTTAATTTACAATATTATGTTAGTTTCAGATGTTCAGCAAAGTGACTCAGTTATATATGCATAAATATTCATTCTTTTTTAGATTCTTTTCTCATATAGGTTTTAGAACCAACAAGGACCTACTTATAGCACAGGGAACTCTACTCAATATTCTGTGATAACCTATATGAAATCACAGTGATTTTACGTTTTGAAGCTGCCAAGTCAAAACAGCCTCCTCAACAGGAACTGCTTTGGCTGCATGTTAATGATACAGGGAGCCTCTGTTTAATCATCTTGATGTGTCTGTGAGAGGTGCCTGCCAGCCTACACGTGTTTTCCACTCGGTTCAATCATCCCAGGCTTGGCGTTACAATCTCTCAGACAGTTACAAACATATGGCTGTCTAGAGTAATAAAGGTGACAGCCAGATGAGGCTCCTGGAGTCTGGAGACTGTGTTCTCCCCATTGGGTCTTTAAATTGGAGGCAAATAAAGATTTCCTTGCATTCCATTTAGTGTGCTTTCACCAAAAGTAAGAAAGCAGGTTTTTTGTTTGTTTTGTTGACTTTATGAAGTTTTCGAAAGCAGAGGCTTTCGTACTTTTAAATCTGCGAATCACAGTCATGAAGACATTTTAAGTCACAAGCCAGTTCATCTGGGTGCAAATGGAAACAACAGTTTCATGAAGTGATATTTTTACTGTGTGGATGGTAAATTGTTTATGTCAGTTTTATATGTCTGGCTAGGCTATGGAGTGAAGTTGTTTGATTAAACAATCTAGGTGTTGCCATGAAAGTATTTTTTAGATGTGGTCAATATTTAAATCGGAGTAAGTTTGAATAAAGCAGATTATCCTCCATAATGGGGGTAGGGCTCATCCAATGAGTTGAAGACCTTAGGAGAAAACACTGAGGTCCCCCAGAGGGGAAAGAGTTCTGTCTCCAGACTTCCTTTGGACTCACGATTGTAACTGCAAATCCTGCCACAACTGCCAGCCTGCCCTGCAGATTTTGGCCAGTCTGTCTCTCTGTCTGTCTGTCTCTGTATATATCCTATTCCTTCTGTTTCTTTGGAGAACCCTGACTAATACAACATATAAAACACATGCTGATATTTTCTATTTCATTCCAATTAATTAAAAGAAAAATATTGCTTGCAACCTCCTCTAATTAAAGTCATGGCTTTTTGAAAAGAGCTTTATTATCATGTGATTTACATACGGCAACATTCTCCCATTGAGAGTATACAATTCGATGATTCTTAATATATTTTTAGAGTTCTGTGGCCAGCCATCACCATCACCTAATTTTAGAATATGTTCATCATCTCCAAAAAAAGCCCTGGACTCTTTAGTATTCATTCTCTAGTTATCACTTGTTTTTTGTTCTAAAGCAGTGTTTCTCAAAACGTGATTTGGAACCAGCATCATCAGCATTATCTGTGAACTGGTCAACAGTGCAAATTCTTGGACCCCAATCCAGACCTACTGAATCAGAAACTCTTGGGGTGGGGCCCACCCACCTGTGTCTCAGCAAACATTCCAGATGATTCTCATGCAAATAAACATTTGAGAACCACAGTCTTGGAGGACAGGACAGGAAGACCATGTGCACTCCAGTGTTCTCTGTGCTCCCAGGATGAGACAGAGCTTAGTCTCCCAGAAGTTCTGTGGGATTCAAGTTTCATTCAGGGATTACCTCAAATGTTCAGACCTAAAATTCAGTTCAATACTCAATTCACTAGTCACTTGGGGGATTAGTGAATTGATTGAGCTCTTAGTGAATTGCTAGAGCTCTTTCTAACAGAATAGAAAGTTTGAGTCAAGTCCTCATCTCCCCAAGTGTGGATTCTAACCCGGATGGTGAAGAGGTGGCTGCAGCCCTTCTCAGCAGGATGAAGAGAGTCATCAGGTCAAGACTTTGGGCGAAAGGACCCCTGCTCCCCCAAAGGTTCAATGTCCAAGTGTCTGAGAGTGACAGCTGGCTTTGGTTCAGACACTCTGATTATAAAAAAGGAAAAATGACAAATATGGGACCAAATAAAGAGGGGGTGTAGAAAGTGAGGCTGCAGAGGTCTCGCAGAACCCAAAGACCAGGAGGGAAGATGAGCCAGGCCCCCTGAGAAGTGGAAAGGCAGATGAAGTGGAAGCAGTTTCTTCCTCTTCAGGTGTCACCTCTGCTTCTTCATCTGTGTGTTCAGCTGTCTTTGCAGATGGGCATCCTCTGCTTTCTCATGGCTCAGGTGCTCTCAGGTCCTGAGTCTCAATCACCTGTCAGTCAGGCTTCCACACCTAGCAGCTCACTCTAGCAATCTCCCAAAGTATCAGTTCTTCTTTTCTCATGTGGTCATGTCATCAGCCACTGATTAGCCTAAGGATAGTAGCCTGTGACTTCTGTGTCCCATATTCATACATCCAACTATTCCACCAATAGAAGCATCAGATCTAAAGACTGAACTATAGAAACCATTCCCAGGTAAGACAAGATAGAAATCAGGATTCAAAGCCAGGCAACTGTCTCCAGCAAGATGTGCTTCCTTATTCAAGCCATTGCTATTCCAGAGACTATGAATGCATGTAGTGGGTGCATCATAAGTTGTTACTGAAGGAACGAAAGTGCTTGAAATCTCACAAGGAGGGGCCTCTTGAATCCCAGAGTAGAGGTCCGTGCCGCATTTTAGTCTCTACTTTCCCAGGACAAGCATGTGGTCTTGGATTGGTAAAGAACCTTCCCACACTTACGTTCCTTCATGTGTGGGGAATGCAGAGCGGGCGATGTACACAATTCCCTGCCCCTCTGTATTCATTTGAATCGCCAGTGCTGACTCAGCAGTTCCCTTTCTCCGGAGCTTGGAGGAGCAGCAAGAGATGGGCTGAGACCTCTGCTGCAGAAGAGCGCAAAGACTTCCATCTGCTTTCAGGAGCCTTACGTGCTTCTCCTGCCTTTCATAACTCACTCCGGAAAAAGATGTTTCTTCCTCCAGCTCCCACAAAACCTGCCAACCTCCCAGGAAATAGCCGCAAGGCTAACAGATGTAAATATATGGCTTCCAGTGACCTTACCATGTCTGCTTGTGCTTCTTTAGAAATGTCGCTTCAAACAAAAGTAATATACATTTACAAGACAATCCATGACACACACCTTTGGCTAGTGCTTGTTAAGCAGACGTGCTGAGTTCAACTCTTTTCCACCTAGTGCATATTAGTGATCCCTGCTTAGTAACTAACCAGTAGATGCGTGTTGTTGACAGTGATGAAGACGGTATAATGTTTCAAAACTGAGAGTTATAAAAGGGAACCCTCTGCAAAAACTATCTCACATTTGTTAAAACAAAGTCCAGATTAAGACAGGACTGAAGAAGCAGACGTACAGAATGGACTTGAGGACATGGGGAAGGGGAAGGGTAAGCTGGCACGAAGTGAGAGAGTGGCATGGACATATATACACTACCAAGGGTAAAACAGATAGCTAGTGGGAAGCAGCTGCATAGCACAGGGAGATCAGCTAGGTGCTTTGTGACCTCCTAGAGGGGTGGGCTAGGGAGGGTGGGAGACGCAAGCAAGAGGGAGGGGACATGGGGATATATGTCTATGTATACCTGATTCACTCTGTTATACAGCAGCAACTAACACACCATTGTAAAGCAATTATACTCCAATAAAGATGTTAAAATAAATAAATAAATAAACAAGTAAATACATTAATTAATTAATTTTAAAAAGACCAGATTAGGCAAAACCCCTGTAAAACACTAGCATGAATTTGCACCGTAACCCCCATGAGCTGTGTATGGACTTATGCTTTAAGGGAGAGGGTTTAATCCATGGCTTGTGGTATCAGCCTATGTACTCTTTAAGAGAATTAGGAAAAGGTGCCCTCTTCTGGGAAGCACCAGCACTGCAGGTACACCATTTAGCTACAGACTGTCATTATGTTGAAAACAAAGGGCCCTTTCTTCTGGTGGGGTCAGGTTCCTGCCACCACCCAACGCAGGAGGCTTGGCAAGTGGAATGTCAGTTGGATTTTGCCCTATTACTCCCCACTGCTGGGCACCTTTGTGGAGCGCACGAACTGTACAAACTTACAGAGCAGCCTTAGTGAACATTATCAACTATGTAAATACAAACAGAACAGATGAGGGTTTTTCAGCACTTTAATACAAGCATCTCAAAGCAACAGCTATTATTCCCCTAAAAGTTTACACTGAGACATATATATTCCAGTTCAAAACACTGCACTGCTTTTGGATTTTTCTCACTTGCTTTTTAGTTAAAGAGAAGAAGACCCAATTTGGGTTTTCAATAAGAAATAAATAATAGGAAGTCTGAATAGGAAGGTCTTATTATTACATCTGGTAACCAAAAGTGGATAAAACTCCCACTGGTATGTACAGTTGAAGGTCACTGCCCACTCAGGTCCAATTTTCAATAAGTTGTCTTTAAAAGAAAATTAAGCAAATTGGGCATTTTTCTGTGTCTCACAAAACCAGGTGGTGGTGAGAATTCAAGATGACAATATACAGAAAAGTGCTTTTAAATTCTGAAGACCTACAGAAATGTCAGTTACTTTAATCTGCGAACTAGCCAGTGTCAAGCTTAACAAGAAACCATGAGTGGCATTCCTGTTCAAGCTAGGGAAAAGAAAATATCAGAATGCTTCCTATCCTCACTCTTATATAACACTGCTAAGAAACTACTATTAATCCAGCAAAAGAAATAAAATAGAGTCATAAAAAAAAATTGGAAGACAGAGGTAAAATTATCATATTTGGGGGTTGAGATGACTGTATAACTGGAAAACCCAGGAGGAGCAATGGGAAAACTTGTAAGTAACAGAAGAATACAACAAGTTGGCTAGGTACAAGATTAATATATAGAAATCATAGACTTCATAGATACAGTCTGTAAAAGTGAAAATTGAACAGATCCTATGTACAACAACTAAAAGTAAATAAAAATAAGTACAAATCCATGCAAAGAAAATTAAAAAGAATAGAATGGAGGGATTCAAAGAAAATCTAAAGCAATACTCAGTTCTTGAAAGGGACTATTCATCATTATAAAGATGTTACTCTTCCCTAGGACCCATCATTTACATTTTCATTCTGGCAGCGGGAGACGAGATATCTTGAAACACTTAAAAATGCTGGATAAAATCAAACACATATCCTTTTAAATGAATACCTCAAAATCTCAGGTGCAAGAACAAAGGAGGGAACTGCAAAGCAATAGGTTGATGCTATGGCCAAGCTGGCATAGAGAGGCTGGGGTAGACTGAAGGAGAGGTTATTGGTTTCCATAACCAAAACCAGGTTTCAGCACTCCTTGGGAATAGCAGGTTGCTGCCCAATGCCATGGCAGGCCATGCCTGTAAGGTAGGAAGTTGTAATTGTGTCCATGCATAAATCTGAACCCTTGAAGGGCTTCACAGTTAGTGAAAGAACAGACAGAAAACATTTTTCTTGACAACACCCTGGGATTTGAATAGGATAAGAGGCCTCCTTTGATCATTTATCACGACAGGCTATGGCCCATGAAGGTCTGGGGTCATCATTTACCCTGCCCACATGGTCCAGGAAACCCCAAGCTGAGCAATCATCAAAAATGTTGACCTGAGCCACTGAAACTCTGGCTGCACCTGGCAGATCCTTCAAGATAAAGCTGTTCTGTAGGGACACAACTTTGACCCAGGCACATAGTATTCGCACAATTAAGCCCCCGATGGAGATAAGTTTACAGTCCAAAATTTCACAACACATGATAAAAATCTGCCATGAGAATGAGTTAACAGACACATCATATAGGGTTATCAGAACACTAAGAACTTATGCTGTAAGCTTAATTGTGTCTCCTCTAGTCCCCAAATTCATAGTTGGAGTCCTAAACCCTAGTACCTAAGAATGGGACTGTATTTGGAGATGCAGTCTTTGGAGAAGTAGTTAAGTTAAATGAGATCATAAGGGGGGCGCTTAATCCAACATGACTGCTGTTCTTTTAAAAAGAGGAGATTAGGAGATAGACACAAACAGAGGGAAGACCAAGTGAAGACACAGAAGAAGACGGCCCGTGAAGACACAGGGAGAAGATGGCTGTCTACAAGCCAAGGAGAGAGGCTTCAGGAGAAAGAAACTAACACTGTCAACACCTTGATCTCAAACTCGTAGCCTCTAGAAGTGTGAGAAAATTAATTTTCTGTTGTTTAAGCCACTTAGTCCATGGTACTTTGTTACGGCAGCCCTAGCAAACTAATACAACTAACTGCATACAATAAAATGACAGACACTAACATAGAAATCTGTTAAAAATATTAGAAACCATAAACAAGGAATAAGATGCTGAAAATAAGAAAAGAACTCCTGCTGAAAAAAAAAAAACAAAAACAAAAGTGAAAAGCACTAAAGAAGTACTTCATCAAGAAGGAAACTGAATTCCAAAGGAAGAAGTGGGGTGTAGAAAGCAATGATGAGCAAAGAAAGCAGTCAACTTGTGTGCAAATCTAAGCAAGTGTCTGTTGTTGGATTAAAAAAGTGACCACTAATTTGGGGAATGTAAAACAAGATGGCAAATAAGACATTGAACAAAATACCATGTAAGACAGGAGTGGAGCAAAAGCTTCCTAAGGTCCTCCTTACATTTGGGGGAATGAGTTAGAGATATTAATTTTGTTTAGATTTTGTGAAGTCATATACACATATTGAAAATTAAAGGGAAACTACTAAAACAACAGATAAAGGCTATATGATTTCCAAAATAAGTAGAGAGGGAAAATAAAAGAACAAAATAAAAACAATAAATCCACTAGCAGGCAAGAAAAAAAAAAAGAAACAGAAAAAGCAAAGATCCTAACATAGGAAGAACTCAGTGTAGAATTGCCTGCTTCCCTCTCGTGTAGTTCATGACCCAGTGTTCCTTAACCCTCGGGAAATAATGGGGTAGACCATGTGTACAGCTCCGTGCTGGAGCATTTCTCCCACCAGTGACTTCTATGGGTGATCCAATGACCACCTACCAGCAACAGTCCGGCCAGCAGGCATCAGACGGGAGCAGGACGCCCTGAGTCATCAGAGGAGACTGTTGCTAAGATGTGAAGTTCCAACCCAACCTGCCTCTCCATCAACAAGGGAGTGTCTCTGGGGAGAGCTACCTGCACTGCAGAGTCACCCTTGCAAAATCCATAATCAAATTCAAAGATGAATGGACAATAGTTTTTACAACAAGCACCCGTTAATTTTCAAAGAGAAAAATAAGTTTAAAAACATCTCGAAAACGAGTGAAAACGAATCATGTCACCCTCTCTCTCATTCTTCCTCTTTTTCTGCTTGGAAGGGAGAGAAGAGAAACGTGTGTCACTTTATCTAATATTCAACATGTCTCTGCGCACAGATATTCCAGCAGTGCTGGGCCACAGTTCTGTCTGATGTTTTCCAGGCTTTGTAGGAAATACGTGACACATTGGTTTGATATACTCTGGAATCATAGCACAGACCTGATGCCTCTTGTGAAAATATGTAATCCCTAAGGGTACCGGAGATGAGACTTACTAAATTCATATTTTCCACCCAAATCTTTCCTTAGGGGTTCTCCATGAGGCTGGACCAATGTTCCTAGCCCACCTGATCTCAGGTGTATCTAATTAATCACAGGAGGACTTATACTGTTATTTAATCCAACAGGATTGGTTTTTGCCTTGCACATTTTCTATGTGGATCATGATTTGATTTTGAAACTTCTCGCTTTGCCGTTTCCTTCTTTGATCAGCTTATAAACTACTTGAGGACAGGGACTACGTTTTGCATTTGTAGCCCACGTATGTCCTTGAGCAGGGCTGGCCCTCCCGCAGGCAATTTACCTAACTTTGCTGAATTTTCTCGATAATGCTAAACAGAGCACTTAAGAAATTAATGCTGGTTGTTATTAGTTTTATCCACCACTAAGCTTGGAAGTAATTAGACCATGCTTCACGGTCACTCTTAGACACTTGTTGGCCGGTGACCAAAGAGTGGGGATGGGAGAGAAGCAGCAAAATCAAAAGTTATTAAATAGCAATTGGAAGCAGCAGGGGCAGGGGGAGTCAATAAAGAAACTGGAATTATTATTTTAAATTATTTTTGAATATTTACGGGTTTTTTTTTTTTTTTTTTTTAGTGCTTCCTATGGCAGTCTCTGCAGAAAATTAAATCAGAGAAAGAACAGTTACCTTTAGACATGAGGTGATAGGAAGCCAACTCACAGAACTACCAAGAAGGCAGTGTCAGACATGTGGTGAAAGTCCTTTGAGTTTCCTGGAAGCCCTGTTAGGATTGGTTTTTTGTTTGTTTGTTTCTGTTTATTAGTGGGCTTGTTTGGCTGTTACCTAGAAGACATCTACTTCAAAGCTAGCTCAAATATTGTCTTTGTAGAGTCTTCCAGGTGACCCTCCAAACAGTGAATCCCTGTTTCCATTTGACTTCATTCATATCCCTGCAGCACGTATCGTGGTGTCCACAGTCAACTGCTAAAATCTAACTCCAGCCCTGGACAGAGCACACTTGAGGAAAGCGATCATGTTTATATCTCCACCCTGTATAGTGGTCCTAATAATAATAGCAACTTTTACTATTAATGAGATCTCATTATATCACAGGTTGCTATGGTGTGAATGTTTGTGCCCCCCTAAAAAATCATATGTTGAAATACTAATCCCCAAGGTGATGGAATTAGGAGGTCGAGACTCTGGCAGGTGATTCCATGGTAAGGTCAGAGGCCTCCTGAACGGGACTTTGCCTCCTATGAGAGCAACCCCACAGAGATCCCTCTCCACTTCTGTCATGCGAAAATACAAGGAGAAGTTTGGACCTGGAAGAGGGCCTCAAACTTACACCCTTATCTTGGACTTCCAGCCTCCAGAACTGTGAGAAATACATTTCTGCTGTCCATAGGCCAGCCTGTCTGTGGGCTCTGGTTAGGGCAGCCTGAACGGACTAGGGCAGATGCTGTGATAAGTGCTTCACATTCTTTACAACAGTTCATCTTCACAAAACCTTTGCCAAGTAGTTATTATACCCCTTTCACAGATAAGAAAACTGAGGCTTAGAAACATCAAAGTGGGCTTGTCCAGGCCACACCGCTAGAAGGTCATCGCACCAGGTGGACTAACCCCAGAGTCCATGCTCTTTTTCACGATGGTAGACAGCAGTGGTTATTAAACTCCAATGTGCATCAGAATCTCCGGGGAGCTCGCTGAGAATGCAGATTTCCAGGCCCCGCCACCTGTGGTGATTCTGATTCAGTAGGTTTGGAGTAGGGCCCCAGAATCTGCATTTTTAACCATCAGCATCCTCTCTCTAGGCAATTCTGATGAAGTTTCTTACAAAATTCTCGAGAAACAATACAATACTGTTGTTTGTGCACCAGACACTCAGTGATGGTCAATAAGTGGATATAACATTTATAGACATTTATACAAGATAAGCACGTGACATTCTTTTTTTTAATTGAAGTATAGTTGATTTACAATGTTGTGCCTATCTCTGCTGTACAGCAAAGTGACTCAGTTACACACAAATATACATTCTTTTTTTTATATCCTTTTCCATTATGGTTTATCACAGGATATTGTATATAGTTCCCCGTGCTATACATTAGGACCTTGTTGTTTATCCATCCTAAATGTAATAATTTGCATCTACCAACCCCAAATTCCCGTCCATCCCTCTCCCTCCCCGCCCCCCCACCCACCGCCCTTCGCAACCACAAGTCTGTTCTCTACGGCATGTGACATTTTTGTATCTGTTTCTACAAGGGTAAAGACGAAGAATTACAATGGTGAGACAGATTTAGGGACCTCTATGTCAAACACAGTCAAAGCGGTTTCTTTATATCAGGACCTCTCAGAGCTTTTAATATAGGCAAAATATTAAAGGCAAAATATAGCCTTTTTTCAAAGTAATTTGGTCATGGATCCCATTACTTCTTTTTCTCTTACATTACCTCTTTTAAACTGTATTAACAGTTTGGAAAGCAGTGTCTTAGAAAATAAATTAATGATAATAGCTTGCATTTGTATGGAGCTCTACAGTTTACAAAGAGCTTTCACATGCATCATTATTGCCTTTTTCAGGGTTGCATGCAAGAGTTCAGAGAAACTATCAGTGGTTTGCCCAAGACGAAGGAGCTTGTGTGAGCAGAGTGAGGGTCAAAACTGAGTCTTTTGGGCTTGGTGTCCACTGTTTATCCATGCCATCATAGCAGGTACCTTCTTATATAAACTTAATGCTTAATGGAAGCAGTGTAGTAAAGTGAAAAACCATCTACCTTTCTTTGCCTCAGTTTCCTCATCTGTAAAATAAGGCAGTTGGAACAAATTTAAGAGAGGTGCCTTGTCCAAAGTCAAATAACTATCTTCTGTAGCATGGCTGAGTTTGTAATCAATTTTCTCAACTCCTTAACCAGTTCAATCCATTTGCCCTGAACTATAAGCCAGCAACAGTGCTAGGCACTCTGGGTGCCATACAAAATTAGGCACAATTTCTTCTTTGACATATTATGTCTCCCAGAATGTGCTGGTAGAAATTTTTGTGCACAACTGTCTTCTAAGGCCAGAGTGCCATGCCCTTTTGTACCTCCAACCTGCCATCTCCTGAAAAAACAAACAAAAAAAAAACAGACAACACAGCACTGCCTTGAAGTGTCACCAATGTCCTTGTGGTCAGTGCCACATGGCCATGCCTGAAGGTCTTAAATCTACTGTTACTCAACAGCAAGGCTGGAAGTCAGTCAGCTTCCCTTTGGTAATAAAAGCTATTACCTGACTTTAAACATTTCAACTTTCCTCCCTACTTCACAGTTCACAGAGCACCCCTCTGATGCAGAAGGATTTTTTATTTAAGAGGAGATATAAGACATGTTTTTCCACCTCTTGATGGCTTATTACTTCCTATAAGCTAAGAAATGGTGATTCTGCAACACAGCCTTGCTAATTGCTCACGTCTGTTAAGATGTCAGTGAACTGGGTGTCTCACTGCCCTCTTCCCAACTCCATCTCATGGCTCGTCTGGCATTAGCACTGCCAGAGCCTGGGTTAATATGTACGCCATGCAACTCATTAGTTGCACATTAGTATCAGAGCCAGGAATCAATATGATGGAGCCAACAATGCGTTGGAACTTGGGTCAGAGTCTCAGCTGAGGACTCCTCAAATGCCGAGGCCAGCAGCCTGGCGTCGGCTCCACAGCCCACACCGAACACATCGTGCTCCCAGGAGCCACTGGGGAGGACGACAAATATGGGGCCTCATTAAAAATTGAGGGGAGGAAAAAAATCCCTTTGCAGGACCCACGAGAATTCATGGTTATTCATCTGCCCTTCCACTCACATGAAGAATTTATTAGGATTATCACCTAAATGAGAGAGTGCTGAACAGTCAAGTGCTATTATCATAGTTCCAGGAATCAAATGCCATGCATCAGGGATCCAAGTGAAAGTTTTAAGCATGTCTCTTTAAATCCAAATGTTATTTTTATCCTCTGAATAACATAAGCTGGCTTCAATCTAACGGAGGTAAAATTATTAAAGCATGTGTTTCTCTCCCATTCCCTCCCTCCCTCCCTCCGTCCCTCCTTCCTTCCCTCCCTCCCTCCCTCCTTCCTTCCTGTTTCCTTCTTTCCTTCCTACCAACTTCCTCCTTAAATGGATATAGTAATAAACAGCTCTTTAAAAACCTGTTCTTCCAGATTGGGGCCTCTCAAGCCATCCCCTGTAATGCATAATTTGGCACACAAATACTGCTCACACACCTCCTATCACCTTTTCCTGGAGGACAACAAACCCTAGCAGGACCAGAAAAATTGTATCAGAAAAGAAAGGCTTCGTCAGACCTCCAAATCCGTCATGTTTCAAAGTAATTATTTAATAGGGCATTTTTGGGTAGGACCGTCTTGCTATTACTAACAGTTTCCCTTTCTTTAAGAGTAGAACAAGAAGGTAAAGACTCCCAGCAGTTGGTACTTTAGAGATGATTACCTGACCCTACATGGATATTTAAAATTAGCTTGATTTTTGTAGCTCTGGTTTGAAGAAGAAAAAAACCCCGAACACTCCATGTTTAAAATTACGGTGCATGCAGTGCTCATATTTTCATAAAACCTCTTAAAAATGAAAGGTCGAACGAATCATTCCAACACCGAGAATCGGCTTTCTTGTCAGCACAGTTCGAAGAGTAGCTTTTATTTTCAACAATCACACCTTTTTTGGGCAGAATCCCAATAAGCACTTTTCACCATGACAACCATGAGGCATGCACAACATCTCCGATTGTGCCTGTGTTCTTCCTGAAAGGGAATGTGTTTCCTGCAGAGCAAGGATGTCCCCACCTCTAAACTGGGCACACAGCCTCATGCGCACTCATTGAGAGAACAGAACTCAACTCTGCTCTGGTAGTTAGATGGAGTAGAATCAGTGAGTTCTCAGGAATGTCAAAGGAAATGAAGACGAAATCACTATGAAGCACGAAGCAAATATTTAATTCTACTTATGGTCTGAATGTTTCTGTCTCCCTAAAATTCATATGTTGAAAACTAACGGACAAGGTGATGATATTATGGGATTGGGCTTTGGGGGAAGCGATTCGGTTGTAAGGACATGGAATCTACATGAATGGAATCCGTGCCTTACAAAAGATATTCCAGAGAGGTCCCTGACCCCTTGTCCTTTCCCCCATCTGAAGACACAACAGTAAGTCTGCAGTCCATAAGACAGCCCTCACCTGACTATGCTGGCACCTTGATCTTGGACTTCCAGCCTCCAGAGCTGTGAGAAATAAATTTCTGTTGTTTATAAGCTACCCAGTCTATAGTGTTTTGTTAAAGCAGCCCAAACTAAACAAGACAATTGTTTATTTATTTATTAAAAAAAATTTTCCTGGGCTTCCCTGGTGGCACAGTGGTTGAGAGTCCGCCTGCCTATGCAGGGGACACGGGTTCATGCCCCGGTCCGGGAGGATCCCACATGCCGCAGAGCGGCTGGGCCCGTGAGCCATGGCCGCTGAGCCTGTGCATCTGGAGCCTGTGCTCCGCAACGGGAGAGGCCACAACAGTGAGAGGCCCACGTACCGCAAAAAAAAAAAAAAAAAAAAATTCCCTTTATTTATTTATTTATTTATTTTTTTCTGTTTGGGTCTTTGTTGCTGCTCATGGGCTTTCTCTAACTGCGGTGAGTAGGGGCTGCTCTTCTTTGCTCTGCTCAGGCTTCTCATTGCAGTGGCTTCTCTTCTTGTGGAGCACGGGCTCTAGGGGCATGGGCTCAGTAGTTGTGGCTCACAGTCTCTAGAGCACAGGCTCAGTAGTTGTGGCTCGTGGGCTCTAGAGTTCAGGCTCAGTAGTCATGGCACACGGGCTTAGTTGCTCCTCAGCATGTGGGATCTTCCCAGGCCAGGGCTTGAACCCGTGCCCCCTGCATTGGCAGGTGGATTCTTAACCACTGCACCACCAGAGAAGTCCAAGACAATAGTTTATTATAACTTGTGTGCTTCCTGGAGTTGGGCCACCAAGGAAGAACACTTTTACGAGAGAGTGGAGTGTTCACTTCTAAATCTATTTTGGTACAGTACACAAAGCCCTAGACTATACTTCATAAAAAGCAATATGCTACAGTACTCAATCTTTTTTTTAAAAAAAAGTCCTGAAACAAAACAGAGAAGATGGCAGCGTGGGAAGATGCAGAGTTAGCGTCTCCCTACAACTAGGGCGCCTGCCTGCCGCTGGCGGAGAACTCTGACACCCAAGGAGGCGGAAGGAACCCCAAGGTGAACTGGTAGGATGTAGGGGGACTGAGGGGGGAGAAGTGGAGGCCAGACAGACTCAGCGTCCCTGAGGCGGGGAGATCAGGAGAGGCAGGCGGGAGGGGCCCTCCCAGACAGGAGGAGCAGGAGAGGAGAGGAGGGCATTTGCCCCGCTCACTCAAGCCCAGGAAGCCTGATGGGCTCCCAGGTGAGGTCCCCTGTCCTCTGAGACCAGGGTGGGGGGCATGGCTGGGCCCCTTCTGTTCCTTCAGCCTAAGCCCCACCCCCCACAGGCCCCAGGGCCTTTCCAGCCCTGTGGGTCCTGAGCACTGGCCCCGTCCCCTGCCCAAACCTCGCCACTGCTTAGACCCCACCCTCCACAGCCAAGGCCTCCCCACACACCCCCTGTTTTTTCTTTTCCCTCCTCTTTTTTACTGTTGTGGTACTGATGTACCTTCCAGTTGTCGATTCATCTATATTTTTATTTTTATATTCTTCCTAACATATCTGTTAGTTTCCTAGTCTAATTCTGTTTTTTACTTTGTTATTTTTGTTTGTTTGTTTGTTTTTGCAGCCTCAGGCAGCTTGCGGGGTCTTGGGTCACGAGCCTGGGGTCTGGCCAAAGCTCCTGTGGTGCGAGATCTCAGTCCAAACCACTGGACTAACAGAGAACCTCAGACTCCAGGGAATATTCATCAGAGTGAGGTCTCATGGAGTCCCTCATCTCAGGACTAAGACCCAGCTCTACCCAATAGCCCACAAACCCCAGTGTTGGAAGCCTCAGGCCAAACAACCAGTAAGACAGGAACACAATCCCACTCATAAAAAAAAAAATGAGATGGCAAAAAAATATGTCACAGATGAAGGAGAAAGGTAAAAACATATGAGACCAAATAACTGAAGAGGGAATAGGCAATCTACCTGAAAAAGAATTAGAGTAATGATAGTAGAGATGATCCAGAATCTCGGAAATAGAATGGAGGCACGACTGAGAAAATACAAGAAATGTTTAACAAAGATCTAGAAAAACTAAAGAACAAACAAACAGAGATGAACAACACACACAGCATCAGCCTTGCTTTGCATGTTTCCAACATCTATGAATTCCAATTATCATGGTTTAATTAAATAATCCCAGTCTCTCAACAACAAGGTTCAGATTTCAGTTACCATGGTGTATTAACCTCTGAGCCATACAGTAAGTCAATATTTTGCTGGAAGGACCAGTGCAAATCCTTTTTACTGCATTTAATAGACAATGTGTGTGTGTGTGTGTATACACAAATTATATTTGTGTGTGTGTGTGTATGTGTGTGTGTGTGTATTCTAGTGTTCCTCTAACCTATCCTACCAAAGATAATTTCAGTCTTTGTAGGAGAGGAGAGAAAAGATTTTCGTGTTTTTCTGTCGTGGTATGTAAATTCCCTCTGCTGTGGAATGAATGTTTCTGTCCTCAAATTTATATGTTGAAGCCCTAATGTGATGGTATCAGGAGGTGGGGCCTTTGTGAAGTGATTAGGTCATGAGGGTGGAGTGCCCAAGATAGGATTAGTGCCCTTATAAGAAGACAGCTAGCCCTGTCTCTCTCTCTGCCACTTGAGGATACAGAAGAGGACTGTCTATAAATCATGAAGAGGGCCTTCACTAGAACTCAACCATGCTGGTACCCTGATCTTGGACTTCCAGCCTCCAGAACTGTGAGAAATAAATATCTGTTGTTTATAAACCACCCAGTCTATGGTACTTTGTGATAGCCCAAACTGACAAAGACACCCTTTATTTTCATAAAGGCAAATGAAGGATTTGAGTTATTTTGACATGTCTCCTAGTTCTGAAACTGTGCTTTTGGTATGTAGTGGTGCTCTGACACGGGGTTCTGGGGGGGTCTCACTCATATGGACACTTGTTCCCTGGGTCCCTTACTAGCTCAGCGTAGTGGAGAGTTCTGAGCTGTGGAGTTAGAAAGAGGGGTTCAAACTCTGGCTCTGCCACTTTCTAGAGGAGTGATCTTAGAAAAGTTTCTTAACTTCTCCAAGTTTGCCTCCTAGGATAGGGATTATTTCAAGCACATTGCCTGAGACAGACTAGGCACATAATAAATACTAATTACCAGCTTCATCTCTTCCAACAACACCCTGGGGAGGCACAGCTCTATAAACCTGTCCATTTGAAGGAAACTAGTGGAAATGAGGAAAGTTGAGAATTGAACTTGCATCTCAGAGCTACCAATGGGGTATTTTTTTTTAATTGTGTTGTGTTTTTAATCTGACAAGAAATGTTTGCAAACTGAGATAACAAGGTAAAGCAACGACAATACCCTACAAACTGAGCACAAAACAGAATTTAACAATTCTGCCATATCCCTGTTTATTATTGTTTTAAGTAGTGAGAGAGTCACAACTTTATTTTTTTCTATTTATTTTTTCTTTATTATTCTTTATTTTATTCTCTCTTTCTTTTCTTTTCTTTTTTTTGGCCTCTCACTGTTGTGGCCTCTCCCGTTGTGGAGCACAGGCTCTGGACGTGCAGGCTCAGTGGCCATGGCTCACGGGCCCAGCTGCTCCACGGCATGTGGGATCCTCCCAGACCGGGGCACGAACCCGTGTCCCCTGCATCGGTAGGCAGACTCTCAACCACTGCGCCACCAGGGAAGCCCTGTTCTCTCTTTCTTTTTCTCTTGTCTGAAATTGGACCATTGAAAACACCTCAATAATAACTGTAAAAAGATTAACTGAAGAAAGATGATTGAAAAAACTTGTTTGGGGCATATAATGCATTTTATTGTTCAGGGCAGGGATGAGCATTTATGGGCCTTTTGGGGCAACTGGGGCTTTTGCAAAGAGTTAAAAGGCTTGGGACTAATATGATCACGGGAAAGACTTTATATTGGTACACCAGGCCCATCTACAGGTGAGAGGGCACTCACAGGGGAAAGCAGTCCAGGACCTGTCACTGTGGTGTTGTTCACAGGACCGAGGACAACAAGGAGACAAGGAAAACAGCCCCACTCAAAGGCGATTGCAGAGCTGACCTTGATTCTGTAGAGAGTTCAGGGAATGGCTGCCAGAATTCAAGGAAAGAATTAAATTGATTGCCATGAATGAGCTGCACTGGATTCTTTTAAAAATTAAAGAGAAAATGGTATCACAGCACTGTCCCATTCAGTAATTATTCCTGCATCTTGACTTAAAGTGTGACCATAAATAAAACACCTTCCATTTTCTAGGTCCCAGAGCTCAGGCTACTGTAACACATTACCACAGACTGGGTGGCTTAAAGAATAAACATTTATTTCTCATGGTTCAGGAGCCTGGAAGCCCAAGATCAGGGTGTCAGCCTGGGGTTCTAGTGAGGGCCCTCTTCCTGGCTTGGAGAAGTCTACCTGCTTGCTGTATCTTCACGTGGTAGAGAGAGAGCGCTCTGGTGTCTTCATCCATTATAAGGGTGCCAATCCCATCATGGAGCTCTCCATCCTCATGACTTCATCTAAACCTCATTACCTCCCAAAGCCTCCACCCCCAAATTCCATTACATTAGGGATTAGGGTTTCAACTTACGGATTCTGGGGGGACACGTTCAGTCCATAGAGGTCACCTCTAAGTTCCCTTCTCTCTGATTTTTTATATGAAGATTTCCTATTGCCACCAAATCAAATTCAAACCATCTGTCCAGCTTTCAAGATCTTCCATAACTGGGTGCCATCCAAGGTACCAGATTTGCTTACCACCTTCCTTCAGGATGACCTCACTTCCCTTTAGACCAGTCTCTGGTCTGCTCTCCCTACAAACTGTAAGCCGTCACCTCCACCTTTTTCTCATGCTCATTCTCCTCTCTTGGAGTGTACTGAACTCTTCCCATAGACTCAAGACCTAAGCATTTCTTGGGAGACATTCTTCTAGTCCCTGGACCATCTCACAATGAAGAATAATGTTAAATATAAAGTTTTCCTTCTGTGTAGTGTAGAGGAAGTTTTAGGGTTTGCACTGAACAGGATTTTAGAAGGGAAAATGTTGCTTCATATTGTTTTAGTTCATGTAAATGCCAGTTTTAAAAACTTGAAATTGAATATAATATGTACAAACCTTGTCCTAGAGCTACTGTTATTAATCCAAAAAAATCAAAGATTGACAGTATAGGAAAATACAAAGGATATCAAGTTAAGTTAAATTACAGCTGAATATATATAGGATCATACTTTATATCTTTACAAATACCAAGTGAATTCTCTGATATTTGTGATAATATAAGAAAGCCACAGTATTAAGGATTTGCCATTCATTCTAACATTTTGCTAAAAACCATTCATATGTCTACACACTAGGATTCAGTATTAAATATTTATTCAAAAAATTTCCAGTTTGCATTTGCTCCCTTGGACTTGATCTATGGTAATCTTTTAAGAAGTTCTGAAGATGAAGGCAATAAAAGACATCCTTGCCTCTGATAATTATCCATGATAACTCATTATTGATTGCTCTTATGGATAAAGTGCATAATACAATTTAAAGAAACATCTGTAATGATGATCTGAAATTACATCAAAAGAATAACAATATTCTAAAAGCAGAAAGCTTTTTATGCACCTTTATGACTGCTCCACAGGAATGCTTAATGTGTCTACTGATAATTTGGGATAAGCAAAAGGCACAAGCAGACAACTTATAAGTGAGAAAATGGAACCTTTGGAAAAAATGTCAGTATCACTACTAATGACACAATATCATTTTTCAACTATCCAGATAGTAATGGTTTTAAATGGAGTTGGTGTTAAAAGAGATGAGAGAAAAGTACCTTCTAGAGTTGAGACCATCTCAGTTACTTGCAAGGTAGAGGGATGTGTGTGTTGGACAGCCTCCTTTTGCCTCTAGATCCATGCTCCACCCTTTTCTGCCCTGGTCGGAGCCCTGGGAGTCTGACCCTAACAGAGCATCAGTGGGGCTCTCTTGCCTCTGGTTTCCAATCAGCCTCAGCCAATGGGAGACACCAGCAGGAGATCGGCAGGCAGGGATTGGCAGGGGTTATGTTTCTCTCCCGAAGACCATAGCTCTTAGTGGATGCCTTTTTCTATAGCTACAAGTCTTGCTAGTTTCAGGTAACTGCTCCTGTTCCTGGCCATTTCAGGTTAAAGGATGGTAGTGCCCTCTAACTGTTGAGCTCTGGAGTGCTTCTCCATCCCTTACTGGTTTTCCTTGCCTCGGCCACACACCTTATAGATTATTGCTATGTTAAATCCCTTCCAATCATCCCTTTTGAGCTTGCCATCCACCTCCTGCTGGATCCTAAAGTATGCAGTACACTTCCATGTCCACTCCGGACCCTAACCAAGTGACGACATTTTTCATCCCAATCAACGCCTCCCCTTTTCCTTCTATAGCGAATGTCTATTGTTTTTGCTGTCCCAGAACCCATTCAGTCTTTTCCTTGCACAGCAGCCTAATTTTCCATTGGAGAACCACCTCCCTTCAACAAACGGGGCACATGGTTAGGATCAGGCTGATCTTAGGACTTTTGTGGGAACTATGAGAGCAAAGAGGTTTCTATTCACTGAAATAGCCAGTTACAAAAACAAATCAAAACAAAACCGCCCCCACAAGCATGGAACTCTTAGGCCAAGGAAAAGGGGGCTTGCTAGGGTATAAACCAACAAAGTGGACAGGGTACAAAGAAATGGAGAGGCAGGTCTATTATTATCATGTGAGTCCCTGGATCCCACCATGCCTGAAGCTTACCCTTGGACACTGTAGTTATCAGAAGTGGTAGGTCCCCTTTTATGCTCAAGCTGAGTTGAGCTTTCTGTCACTTGCAACTGAAAGATCCCTGACTAATGAGACTTCTCCTAATAAAAACACAAACATGTGGAGAGGGTTAGAGAATGACTTCTAAAATGCTATCATCCAGACCTGCAGTGTTGTTTTCATCAGGAATCCCCACACACGGTGTCACAAGAGACTACCTGTGGTTTTTGTTTATTATGATCTTGGTGCCACCACAACCTGCACTGTCCCTTTAGTCCTTTGAAACCTGTGAGAGATGGGACAATACCAAACCAAACAGCCCACTTTGTGTTGAACTTTGTGGCTGAGACCCACACATGAACTGATGCGAACAAAGAACAATAGTGGAAAACTGCCGAATGCTGTGTTCAAGTATTATTTTCAAGTGCCATTGGACTGGGTCTTCTCAGATGACATGGTTCACTGGCAGGAAAGCTGTTATTGCAACAATCATTATTCCCATTTACCGCCTATTAGAATGTGAGTCACGGGGAGGCCAGACTGTCACCAAAGCCCAGTGTTCCTGAGCACTCAAGGTCAAGTTCAAGGGACAGCAATCAGATGTAAGGGCAATGGCAAAGGCTCAATCCTTTGAAATCGAGAGGAGGGTTAACTCCCAGGAGATTGCTGCAGTGAGTTTTACTATCTTCAACGTATCACACCACTTGCAAAAAGAAATCAGAGTGACAGTGTTACCATGACCCTAGGTCCTTTCCACAGCAGCTGTCCTCCCTAGGGAAAGACAGTGAGCGTTTTTTCATCTTTATACACCCCTCCCCGCTCCTGCTTAGCACCGCGCCTAGCACAAAATAGGTGCTCATAAATGATGACACATTCAGAGCCTGCTGGCTTAAGAATACAACTGAAAGATAATACATAAGAGTCAGCATGGAGTAGCTGCTTAAGAACTCCTTGCTGTTATTATTTGTAAATGCACCTACATTAACAAGCAGGTCCATCAAAACCCACACAAACCCTCTTTTAAGCAACAATTTCAACTTCCTTACTTCCCAAGGCGACAGCTGTGTTGTGAGTCTGAGTTATTTCCCCTGCCCTTCCTGTGTACATATGAGAATCAAACTGTCTGGTCACTTTCTCACTCATTCATCCATGCAACAGACAATTAGTGACCACCTGCATTTTGCCACATATTGGACTGTCTGTGGGGAATCAAGGTTGCTGAACACACAGCCCCTGCATAATGCAATGGAAAATCTGCTGGAGACAGATGAGAAATCCCAATGAAAGAATCAGCCTGTGGAATGAGGTACCTGACTTCAGTGGTTGCAGCAAGTGCTGGGAAAGCCTGGGGGAAATGCCTATGATGGGGGGAACGTTTTCCTTACCTTTTCTGCAAGCCAGCCAAGATGCCTGATCTCCCGGCTCCCAGCAATGCCCGTCTTCCCCAGCTGCTCTCGGACCTCGGTGATCACTCGGGTGAGCAGGTCACTGACGTTGCAATGGATGGCACTGAACCAGGCCTGGGCAGTGGCTGAGTCCTTGCTTCTCAGGATCACCGTGTGCTTAGCATCTGGAGAGTGGATTTCAAGTTGCCTAGAGAAGCAAAGAGAGAAGAGTTGGAAGGTTCCCTGGCAGATCATGCTTCCTAAGTCCTGGGCCTCAAAGGTGAACTAATTCTTTGTTTTCTTTTCCTATTATACATTTTATTTTAATTTTTAGCTTTTCAATTAAGATTTTTGAATTTATTTTTCATTTGAATAAAAGATTCTTTATAGCGCTTTACAATTTTCAAAAGTTTCACACAGATGAGAGTTCATATAATTCCGTAATAACCTTTTTCCCCACCTCCTACCTCTATATTGCCTCTCCCCGCTAAGTTGAACTAATTCTTTACTCTTACTTTTAACTTGTTTCCCATGGTTTACCTTAATGCCCCCATCATTCATTCATTCATTCATTCACTCACTCATTCATTCATCTACAAACATTGACTGTACGCAGGCATTGGTCAAGGTACTGGGGGCCTAGCTATCCAACCATTCAATCACCTGAATTAAGGATGTCTGGTTTTCCTGTTACTCAGCTGAGTGGCTTTTTAGTAGTATCATATTAAGACTTCCAAACTGTGAGCTGATATTAATTTACCTTACTTCTCAATCCACAGAGGATTTTTACAATATACTCACAACCTAGCTGCTGCTGCTGGGAAGTAGATTGAAATATCTACCCACTTGCTTAATCCTACTGCTAGGGTTAATTGTGAATTAGCCTCAAAGACGACCAAACTGCATTCTTTAAGAATCCTGTCTGTGGCTCATTTCCCTACCACTTAATACTTGGACAAGTGTAGTGCAGGAGTGAGTTGGCTGAGGAAAGGGTAACAGTGGGGAGAGAGATGCATGAAAAGTGTTGTTTATTCATTTTTTTTGGCTGCATTATGCAGCTTGCAGGATCTTAGTTCTCCGACCAGGGATCGAACCTGGGTCCCCGGCAGTAGAAGCATGAAGTCCTAACCACTGGACCACCAGGGAATTCCCAAAAGTGTTATATTTAAAGTCAAATACCAAAGTTTATGCCAGAACTCCAACGGGATCACCTGAGATTCAGAGTGAGATCTACATACTGTAATTATGGTAAAAGGCAGAAATTCTAGACCGATCCTTTTAGTTTTCAACTTTTTGTTTTGAAATACTTACAGATTTATATGGCATTGCAAAATTAGGACAGAGAGGTTCAGTATACCCTTTACCCAGTTTACTCCGATGTTTCTATTTTACATAACTATAATACGATATCAAAATCAGAAAACTGACGTTGGTAAAACACAAGCGTATAGTTCTCTGCAGTTTTAGCATGGGTAGATTCATGTAACCACCACTGCAACCAAGGTACAGAACCATTCCGTCACCACAAAGCTCTCCCCCCCACACGCCCCTCACAGTCACACGTGCTGTCCTCCCCTCCACCATCCCAAGTCCCTGGCAACCATTAACCTGTTCTCCACACCTATAATTTTTAGACAGATAATTTTTATTGCAGAGAGAAAAGCATACATTTTATTTATTCATTCATGTATGTATACATGCAAATAAATAACATTTCTTCACTCATGTTTGCATTAGAAAGATACAGGCATTGGGAAATTCAAAACTAAATGAAATGAGCCATGTATCAATTTCCCTTCATCCCTCAATAATTATGCTAACATGAATTGAGTATTTACTATGTGTGTCAGGCAAAAATTTAAACCCTTTTATATTATTTTTTATAATTTTTGTAATATCCCTATGACTGATATTATTTACCTCATTTAACAGGATTAAAAAAACAAAACAAAACAAAAGTTTGGAGGGACAGAGAAAGAACTGACTCAAGGCCACAAAGTTGGTGATACTGGGATTCAACCCATGATGCTGAGGCTCAAAAGACCATGAATTTAAATACTGAATTACAATGCCTCTCCTTTAGACTGGATGACATCCAATAAGGGAGCATCCATTGTCTTCTACAGCTGTCTCAAGGCATCATCACCAACAAATATGCCCAACAGTGTCCTACTTAGCTCCTAAATTTAAAATAACAGTTTTGCAGATCACCAGAAAATTAGAAGTCCCAATGTAACCTGGCCTCATTTACATTTGAAACCAACATTTTAGAGTGAGTAAACCTTTTCTACCCATAAACTTAAATGATAGAAAAAGAATTATTTAAAAAGTAGAATATCTCTAGGGAAGTTTTAGCAATAATTAGCAGATTTTTTTCGGTAAGAAATTTGCAAAACAAGACTTCTCGCTAAGACTTCAAAGGTTTTATGTGATGAAACAGGGAATTTTTTAGGTGACATGTGTTCTTACCCAGAAGAAAATACTCTCATGCCTCTGAGGCACTTTTCAAAGAAATGGGTGGTCAATCTAGGGTGAGTTTTCCTTCCCTCCCAAAGTTCTTACTCCTCAGTAAAGTTGAGTAGCCAAACACAAACTAGGATTCTCCAAAAACATTACTGAGAGCTCAACTTGCTTTTCAAATTATTCTATCAATACCCATCATTCTAGGAATTTAAAACATGCAAATATTTCTCTTAGAATATTTTCCTTTGAAGATCTGGATTTTTTTTTTTCTTAATGACAGTTTGGGAAGCAGCCAGTAGCCAGGTATCACACATACACACACACACGCATACAAAAATGATGCCAGCAAAAAAGAAAGACTGAATAATTTCTTTGTTGGGTTGCCAGCATAACCAGAGGAAAGCTGGCCTGCAAACAGAGGTCCAGGCTAGTGAAGAGGAGGCCCATTTTCCCCAGCATTTATCATTACTATTAATTTTTAAGTAAGCTTTTAAAGCATAACATATAGATAGAAAAGTGCACAGATTGTAAATGTATTTTCACAAAGGGAACACATTCCTGTAACCAACATTCAGATGAAGAAACAGAATAGTACAAGTATCCCAGAAGTCCCCTCACACTCCCTTTCCAGTTATTTTCCCCTCAAATAACCACTAGCAGAATTTCTGTCACCATGGATGACTTGTTTCAGGCAAAATGGGTGAGGTTTTGTTTGTCTGTTTTCATTTGTTGTTGCTGATGCCTGCCCTATAGGGAGGATCTTGGACTGTTTTTGAGGCAAAGTTTAAATACCAGGTCCTATGCCTTTTTTTTTTTTTTTTTGCGGTACGTGGGCCTCTCACTGTTGTGGCCTCTCCCGTTGCAAGATCACAGCCTCCGGACGCGCAGGCTCAGCGGCCATGGCTCACAGGCCCAGCCGCTCCGGGGCATGTGAGATCTTCCCAGACCGGGGCACGAACCCGCGTCCCCTGCATCGGCAGGCGGACTCTCAACCACTGCGCCACCAGAGAAGCCCCCCTATGCCTTTTTAGTGGTGGTTCTCAAAGTGTGACCACAGACCAGCAGCAGCAGAATCAGCTGGGAACTTATTAGAAATATAAATTCTCAACTCGTACCTGGACCCACTGAATTAGGAATTCTGGGAGTGAGGCCCAGCAATCCCCCTGCAGGTAAATCTGATGCAATTTAAGTTTGAGAAGGGTGCTCTATGGGGTCATAAGAAAAAAGCATTGAGCTTGGTTGTTTGCCAGGGTCCCCAGTGGCTGAGGTGAACATACTGAAAAGTTAACTGACCTCACCCCGCCCCATCAGTCTCAAAGAAGGAACAGAGAGGACACAGAATAGAGAGGCTTGTGGCTTTTTATAGTCAAAAAAAGAAAGCATCAGAAGTTCTCCATCAAAAGTATTCTTCAGGAACCCCTGAGTAGTTTTTTTTTTTAATCATTTAATTAAATACAGATGTTTGGACCCCATCCCAGACCTATTAAGAATTTCTAGAGGTTGAGGCCTGGGTAAATGTTTTACATGTTCCACAAATTATATAGATTAAGGATCATGGCAGGCCTTTCTGAGCTCCAGCTCAAACCATCCCCCAAAGAGCTATGCCCGTAGGGGATTGTCACCAGAAGGGCAACACAACAGAGGGCTCTTGGAAAGTGTATTAGTAATCCACTGCTGAGTAACAAATTCCCCCAGAACTAAGTGGCTTAAGACTCCAAACTTTTGGGACTTCCCTGGCAGTCCAGTGGTTAAGACTTCGCCTTCCAATGCAGGTGGTGTGGGTTTCATCCCTGGTCTGGGAGCTAAGATCCCACATGCGTCGGGCCCAAAAAACCAAAACATAAAACAGAAGCAATACTATAACAAATTCAATAAAAGACTTTTAAAAAGTCCACATCAAAAAAAAAAAAAAAACAACTCCACACTTTTGTTATCTCACAAAAGTTGCTTGAGTGTTTTCATGACATGGTAGCTGGTTTCCCCCAGAGAGCAAGAAGAAACTACTATTCCTTTTATCCCCTGGTCTCCAAAGTCATATACCATCAGTTCTGATTCATTCATTCTTTTTCTTTTTGATTTGAATTTTATTTTATTTATTTATTTTTATACAGCAGGTTCTTATTAGTTATCTATTTTATACATATTAGTGTATATATGTCTGATTCATTCTTTGTGTTGGAAGTAAGGCACTAAGTCCAATGCACACTCGCGAGGAAGAGTTAGGCTTCACTTCTTAAAGGGAAGAGAATCAAAGAATTTGGGGACATATCTTAAAACCACCACAGAGAGGCCTTGGATGAAGTAAGGCTCTAGACAGTCTGTCCTGAATGTAAAGGGCGAGTGTTTGGGGTTGTGAATCAACAGCCTAGGAAGGGCTTACAGATTTGAGTGAAGAGGAAGACCATTCTTTCTGACAAAGCTGCAGCTTTGTCAGCTTTACAGATTCTATAAAGAGACAGAATGTGACTCAAGAGAGGGGTCAGTGTCAACAGGGGGATGAGAAAGAGCCTTTCACTGACAGCGTATGGGAGCAGCATGAAATCACCATAAAATGATAGTGGATGAAGAATTGTTGGCTCGTCTGGCACAGAAATGATGTCAATTACTTGTGCAATGAATAAATGAAAGAATTCAGTGATCCACATTCACTTCTCCTTAAACCCAAAAGGGAAGGAGGAAGAAGAGTACCAACCTTTTCTTTTAATACCAATGTACTCTACACGCTAAAGCAAACAATAAGTAGCTGGTAGCACGAAAGTCCCCAGAACTTCTGAAAGACAACTCAAGATTCAGGTCAAGGTCATGGAGTGACTATGTATATATATGGTTACTTATCACACTACCTAGCACAAATCTCAAACACGCACACTTTGGCTTAATTTGTCATTTAATCTTATTTTGCCAAAATGTAAATGTACCAGGTGCAATGCATGTCTTGGAGTATAAGGAGAGAAAGAAATCTTATTCCTGGGCTGGCTGTGCAGTAGTTTTTTCAGTAGCCCATTTTTAAAGAAAACAATTTAAAACACATGTGTCAGGAGGTAGCTGTTAAGCATATAGATTTTGGGGTTCAGGCTGACTTTAAAACTTGTTGGCTGTGAGCCAAGTTCCTTAACCTCCCTAAGCTTCAATTTTCTTATCCGTAAGATGGCTCAGTCTTGCCTCTCAAGATCATTGAAAAGACAAAAATGAGATAACATATGCATGGGATATCACAGTGTCAAGCTAATCTTGATCAATTCTGGTTTGCATTCTGGTTTACAATGAAGAGTCTTCCCAAATTTGCATACAAGAAGATGGTAGTGGTCCCATGAGGCAAGGAAGAGTCCTCCAGGGTAGGCCCTGAGACTCTTTTTCAGAGTACTTGGACTTGAAAAATGCAAGCCCCAGGAGAAACTAAAAAGTTATACAAGGGCTATTTCTAACATCTTGGGATGGAAAAAAATAACTTTGGGGAGAGATGCATGAGTTTCTTGAGAGATACTGGAAGATTTGGGGCAAACCTGATTCTACATTATCCCTTATCCCATATATCTAATTTATTCCACCTAAAAGGACTTTATGAGGCTTATGTTGAGTTTTAGCCATAACTAGAGCTACAACTATCTGTTGAAGTCCTTTTGCTTTCTGAACTGCCTGAGCTAACCAGTGACTCTGGGGGTGAAAAGAGATGTGGAATGGTTTCATCTTACTGAAGTATTTTGCTGACAAACTACCCCAAAAGAACCATTTTGTAGGGTCAAATATTTCAGGTAACTCATTCTTTAAAAAGGCATTTTCAACTGCAACAATTACCTCATCCATTTGTAAAGGAGAGATAAAGATGAGGAAATAAAGTAGGAAGAGGGGAGGTGGCTGGGATGGGGGAGAAAGAAAAGGAAAATAAGAAAAACTCAGGGGTGGAAAAATAACTAAGCGGTGTGTAAAAATGGCACTGTGGTTGGGTGGCTGAAGTCATGAGAGTCAGAAAACCAAAAAATGCCTGATACAGTGGAAGTGAAAAATGCACAGGGCAGACAGTGAGAGCAGTATCGTATCATTAATGTAAAAATGATCCATATAAATGTTTGTAAATGTGGAGACTATGCCTGGAGAGGTGTACAGGTAGGTTCAGTTAGGAGGGAAATTGAGTGACAGGACAAGATAAGAAGGGAAACTTTCTCTGTTTTAAAAAATTAAAAAAAGTTTTTATTTCAAAAAAAATAGTTCTATGCTAGATTTTACATATGGAGACATAAACATATACACATTTAATAACAGAAGAGGTACAATAGTCCCCCAAAGCCAATTTCTGTAATCGAAGCCATATCTTCACAATAGAGATAGTACCAAAATATGTTTGCAAGCCACATAAAAACACAGCCACATTATAAAAATTGTCTTATTGGCCTGCCTGAATACAAATGCCAACAAGCAACTGAGAACACAATCAATCCTTGCAGAATGTTAGAACCAAAATGAATCAGCAAACCCACTCACTTAAGAAGGGAAACTTTCACTGTATAACTCTGTATTTTCTGAATTTTGTTCCATGTGTACCCACTGTGTATTCACTGTATTTGAACAGAAAAGGAGGAGGGGGGAGGGGGAGGGGAGGGAGGGGAGGAGCTGGACTGGCCTGTTGGTTAAAACAACATTGTCCCAAAGCCCAAGCTCTGTCATTTATAAACTATGCTTCCTATGGACATCTGTGGTTCTGTCTGCTTAGTTTCTACTCCCCCCTTTTCTGGTAACAGGCTTTACCTCCACTCTCAGTCTATGTGATTTGGGGGCTTGATGGGTTAAAGGTTGTAGGTGTGATGCAATTTGGCCAAGGAGTTCCAGGCCCAGGATTTCTTCAGGAGTCATTGTTAAGATGATGTTTTTCTCTCATCATATACACAGAAGGAACAGTTATAATCATGGATCTGCTGATGGCCATCTGGCCATCAAGAGGGGTGGTCTGCCTGCAGATGAAGCCAATACAGAGGAAAGCAGAGCAGAAAGATGAGAGACCTGGATCCAGCCATACCTGACACTGAGCATATCCTTGTATTTTCTTCCATGTTCCCCTTTTGCAGAAGCCAGCTTGAGCTGTGTACTTTTCAAACACAACTACAAGTCCTGAATCAAACACAGATCCCAAATAGGTCACAGTTTCTATGAGCCTTGCGTTTCTTTATTCCTATAAAACAGGGATGATGATGATGATGATGAAAGTGATAATGATGATTATAATGAAAGTGATAATAATAACCTTCACGGGGTTATTACTAAGGACCCAAATGAGATAATAACTGTGAATGTTCTTCGTGATTGGTAAATCCTGATGTTAGCAGTTGTCATTTAAGCTTTTGGCATTTTAAGACTGTATTGTTGGCTCAGTTGCTGGAAAAAGAAACTATATTAGTGGATGCAATGCTTTTATATTATCTGGACCCATGGCACATATAAGCAAGTTAGCTCTCTCCTAGCTAAACTATTAGTAAAGAGACAGTCATGCCTATTAAAACAGAAAATCCTAGTAAATCTCTTGGGTTACAAAATGGAGTTGGGAACATGCAGTGATTTCTTTACACATGCATGCAAAAAATATGCTGTGAGTATTTGTGAGTCTTCCAGACACTCACATGTGTGTTGGGTGCTGCAGAGAAAAGTAGAATGCATGGTCCCTGCCCCCAAGAAGCTCACCATGTGTAGATGGTTGAATAGTATCTCCCCCAATTCATGCCTATCCAGAAACTCAAATGTGACTGATTTGAAAATAGAATCTTTGCAGAAGTAATGAAAGTAAGGATGATAATGAGATGATTATTTTATTAATCTACCCACTGGATTAGGATGGGTCCTAAATCCAATGAGAGTGTCAGTATAAGAGACAAAAAAGATACACAGATACACAGAGAAGAAGGCCTGGTGATGATGCAAGCAGAGACTGGAGTGAAGCATCACAAGGCCAAGGAATGCCAAGGATGGCCTGGAATGGTTTCTCCCTCACAGCCTCGGGAAGGAACCAACCCTGCCAATTCCTTGATTTCACACTTCTGACCTCCAAAACTGAGAGAGAATATATAAAATTCTTTTCTTTTAAGCTTTCAGTTTGTGCTCATTTTGTTATGGCAGTCCTAGTAAACTAATAAACCATGGAACCATCTTCCTGTGCCTCGTTGAACTGGGACTGCACTAATGTTTAAAATATATGGATGCTTAAAGCCAAGACAGATTTTTCATGATATCATGTGAGTCACTACATCCACCCATGCCTGTAGTTGGAGTCACCCCCTTGAACTTCCTGGTTTCCCTTTTTCATTTAAGTAGTTTGAAGTTGAATGTCTGTCACTTTCAAAGAAAACAGTCCTTAACTACTTTTTCTTCCTGTCTTCAAGATGGTCTTCATAAAATATTTAAAGTTAATTTTTCCTGGGTTTCTATTACTATTTATGTTTATGTTATTAACTTGCTACTTGTTACTTACATTTATATACATGCACATCTTCTTGTAAATGAATAATGTTTTGAAATTTAAGAAACTGAAAATGAAATTATTATAGAGAAACTTGGAAAAATCAGCTGCTACCCTCTGTTCAGTTAAAACACGGTGGTTTTATTTTGTATAGCTCAGTGTTTTATTATAAAGCAAACACCCATTTAACCACTACCAGAACAAGAAACAGAATATTGCCAGCACCCTATATATATGTGAACGCTTAAAGGAACTTGTAAGATGCAGACCACTTAAAGCTGTGGCAATCCTGCTTCCATTCCAACACATGTTGGTATTAAAAAATCTTCTCCTTGGCAAAATAATCTTACTCCTACTCACATTCAATTCTATAACCCGAAAAAAAAAGGAAAGCCTTCTAAAATGAGACGCATAGATAAAGCACCCGGAAGCATGCTGGCTCACAGTAGGTCTATACGCAGTAAACAGACTGAGGGGCTTCCACTTCCTCCTTGGTGTAAAAAAAAAATAAATCTAGACAACTTCTTTGAGAGCTGATGATTCCTACATTTCTGGAACTGGGGTAGGAGGAGGGAGGGAGGGAGGGAAGGAGCAATAAAGTCAGCCTGGCTGATTGGAGCTATTTTCAGCAGGCCAGTCTTTTCTAACTCCTGTTTTGTTCCCCAGTTGAACTGACCACTGCTTGATGAATTGTGTTTATCTTTATTCAGCGATAAAGTTCTCTTTTAATTCCCTACTGAATAGAAATATTTAGGGCAATGCCACAGCTGTGTTTATTCTCACACTCCACCACAGTTATGTAAATACTGCCTATGGAACTATTTCTGATAAAGGCCCATACCAACCCCGAGGAATTATATGCTCACTCTAGATGTCTGCCAAGATGAGCCGTTTCCATGCAGCTTGGCAAGGCCTATGAATGATATCACAGCTTCTCAGAGATCATTTGGCAAACCTCACACTAAAAGAGTCATTTTCTTCCCCTCTCACTCTCTCAAAGGCTCTCACGGAGCCAGATAATATTTCCCAGCATCCTCTACTTCCCCTGTTTAGAAACACAAGGCTGACACACAAAACTGAAGCCTCCTAACACAATATTAATACATAAAACATAACTTGCAACCTGGCAACGAAGGTTTCAAGTGACCTTTCCCCTCCGATGTGAGGCTGGAGAAAACACAGACGAAGGTGGTGAGTAGGAAGGTGGCCTGTGGACTTGCAGATCTACAGGGAATCAAGGGGAACGCAAACCACATGGTTGTTTACTGTTCCACAAATCTGTGACTCTGGTGGTCGATAAAAAATTTCCTGACAGACAAATACATGGCAGACCTTTAACAGTGGCTACCCCTAGATAGTGGAATTCCGAGGCATTTTTATTTCTACTTTTCTGCTTTTCTAAAATTTCTAAAATCTTTTTGCAATGTAATCAGAAAAAAATACTAGAAAAAAAGTTGAAGAAAATGAATGCTTTCATACCTTCTGTGATATGTCGTTAGTGAAACAATTCACTAGAAAAAAAATAGTCTTCTGTGAAAAAGGCAACACTAAAGAAAGAGGTAAAATACGGCAGTAATAATATTCAAAATGAGGGTGAGTATTTGTCCTGTGGGGATGTAAACTCCACCATCAAATGAGTTCACTTTCCTCCTTTTATCCTTACCACCGTCCTATGAGGGGAATGGTATTAATGTGTCTACATCACAGATGAGAAGATTGTGCCTCAGAGGGGCTAGGCTTGTCCAATCTCCCAGTTAGTAAGAGGCAAAGCTAGAACTGGAACCCAAGTTCACCTAACTGCAAGGCTTGTGTCTTAGTCATTATGTTCCATTTAGTAGGACGTTTGTAAAGCATGGTCTGTTGCTTAAAAGAGTAGAGAAGAATTTTCACGCTTTGTTCAATATCTTTTGAACACCCTTCCTGTGTATTTGGAAAGTTTTCCAAACTCTGAGTTGAGCTTCCTCAAAGTAGAAGCCAGAATTCCAGTTCTCAGCCTTCCTCACCGCTAGGGCACCGAGCCACTCACTCAAAATGGCAATTCTGAAGGAGGCAATGGGAGAAAGTAGGTGAGTACAGGATCCATCCTTTGGCAGGTACAGTGGTGGAGGCACCCCGCTCTTAATGGCGGCAGTGGTAGAGCTCGGCCAGTGCCAGCTGTCACAGGTGCAAGCTGAGGCAGCTGTGTGGGCTGTGGATGGTTGTTAAGCGATGGCAACGGTGGCATTTCTTCTAGAACAGCTTTCACCGTGTGGTTGGATGCTGAACTTCCTAGCCTCGCTATCTGAACTCCGGGAGATATGCAAGCACCCTAATATCTTCAGCCAGAGTTGATTCTGTTGCTTAAAACTATACTCCCCAGCTAAGAATGGAGATTTGGGAATATGGTTGCCATGATGGGAGCTGATGAGATCATCTAAGGAATGTGTCAAGTGTGAGAGCAGTTAATGGAAAAGAAGCCAGAAAAAGGTGTTCTGCTGTTTTTTCACAAAACCCCATTTCAAAAACAGGTCATGCATGATATAGTATTCTGCTCAGCTCTGAGGGAACCCGACAATATCTCTCACATGGGCTGTTTTCAGTGTTTCACTAATACATAAATTTACAAAATATGTGAAGAATTTCAGCACTCTGGCCTCTCCTACGGGAGCAATATTGTTATCAAAGTTTTGGAAGAGGAGGCAGCTAATGTCAAACTAGAGAAACATTTTGTTCTTCTATGCCACACTTCATCTGTACCTCACAAAATATTCTGGGGTTTGACCTTACTCAACTGGATTTTTCTTTTTTTAAAGCCATGTAAATATACAAGGTGCAATGCAGGTCAAAAAAATATACATTTGTCTCTAGAATCTTAGCACCATACATTGACAAAATAAACAATCCACCCCATGGTTCAATCCAGAGCATAGCATCTGAAGTCTAAAGACCTATTTCTGCTTCTTTGGAATTAGATTATTTGGGCTAGGGTTGCCAGATTTCACATATAACAATATAAGATGCCTGGTCAAATTTGATTTTCAGGTAAACAATGAATAATTTTTTACTGTAAGTATGTCCCGTGCAATATCTAGTGGTGGAAATCGTATGAAGTACACGGATTAGAAATGTATAGAAAGCAAAACCGATAGGACTTCATGATGGATTAGCTATGAGGAGTGAGGAAAAGGGAAGAGTCTAGGATGCCTAGTTTTCTGGCTTATACAACTGAATGCATGACAGTGCCAATCACCAAGACAAAAAAAAAAAAAAAAAAAGCCCAGATTTGACAAGAAACATTATAAATGCTCCATCTTCATTTAGGTGTCTTGTAATTACTTCATACTTGTAGAATATACATATACCAGCTACTCTCCAGGAGTATTCTGTGCTTATTTTGTCTTCACAGTATCAGCATCCTCCCAATAATCCAGGTTGGATGACCCAAGCATCCTTGATGCCTCCTGCCTTTTTTTTCCTGGTACTCATTCAGTCTCAAAGTGTTATCAATATTATCTCCCTTTCAGAAAAGCTAGCCAGACTGTAAGTTACCAAATTTTCATAGTGGAGCTGGAGCAATATCTAAGGTGGGATATAAGTTCTACTTTCTAGGTCAACTTTGATTAAAAAGTAGTGGTTGCCTGAAATGATGTCTTGTGAAGGAGCCTGAGGTCTCATTCTAGGCTCAGTGAGGCGAAGCAGCATAATCATACATGGCCGTCTGCCATGGGCAAGGCAGTGAGGACTGACAGCACTCATGCGATCTGTTGGATGTTTCCAGAAATACCTAGAAAGCATTTTGACATGTAGCTCTGACATGCAGCTCCTTATTGCCCTACCCTTGGAGAGAGTTCTCATTTTTAGTCATCTGATAATCTCTTTCAAGATTTTTCCTTTTATAGTTTATCTCCCCCACCAGACTGTAAATTTCTTGAGGGTATGACATCTAGCAGAATTATCTTCATTTCACCCCCCACTGTCTGGCACATGGAGGAGGGTATTCCGTAAGTATTGGCTGGGCTAAGTGAATGGATGGCTCTGTCTACTAGTAAAAGATTGTCTCATCTCTATGGTAGCTCCCTTTCTAGGTAAAGTTCTATCACTGCCTCCACTGACATTTTTATTTTTTCCTTTACTAGAAATTAACCTTTTTAGTCTTGAAGAATGGAATTTAATTCTATGGTACAAAGTGTCTTCAGTTCTAAGTCATAAGCTTGGTACATTAAATAAAGTCAAATATGTTTTAATGTCCCACGAGAAGGCTAGTTTACATGGGTGAAGTGCAATAGAATTCAGCTCAGAATTATTTATTGTATTTTATTTCATATTATAATGTTTATCACACAATTTGCCATACATGATTTTCTTGGGCTAAAATGATCAATTTGTGATCTTGTGAGACTTACCCGGATTAGATGTAAAAGCAGGCAGCCTTGCAAATGTGTAAAACAGGGTAAAATGATGACACAGAATTGAAGCAACTAGGAATACTAATTCAAAGTGCTTATCTCTGAGAGATAAGAATAGAAGTGGATGTCATCTAACTCTTCTATGTCAGAGTTTCATGTGAAAAAGTAAGACTTATTGGTCTGCCTCATTTACAAAATTGTGAGATGCCTTTTTCATTTATTTCCTTATCAACTATTTTCTGAGTGTCTTGTACCTACTAGACATGGCATTAGGTACATGAGGGGAAGGGCAACTCAACACAGATATGGTTTCTGTAATCACTAAGGTTACTGTCTAGCAATCTTGGACAAGCATACACACTTTCTTAAGTTTTCAAATATCATGAGAAATTCCTAACACAAGAGAAGAATTTGTATCTGTTCAAGGAGCAGAGAATCTTTTGTTAAATTCTCTATAAATTACTCAAGCAATAATTAACCATGTGAAATTGGCAGCTGCTTACATAGAGAACAGTACTTCACTAGCACCAAAATATCGCTCATCCATTTAGTTTTAGTTTTGACTAAGTCTTTCAAGGACAGAGGAGAAGAAAAGGGGAGAATATAAGGGCAAAAGCACTACTGTATGTCTATGACCCCTATATAAATAAAGATGTGTTAGCTACGGAAGGCAGCACCTTAAACCATTAATAGACGTGAACCCTTCAACAAAGATTATTAATAGCCACCAGCCAGCAGAGAAGCTGCTGGTCCCCAAGAGAATGGCGAAGAGGAGACATAAATTGGATGGGACAAGAAAAATTTGAAGAAGTTCTACCACCTGAAAGGACTAGAGCTGCCAGGGAGTTTGGATTCGGGAAGTGGAAAAGACCATTGGCGATTTTCGTTAGCATGAGAGAACTAGATAAAGAAAAGCAGAAACCAAAATTATCGCAGTTTACTGTATGAATGAATGAGTGATCAAAGACAATTAGCAATCAAGAAGGAAGTTAGAGGTCATTTAAGCCAACCACTCATTTTAAAGATTAAAAAAAACAACAAAACCCTAACTTCTGGAAGTGATTTAGCCAAGGTCACACTTACAGGCAGTAGTATCAATATTACTGAGCCTCGAATCCAACTTCTTTTTTTTTATATAAATTGATTTATTTTTGGCCATGTTGGGTCTTCGTTGCTGCGCGCGGGCTTTCTCTAGTTACGGCGAGCGGGGGCTATCCTTCGTTGCGGTGCGTGGGCTTCTCATTGCGGTGGCTTCTCTTGTTGTGGAGCACGGGCTCTAGGCACACGGGCTTCAGTAGTTGTGGCACATGGGCTTAGTTGCTCTGTAGCATGTGGGATCTTCCCCGACCGGGGCTTGAGCCTGTGTCCCCTGCATTGGCAGGCGGGTTCTTAACCACTGCGCCACCAGGGAAGTCCCTAGAATCCAACTTCTTAACAACCATGTTAAGTTCCAAGTTCAGAGAATAAGGAAAGAATGGAGAACTCATGGTGTGCTGGAGCCAAACAACTTTCTCTACCATTTTCCAGAGGGTTGATCCTGAATTTGAGGCTAGTAGCTCTTTCTGCGTTTGAAACACTCACTATAGTATTTTAGATATTTCACTGTCAAGGTATTTATGGAAATGACAGCTTCATAATTATTTTCTCTGCGAAGGCTTTGCTCAAAGACACTTTCACCTCTTTTGTAGATAGTAATAATCATTTTCATTACATGAAGGATTTAAACAAGCATGAACAAATAAATCAGCTACCCACAAAATTGCTATTTAAAAAAATCGATATCTGAACTATCTAGACAAGTTTTAAATTGTCATGCAATTCTGTACTGGTTGCAAGAGAGGGTGAAAATCAGAATAATGCAAATGATCATCCTGAGTTTCAAAAGGTCACGCTACATGAAATTCAATCTTCCTCATTCTTATAGTAAATGCCAAGGTGTGAAACAAGTTGGAAAGAGAGTCAGTTTCTCTGTGAAGCAGCAAGGCTGTGGGTTAGATTTGTTTGATTTTGTTTTGACTTCATTAGCTTTTTTTTTTTTTTAAAGAAAATATATGTTAAAATAGTGGAACTGGAAAATTGTTACAAATGAAGGAATTAACTCAAAGCTCTCTACTTCTTGGCATGGGAGTGCATGGGGTAGGGGAGGTGCCGGGGACTGGGGTGGGTGATGGTGGGAGGGGGCAGGCCTTGGAGGGGAGAAAAGAAGGCAGTGACTTCTATGGTTGCTGCCAGGGAGACTTGCCTCTGCCTCATGGCATTCCAAACATTTGTTCCCTCCAGATGTTCAAGGCAATTGATTAAACTTTATATCCAGCTTTGTACCCTCAGGCAATCTGCATGAGGACTGCTTATCAATTAGCCCAGACTGCTTTTACGAAGACTTCAATATACTTCCTCCAAAAAAAGAAACCGAAAGAAGACAGATTTGAGGCTGGGGCAAGTACATATAACCTTAATCATGCTTGAATCATTCATTCAGAAAGATTTATTGAAGGTCTGCTCTCTGCCAGGTAGCCTGCTAGGTGCTAGGGACACTGAGTCTGACAATATGGCCATGGCTTTTGAGGAGCTTATTGTCTGCAGGGACTGAAAGGTGAGGGGGGGAGTGGGGAGTGGCAGACAAAGAACTCAATGACTGGGCTTCCCTGGTGGCACAGTGGTTGAGAATCTGCCTGCCATTGCGGGGGACACTGGTTCAATCCCTGGTCCGGGAAGATCCCACATGCCGGGGAGCAACTAAGCCCATGCGCCACAACTACTGAGGATGCATGCTGCAACTACTGAAGCCCGCGCACCTAGAGCCTGTGCTCTGCAGCAAGAGAAGCCACCGCAATGAGAAGCCCGCGCACCACAACAAAGAGTATCCCCCGCTGGCCGCAGCTAGAGAAAGCCCGCGCGCAGCAAACAAGACCCAACACAGCCAAAATAAATTAAAAAAAAAAAAGAACTCAATGACTGCCCTCCAGGAAAGGCCACATAGCACACTGGTTAGAATGTCGTTGATGGAGTCAGTTGGCCTTGGTCCATGTGCTAGCTATGAAGCTGAACAGTCTGGAGTAAAGAACTAAACCTCTCTGTAGCTCACTTTCCTCATCCACAAAGAGGACTGGGCTGAGTTATAACAAATACAGTGATGATCCTAAAGCTTACGTTTGAAGGAAGAGGATACCCTGGGTAAACCAAGAAGGATTAGTAGCCCAGGGAAGAGTATCCCAAGGAGAGGGGCAGCCTGAGCCAAGGACAGTAGAGGAAATCCACACTGCACATTATGGAAACTCTGTGTGGGTCTTGGCTTAGACGAAGTGTAGGGGAAATGTGGGCAAGGAAGTGAAGGGACAAACAGGGGAGAGAGGCTGAAGGGGACCCACTGACAGAATTTCATTTCAGCAAGTGACATGACCAAGCTGTATTTTAGGGAGATCATGCTGGGGAGATGGGATTGGAGGGGAGAGAGACCTGCTAGGACATCTCTGCATTTCTGTAGAAATGCAGAGGAGAGAACAATTTAGATACTAAAGGTTAAACTACAGCACAGTGGAAGAGCATTCTATTCTGACCATTTGATTTATAAATTAATACTTGTATCTTTGGAGAAATGGGTCCACCAAATATTGAATTCAAAAATACCCATACATGGATACAGAAGTCTGCTAGGCATGGTGGGGCGTGGTGGGATACAAAGATAAGTTGGATGTAGTCCATTTACAGCCTAGTGAGGGGGGTGGCAGAGCATATGGCAGAACAGGTGCCATTAAAGAAGCATAGGTTATCCAAGGAAAGCTGCTAGATTGCAAGGATCAGGACATACTTCTGGAAGACAAAGGCATTTGAGATGGGGCTTATGGAGTAAGTAGATTTTGACAGGTGGAGAATGGATGGAGGACATTCAAGTCTGCGGGATGGGGGGGACCATGACCAGGGACAGAGAGGCACAGAAGCTGAGGATATTCTCAAACAGCAAATAGTCCAGTTCATTGGAAACTCTTTCTATAACTGCATTTATTTTTAAACAGCGTTATTGAGTTATAACTGACATACAATAAACTGCACATAATTTTTTTGTTTTTTGTTTTGTCTTTTTTGCGGTACGCGGGCCTCTCACTGTTGTGGCCTCTCCCATTGCGGAGCACAGGCTCTGGACGCGCAGGCTCAGCGGCCATGGCTCATGGGCCCAGCCGCTCCGCGGCATGTGGCATCTTCCCGGACCGGGGCACGAACCCGTGTCCCCCGCATCGGCAGGCGGACTGTCAACCACTGCGCCACCAGGGAAGCCCCATTTGTGGTTTTAATTTGCATGTCTGTAATGACTAATGATGTAGAACATCTTTTTATGTGCTTATTTCCTATCCATCTATCTTCTATGGTGAAGTGTCTGTATAAATTTTTGCTCTTAAAAAATTGCATTATTCCTTTTTTATTATTAAACTTAGAGAGTTTTTAATACATTGTTCTGGATACAAGTCCTTTATCAAGTATTACTCTGCAAATATTTTCTTGTGTTTTCATTCTCTTACGAATAGGTTTTTAACTTTAATGAAATCCAATTTATCAATCTTTATGGATTGAACTCTTGGTGCCATATATAGACCTTTGCCTAATCCAAATTCACAAAAGTTTTCTCTTATTTTGTTATAAGTTCTATAGTTTTAAGTTTTACATTTAAGTTGATGATACATTTGAACTAATTTTATATACGGTGTAAGGTATGGAGTGAAGTTTTTTTTTCGCATTTGGATATGCCATTTTTACAGCACCACTCACTAAAAAGACTATCTTTTCTCCATTACTTTTGCATTTCTCTTGAAAATCAGTTGTTCATCTATGTATGAGTCTTTTTTTGGACCCCTATTATTTTCCATTGATCAATTCATCTATCTTGAAGTTAGTACCACACTGTTTTGATCATGTAACTTTATAAAAATCCTTGAATGAGGTGGTGTTAGTCCTCTCACTTTGTTTTCTTTGAAACTGCTTAGCTATTCTGGGTCCTTTGCATTTCCATATGAATTTTTTAATCAGTTTGTCAATTTCTATAGAAAAACCTGCTGAGATTTTGATTAGTATGGTATTGTATGGTATACAGCAAATAACTTTGGAAGGAACCAATTATAGGACTTGGGTATGACCCATGCTTTTAATATTCCCTCCTTTGTTCTCGTGCCTGCCAATACCATCACTCATTTTGCATCATAGACAGCTGGAGGAAATAAGGAAATAAGGAACTCAAGTCACATGATTTTACTAATTGTAAGCAGCCCTTAGGCTTAGACTTAGGGGCTGAAGTTGAAACTCTAGAGGGAAATATTTTATGCTAATGAGCTTCCTCGTTTCACACTATTACTCTATTGCCATAACCGTAACAGAGAGTTGGCTCTACTTCAGATGGGAGAAGACAAAGCCTCAAATGGTTCCACGCTAGACCCTGTGGGAACAAAGCAGGCTGGAGTAAGGGTACAAGGTTGATGACATTGAGGTGTTGGCTTACATATAACCATCTTCATAGTGCTTCCAATTTTGAGATGAGTATTCCTTTCTTTTTTTTTAAACAGCAACTGGCTTTTTTTTTAATTAATTAATTTATTTTTGGCTGCATGTGGCCTTCATTGCTGCATGCAGGCTTTCTCTAGTTGCGCCGAGCAGGGGCTACTCTGCCTTGTGGTGCACGGGTTTCTCATTGCAGTGGCTTCTCTTGTTGAGGAGCACGGGCTCTAGGAGTGCGGGTTTCGGTAGTTGTGGCACTCTGGCTGAGTAGTTGTGGCGCACAGGCTTAGTTTAGCTGCTCCGTGGCATGTGGGATCTTCCTGGACCAGGGCTCGAACCCGTGTCCCCTGCATTGGCAGGCAGATTCTTAACCACTGAGTGGCAGGTGGATTCTTAACCACTGCACCACCAGGGAAGTCCAAGATGAGCATTTCAGAAAAGTTGTTTGAAACAATATGTTGACCTTTCATGAGCTGGAGCAGCTGACATTTTGCCTGGATCTGAGCCAGGTTGGGTGCTATTCTAAATGAGAAATCAGTTGTCCCATCTGCACTGAAGGAACTTTTTCTGATCATTTGTTAAAGCTTTATTTCCAAGGCACTGGGTGAATTTAATTAATTTCACCCCCACCATCCCCTCCTTAATAAATTCCTCACATATGTGGATTCACTAGGAAATTGAATTTCATCTTTAGAAAACAAAAAAAAGGACAGTCAACCAAAGGATGAGAGATTAATTTGGTGAAAGCTCAGTAATCGAGTCAAAATGAAAATGCCTCTCAAACTGTAGTGAGATGAATCATAGTAAAATGCAGATTCTGGTATAACAGGTCTGGAGGGGGTGCCTGAGACTTGGCGTTTCTCACAAACCCACAGGTGATGCGCTGCTGCTGGTGTCTCTGTATCGTACTTCGAGCAGTAAGGAGGTCAAAGACATCAAGACATCATTCATGTCTTATTTTACCACTAAGTCACTGCTGTAACCTGGGAACCCTTCTCAGCTGGGCTTCAGTTTAGTATGAATTGTTCTCTAAAGTTCCTTCCAGCTCTAAAAATGTATCATGTTCTTGAAAGCATAGGTCTAAGCTTCCCTGTCTTCATGAATTCACCCCTTCTATTGGCAGACGTGTACTGAGCACCTACCATGGGTCAGGCACTGAATAAGGTACTGGCTAGTTAAGTATGCACTAGATCAAATACCTGCACTAAGAAATCAATTCAGAGAGAGAATCAGGCAATGATAACAAGATGCCACACATGCTATAAAGCTGCTTAAGCAATGGTTGTTAAGAGTACACAGAGGGCTGAGAATCTGTGTTTTGGAGAGCAGGTAGGAGGGAGTGTCATCCTACAGTGGTTCTCAGACTTGACTGTGCATCTGAGTCATCTGTAGGGCTTGTTAGAATAGAGTTGGCTTGATCCCACCCTCAGACTTCCAAGAATCTGCATTTCTAATACATTCCTAGGTGATGCTGATGTTGCTGATCTGGAACCATACTTTGACCTCTGTTCTATTATAAATCATGCATTGTGCTAGGACACAAAAATGAATGGAACATGGGGTTTTGCTCTGGAATAGATGACTAGAAGGTCATAGGTCAGTGGAGGAAATAGGCTTTCCCCCTTTACCCCATCCAGAATGGTTAGGGCAACTTTTTTTTTCTTTTTACATTTTATTTTTAAATTTTTATTTATTTTTTTTTTAGTTTTAATTTCTTTTTTTTAACATCTTTTTTTATATCACATTCATTACTCCATTTGTATTACTTACTTATCCTTAGTAATCCACTTATTTATTATTTTTTTAATTTATTTTTTTTATGTTTTATTTTTTATTGAAGTATGGTTGATTTACAATATTAGTTTCAGGTGTACAGCATAGTGATTCAGTATTTTTGAAGATTATACTCCATTGAACGTTATTACAAGATAATGGCTGTGATTCCCTGTGCTAGACAATATATCCTTGTTGCTTAGCTATTTTATATGTAGTAGTTTATATGTTTAATATATTTTTTTTTACATCTTTATTGGAGTATAATTGCTTTACAATGGTGTGTTAGTTTCTGCTTTATAACAAAGTGAATCAGCTATACATATACATATATCCCCATATCTTCTCCCTCTTGCATCTCCCTCCCACCCTCCCTATCCCACCCCTCTAGGTGGTCACAAAGCACCGAGCTGATCTCCCTGTGCTATGAGGCTTCTTCCCACTAGCTATCTATTTTACATTTGGTGTGTATATATGTCCATGCCACTCTCTCACATTGTCCCAGCTTACCCTTCCCCCTCCCCGTGTCCTCAAGTCCATTCTCTACGTCTGTGTAGGGCAACTTTAGAAGGGGGTTGAAGACAGAGAGAGGGAGAGAGTATGTGAAGTTATGGTTCTATGCCATATGAGCTTTGGAATAAAAGGGCTGGGCTCAAACCCAGTTCTGTCACTTACTGCCTTGGTCTTATTACAGTAAGTGCTGTAAAAATGATAGCCAGGATTTCACGGACTAATAATAGCAATGATTCTGTCTTGAGAGAGGGAGACAGCAACGACTTCCCAGAGTAGGTGATATCTACCCTGGTGTGATGACTAAAGAATGACCGGAGTTTATGAAGTAGTCTGTTAGGAGTCAGTGGGTAGGGAGGTGAATAGGTGGTTTAGGTGGAAGACGTCAGCAAGGTGTCAAATAACACACTGTTCTATTCACTGAGTACTTTCTGCTAAGTACGCATGTATTACAGCTTTGTGAATAGAATCAAATTTATAATTCTTTGGAGAAACCTAAGAAATTCTTTAAAGAATTCTGATGCAGACACCTCTGTGAAGTCAAAAAGAAGACAGATTTCAACGGAAAGTTCATGGTGAACACGGACTAGAAAGTTCTGGATTCAAGTCCCAGATCTGCTTCCTAGCAGCTCTGACACATTCAGGGTTCATGTACATATGTTCTTTCCATTTTTAGCAACCCTACAATGTAGCTGACATCATTACTACCATTCTACAGATAGGGATCCTGAGGCCCAAATATGCCCGAGGCTATAAACTAGTGAATCCTGGCACAACCAGTATTTGATCCCAAGTCTACTGGATCAAGTTGTATATTCGGGGATTTTTGCTTTTGTTTGATTATTTCAAAAGAGGATTTTCTATACTTAACCAATGATTAGACATGCCAAGAAAATGTGTTAAAACTGCAGATTTCTATGCTCTTTTTCTGGAGGTTCCAGGTCTGTGGGTCTGGGGTGGGCCCAGGAATCTGTATGCTTAATCAATGACTCTCTCCCTCCCCATATGAGTGGCCCTGCACCCTGGAGGCTGGTACATACCCCCTCCTTACTTTGTCCCTTCAGCCTAAGAGAGCTTGCTCAGCTCTTGGTGGTCACATCACCCCTGTTGGCTTCTCAGCTCTTCCTTCACCAGTATAACCAATTTCATGCCTTTAATTCCCTCTGTTTAAAATGCCCAGAGTAGTCTGTTTTCCTGGTTGGACCTTGAATGACATCTGTCTGCAGGCTGGATTTTGATTTCCTGTGGTTGGAAGTCATCCTCTCTACCTGGGTTATGTAGGTCAATGGAGCGACAGCTGCACCACCTGGAGTGGCACAAACTCTGTCTGATTCCCAAAGTGCCTGGAGCTGGGGTCCTCTGGCTCCATTGGGACTGATTAGCTCCAGGACCTCCTGGAAGAGGAAGAACACTGACTTTCCAAGGCCAATCTTTAGTCCAGTCCTCCTCCCCACCAGTCCTCTGGGCTCAAGTTCATGGCTCTTCGGGACAAGTAATTCTAAGCTGAAGGGTTACAACACGCAATTAGAACACTGGCTACATGGAAATAGGGAAGGTACTCACAATATTAAAGCTATCCAACTCTTACAAAGAGGTCAACAGAGGTTCCCTTGAAAAAAGTGAATTCTCTGCCCTTTGGTCATAATTGGAGGGTATTTTTCCTCTCATAAATGGTGCCTCATGGTTTTTGCAATCTAATATACTGACTGAGGCAATCATTGTAAAGAAGAATTTTTCCATCTGGGGACCAGGAGTACCTTGGGGAACTTACAAGGTACCATAAAGATCATAGCTGAAGAAATTCTAGACATCTGTTTGGCCCATCGATGGTAACCTGCAGACTACAGGAATGCTGGAGAGGAAAGTTGAGAAGCGCTTTCCTATCTCCTGGGTCTTTCTTGTGTTCTTTTTCTCTCTTTCATTCATCAATCCATTCATCCATATATCCCTACATATATACATCCAATGACTATTTATTCAGTACCTGCCCTGAGCCAGTCACTGATGAGCAAAAGCAAACATGGTCACTGAACTCAGGGAGCTAGGGGGAGAGTCAGATGTTAATCAAATAAAGACACAAATAAATGTAAAACCATCACATTGTAACAGCTGTAAAAGTGTGATACATGGAGACAAGTTGGGGAAGTTTTGGGTTTCTTTGGGCCTTGATGAAGGGGTGATGAGATGTAGACATCTTCAGTGAGGTATGTTTTTCTCTTACATTCTTATAGCTTTATAGATTGTGAACTACTTTAACACACATTATCTCACTTTATTTTCACATCAATTATGCAGTGACAAGATTTAAAAAAAGAAGCTTGAGAATTATTGTAGAGAAGCTAATAGGTGAAAACTTGAGAGAATGGGTAAAGGGGCAAAGGTAAATTAGAGAGGAAAGTGTTTTCAAGTCTGTTCTTCATTGACCAAACATTGGTGGCCTTCTCGTCAAATGTAAGTGCCTAATTATAATCTAGAAAGGCAGAAGAAGTGCCGCGAAATTACCCACAAATTCTGCTGTGCAGAATTTGGTTATACTATAAATACATCTAGTTTTGCTGAGGCAAACACCTTTTAAACAAAGGTGTCCTCTAGCCCCTGAGGGAAAGAGCCTTGGCCACAAGTAATAACAGTCCCCAAAAGCAACAGCTATAATTGCAACAACAAAGGATGCTTTTCACATGTTCTGAGTGTGAAAAGGCCCAATGGTCCTTCATCTGGTACCTCTAAGTCATGCCCATTCACTTGGATGACCTCAACTAAAAAAAAAAAAAGCAATATGGTTGTTTTTACATTCTAAATTAAAAACTATATAAAGTGGGAAAGAGAAATTTTCATTTACTGAAGACTCCTAGCTTCAGGAGAAACAGTGGTGTCTCCCAGTAAATATTAATCAGCTTGACTGAATGGTTAGTGCATTTACAGGATGATCACATTAGTCATGATGGGATAGGTTTAATGTGGTATCAAATTATCCTGATATCTCAGTCATTCCACATAACCAAACTCTATGAAAATAACATGCTATATGTCCATAAAGGGTCCTAGGTGGGTAGGGTGGGGATCCACTCATGGACTCACTCAGGAAGCTCCCCCATTTTGCAGTTGTATCTCCAAGAACACACGTGCCCATCACAGCTTCAGCCCAGAAGTGTGCATGTCATTTCTGCTCATATTCCATTAGACAGAATTAGTCACAAGGCCCAACATAACTATAAGAAGGCCTGGAACTTCAGAGGAACAAATGGACTCGGTGGGCACTACTGTCTCTGCCACTATAATCTATTTCCAAAACTCTACAAAACTGATCCAGGAGAGGAGGTACTATCTTTGCCACAATTCCCCAAACCATATCAAGGCACAGAATTTCCTCTAAGCTCTTGTTTTTGAGTCTTTTCAGAAAAAGAGAGGAGAATGAGCACTTTTTGAGCTCCCACTGTGGAACCAACACTTTATGTGATGGATACTCTGAATCGGCTTACTCAGCCTCATTATACCCTCTCTACAATGTAGACTGCTTAGAAAAGCTTCTCCACCTTTCCCAATTCTGTTGCAGCTAGGGTTCTGGAGACATATAAGATTATGCCAAATATAGGGTTTTTTTTTTCTTTGCGGTACGCGGGCCTCTCACTGCTGTGGCCTCTCCCGTTGCGGAGCACAGGCTCCGGACACGCAGGCCCAGCGGCCATGGCTCACGGGCCCAGCCGCTCCACGGCATGTGGGATCCTCCCGGACCGGGGCACGAACCCGTGTCCCCCGCATCGGCAGGCGGACTCTCAACCACTGCGCCACCAGGGAAGCCCCAGATATAGGTTTTATATATTCCCATGAGATTTGGGAGGTGGAAGTGAAGAGGAGGACAAACTTCTAATGTTTTAACTGCCACTGCTGGCAAGCAAGGCTGGCAGCATCAAAAGGAAGAGGCAAAGGCAGCTGGCTTAGAGCTGTGGTGTCCAATCACCAACTTTCTATGTGTCACAAGGCAGATGCAAGGTTCCAGCATCTTTAGTCCAATTTCCTGATTCCTGGATCACTGCTCTGGTGCTATATAATTTCAACAGTTTCAGTGGCAACCTCCTGGTTCCCCACTTTCCTGATTATAGCAGTATTATATAGTTCTGAGGGTCATTAAGGGAGACCCATTCCAAAGTCTTCCCATTTTTTGTAAGCAGTGAATTCCTTATATTAAATCCCTCTCTGTTTAAGTTACCTAGGCTGGTTACTATTGCTTCACTGTAATGTGACAGGCGACATTGGTAAATACTGTTATATATATATATAGGTTCTTCTAACAACTTTCTAAGAACACTGAATTGTTGAAATGAGTAAACTTGTACTTTCAGGGAATCTAGGTTTGAGCTAAAATATCTCCAAACATAAACTGGTTTGAAGTCCCATGTTTTGGCTTTAAAATTCATGTGAATGAACTCCATAATAAATTCTATTCTCCCAAAATTCAGAGAAGAATTCATACTCCTGGAAAGTACACTTCTTCATTTACTGGTCTTATATATTCCCTGATAAAACCTACTTTATCTAAGAGGCTATGCATACCTCATTTTGAGAGGTATTTAATCTGTGTAACAACTCTGAAAAGTAGGTCTTATAATGCCCATTTTATAGAAGGATTAAGTGAGGCTTAGAGAGATAACATAAGATGTCCAAGATCCAAAAAGCCAGGATGTAAACCTAGGTCCCTCTGTTTTCAAAGGCACAAGCTCTTTCCATTACAACACACAGACTTGGAGCAAAAAACTCTCAGCTGCTCTGAACATTGGTTTGTAATGGAGCTTTGATTAGTTCATTCAGCTCAACACTGGTATATTTAGTTAGTTCTTCTCTCCTCCACAGACATCAAAAACTATAAGCATCTGCCTGAAAATGGTGCATTTCTCACCTTATAAACACTATCAAACTCTTAGAGGAAAACACAGGCAGAACACTCTATGACATGAATCACAGCAAGATCCTTTTTGACCCACCTCCTACAGAAATGGAAATAAAAACAAATAAACAAATGGGACCTAATGAAACTTCAAAGCTTTTGCACAGCAAAGGAAACCATAAACAAGACAAAAAGACAACCCTCAGAATGGGAGAAAATATTTGCAAATGAAGCAACTGACAAAGGATTAATCTCCAAAATTTACAAGCAGCTCAATATCAAAAAAACAAACCACCCAATCCAAAACTGGGCAGAAGACCTAAATAGACATTTCTCCAAAGAAGATATACAGATGGCCAACAAACACATGAAAGGATGCTAAACATCACTAATCATTAGAGAAATGCAAATCAAAACTACAGTGAGGGGCTTCCCTGGTGGCGCAGTGGTTGAGAGTCCGCCTGCCGATGCAGGGGACACGGGTTCGTGCCCCGGTCTGGGAAGATCCCACATGCCGCAGAGTGGCTAGGCCCGTGAGCCATGGCTGCTGAGCCTGCGCATCCGGAGCCTGTGCTCTGCAAGGGGAGAGGCCACAACAGTGAGAGGCCCGCCTACCGCAAAAAAAAAAAAAAAAAAAAAAAAAAACTACAGTGAGGTATCATCTCACACCGGTCAGAATGGCCATCATCAAAAAAGCTACAAACAATAAATTCTGGAGAAGGTGTGGAGAAAAGGGAACCCTCTTGCACTGTTGGTGGGAATGTAAATTGATACAGCCACTATGGAGAACAGTATGGAGGTTCCTTAAAAATCTAAAAATAGAACTACCATACGACCCAGCAATCCCACTACTGGGCACATACCCTGAGAAAACCATAATTCAAAAAGAGTCATGTACCACAATGTTCACTGCAGCTCTATTTACAACAGCCAGGACATGGAAGCAACCTAAGTGTCCATCAACAGATGAATGGATAAAGAAGATGTGGCACATATATACAATAGAATATTACTCAGCCATAAAAAGAAATGAAATTGAGTTATTTGTAGTGAGATGGATGAACCTAGAGTCTGTCATACAGAGTGAAGTTAGAAAGAGAAAAACAAATACCGTATGCTAACACATATATATGGAATCTAAAAAAAAAAAAAAAAGTGGTCTTGAAGAACCTAGGGGCAAGACGGGAATAAAGACGCAGACCTACTAGAGAATGCACTTGAGGACACAGGGAGGGGGAAGGGTAAGCTGGGACGAAGTGAGAGAGTGACATGGACATATATACACTACCAAATGTAAAACAGATAGCTAGTGGGAAGCAGCCACATAGCACAGGGAGGTCAGCTCGGTGCTTTGTGACCACCTAGAGGGGTGGGATAGGGAGGGTGGGAGGGAGGGAGATGCAAGAGGGAAGAGATATGGGGATATATGTATATGTATAACTGACTCACTTTGTTATAAAGCAGAAACTAACACATCATTGTAAAGCAATTACACTCCAATAAAGATGTTAAAAAAAAAAGAATTCAAGAAGAAAAGATGGATGGAACATAACAGAAGAATCTGCAAATCCAGAAAGAAATGACTAAAATACACGTTCTATACTGCTGGTCGCCCATCAACAGCACTATTATAACTCTGTACATAGACATAATGATGATAGATTTGTGAAGCCTGGAAACCTGAGGCAAACTGAAGTCAATAGGATCCTGGGATTACTGTGGTATCCGCAGAAATACTTTGGTTTTAATTCCTACTCTGGCGCATGCATGCGTTTTTTTTTTTTTTTTTCTATCACTCTCCTTCTCTACATATCTGACAGCTGGCTAGAGAATTCTTCCATCAAGACTTCTTGGAATATTTCTATTAAACTGTATGTGGCCTTGGTAGGAGTCCACCCCTTCATAGTGATTCAAGTCCTGTCTCTTTCTTTCCTGGAGAAATTAATCTAAAGATACTATTTGCAGATTGACCCAGTCCTTCAGACTGTCAACTACTACAGATGCCGTATCAGACAGAAGTGTATAAAATCACGATGGGGTTTTCATCTACCTAAACAGCTATTTTATACTTTCGAACTCAATATTTTTCCCAGGGCTTTCCCAGCACTTAATAAAACTATCTAAAAAATTCTTAACATATCTTCATGACACTCAAAGACTCTCTTGATAATCTTATTAGGGTTGGCTCTTTCTGCACCAGAAAAAAAGCTAAATGGGAAGGGATTAAGTGCCTACTATGTGGCAGGTAATTAGGCACATACTAAGTTATTTAATTCCTAAAACAGCACATACATAGAAATGCTATCACCCTCATTTTATATATAAAAAAAAATTCAAAGAAGCTAAGTAAATTGACCAAAATCACCCAGATAATAAGTAGAAAAGCTAGCAATGAAACTCAGGTTAGCCTGGCCTGAAAGTCAATCATATTTTCAAGATGACACAACACATCCAGTAAAAAAAATATTGCCAGAGAGCTTGAGAAAATAGCTCCAAGAATTCTAACTTCTGGATCTAGTGTTTCATTTCCAAGTAACATGAGGAAACATTTTCCAATTGCCTCAATATTTAATAATACAGGAAATGAAGCACATTGCACTCCTCGGCCTTTACTGTGTGTTTCATAACAGAGGTAGAGGAGAGGGGTTTATTCTAGGGGGAAAAAAAGAAGCACCGTATTCCAAGTCAAAGTGTGTCTATAAAGGGTAAATGATGTGGCATTTTAGATCACAGCAAATGAATGTTAAAAAGATTTTGCAGTTTTGATTCCCACTGACCAACGGTTACTGCTCAAATGCACCCCCCTCTCCTCACATCTCCATCTGTCTATCTGTTGCCTTTTTATGGAGATTTCACTGTCAAAAGCAGCTTGGTATAGTCACAGCATTGCTCTCACCTGCCCTTTCTCCAGCCCTCAGCTCTGTCATAATGGAAGAGGACACCCCCTCCAGACCTCTGCCACTTTCCAAAGAGATGACAACAATGGTCATCAAGGCCATTTCTTAGCTTTGCTGCCCTGTCCACTACATTTCCCTGTCCTTCTGGCAGTTTCCAGCCTGAGTAAAATAAACTGTCTTTTTCTCTAAGCTTCTCAATTGTCATCTCTATATCCAGCTCGCATCACTGTGGTGAAAAGAAATCTCGATCAAAACTCTAGACGGGCATAACACCATTTATTAAGCAGGAACCTACAAATATTGACTTGGGACTGTCCAAGACATTTTTATCCAACAAGATCAGGAAACGAAGTGTTGGAGTCAACCACATTTTTTCTTATACCTAGTATATAACTTGTATATAACTTGTCATATACATATCAGACCTATGTTCAAAAAGGCAGAATGTATATACACTTTTGTGATTTGTTTTCTATGTTTGCCTCCAGATTCATTCTCTGCCCTTCTCTGCCTTGCTCTGTGCTCCAAGATGTCAAACTCTAACTAATCATTCAGGCTCCCTAGCTTCTGGCTCCCAGTTGCATGCAGCCAATTGGAAGCATCGACAGGAGATTCTAGGGCAGAAGAAGAGAAGGGTTGGGCTTCCCTGGTGGCACAGTGGTTAAGAGTCTGCCTGCCAATGCAGGGGACACGCGTTCGAGCCCTGGTCCAGGAAGATCCCACATGCCACGGAGCAACTAAGCCCATGTGCCACAATTACTGAGCCCGCGATCTAGAGCCCGTGAGCCACAACTACTGAGCCCACGTGCCACAACTACTGAAGCCTGCATGCCTAGAGCCTGTGCTCCGCAACAGGAGACACCACCACAATGAGAAGCCCGCACACCGCAGTGAAGGGTAGACCCCGCTCGCCATAACTAGAGAAAGCCGGTGTGAAGCAATGAAGACCCAAAGCAGCCAAAAATAAATAAAATAAAATAATTTATTAAAAAAAAAAATGGGGCTTCCCTGGTGGCGCAGTGGTTGAGAGTCCGCCTGCCGATGCAGGGGACACGGGTTCGTGCCCCGGTCCGGGAGGATCCCACGTGCCGCGGAGTGGCTGGGCCCGTGAGCCATGGCCGCTGGGCCTGCGCGTCCGGAGCCTGTGCTCCGCAACGGGAGAGGCCACAGCAGTGAGAGGCCCACGCACTGCAAAAAAAAAAAAAAAAAAAAAAAAGAAGGGTTGAGGGTATTGACCTACCCCCAACCCTTCCTGGGCCACTGTGCATCTCACAGGGCTCTGGTCCTCACCGGGCTGCAGAAACTTGTGCCCTCTGCCCCTCGGTCCCAGGAGGTGGGAATAGCTTCCTGCTGTTGCTAAATGCTGGGCACCTCTCCATCCGTTGTTGGTTCCTTTAACCCAGCCCACTCGTCCATAAACAGTCCCTTCATTAAAAGCTCTTCAGTTAACCCTTCAAGACAGACACCTGCCAGGACCGTGACTGGAATCAGTGCAATTGCCTTTCTATATTTAGTGAGTGATTTCTGTGTGGTCTTCTAAGAAATGTGGCAAATGCAAAAGAAAGCCAAGACATGCTGGTGGTCCTCACCATGCTTGCAAATCCAGGTAGGGACATAAAACCGTCCAAAGGTGTCATACTCAGACTCTCAATCGAGGCAGTATCTCCAAAGGCCTAAACTTGTTCTAAGCCTCTACCTACCCCCAACCCTGTACCAAAACATACGTGTCCTCAGTCCCGTTCACTCAGGGCAAGTGTAATCATCTAGGAAACAGTGGCCAGGTGTGTGGCTCTGCTTCCATGGATTAGTTCTGGGCACCTTCTTTTCCCTCATCCCTCCAGGCCTGCTTTATCATGAACTCCTGCAGATTCTCTTTCGTAAAATCTCTCAAATTCGTCCAACTTCTCCTTAGGGCCTCTGTCCTACTCTGGTAGAAGCTGGGACTATTTCTCACCTCCACTTCTACGAGAGCCCTCTCACTGCTCCCCCAGCCTCCAGTCTTGCCTTCCGCTTCCAGCCTGTGCTTCACCGTGAGGCCCGAGGGATCTCTGTTCTGTTGTTCCACCGCTCCAGACCCTCCCAGGATGAAGTCTAACCATAAAATGGCTTAGCTCAGATTGTGACAACCTTTCCAGACTCTTTTTTTTTTTTGGCTGTTCCGGGTCTCAGTTGCGGCACACAGGATCTTTAGTTGCAGCATGTGAACTCTTAGTTGTGGCATGCATGTGGGATCTAGTTCCCCGACCAGGGATCGAACCCGGGTCCCCTGCACTGGGAGCGTGGAGTCTTAACCACTGGGCCACCAGGGAAGCCCCCTTCCAGACTCTTGACACAGTCTTCTCATCGACTGCTCCAAAGAGACTGATTTCTTCCAGTTCTTTAACAGAACTATGTCTTTCCTTGCCTTGGTGCCTAGACTCATACTATTTCCTTTGCCAAAAATCCCTTCTCTGCCTCCCTGCAGTGACCTTTGGCCTGGCTAACTTCTATTTTATGATTCAAGTCTCAGCATAGACATCATCGCCTCCGACAATCACCCCTTATTGCCTGCACCCACCCCCTCCAAAACCAGAACTCTGGATTAGGTAGTTGTCCTGTGAGACAGCTTCTACAGCATCCTTTACTTCTCTCGTCACCCTTCCGTAGTATTGTTTTGTAATTGCCGGCGTGCTTGTACCTATTTCCCACCTGACGGTAAGCTGTGTCAGGGCAAGAACTGTCACTGCTGCAGCTTCAACATCTAGCAAAGAATGATCAAAACTATCTATTTAAAAGTTGAAATTGAGAGAAGGAAGGAAATCTCAACCTGGTTTAAAGGACTGGCAATGTCAAAATTCCTATTATTTAGAAACAGAGTATCTCTCAACAGTCACAGACTCTGTATATCCAGTGGGTGTTGTTCTAAATGTGTCTGCAGCTCTTTGTGCCCCAAACCCATCCTCTACTAAGGAGAATACAATTGCACGCATGCGTCAAAGGACCAAAGGGCAGGGACTGCTCTGTGAACTTTCCTCTCTCTCTCCTGTCCCCATTGCCCTGTAGGTGATGCCTGCTTGAATAGAGAACGCCTGCATGAGAGCATTGGAGTTATTTTCAGAAGCTTCATTATCTTAGCTGGAAATCCTGGGGCGGCTTTTTGCAAATCAAATGGAGTTCAATTAATGAACCAAGAGCAAAGGATCAAGACCTAAATATTGAGAGTCAACATTAGCAAAAATCTCTCAGCACCCAGATGGTCAAGTTCAATGTCCCAAAGTGCTCTTAGAAGAGGGGAAACTGAGATTTTCCTGGAATGGTGTTTAGAGGCACAGGAATGGATTAAAATGAACTCATTTTACTGGTGTATTGATGAAATCACAGAACCATGCTTGGCAAGTCTTCTCCTCAACTCTTTTTCTCAAGGCTAACTAAAGATAGTTGAATTCCCTTTTGTAACTTGCTTACCATTGCCAGAGAAGCCTTACTAATTCATGTCCCACTGGTTAAAAATGTATGATAATTAGGATGAATACAGTCCTGAAGTGTATCTATGGAGGAAACTGATTTTCTTAAAAATAACAAGGCTATGAAAATGTTTCTTAAGCTCATTAAAATGAACCTTTGGTGCACTCTGTTGTATACAAAGATGCAAATCATGTAAGGGTTCTCACTGGGAAAAACATAGTGGCTTGGCCACCCATGTTCATCTCCTCTCCCTTAAAAGATCCCAGGAAAAAGACAGTAAAATAGGTATAAAACCCACAAGAAAATAAGAGAGGCAAGAGTTCAATGCATGTGTGAAGGACAGACAGCAGTGGAACCAGGTAACTGACTACAGAGTCAGAGGCAAGGAATTCCTCTTAATTCCTTACTAAGAGGCAAGGAATTTACAATTTGAAGGGCTGAAGACAGGATTTCAGTGAAGTGTGAGCCCCTTGGCTCTGCAAACCTGCAGGGGCTTGGAACCTCCAGAGAGAGGACTGGGGGTGATGCAGGGCTCAAAACAAGGGTCCTGTGTGAGGTCTGCAAGCTGAGTGGTGGGACAGTGAGAAAGCTGGCAGAGGGAGGTTCTCCACTTTTCCCACCACCCACACCCACAGAAAGACTAGATGGTTCTCCCCTAGGTAACTCAAACTTCCAAACACCAACATTTGCAGAATCAGAAGGGGTCTCTTAGTATGGCTGACTCAGCAAGCAGCAACTGTGCCTGAATTCTCAACAATGATTAAGCCCCACTCGTCACACACATAGGTTCCAACAGGCTTCTTAGTCTCTCCATGTAAAAAATGAACAGATAGCAATGGGTCACCAGACATTTGAGGAAAACTTCCAGCAAGGAATATGAAATCGAAACAAGCAGAAAAAAGGTAACTGGAGAAACAAAGAGCACAATGAAAAATAAGCAAAACTAATTAATAGTCTACAAGAAGTAAGAGAAAATATGGGATCCGTAAAACAAGAACAAAATTCTCTTGAAAAAGAACATTCAGAGAACAAAAAGAGCTAAAATATAATAGCTGACATTTAAACAAGATATATTCATGAGAACGGTCAAAAAATAAAGTAAAAAAATATTGTGGAAATAGCAGAGAAAGAAACAGACTTGGAAAATCAATCTAGGAGGTCCAATATCCTTCCAACAGGGGAGGCAGAGAGAAAGAACAAAGAAAACAGAGGAGAATTTTATCAAATAAATAATATGAGGAAATTTCCCAGATCTCAGACATGAGTCTCTGGATTGGTTTATAAATGGGCTGCAGATTAATGATAAGAATCCATTGCGTTTTTTGTAAAACAAATCTTTTAGGTTTATTTGATTTTTAAACTATCTGCCTTTATTGTTTTTTGATAAAATTTAAGCTTTCATTTAAAATAACTTTAAAAAGGGAGCATCTTACCTATTTTCTTAGGTCTGTTTTATGAATGCTATGAGGCATGCCTCCTTACTTTGTCTCGCTATGTACACTTAAAAACAATACAACTGATTAGGACTTTATTTCCTATGTCAGATTTCTGACTAATTCAGCCCAATTTCCCTGAATTTCCCCTTCCCATTATCTTTAAACAAGTTGTTGAAATAATAGTATATATTCCATTTCCTATATTTCCCAAATGCAGAATGTGATCACAGTTGAAACAAACACCAAGGCCACCTCTTGTTTTATGCATATTCTTCCTACTGTAACAAAATAGTTCACTGGGCTTGTCTGAGTAAGAAACAAGAACAGAGAGCAAGATAGGTAGAAAGATAGATAGATAGACAGATAGATAGATAATGTGATTGATAAAGATGATAAATAAGTAGATGGCTAGAGAGATGGCTAGATAGATAGATAGATAGATAGATAGATATGTGATTGATGAAGATGATAAATAAGTAGATGGATACAGAGATGGATAGATAGATAGATAGATAAATGGACAGGTATAGACAGATGAATAAGCATGACCAAAATCGTGCTCTTGGTGGTAGAGGGAACTCCACACTTTCAAATGAAAGTGGTAGATCATCCAAACGTTAATACTCAACTTGTTTGTTTTTAGTTTTCAAAATGATGGTAAAGTTTAACTTGTTTTTCTAAATAACAGTTGAAAAAATAGAACATTGACTTTTGTTCATGATACACATGGCCAATTACAAGCAATTCTGCAGCCATGAGAGGAGGCTTCCCGTTCCAGCACAATGGTGGTCTACACAGATTCAGAAACCCTTCTGCTATGAACACCTAGATATGCTGGATAAGATATAATAAGAAAAGTTTGCTTGTTTATGTTTTAATGTAATACTGAGCTTGCAAGAAAGAAAAGGAAACTCCCAGGTATTAAAAAAAGGGTACAAGGGCATTGAAAACCAGGAGGGTGAGTATTCAGTCTGACCATGAGGCATCCCTGATGAAACGGGGTGGAGTGGGGTGGTGTCAGGGAGTGCATCAGGTAGTGGTGAGGGGCTGAGGACCATCTTGATACATAAATGACAGCTAAGGCTTCGTGAGCCCAGGAGTTGGGAAACTGGAACTGAAGTTTCTGCAGAGAGCCAGACGTCTCAAAAGGCTAAACCCCTCTGTGAAAGAATGTCTTACAAAACAGCCTCTGTTCAACAGCTTGGGGAGATCACCTGGAAACTTCTCTGCTGGAAAAAACTCCCCCCACCCCTCTTGCACCCAGGAACAAGGATATTTTGATCGAAAGCTGCATTTATGCCATGGTTATGCTGCCAGGAATTAGAGGATATCTACATTAAGTCATCTAATTATCACAACAATCTTATGTGGTCAGTATTTTAAGGCACATTTTATAGACAAAGAACCTGGGAATCAGAGAGATTAGATAATCTGTCTCAAGTTAAAGGGAAGAAGTAACAGAATTGGGATTCAAACTCACATTTTCTAACTTCAATCTAGAGTTTTATTCATTGATATTAGTTAATCTGGGCCTCTGTTTTAGATATTTAAACTGTGTCCCACTTACTACAGCACCAATATAAATTGATTTTTCATTTTTCCTTTGTTTCCAAAATGTAACATCAATCATGATCTGCTGGTGGTATTTTCAGTTATGAGGCCACCATGATGTGTCTAACCAAGAGTGAAGAAAACCGAACCAAGAACATACATGTTTTGTGAGCCTCTTAACAGGAGAAACACTTTTCATAAGCAAGAACTTACTGTGGAAACAAGATGGTTACAAGTACCTCATGAATCTTCATTCTGGATGTACTATAGGAGAGGATTTTTCACTAGTATTCTAAGTTTAAAGAGTATAGTTTAGAATTCTACATAAGATATGGAAGGGGGACAATAATGTGTCCTCAGACAGTGGGAAAAGGAGAAAATAAGGTGAAACCAGTAAAATGATTACTGTTCCACTGGGGGTCACTAAAAGACCATCTGTTTTTAAATGTGTAACTAAAGTATTTGGGACCACCTAAAACTCTGAACAAGGGGATACTGGAGAAAATTCAGGGAGCCAGGACTAGAAAATGATAGAATTTGATTAGCAAAACTTCAGTCCACTGTTCTGATCCCCATCAGGTATAAGATCGTGTGAAATTAAGGGGACAGGGGAGAGCCACTTGGGGGAACCCCGGGCCATTTACATACAGACCAAAGGAGATGGGAGTCTGAGTAGAGCAGAAATTAACCGTAACAGCCACCGTGGCAAAGCTCTTCTGATCTAGGAAAGGACAGCTTCCAGCTTCCTCATGGAAAACATACTTCTTATAGTCGATTGGCATATCTTGTACTGATAACCTTGGTGACAATCTAATTTCTCACATAGCTGGCCTACATGGAGAGAATGCATTGCTTAGGCTGCCTTGAAAGTCCACAGTGTTTTTGTTACTTGGAGTTCTGGTATTCTGCTTATTATTTACATTTGTCTTCTAATATGGCCTGCCCCTAACGGGGACACACAGATCCTCCCATGCAGGTGTTTACATCTGTTTGACAACTGCAGTGCCCGTTACAAGTGAAGCCTAGTTTGCTTGGTTAATATGAGTCCACCCCTTAGAGACAGATCCAACGTCACTGTGCCTCTAATTAGGTTTCTGATCCTCTGTGGCAGAAGCTTGGGCACTGGATTATGGGGATATCACCAAGGGCACTTTGTGGGAACAAATCCATGAGTCCTATAGGATTTACCAGATTCCATCTCTCTGAATCATGGTGTGATGAGCGGAGCTTTTCCACTTGAAACCACAGCAACGCTTTCTGTGCGTTTTTCACTTATGTGCTGTAACTAGAGATGTGCACTGTTTTTCAAGAAAGATTGTGTGCTCCATAATTTAACCATGAAGATCTACAGTGGGGTCTGTGACTAGTACACAAAGTCATGAACAAAGCTTTGTATACCACCCACTGCATTGGTCCATCTGCTTTCAATGGGCTTGGTTAATGAATTGTCTTGGTTTAAATTTGCTGAGCGTGGCAGGATAGAACCGTGTTTTTCTTTTATTCGCAAGAATATTTAGTAGAAGATTTTTTTTAAAAGAAGTCTTTGAAAAGGTAAGAATAGCAAAAATGGGCAGATAAATATGCCATTTATCATTTATTAACATCATATATTTTTGAATGCCTGCTTTATATCAAGCAATGCTCTAGAAAGCTGGGATTCTTATTTTTGGCAGTGTGCGGGTTTTTCTTTAACTTTTTATTTGGAAATTATTTCAAATTTACAGAAAACTTGGAAAATTAGCAACTGTGCCAAGAATATATGAATACCCAGGTGTACCTACTGTTAATATTTCCCTCCATTTACTCTATCACTTGCTGATTACCTCTCTTCATAATAATTTTTAGAAAGCTGGGATATCAAAGTAAAAGCATGGGGAATCCCAGACCTCAAGGGTCTTCTGGCTTTAAGAACTGGGTAATCATGTTAGGAGAAAAAAAATCACAAGTCATTATAAAGGATGCTATCATGAACGGATCTATACACAAGGTATAGCAGGACCTGTGCTACCCCTGTGTTGAGGCTTAAAGGGTGACTAGGAAGCTGTCAGGGAGGCAAGTGCAGGGTGTGCAGAAATCGTTTAAGGGTTCCTGGAGCATAAAGGTTGAGATGCAGAAGCGCTGCACAGTTAGGAAAGATCCAAAACCTCATGGGGATTTTACGCAATACTGAGGAGTTTCATGATTAGTGAAGGTGACGGAAGCCATGTTGACCAAATGGATAAATTTTTAGTGTTTCACACTCCCTTAACTAGCTGCGAGTAGGGTAGATGCTAGGGGATGGGGGAGGGGCAAACTAGAACCTTGGAAGCATCCAGTAGAAAATATGTCCCAATAGTCTAGAGGACTTGGGATAGTCTGGGCCTGGACTAGGGCAGTGGCTGTGAAGGCAAAGAGCTGACTGAAACACAGGAGATATTTACGAGGTGGAATTCAAAAGAACTATTGTAATCATTGACAACTAGCACTAGCAGTGACATATTATTGTGTATTCAGTGCCTGCTGGGTGATCTTTTTTACACAAAGAGCAGCAATGCTACCTGCTGTTCTATGGCTGTTTCAATTTGAGAAATTGAACATTAGAGCTTTTTTTTTTTTTTTTTTTTTTGCGGTACGCGGGCTTCTCACTGCTGTGGCCTCTCCCGTTGTGGAGCACAGGCTCCGGAGACGCAGGCTCAGCGGCCATGGCTCACGGGCCCAGTCGCTCCGCGGCATGTGGGATCTTCCCGGACCGGGGCACGAACCCGTGTCCCCTGTATCAGCAGGTGGACTCTCAACCACCAGGGAAGCTAGAACATTAGAGCTTTTAATGCAAACTATGAGTAGCTGTGTGTCACCAACCGAGGGGATTAGCCCCGAGATGCTGAGGTTTTAGCATCCAGGAGACCGTTAATTCCTGGCCATGGTGCTTACAGTTCAGGTGAGCTGTTCTGCCAGGCGCTAAAATCGGAAGCAATGGGGTGTCATGATTAAGAAACTGAGCTTGGTGTCAGCCAGGCCTGGGTCTGAATCTCAGATTTCCCGTTGGCTTCAACTCTTGTTTCTGAACGAAGTTTCGTTGTCCACAAAATAGAGATTAGGGTACTTACGACGTAGGGTTGTTATCTGGATTAAATGAGATACTTGCTTAAATTCACACATAAGTGGTGGAGCTAAGATTCCACCGTGGATCTAGCTGATACCAGAGGCAACACTTTCCCTTTCAACTTCTTTCCCTTTTATATTTAATATTTGCATAATTTTCATTATTTTTTAAAATGCTACACTTTCAGTTTCTATTTCCCTTTTGACCCAAGAGTTATTTATTTCAGAGAGAGCTTTTAAAACTCCATGAAGAAAGGCTTTCTGTGCTTTGGTTTTGTTATTGATTTTCTAGTTTTATTCCACAATCATCAGAGGATGTTGTTTGTATTATTTCTACTTTATGGAACTTATTGCATCTTTTTGTGACAATCTATGGTTAATTTTGTGAATGTTCTATGTGGATTAGAAAAAAAAAGTGTACTCTTTATTATCAAGGTACAAAGACTGATGTACCCAGACATCCCTTAATTATGTCATTTGGGTCTTTTGTATCTTTGTTTATCTTTTGTCCAATTGCCTTGTCTTGGATTGAGAGTAGAATTGAACTACCTAAGTTTAGTATGCTTCTATTTCTTCTTGCACTTTCTGCATATTTTGCTGTAAAGGTTGCTGCTGTGTTACTTGATGTGCATTCATAACTGCTGAATTCTGTTCCTTGTGAACTCTGGCCTTTAACATAAACCAGTTCTTTTTTGTCTTATTCTGTGCTTTTCAGTCTGCACTTTACCTTGTCATATATCAAGATCAAAATTGATGCTTTTTGTTTTTGCTGTTAGTTTGAATTTGCCTTATATAATCTGCCCAGACTATATTTTTGGCCCTTTGAAAATCACTTTGTGTTAGGTGTGTCTCATATTCAGCACAGAGTTGAATTTTGCAGAGTCCATATTTCTGACTGGTACATTATACTCTGCCCGGCATGTGATTGGAGCTCCATAAAATATTTGTTCCTTTTTTCTTTTCTTCTTTTATTCAACCAGGGTCAAGACTCAATTAAGCCCCTAGTCTTTTTGGTTTTTTTTTTTTCTTTTTTTCAGTTTTAATGAGGTATAACTGACAAAATTGTAAGATATTTAAAGTTCACATCATGGTGATTTGATACACGGACACATTGTGAAAGGTTAATTTACTGTCAGCAGTTTTGGATCTGTTTGGACCAAAATCCCCTCCTGGACCCTCTGGCTTAGCTGGATTCTCATTTTCAGTCGGGCCCTACTGGTTCTCACACCCCAGCAGAACAGGCTTTCCCTTACCACCTAAGAGGCCCTACATATACTTATCAATGGTCAACTTGAAGAGCACCAATATAAAAGTTTAAAAATGGGAACTATATTCAATATCTTGCGATAAACCATCACGGAAAAGAATATGAAAAAGAATGTATGTATATGTATAACTGAATCACTTTGCTGTGTAGTAGAAATTAATACATTATAAATCAACGATACTTCAATAATATAAAATTTTTTTAAAATGCATCCTCTCTACTGGCTTGACAAAATGAAGCTTCCAATATTTGAACTAAGGCCTGATATCTCCCCAAGTATTCTTTACAATGTAATTAAATGATTGGGAGAAATATGATAGCATGTAAGTCCACCGTTAAAAGGAACCCTAGAAATCATCTACTCAAACTCTCTCCCTAATGTATGAACCACTTCTACCATATCCCGCGTTTTCTAGTTTCTGTATTTTTCTGGGAATGGTAAACTGACACTGTCACCCATTCTATAGGCATGACATTAAAGACCAGTTGTATCATACATTAACTATATGACCATAGGAACTTACGTAAGCCCTGAGCCTCAGTTATTTTTATCTGTAGAATGGGGATGATGTTAGAAACTCAGAGGACTAAACATGATTACAAATTCAAGGACAAAGCAGGAAATGTGAAGACCCAGGCAGGTAATTAACTGAATCCACTAAGCGTAGGGCAAAAGGAGTGACTAGAGGAGTCCATTCCCTTTTCAAAGGATAAGACTCTACTGGGCCCCTATAGATGGGAGGCCTGCCTGTGGCAATATAGGCCTAAGGATATCATTAGATCTTCTAATTTTTCTAGAAAAGTAGAAATCTGGCTTTTTCTTTTTAATAAAGTAATTTCTTATAGCCCACGTGGAAGTTGCAGAAACCTTTTTTTTTTTCTTTTCTTTTTTTGGGGGGGTGCACCATGCAGCATGCGGGATCTTAGTTCCCCGACCAGGAATCGAAACTGTGCCTCCTGCGTGGGAAGCACAGAGTCTTAACCGCTGGACAACCAGGGAAGTCCAGAAATCTGGCTTTTTAATGTGAAATTTTCTGACTATTCAATGTGGCACCTAATTCAAATTTCTTTGCAACCCTAGATAGACCACTAAAAAAACATATCTGTGGGCTGGGGACACCTAAAGGCTGCCACTTTGCAGTCTCTGGGCTGAAGTAATTAGCATGCTGCCCAGCACAAGACAGCCACTGGATAAATTATGAATTCATCAGATCTGAAACCTTAGACCTCAGACTCTTGGGAGAAAGGACTTGTTTGAGTGCGTAAAAGCCCAGGGAAGAGGAAACTCAGGAACCAGGATGTCAACTGTAGGCCCAGGAAAGTGGCAGAAATTGAGGGGAGGGGAAGCAAAACAGAACAGGTGGGAATGGACCATCTAAGAATTCTGCCTCCTTCCCAGTCTGCCTTCTCAGATTCATCTTTTGAGGATACCCCCTGACTTGCTCATACAGTGGCTGATCTCTGATCCCTAAGCAGATAGAACTGACCGGTGGGACACGGGGTAGACCCTGCAGCTGACTGGGGTCAGAAGGGCTAGCAGCTTCCTTAATGTAAGTTTACTGGGAAGAGAACAAAAAAAGCACTGAGCTGTGAGCCAAGGAGGCAACTTTCTCCCTGCTCTTATTTCCTTTGGGTTTTCCCCAACAGCAGCTCAGAACCCAGCCAAATACTTCCTCCTTGGGTTCGGGTGGGGTTGCAGCTGTCCCACTCATTTGTAAATAAGGGCCAGTAGAGCTGTTTCTTTTTTTAGCATTTGAATGAGGATGCAAAGGTCACCACGATTCCCCCTTCACTGGCTCAATTTCTCTCTCTCTTCTCTAGTGTCTTTTATTTTCCTTCCAGATGTATGTTTTCTGTGCAGCAGAGATAAAGGAAAACTTTGGGGGGAAGAGGGACCCCAAATACTTGCTCATCTTGCCTGGATTCCTTCTAATTGCCATGGATTGGGTTATATATCTATCCTGTGGCAAAGATGTCATGTATAGGCTTTGGGAAATAGCACTCCAGGCTTGATCGCCACTCCTTTTTCTCTCTTGAGGATAAAGAGAGCTTCAGAGCCGAAAAGTGTTAAGGATGCTCTCATCAAACCCTCCAAGTACACAGTTGAGGACACCGAGGCCCAGAGAGGCCTAGTTGCTTATTGTTACCTAACATCAATAATACATAGTACTGGGGACTTCCCTGGTGGTCCAGTGGTTAAGACTCTGTGCTTCCAATGCAGGGGGCAGGGGTTCGAGCCCTGGTCAGGGAACTAAGATCCCATATGCTGCATGGTGCAGCCAAAAAAAAAAAAAATAGGAATAATACATAGTATTATAGCTTATATTCATGGAAGGTTTTCCTGGGCTAAGCAGTTCACATGGATTTCCTCATTTAATCTTCACAACTCAACGAGGTATTGATTTCAACTATTTCCATTTTACATACGACAAAACTGAGGTTCAGTGCTCCGAGAGACTTGCCCAAAGTCACATATACTGGCAGAGGCAGTCCCAGGGAAGACACATAAGATCCTGACTCCATTGATTCAACATTTTCCAGAACCAGAGCTTAGTATACAGATTCTTCATGAGGATAAAAGGAAGAAAAAGAAGGATGGAGGAAGAAAGAGAGGGAGGCCTAGCTTGACGTATACATTCCTGCATCGTGGTCCTTTCAGGCTATTTTTGGAAACTGTCCAGTGTTTCCAGAACACAAGTACAGCTCGATAAAAGCTCTCTTTCAACCGCAGAGGCCAAAGAGCAGCTGAGATACAGAGGAGGGCGTTAGCCGTCTTTACCTGTTCTCAGGGTCAGCCAAGGCCATGCTCCGAGTGACAAAGCACATCTTGAGAGGGATGCTTTTCCGGTCTCTATGGAAGGAGAAGGGCTGTGATGACAGAGGATCTGAGGACCCGCCGCCTAACCGCGGGGATTCTGGCGGAGGCGTTTCCCACCCGATCTCGGATACTGGGGAGCCTTTCTTCACGTAGGGTGTGGCTTCCCGCATATACTTCACTGCAAGTAAAAAGACAACAGTAAGCACTTTTCAGTACATCAGGGCTGAATTTCTGGAAAGTCTGATGGCATTTTTGAAACTTGTATTAGATAAGCTCTTAAACAGAGACTCTTAAAATCTGAACAAGATTCAGAATTTCTATTCCTTAAATTATGTACCAATGTGGTTTTTAGAACTTGCCATCAGGATAACCTGAACTTGAGAATTACTCTCAGCTTTTTTCAAGTATGACAATTTCTATCTTTTCTGATTATGAGGTGCGTTCTGGGCAAGAGGCTGAAAAACAAATGGGCAGAGAGTAAGAAAGCATATCTTAGGCTAAAAGACACACAGTTATTCAGTATAGATGTAGGGAATCTGGTGGCCACATTAACTATCCACGTCTCCATTATTCTGTTGAGAGGCAGGGATAGGCTTTTCAATTTAATAGTATTAAGAACACATATGCAGGGACTTCCCTGGTGGCTTAGGGGTTAAGAATCGCCTGCTGATGCAGGGGACACAGGTTCGATCCCCGGTCTGGGAAGATCCCACATGCCACAGAGCAGCTAAGCCCGTGCGCCACGACTACCAAGCCTGCGCTCTAGAGCCCTCGAGCCACAACTACTGAGCCCGCATGACACAACTACTGAAGCCCGTGCATCTAGAGCCCATGCTCCACCATCACAATGAGAAGTCCGCGCAGCGCAATGAAGAGTAGCCCCCACTTGCTGCAACTAGAGAAAAGCCTGTGCACAGCAATGAAGACCCAACACAGTCAAAAATAAATAAATAAAATTTTAAAAAATTTAAAGAAAGAACATATATGCAAAGAAATACACAGAAGAACACTTATTTTGTAATGGTAAAAATCTGTGATGGCAAAAAAATTACTTGTATGAGCCAAAAACTAGAAACAACCTAAATGTCCACTAAAAAGAAAGAGGACAGGTTAAATAAATTGTAAGACGTTTATACATTCATTAAAAAAATGAGGTAGCTATAGAGGCGTTGATGTAGAAAAACCTATAAGATCTATTAACAGTCTAAAAAAACTTTAGAGAACAGTGCATATACTGTACTCACTTTGTGTATAAAACCATAGATACATATCCCCGTATAGCTACAACTATTTCTGGATAGAAATCCAAGAAAATGTTAACGGTAGTTAGCTCTAGGAGTGGAACTGCACGTCAAGACGATGGAAAAATAGACCTTTACTATTCATGTATTACTCTTTTATACCATTCTCATGTTTAGCCATATGCATATATTACTTTATAAAATTTAAAGGAACAAGATCGTTTAAAAGCTGAATGGAGCAGACTAAAATTCTGCTCTTTGATATGTTTACTAAGGTAGTATTTGCCAATTCTAAATTTAAGCATTTGGTTCTTAGACAGCTTTCAAGTTGACAGGGAAACTGGATTCTTGGAATATGCAATATAAGCTTCCATATCCTTCTCTCTGTCACTTATATGGTCTGGTTCTCTGCTGCTTGGGGCTGGGGGAGGGATTTGACTAAGTCCCTTAGAGGTAGTTGTTATTACAAATGGCAGTGGATTGGAATGGGTGCAAACCAGGGGGCACTTCCTCCAGATCTTTGGTGATTCAATTCCACAAACTAGTGCCCTCCCTGTGTAAGACTTGGACTCAGGCTCACGGAGACTGCAGGAATAAACAATACATGGTTTCCACACTTAAGAGTTACAAAATCATGGCTGACTGTAGTGGATGCTGTTGGTGTCCCAGCAGATCCTTTTCAGCAGCTAGGGCACCTATATCCTAGCTGCTGTGTGTGGGCTGAGAACAATTCTTAGCTGCCCTCCTGCTCTGGAAAACTGCTCTTGGACCATCAGAAGCTGTCAAACCTGGGAGACTATAGAGCTGCTGCCCGATTCCCCAGACAGAGGCTCTGCTTCTAAGGAACCCCACCTAAGACAGTCGCTTAAAACAAGTTCATGAACTGTGGCATAAAGCAGAATGAGCTATAATAAGAATAAAGGACCTTGGAAGAATTCATCAGACAAATGGATCTAGGGGCTTGAGTGACAGGTTAGGTTTGCAACACTTTAATAAGCAGACCAAACACACCCACATGCATGCAATATGGATCTATATATTGGAGGACCCAAACTAAATATCAAAACCAGCCACATGAATTTAAGACAGAGGAGATGTCACTTAGCACCAACACATATTTAAAAAGAAGATTTCAGAATTTTCGCTGAATATAAGTGCAACTGGGAGAAAACAGCTCCATGGTTGCTGCAAACCTGTTAGGACAGGTTGTAGTTACAGAAGAAGAAAGGTGATTCATGGACAGTGTATTTCAAGGAACATTGTTTATTTCTGGGCAGTGTATTTAAAGAGGAGCACAGATATACCTACAAACAAATGCAGAAAATTTAGTGGGACAGAATTAAGCTGTCTAAAAACTGGAATCAATAAATTCTCTTTTGAAGGTACTGAATTTCCATCTCTAAAATGTTTTTTTGCAGAAGCTAGAACTCTGCTTAGTTTTGTATATTGTAGAATTATACTTATTGATATATGGGAAATTCAAGTATCACCTGAGATTGAAGATTTTACTTTGATTGTATTATTATCCTTCTGGCTGGAATAGGGGGTGAGCGCTGTGGAGGTGGGAATCCAGGGATGCTTCATGGAGTAGGTGGCATTTGACCTTGGCCGTAAAGGCTAGCTAGGACTTTTAAAAGTAGAGGTAAGAATAACAGTCCTTCTTTTATATAATGTACTCTGATTTATCATTTCTATCACAATTCCATAGGAAAGGAAAATTGGACCTCAGTTTGGAAGGGGGATAAAGAAGAACATTTATCATGCTCTTCATGATGTGCCAAGTATGAAATCAGGCACTCTTCCTTAGAATATATGTTTCCTCTGAGAGCTTTAGATGTCATCTCTCCTTTTCACCAGTGTTGAGAAGACAGCTCAGCAAAATCCCTAAATGAGTCTTGAGATCTCTAGCACCACCAGAAAATAAGATTCAAGTTCAAGGAAATAAAGGAGACTAAGAGATTATCATCATTGCTCCTAAGCAAGATACACTAAGATCACTGAACTATTTCCATATCTATCCTGAGGAAGAACAAGCAACAACACCACAATCCTGCTTCAAGTTCCTTTGTTCAGGAGTCCTGCTTCTTTTTGACATTTATAGGAAGTGGAGAAACTTGTTCTTGGGTATAGCAACGGGAGCAAAAGAAAATTGTCTTGGATTTGTCCAGAGGCTCACAATTTCTGGCCCAAGGGAAGTAATAAACTTGTCAGACTATCCCTTCTGAGGGATATTCCAAGTAGTTTCTACAAGATTTGGCCAACAGTTATGAGCATAATTCTACTGTCAAGCAGTGCCCTCTCCAATCACCAACTGAGGCCTGAGGCTAAGTCCCCTCATTCAGACAGTAAAAGCACTGCAGCCATGTCTGGGTGTTGTGACACAGTGCCTCTAATAGGAAATTAAGAGAGTGTGAAAACTTTCCGTGGTTCCTTGGGCCTTAGTGTCCTGAAACTTCTACACATTGCAATCAAAATAATGAGTGTGGTCTAATTCAGCGAGGGTAAGATGTTACCTAAGACTAGATTTGACAGCAATAGGTGCCCCAAATTACAGTGCATTAAATAATGTAGAGGTTTGCTTTTACCGAAAGTCTAGTGTGAAAGAAAAGGGCTGCTAGGGCAACTCTGCTCCCTGAAGTTTTTAGGTCCTCAGGCTTCTGCTCCTTTCCTGCTCTACACTGCTAACCTGCCATCTAATGACCCAAGAGGGCTGCTTGGGTTCCAGCCATCATGACCAAATTCCCATCAGTAGGAAGAAGGAAAAAGTCAAAGACACACTACCCTTCTTCCTTCAGGGTCACTTTTCAGAAGCTGACACACTATCTACTTACAACCCATCAGCCAGAATTTAGTCACATGGCCACTTCGACATGGAAAAGAAATTTACTCTTAACTCTGGACAATTCTATGCCAACCTGGCTAAAAGTTGGTGGGAGGGGAGGCTATTACTGTGGAAGAAAAAGAGTCCTTACCTTTAACCATGAAGCAATACTGTTTCTCACTTTAAAAAAAATTAATTGGATGAGTGTGTGTGTGTGTGTGTGTGTGTGTATTTAAGCCAACGTTTTCAATGTACTGGGAGAAAACATCCAATTAAGAGGCTATTTGCCTATAACATAAGAGAGCTGGATTTTGTAAGGCTGAACTAGTAAACTATGGCATTTCAACAAATGCCTTTTAAGGCACTGTCATATGTATAATAGAGGGTTTAACCTGGCAGAACTGAACAGCTAGTGTCTGCATAATTAGACCACCACGTGTTTACAGACAGTAATTTCAGGCAAAGAACTATTGAAACTGATCAAGAAGCAGCCAGGCCCAGGCTCAGGGCACCTCATAATCAGGACTAATGAATAAACCATGCCCTTTCTGGGCATCATGAATTAAAAACCATGGTTGAGCAATTAAAATTCCAATCTTCCCTTACAAAAAAGGGGGAGAAGAGAAATGAGAAGTGGTCTCCAAACCAATAATGCACCAAGTCACTTTCAATATGTTTCCAGTTTTTCATCTGAAAGGTGCACAGTTGTGAAGATTTCAAAAGAACATTCAGGAAAGCCCATGTTTGCAAAGGCCCCAAGTTGCCACAATTAAATCTTTGTTGAGGAGGCCAGGTGACATTTGAAAGGAAAAGCACACACAGGCTACTAATGAGGAAATGCTTTAGGCAAATCCAATCAACTCTCCTACCAGGCTGGTTTCTGAAGAACCAGCAAGTCCCTCTGTTATGTGCAAGTTTTCTTCTTAAAAATAACAACCAAAAAAGGGATTTCCAGATTACAGGAGGAAAAGAAATATTTCACTACTCTAGGGGATGTGAACACGAAATGTACATTTTCTAATGTGATTAAAGGGAAGAGGCATCAGCTGGAGCCAAGAAACCTGAGTATTCGGACCTTCAGTGAAACTTGCAAATTGGGGACAAGTTGGTGACAATGGGGTTTGCTGACTCAATGTAATACGCAAGAGACTTCTCTTAATGCCGTTTCCTGGGTCATCTTAGGAAAGATGTAGAAGGAGATCATCAATATTTCCAAAAAGACCAAGAAATGATGAAAGAGGTAATATAAGCTTCTCAGAAACTATAGCTCATCTCTCAGGAGGCTGAGCGGTGAACTGGAAAGAGAATTGGCCCTGGGAGTCAGGGATCTGGTCCCAGTTCCAGCCCTGTCGCTAACTACCTCTCCAGCCCTGGGCAAGTTATTTCACCTTCTAGACCTCATTCTCCTCACATGTCAGAGGTGGGAAATAAGGCTCCTACCCTTCAAACATTTGATGATCCCTTGGGAAATCACTGTTAAACATTTAACATCGGGCTTCCCTGGTGGCGCAGTGGTTGAGAGTCCGCTTGCCAATGCAGGGGACACGGGTTTGTGCCCCGGTCCAGGAAGATCCCACATGCCGCGGAGCGGCTAGGCCCGTGAGCCATGGCCGCTGAGCCTGCGCGTCCAGAGCCTGGGCTCCGCCACGGGAGAGGGCCACATCAGTGAGAGGCCCATCACTGTTAAAATGTGTGCCAAATCCTTAGGCCTTAGGGAGATGTGCCTTCTGACTTTTTACCAAGCCCTATGGGCACCTGACAAATGAAAATAAACCTATGTTGAGCTTATATACTCAGGTTACTTTTTCTTTACTTTGGCACAGTGGCCTAGAAGAATCATTGTTTTCATTCACTTTCCAATATTTTTTTCACTTATATTTTGCCAGGTGGGTCCTTGAGGGTAGGATTTTCAGACATCTGAAGGATGACCGAAAGGTTCGCATGAGGTCATAAGGACACTGTGGGTGAGGATGCTGAATTTTCATATGTGGAGTCAGGACTAAAATAAACTGGTTATGAATTTGCTAAGCCTCTAATTTAAAAACTAACTCAAAAATTACCCTATTTTCGACAGCATAGTCCTTTGAGGTGACCTGCCTTGACTCTTCAACAAAGCAACCTCATTGTCACCAGGGATGACAGGTGGACCCAGGGAAAGTATCCTATGCCATGAGTCCTACAACCACCCAGAAGGATGCTGATTGGTTTAGTTATCCATTAACTGAATAAACATTTAATGAGCTCCTGCTATGGGCATGGCCTTTAGTGCTGGAGTTATTTCAGTGAACAAAACAGACTGGGTGCCTGCCCTTGAGGTGCTTACATTCCAGTGTATATGAGCAGGATCGGGTGTATGTTTGACAATAAACAAACAGACAGATATAGAACTCTGCTCTGAAATAGACACCCACTAAAGGACTTGGGTCTGTCCCAGTTCCTACAGAGCCATTCTGGCCCTGCCCACTTCCTATCAGTTGACTACCTCTTGGTCCCCATTGTCCACACACCAGCCATAGGGAAATACCATTTAATTCTCTGAACATGCCTCCGTTCTTTGCACATGTGTTTTCCTCTGCATGGAAAGCTTTCTGGCAAACTCCTCTTAATATCAAGTAAGTCTCAATTCAGGTAAGATTTCCTTCTTGAAGTCCTCCAGGCATGCCTCCCTTAAGCTCCAACCATGGTTTGTGGCCATCTCCACTGCTATTAACAGCATCAGGACATAAACATGATGATGATGGCTTATGCCATGCAAGGCACTGTGCTGGTTCATCTTATGAATATTTAAACACTTACACATCACGTGCAGTTATCTGTTCACATATAGGTCTCTCTGGTGGAATCATAAGGTCCTCAGAGTTGAGTGACTACAGTAGAAGTGAAAACTCTACACTCTGGAACCACACTGCATAGTTTCGAATCTTGCCTCTGCCACCTGCCAACTGTGTGAGCTTGGGACAATTTTCTCAACCTTTCGGTGGCTCCATTTCTCCATCTGTAAAGTGGGGATAAAGAGTAGTGCCGGCCTCTGAGAGCTGCTGTGAGGATTAAATGAACTAACACATACGAAGGGCTTAGAACTGAGGTCAGCACATGCTAAGTGTTCATTAGTGTTAGAAAAAATAAAAAATTGATATTCTCATCTATGTCCACAGAAATTAACACAAAAGTCTGGCTGTAAAACACAGAAGTTTTGAGCAAATGAAAGACAAAGTTAGTAGGATCTCCAAGATATGATTTTTCACAGATTTGTCCTTCAGGAGAAGGAGGCTTATAACAGAAGTAGCAGAGGCCAAAGAGTATCTGTCACTGATCCAAGGTTTCAAGACAAAGGAGTAACAGATGAGGCTCAGAAATCCTTGTCCTCTATCCTGAAGAATGAAGGTTGGCAAGCTCTTTCTGTAAAGGGCCAGATATAAAATTTGTTGGTCCTTAGGGTCTTGGTCACAACTAATTCCTTCCATTGTAGCATGAAAGACACACAGATAATATGTAAATAAATCAGTGTGGCTGCATTGCAACAGCATTTTATTTACCCAAACAGGCCGTGGGCCTTGTTTGAACAAAGGGCTTTAGAATACTAACCAGCAGCTATTGACTACTCACTATGCATCCGGCCCTACTCTAAATGTCTGAAGTATACTAGCTTATTTAAAAGCAATTCTATGAAGTAGGAATATTATAATGCCTACCTCACAAGCTAGGGGGATGTGGCATGGAGAGCTGAAGTGACTTGCCCAAGGTCACACAGCAGCAATTGGCAGAGCCAGGATCTGACCTGAGGGAGTCCGGCTCCAAAGCCTCCAGTCCTAATCACGTTCCGTGTTCTTTCCTTGTACTCTGGATGCTGCCTCTACACATGGCCAGATGCTTATGCCTGAATGGATCCTGTTTGTCCAACCATGAAAATTTTAGAAGTCATGCTTTTAAAAAGACTTTTTTGTCTGGAATGTTTTTCTTATACTCCTTTTCTTATATGAATCCAAATCTTACTCCTATAATTTGTACTCTCTGATGGTGGCTCTACTCTGCAGAGTACACAAAGCATTTAGAGCACCTTATAAACAGATGAAACATACATATTTGGCTTTACAGAAAGAAAAAGACAAGCCTGGCAAAAAGGAGGCTGGAACCACTAGTACCTTCCTCATCTGATATCCAGTTGTTATCGGGTTCCTGGTCCACATTCTCTCAGGGCCTAAAGGAGTTAATGGGTGACCTAACGTATGACAGGCATCATAGACATTGCTTTTACTATTTTAGGTCCCTAAAGAGTTGCTGGAAGAGGGGCCTAATGCCTTAGATAACAAAATAAGGATTTAAGAGTTTCACCCAAGCCCAAACTAAATAAATGAAATATAATAGGGATAAGATGGAAAGTTCTGTCATTGTGTATTCAAAATAAAAATCATTGTAACATGTAGGATAGGAGAACTGTATTATAAGCAGTTTTGTGTGAAGAAAGGTTCTAGGGATGGCCATGGTTATGATTTCATAATAAAGTAATAGGACATTAGGCTCCAATGATACATGTATGGTGTTCAGAAGAGGATAGTTCCCCTCTTTGTCACCTTGATCAGCCCATACTTGAAGCCCTAATGGGTTAGACAATGTTCAAATGAGGGTAAAGAGGGTAATCGGCTTGTCAAAGATTCAAGAAATAAAGAAAACATAGGTTAAATGAGAGGCATTAGCTCATAGTAGTGAAGAGCATAAACTCTGGAGTCTGACTGCTGGGGTCCAACTCCTAGCTTTTCTATCAACAAGCTCTTGAGCAAATAACTTAGTTTCTTCATGTGTTATTTCTTTCACCTATCTCATAGGTATTGTGAGGATTAAATGAGTTAATATAAGTAAAAAAACTTCTAAGGAACTTGGCATAGTAAACACCATAAGGGTCAGTTACCATTATTAGAAGGTAACCTAGAAAAGCGAAGATTGATGGGGCCTAAAGAACAGAAAGCTGTGCCAGACTCACTTTGTGTATCTCTGCAGGGTAGAGTCACAGTCAGTGAAGACAAATTATAGATGTTATATTTGGGTTCAATGTAAGAAAACACTGTGAAGTAGTGAGTTCGCTATTGCTAGTGACATTCAAGCAGAAACTGGATGAGCTATCTCCCACATTGCAGAAAAGATTCTTTTACTATGCAGAAGAACAGATTGCTTCTAAAATCCCTTCAAGCTGTCATGTTCTATGTTCTTCCTGGAATGTGGTTCATTAAGAAGCGGAATCCAATGACTCCAGTACAGTGAGGGCAGGTCATGGTTGTATACCACGCAAAGTCATGCTGTACATTTCTTTATTATTATATGCTTATTAGCTACATATTAGTTATGTGACAACGGGGCAGTTTGTTACAATATCTAAATCTTAGAATTCTCATTTAGAAAATGAGGAAAACAGTGTCTTCTTTAGAGAGACAATAAAATGAACTAGTTTAATAAATGGGCTCTAGAGTCAGAGAATCTGGGTTCGAACCCCACATCTTCTACTTTACAAGCTGGGCTTCTGTGAGCAAGGTATGTAACCTCTCTGAACCTCAGTTACCTCACCTGATAATAATACGACCTACTTGTAGAACTGTCATGAGGATTAAATAATTTTTAAAATGTATGCAAAGCCATTAGAACAGTGCCTGGCACACCCTTGGCACTCACATATAACTATGGCTATTATGTTGCTGTTACTGTTTTAGGAAATTTAAATGAGAGCATGTATTGCAAGAACACCCATCTCTTTTCTAACTCTAGGAACTGTCAAAATCATCAGTGCTTAGTGCATAAAGTATCATTTCATTCATGCATTTACTGCACATAAATTAAATCTGGGGTTTGCTACAGCATATAATTCAATACACACACACAATTGGACTGAAGTGTATTCATTAGGTATTAATAAGTACTTGAGAGAATATGGATTAACAATGTCTACAGACTTGATCCTCCAACAATTTGCCCGTAAGCTCTTCACCATCGCAAGTAATCATAGTTTTTCTCTTCCTTCAGAAAATACAGTAACTGTTTTAACAGCTATAGCCTAACATCTGAAGGCAGGAAATGAGTAACGGGCAGAAAGGATGTCTGAATGCTCAAGTCCTAATATTGTTCTTACTCTTTCCTAGACAGAAGATCATGTGTGAATAGGACTTTACGTCAAAAGGCAGGAACTGCTGCTCTCACTTCCTCCTGACAGGTATCTCTGGAAAATAAACTTCTATTATTCCAGATGTAGCTTGGTAAGAACATCCTGCAAATCGGACTGGGGGCTCAGTAAACTTGCAGTTACTTTTCAGTGGCAGAAGCCCAGAGTCATCAAGCTTTTCCGAAAGAAACCACATTAAGTAAACAAAATATCATTACCAACGGCAGACTCGGGCCATGTCTGACATTGTTTTTTCACCCTAGCCTGGATATGCTGCAGACCTAAAGCGATTGTAGAAGCATCTGAGAGTAAAGGAGATGGGGGTGCGGGCTTTGAAACATTAGGGTCCATTAAACTGGACGATGTTATGAATACCTGCCATTTTCAACAGGCTTTATTGTTTAAGACACTTCTAAGGGCACAATTTCATTTCATACTTATTGTCATCCCCACTGAACTACGCATGATCTCCAAGTCCTGTAAGGATCTGGCTGTGCATTTATTTGCTTGAGATTTCCATGGCCCAGGAGGTAAGAGCCTAACAACTTTCCCCACCAAATTCTACCCCCTCCCAAGCACACATACGTGCACACAAACACATCTTGCTCAACAGAACTAATGCCTACTGGTCGCACCTGATGCACTGGATTTTGTCCTATAGGCCAAACTTAGCTTGACCTTGCTTACAAGTCTTTTGGGAGGGGAATTGCCAAGAACTACAAGAACTGATCAGGATGGCAGAGGAGAAGCCTAAGCAAGCTTCTTGGATCTGACTGCCAGATCCAGGAGACTAAAACCTCCCAAGTTTTTCCTCTAAGCCTCCAGAAGCTTCTCTTGACCCTGAGCAGCCAAGATAGAAGGGCTTGTTTTGTTGTTTGGTTTGTTTTTTTAAGGAGGCAAGGAAGGAGTGATGGTAAGCAGCAGCAAAGAGATACAACTTTTTGTAATAAATAGACCCATAGGAAAAGTTAACAATAAAAAAGTGGACAAATTGGGGTTCACAGGGCTTAACTATCTTACCTCAAGGAAGAAGCAGACCTGGAATCTGGTCTTTTATGTTCTAAGTCTAATATCTAATCTAATAAATCTAATAACCCCAGCTATAGCAATGCAAATGGTCCAAGTGACATGGAGACATAGGCTAGATTATTGTGACTAATAACTAATGAGTTGCTATTGGTGCTGGAAAAACCTGTGGATATTGGGAGGATTAAATTAATAAACATATTCTGTAAAGATTATATCAGAATTCAAATTGTCAAACTAATCCACATCACAAGGGAAAGATCTAAAAGTAGCAAAGGAAAGACTAAAAAAATAGAGAGCCTCCTGGCCCGTTTGATGAAATAAAAAGAGGTAATAGAAAACCAGTATTATAAATAAATAGAAGGGGAAATAACTACAGACACAAAAGAGATTAAAAAGATAATAAAATAAAACTTCGGACATATTTAGGATAATGAATTTGAAGACTTAAATGAAATGCACAAATTCCCGGGGCAGGGGGCGGGGGGAACCTTACTAAAACTAAGTAGAAATAGGAAGCATGGCTAGTCCTATAACTCTTAAAGGAATAGAAACACTGGTCAATATTCTTCCCACAAAGAAAAGAGAACCAGAGTTTATTAGTGAATTCTATCAAATTTTTAAAGAACAGATGATTCAAATCTTAATCAAATTATTTCAGAAAATAGACAAAGAAAGAGCCTCCCCAATTTGTTCTATGAAGCTAATATAACAAAACCAGACAAGAAAAATTTCAGAAAGGAAAACTGCCAACCCATTTTATTCATAAATTAAAGCAAAAATAGTAAACAAAATATCAGCAAATGAAGCCAAATAGTATATTAGAAGACAGTACAAATTTGGATGATTTGGAGGCAAGATCAGTTAAATATAAGAAAAGGTATAAACGTCATTCAGTCTGTTAACAGAAGAAAAGGAGAAAAACATACGATTACTTCAATCAGGAAAATCATTTTATAATATAAACTAGCAAGCAGTTTTAATGAAACAAAAAAGCCCTTTGTAAACCAGAAATAGAAGTTAGCTTCCTTAACTTGATAAAACAAAACACACACACATACGCACACACACACACGCAAAAACAAAAGAAAAAAAAACCCACTTGACATCAAACATTCTAAATGAGGAAATGCTGAAAGCATCTCCTTGAAAATCAGAACCAAAATAATGATACCCATTATTACCACTCTATTCAGTATAATACTTGAGGCCCTAGGCAATGTTAAAGGACAAGAAGCAATTAAAAGTATAGGATTGAAAGGTTTAAAAAAAATGAGTGAATATGTGAGAGAGTGAAGAAAGAAAGAAAGGAAAAAAGGAAAAAGATGTAAGGTAAAGTACTTAGAGCTCATTATACCTGGATTTCCATCCTGGCTGGGGTCCTAATTTTCTGTGTGGTCATTAGCAATCATTTAACCTCTAATGCTCTTAAGCTTCCTTATCTATAAAATCCACGCTTTCTAATATCTTGGTTAATTAGGTAGACAGTGATGCCATTAAAAAGAACAGAAAATAGGTGAAGAAGTACAGATTTGGGGCATGAGAGTAAACTATTTCGGCTTTGAAGATATAAGGTTTGAGATGTAGACAGACCATCCATGAAGATAGAGATCAAAAGGCAGTAGAACTGTGAGTCTGAAGCTTTGGGAAGTGGTGAGAGCTTCACCTCAATCCCAGGGGGGAGGAGGGACTATAACAGTCATAATGGTTAACACTTATTGAGTGCTAACTAAAGGTCCAGAATTTTACATAGATTACGTCTTTTAATTCTCACAACAACCTTGAAAGATAGGTACTCTTATTATTCACAGTTTACTGATGAGGACACAGAAGTCAAATAAATTACTCTAAGGCCTCACAGCCTCAAAGTCATGGTGTTTCACTCAAGCCTGGATCTAACTGCAAAGTCCTTCCTCTTCCCCACTGTGCTGTGCTAAACTGCCTTTTGGAATCCAAACTGATGTAGAATCTACTCTCCTGAATGAGCTCTGAGATCTTGAGCAAGTTGCTAAGCCTCTCTAAGCCTGAGATTTCTCCTCTTCAAAATGAAGAAAATAATACTAATCACATGGGGCTGTTGTGTGTATTAAACCAGATACTATACGTACAGTGTCTGTTATTTTAAAAGGCGCACGTAGCTCTCTTTATCCTTTCCAACCAAGGCGAACTCCCAGAGACAGACACAGAGAACTAGAACACTAGGACAGAGGGAGCTGGCAGGTGTATATCACCCCAGAGTCATTTTAGGGATTCCAGCCTTAGTGATATTTTCTTACGTTCCAAGTAATCCACATCTCCACCACCGCCCCCTGCCCCATCTTCTTTGCAGACAACTAAGGGCCAAGCAAAGGGCAAATGTAAAGATCAAATCTTAAGAAGGAAGTAGCTGTTGAAATGAACAGATGACTTGAACTCTTCCTCCTGTTCTAAAACATTATCTATGTTCCATGATCTAATCTGGGAGCAGGAAAGAAGAAGGAGGAGGTTGTGGGTGTTATGAAGGGAAAGCTCAAACTAAACAAAGAAAAATGATTGGGGGGCTTCCCTGGTGGCACACTGGTTGAAAGTACGCCTGCTGATGCAGGGGACACGGGTTCGTGCCCCGGTCCGGGAAGATCCCACATGCCGCGGAGCGGCTGGGCCCGTGAGCCATGGCCGCTGAGCCTGCGTGTCCAGAGCCTGTGCTCCGCAACGGGAGAGGCCACGAGAGTGAGAGGCCCGTGTACTGCAAAAAAAAAAAAAAAAAAAAAAAAAAAAAAGATTGGGTTATTCAAGAACCAATATAGTTTAGGTAAAAGATTACAGACTGAGAGTCAGTCCAATCTGACTTATGCATTTGTGATTCCTCCACAAATGGCTACATGGAACCTTTCGTGACCTCCCTAAGCCTCAGTATCTGCACCTCTTAAATGAGGCTAATACATGTAACTCATATATTTACTATAAATCTTCAATTAGATCATGTTTAGCACATATTCAGAACACCCTGAAGAGACAGCTGGTCGACCTTGAAGGCATATTTCCTGCACTTAGAGAAGAATGCAAACCGAAAATTCTTTTGGCTTGTGCAAAGGACAAACCATTACTTGTGGTAAAACACTGGAACCAGGTGTTCATTGGCAGAGGCTAAAACCAGAGTTGTAACAAGCCTGGGACAAACAGCCTGAAAAATATCTCAGATCAATTTTGTGGTTCATAACATTGCTTACAGGCAGTACTAATATGATGATATGGTGAACAGACTCTACGTATGAAACTCAACAGTTTTCTACAGACTGAAAGAGTACTTGGACTCTCTTAATGTAAATAACATCTATAAATATTGCATAGTTTTAAACAAATCATTTAAAAAAACCTTTATATACTCTAAATTTTGTTGCCCCAAGGCAAAATCTCCCCCAAATCCCTCTGAGGCAAGGTCCTACAAGCTCTGCGTCACCAGCTGAAGGGTTGCAAAATGGAAAATCCTGGCTGTGAATTACAGACTAGACATTCTTATTGTCTATCATCCTGGGTATCCAGGCTTCGCTCCATGCAAACATGCCATGGAAACAAAAGCTGCAGATGTTGTCAGGCATCTTGAACCAGAAAGTTTAAAGTATTTCTTCATGAAAAAAAATATATAAGTGCTTTATTTCCTATCAAGCTCCAAACTTTTCACTTCTTCTTCTTTTTTGTTCAACAGATAGTGCTTATCTAAAATATATTACCTTGTTGGACAAGCCTGCAAGTCATGCAGGATTTGTGACCTGAGCCAGCTCAAGAGGGTTCTGATATATAATAATCAAACATTTATAGTCTACTATGCTATGTATAACAAAAGAAACGAAGCTGGAAAAACAAACTTCACCATCAAAGCCATATATCCTGGGCTTCCCTGGTGGCGCAGTGGTTGAGAGTCCGCCTGCCGATGTAGGGGACACGGGTTCGTGCCCCGGTCCGGGAAGATCCCACATGCCGTGGAGCGGCTAGGCCCATGAGCCATGGCCGCTGAGCCTGTGCTTCCGGAGCCTGTGCTCCACAATGGGAGAGGCCACAACAGTGAGAGGCCCGCGTATCGAAAAAAAAAAAAAAAAAAGGCCATATATTCTGTTTATCATGTCTCAAAAAGACTTCTTTTTTTTTAAATCCTTGAGTAATACTCAAGCACTTTTTAAATGGAATATCCTGCTTTAAGAAAGTCTACCTACATTAAACTATACAATATACTAATTACTTCCAAAAGATGGTCCCTTCCAGTTCTACAATCATTTACAAACATTAAGACATTTCAGTGAATCATTCCCAGAGTTCATGCAATCATAGATTTATAAGTGAATTACACTCAGAATGAATTTTCTTCCAGAACTTGGAAAAATACATGACATTATACACACTGCATATGAAGTACATATGGTAATAAATTGTTCGACAATGCCCGTTGCCAAAACAAGGAAGTCAAGGAGGGAAGTACTGGAACTACTGACTCTTAGCTTTACTTGCATTTCTTTAATATGATGATAAGTTAACTATGTAGCCACTTGGACAGGTATAGTAGAGACAAAGATTTCACATTATAATACATATAGGTAAATAATACAGTATAATACAGTAAACCTGTGAATAACACAAGGGCATTTATTCCTCCTTTAACCAAAATGGTGACTAATAATAGCAAACATTCATTGATAATTCATAGACAACTATGGACTGTCTATGAATGGTTATATTTATGCCTCACAGCAACCCATTTTACATATGAAGAAGATGAAGCTCAGATAGGTTTACCTGCCCAACATCACATGCATAATCAGTTGCAGAGTGAGAATTTTGATTCCAGCACTAGCCATTAACCATTACACATGCTGTGAATCTGTGACACTGGCCCCCTTCTCTTTGTTCATTCCAGTACCCACTCATGTGCTTTTGGAAAGCCATCTCTATTCCCAGGAAGAAAAGTATCTGAAAACTCACTGACCTCATAGTGGAGTAATGTAAATATGACCATTCTTAGAAATTGTTTTAGAGTGGAAAAACCTGGACTTATGAGTTACGTCACCTGGGTTGAGGCACAGTTCTCTCCTTCAGCTACGTGACAATGGACAACTCATTTGGTCTTTCTAAAACTCAGGCTCCTCATCTATATATACTAATAGAAATCATAATTTTTTGAAATTTAGGTGTAATTCACATAAAGTAAAGGGCTCAGATCTTAAACACATCAGTCAGATTAGAAGAGTGCATAATAAGACACAGAACATTTCCATCTACCTAGAAATTCCCCCCATCCTCTTTTTCAGTCAACCCTCCCTACTGCCCACTCCTAAAGCAACCTGATTTGCTTATTTTAGAATTGTCTATAAATAGAATCATACAGTATGTATATGTGTGTCTCTGGCTTCTTTGACTCAGCGTAATATTCTTGAGATCCACCCATGTTGTAGTGTGTAATAATAGTTCATGCCCAATAATAACAATTTGACAGAAGCATTAAAATAATGTACATTATTACCTATTAAAGGCTCTACCCAAATATAGTTATTATTATTCAAAAGAGGAAACCCAGAAACATGAGAGTGCTAGAGCCAAGGGGAGAATATCTAAATCTATCACAGGTTGGAGTATATTTAGAGAAAGGAGTCCATTATTAGCATCTCTCATATCCCATTCTTTATATGTTTAAGGATGCCCCATGTCAGAAACACATATATTTGGAGTTTGGGGTAGAACTGGATTGAATTTAGCCTTCCAGATGAGAAATTAATTTTTTGCTATGCAGATATGCCAAGAGTATCTTCCCAGTGTATTTCTGAAACATTCCCTTTTGCCTAACACAGAGATAGTGGCCGACCTAAATCAGAAGATTACATTTGAAAGACCAGCCTGTGAAAAGCCATCCATAACGCTCGCCTCAGGAAGAGCCAAAGCTTATGCTGTTGGTTCTGGCCAGCTGTGTAATTCAATTTTTCCAAGGGAGCTGGAGCCTGGCCCGCATAAGTATGACACCAATACTGCATTTCACAGAAGGCAATTTGGCCACAATAAATAAATACACACTAGAAGCAAACAGAATCATTGAGATGGATATTTTAAGTCCTTTCTGGCAGAGACATTCTTCACTAAAAGCATGGTCTTCAATCTAAATAGGAAGCAGAAACTATTTCCAAAGAGTTTCCCCAAGAATCAGTCTTAGAGGATGAGGGGTCGGTATCAATTCCAAACCCTCGAGCAAAACGTTCAGAAGCCTCTGTTAAGTGAACTAACAGAAGAGTTTTAGAAATGACCCCTTGTTCAGGTGGCAACTTGGGCAAGAATGATACCCTCAGGGAAGCAACAAGATATACAAAATTCATTAAAATACCAAGTCACATTTGGAGCGAGGTGCAGAAGAAAATCTCCTCAAAGTTACCGCAAGCCAGTGGGTTTAAGTTTCTCTCCTGCAGAAACAAAATCTGCTCTTACATTCAACCCAAGCCACCTCTGATATTTATTGCGTTTGCTGAATGCTGAAAGGATCTGAAATGTTAAACCTCTTGATCTGTCAGCACCCTGGGATTTCGGTGAAAAGATGAGCTACATAATAGGACAAACTGGAGGAATTTCATGTACCCAAAAGACGGAAATCCCCATCACAGTGGAATTCTCTTTCAATACACAACTCTAGGAGTTGTAAAAAATAGATCCAACCTTTATCTTGTAATTTTCTCTTCTTTTCATTCTTCCTCGACATGCATAGCTCCATTTCCTTTAATAAGTAAAGTACATTCAAGGTCATTCATTCTCAACTGAAGCCACTCACTTCTCCAAAACAAGTTCAGATTGAACGCAGGAAAGTCAAAGCGTGTGTTTGGTCTCATTAAGCTCACAATATCCTTAGGAGAGGAACAGGGAATTTGGTTCATTATCCTGTTAATGAAGGATCAATTGCTTATATTTAAGTGAGGTTTACAGTTTATACCTATCCAATGCTCAAGTTTCTTGATTCTCATCAAAATGGGAGGCTGGCAGTTATTCAACAGAGTCCAGAAAACAACAGCAAACAAGTTGGCATCACATGAGTTGTGCATCTGGAGGAGAAAAGTAGTTAAAAAGAGAAAAGAATAGACTTGGGTTGTATGATTTAAAGATGTCCCCTTTAAAGAAGTGATAAACAAAAGAAGATGCCTAGAAGTATGATAAGCAAAGAAGATGGATAGGACTTGAGTACATTTCTATGCAAGATTTCAAGTGATGTCAAGTACTGAGACCAATTACTTGGCAGAGACCAGAGGGTCCCATTACCAGAGGTTGAAATAACAAGTAAGAGAGGTGGCATTCTTCTCCTTTCTTATTTCTCCTCCTCCTCGTTTCACATTTATTAAGCACTCCCTGTATTCATGATATTGTCCTGCTTGCAAGGCAGTGGGGGAAACATTTTGAGAAACTAACCAGAGTCTGGACTAATCAAAAAGCCAAATCTCTAACTCATAAAGGGATTAGGGTTTCTGAGAAAGCAATGAAGAGAACTAGCTGATATCAATATATGATGGTCCCATTTACCTTGGGAAATTCCTTCTGATTTAATCCAGGTACATTTATTTCCTCAGTCCTGGTAGAACCCCAGGAATCCTCTTCTCAGTGAGCCACAGTGAGTGATTTAAATCATCTTCTCTCCGACCAGATTCTGGGCTCCTTCATAGATGAAAAAATTTAAGTCTTTCTTCTGGCTATTTTAGGGCTGAGTTGGTACCAAAAAAATGTTTTATGAATGTATAAATATATACATATATATGTATATATACATACATATATGTAAATATATATGTGTAACTAAATCACTTTGCTGTATACCTGAAACTAACACAACATCGTAAATCAACTATACTTCAATAAAAAAGTAAATATAAAATAGATGAATGAATGAATAAAGGAATACATTTTCACACCTTAAGCATATCTGCCACAGACTAACTGTCCAAGGATAAAGTATATAGTCTGTGTGGAATTCTATTATTATTATTATTATTATTACTGACAATTTTCACTTGAAATATACTTCAAAGTATTGTCCCACATCAGTAACCTTTATTTTTTTATCCCTATTTAAGCTATTCACATTATATTCTGTTATTTTCTTCACACCGTCACACAGAACAAAACTGATTCCTTAGCCAGCATTCTAGGCAAACGACTCTATTTTGTGAAGGTCAATACTTATAGTTAATCATCTTTTCCAGCAGCTGACTTTGCAAATATGTGTGCTTCCTTACTCAGAGAGGATGCTAGAGATTAAAATATAGGTCTCTGTTTTGGGACAGTGGATGTTCCGGACTTCAGGGAATAAGAAATTTTAACAATCAGAAATGCCCTCAGCTACAAGCAGTGGGTTCCCTGTCACGGGAGGTTTCTCACGGAGGCTGGAAGTCCTCTGGGCAACCCCTTGGAGAAGAACTGAGCATCACAGTTTACATGTCCTTGACCTACTCTTCAACCTGAAATTCTGCATCACACTTCTGTTTAGATGCCCTTACCTTCTCTTCCACCTGAAATTCTAAAATTTCATGATTTTGCACTGGAAATAGAAGTTGTTGCTAGCCCTAAGAAGTAGTTTTGAGGACTGCTAAATAATTCACACAAGGGCAAAAGCTCAAGAGGTCCAGAGCCTGGGCTTCTCTGAAAAGCAATTTTCTTACTGATCCCCTCACAGGAGTTTTCACAGATTTTAATATTTTAGCCAAGAGAGCCGATCCTCTCTGCAGAAATCCTTAGGTTCCCCAGAAGTGGCCCTTTCGTTCATAATACGAGGCCCTTTAACTTGTCACTAGCCTTTCCCTGGCTCGACATGCTTCAGGCTTTCTTGTGGATGACTTTTTCCCCTGTGAAAGGTGGTTCAGCCTTCCTGTGCCAACTAATCCTAGACCTGTAGGAGGCTGCCCAGGAAGACATTAGGCAGACTGATTAGAATGCTCTGATTCTGATCCTCAGGCCACTAAGGACCTCGCTGATAATGGAAATGCAGTTTAATGTTCCTTTCAGTCCTGCCTAGATGATATGTAATATCACCTGCTACCACAGAGCCCGGGATGCAGCCCACTGAACCCCATTCAAATGGCCCACTCTATATTAAGACTGTTCTCCGACTGTACAAGTTTAGAGCTAAGTCACTGAGCCTTTGCAGAAAGGCGGCCCGAGCCAAAGGAATGCTTGGGTGACTCCAGTGGCCCAGGGAATATGATTAAAACTCCTGCTCACCAGCTGCCTTTTTGTTCCAACTTTGCCATGACGCACTCTCTCTCTGATTTCAGTTTTACTGATGGAGATTCTCAGCTAGCAAATAACGCTAAGCCTCCAGAGCACTGAAGTTTGCCTTCTCCACCTCTTGCTGCAGAGGCTGGACAGGAGTCTACCCAGTTGGCTTGCATTATCAGATGAGACCTTCCCGCAGCATTGATAGTAAATAGCCAAGAGTAATGTCCAGGGTGGAAGGAAGCCAGGGAGGGTCAAGATGAACTTTCTGTTGTGTGTTCCAGACACAGAAATGGGGTCAGGGTTAGAAGCTGCTTATTCAATGCCCACACTTTTAGAGACAGGATCTTCAGGGTATTCATAGAGAAAATAAAAATGAAATGAAAAAACAGAGCCCTCTTTCCTCAAGTGGCTCAAACAAGAGAGCACTTCTAGGGTGCCTGAGGACAGGCTGAAGGTGGGAGAAAAGAGGTGTTAGATGTATCCACCCATCAGCTCTGAGAAGTCCTGCCCTTTGAACCCGGCAAGAGAGGACAGCGCCCTGAGCTCTACTCTTAAAGCGGTCTGCTCTGGGCCTTCTCTGGCCACGCCCCTCCCCATGGGGTGATGAATCCTGCAGGCCAAGGGGATTGCCCAGTTGGAGCTTGTGATTCCCGTCCTTTCAGTTCCCCGGAATTTGCTGTCTAATTGGCCCCTGTCTTTCTCTCTGAGGTTGACTGAGCCAGAGTATGACAACCTCAGGCTCAAGAGGAGCAAAAGCAATGCATGTTTGTAGAGGCAGGGCTTAGACAGAGCTTGTGTGGGCTTAGTTGTCCACTCACGTGAGCACAAAGCATGTAGTGGCGTCTGTGAAGCCAAGGGTGGAGACAGAGAGGACGAAGGTGTTCCCAGGGCCACTCCTCTGCCTGCTCTCCCACCAGCTCTCCCCTACCAGTTTCTGGACTGGAACTCCAAGGGATCTGAGAATTTTAAATATGATCCAGCAAAGGAGATGGCCAAATAGATTTTATTTAATTTTTAAAATCTGTTTGAAAATGTTCAAATACTTAGGCCAATAGCATGTGGATCTCCACCTGTATTCATGCCCAGGGCTCTGAAAATATTAGGAGCGGGCCTGCTTCTGACACGTCCCTTGCTCACTAACTGCTCTTGGGAAGGAAAGGGAAAGAAAGACTAAGCATTATTTGGGAGGTGGGAACTGAGGGTTTCGGAGGGCTGAGTACGAGGCACAACAGAGCTACTAGAACAGATGAAGAGGTTAAGGGAAATTAAAACCACCAAGAAGAAAGCAAAACAGAGCACATTTTCCCCCTGTGGGTCCTTAGAAACCCCAAATATTACAAGCATTGAGGCAATAGAATGTCAATTCTCTACAAGAAAGGAAGAATAGAATACTTTCTTCTGCCCGGGCTTTTGTGATTCCAGAACTCCACTGATACCATGAGTAGGAAAGTGCAATGGATGGCATCGATCAGGACCTGCTTCCAACCCCAACTCTCTCACTGTGTCAGAAGCAAACAGCGGGGTATAAGAAAGACTTGTCCAACTGCCGAGGAATTGAACAGAGAGGCAACTCATTAACCTGGTTGTCCAAGTTGTCTACAACGGGATTCCAAGCCACCATTCCCAACCCTCCCTCACTACCCCCTGTGCAAGTTCCCTGCTCCAGGAACACCCCTGCTTTCTCGGATGCATGGATAATTGGCCTGGCCAAGTCTCCCTGGTTTGCTCAGGTCAAGATGCCTATTTCAGCTGATGGGCCTGCCTTCGGTCATCACCCCACAGAACGCTCTCCCAAAGCTGTGGCACACTCAGTGGAGGAAGATGGTCTCATTGTCAAACTCACTTTCTTACTTTGGCTTCCTCCCAAGAGCAGAGCCCCAGATAAGGACTTGGGTGCAGGTGAATTATTTGGAGGGTAATTCCAAGAAGCACAAACAAGGATGTGGGGAGAGAGAGAGACCAAGAAGGGAGAAGAGCCAATATGGTGTGCTGGGGTCAAAACGTACCTATTCACCCAGCCTTCACCTTTGCTCACACCATTCCTCCTATCATGGGATGTGCCTGACTTTTTTTCTCTCTCATGTAGGAACCCAATTACATGAATAGGGGCCAAGGCTCAGAAAACCCAAAGCTCTTGTTCTCCTGTTTGTAAAACAACTTCAAACTATCCATATATTTCAATAAAAATTTTATACTCACTATCAGGATTAGAACAGCTGCAAATTCTCTTGGAAGTCTGGGCTACCACCACACCTTCTGGTGATAGGTGACGTAGTGAATATATGGGCGAGGGCAAAGGGGCAGACAGCAAGATAAGGCAGTGCTCTCTAAATAATTTCAATCACCTCCTGGTGATTGATGTCCAGAAGAACCCAGCTACCCCATAAGAGTGTGGCAACAAACCCCCTATGCCCTTTGGGGTTGCCCAATGCTAAGAATATTAGACCTTGCCTGGCACCCAAACTCTGAAGCTTTTCTTTCTTCCCAGCTCCCTACTTGGCTTCTGTCCTAGGGGCCAGCATCCTGGTTCTCGTACAAGCCTGCCATAAGCCAGAAAGGATAGATTTAAGCACCCTCAGCATAAGACACGCCAATCAGTATCAAGTGCTCTTGACTCTCTGACCTTGTGACCCCATTCTGACAACTGGGTCTTTTCCTTATTCCTCAAATCTGCCTACCATTTCCTGTTCCTACCTGCTGCAAGTGAAGCCAACTTCCCCAACAACTAGTTGGCTCAAGTGGACAGGTCAGATTACGGGCTTTCCCTTTCTGCCTGACTCACTGCAGCCATCGGTATCCTGGACTGAGCTATGACAAGACGGATGAGAGACACACATAAGTGCTATGAAGGGCATCAACCAGGATCTTTTCCAAACCCAAACTCCGAAAACATATCAAGCGAAATGTCTTCTCTGTTGAGGTGACTTAAAGAAGTCACTACTGCTTTGGCAGGCCTTTGGGGCTAATCAGAAAAGGATGCTGCCAAATCACGGGTACCCACGATGCTAAGTCAGGAGTGGGTGAGAGAAGACATATTTATTTGGTGAGAAGGAAGGTGACCAACTACTTTACCCCTCCACAGAACCCTCAAGCTACCAGCCATCAAGGATTTTCTGAGAACCTCTATCTACTGTGCTAAATTCAGGCAGCAGCTTAAGAGACTTGAGTCAGGCATGAGGAAAATTTTTCTGACCATAGTGAGGGGATTTAAATACTTGGGTGTATTCCTGAAGCAGTCTTGGGTAGCCTCCCTGTTTTCCAGCTTTTATAAATTTATTAGACTTTGTGGGGGGATGCTATATCAGTGGTTTCCTAGCTGAGTTCCAAAAAACTCTAGAGTGTCATGGAATCCTAGATTTCTACAATGCGTGCTTTAAGGGGTTACACAACTATGTGTTTAAGATTTCATATTTTAGTGAAAATTTACCTTCGACTATTTTTTAAAATGGTAATAAAAAGTGGTACTCCCAGATTTAAATGTGTCTTATATGAAACTTTGACACATTGGCACACACCAAGATGTGGACTTCTGCTACGAGGTTAATTCATGTTTGTACAGACCTTGAAATCAAGCTTCTCCTGCAGCACGTACTCAGCTAATTGTGGTGGTATCTGTTAAATATTGATGACCACTCACAGATACTTACCTGTGTGGTCCATGATCTTCCCATCACAGCACAATCAAAACAAGATGCCAAGTTTTATGCACGCATAAAACTTCAACTGCCATCCCTAACTTCCAGCTAAAAAGGGTTGTCTAGCCAAAACAGCCTTATTACTCTAATTGGTTGCCTTCTTAATAAGTAAATGTGTAAAGCTGCACTTATGAAATAAATTCATACAAATATAACCCTACTGCCGTTTGTTGATATTCTATATAGATTTATTTGGAAAAAAAAATAAGTCATGGTTAAAAATGAGTTTGAAACCACCACTTTAGATAAAGGTGGGTGGTGACTTCAAAAAGTCCCTTCCAATCTGATTATTTTATCACACTTGTTTGCAGCTATATCAGAGAAATGATATTTTGATATGGAAGAATATTCATAGCGTTATGTTGTTAAATGAACAAGGAAGGTTCAAATGAGCTATATACAGCACAATATTATATATATATATATATATATAAATACACACACATATATACTACATATTATACATGCTTAGAAAAGACTTAAAGTGTGTATGCCAATGTTACAAACCATACAGAAAGCCAATTAGAATTATTTTCAGAAAGCAAAGCAAAGGCTCTTCCTCAGTGTAGACGGATGGGTGTGACTGGCATTACTTCCAAATGCAGAGTGTAAATAAGTGTGTGAGACGAGCCTGGGGTTTGCTAAGCCTGCTCTGTGAATTCCTTCATTCACTCCTAGTTGGTTGCTTGACAAAGCGACACCATACAGCTCACTGGTCATACACTCTGGCTTAGACATAGAGGCTACTGGGTCCAAGTTCCAACTCTGCCCCCTCAAAAGCTGTATATCCTTGGGCAAACTTGACCTCCCTCAACTTCAAATTTTCCCATCTACAAAATGAAGATAATAATACCTTCCCAGGAGGACTACCATAAAGAAAATAAAATATGCTTACAGCCGTAGAACCATGCCTAGCTCATACTGAATGTCCAACAAATGGCAGCTGTTATTCATCCTAGGATATGTTTCCTGCCACAAGGCGCTTCCAGTCTCATGAGAAGACAGCAGACATGCAAACAGATAAATGACACTACAACGCCATCATCACTGCTGCAGAAGCATAAACAATATGTTTTGGGAACTCAAAGGAGGCATGCTTGATGGGGCTCGAGCCAGGGAGTCCGAAACTCTTGTTCATTCCCCATGAAGGAAAGAGATTAGTTCAGGCTCTGCAAAGATCTTTTGGGTCCCTGTAGTTGGAAAGGAAACCGACAGACAACAGCAGAGAGAAAAAAGGCTTTGGACGTTGATGAGCCTTTCTGCTGCAAAGGTCAATTCATGTTTCTACAGACCTTGAAACAGACCCCCGTTTCAGGGGTACCAAACAGCGTGTGTGTGGGTAATTTGAGAGTCAGAGCTCTTGGACACCCTGACAAGGTTCGGGCTTAGAGTGACAGCCATGGGCCTGGGCCTGTCCGCTCTAATGGGCTCTAGTTGGCGTCCATCGTACATTCCTTCACTGATGCTGTAGAACATGAAGTCCCATCAGCTTGGGCCACCTGTTAAGCTGGGTGTGCGTCTCCTGCAGCTCTCAGAATAAAGCTCTCTCCCCACCAAGCCCAAATCCTCAAGCCACACCACATTCCAGCTTCCAAATGCTGAAAAGTTATTTTCAGTAGCGATTCCCTTCTAGGGAACATGGAGTAGGGAAAAGAGTAATTTGATGGAAAGAAAGCACTAGATTTTAAAGCGACAGCTGCAAATTAGCTCACAGCATTTTTACGATCACTAGCCCCATGTAAGATTTGAGCTTTGGAAACCCATCCCCACCCTTTTTTTCTTTTGGTCTTTTTCTGTTTTGATGAAATGGAAAGAAGATTTAAAAAAAGATAAGGCCCCCAAACAAGGATGATATCACTAATAGAGGGAGAAAAGCAGGGGTGGCAGAATTGCACAGTTGAATGAAGACTACTGCGGGAAGACAGACATGGGGATGAGGAGAAAAGCAAGGAGACTTAGGGACCAGTGAAGGCAGTGGGTTGAAAAGTACAAGGCAGAGAGCGAATGAACAGTAGTGAAGCGGGCTGTGGGGTAGAGAAGAAGGGCTGGTGGGTGAAAGGAGTTAGAATATTGTGGCAGCTGCTAATGGGGGCTTCGTGCCCCCTCCCTATGGCCTCCTGTGACTTGAACCACATCTGACTTCATTTAGCTCCGGCTGTCGTGGACAGGTCTTTAGATACTGAGAGCCTCCCAGCTTAAGGCTTCTCAGCTTCTCTGCCTCAGAACTTTCTCCAGAACTGCGGAAGCCATTCATTCAGCGTGGAGGAGTTAATGAGAAGGCAGGGAAGGGGAAGGTGAAGAGAGGGAACAGGGGCAAGGGGAGGAGTTGGTGGATGATGTTGCAGCCTTCAAACCTATGGCAAGGGGGGATTATTCTGGGTGCATTCTGAACAATTCCTTAAAGGGTCCCCAAAGAGATTAAGCCCCAGTTGCCCAACGTGGTCACCAGCTCAATATTTCAATGTTATGCTCTTCATGGACTTTCCATTTTTCCCTGTATCAGTCTCTCTGCCCTCATGCCAGCTTCTTGAGATCACCTCCCAAATAAAGTACCTGCGCCTAAGTCCTTGTCTCTGACTCTGCTTTCAGAGGACCCCAAACTAAAAGAGGATTGAAGGAAGGAAGTTGGTGGCAGCAGCTGCAGCAGAGAAAGAACAGTTGTTATGCCTGCAAAAGGGTCCAACCATACACAATATTAATCATAGTAACATACGCTGAAAGGACTCCGAAGACATTATCTAGTCTGTCTTCTTACCTTAAGACAGGTGCTTCATCAATCCTAGGCAGGAGAGACTTTCTTAAAAGTTGCTATGTGGAAATCCTTCAATATCATTAACAAAATCTATGAAGTTAATCATTATCATTAACACTAATAATGAATTAGACCACTAGCACCAAAAGCCTAAAAAATGATATGACCGTTGACTTGCTATAAACCAACCTAATCAACCTGATCAATGATCCTTTGGGAGGTCAGCATCTCATTACACTGAAACTACTCCCCTCTCCCTTCCGACCACAAGAAGGGCTTCTGTTTCCACCATATTCTTAACCAGAACCAAAGTTTTCCCTGCTCACTGGTGCAGTATAACCAAAACTATTTTGTTCATCCTTACTTAAGAGCTCTGTGTTCATTTAGTTTTGAAAATCTGTTTTTTAACACTTACATTTCTTTTTAGAAAATGTTTATTTTATATTGGCGCATAGTTGATTAACAACGTTGTGTTAGTTTCAAGTGTACAGCAAAGTGATTCACTTATACATATACATGTACCTTTTTTCAAATTCTTTTTCCATTTAGGTTATTATGCTCAAAATTTATGTTTCTTTAAAAATCATCAGCTATCACTTAAAAACCCTGAATATTATTTTAGCCCTTAGATGCTCTCTTCCCTAGTTTCTCAGATGTCCTCAGAGACACTGTTGGCCACTGAGTATAAATTTTATTGGATAAGGAAGGACTCAATTTGTTGCTCTGTAAAGAACCATATATTCCAATAGCAAAGCTATTTTTTTGATTAAATCACCCTCTGTGGATTAAACTCCTCTTTCAACATCGATATCAAATATGTAATTCCCAGAATTATTCAAATGGCGAAATACATTTATGAACAGATTTCTGATACTGTGTAAGATGAGGGTGGACATTTTGAAATAGACTCCTGTTTAAATAATTGTTACAAGGAAAATCACTCTTCCGCAGAAACATAACAGTTTCATCTGATTTTTGTTTTCATGGTACATAAGGAAAAAAAAAATGAGTTCTAACAGGGAAAACTGGAGCCATTATCTGGACTGTTTGTGACAGTGCTGTGGAGTAAAGAAAGCTATTAAAGATCCACAATGTAGAGTGTGAACGTAGCTGGTTGTAATTGACAATGAACTTCCATAGTGTTTGGAAGAGGCACATGCGGGCAATGTGGAATAGCGGTGGTAATTAAACAGTCATAAAAATCTGAAACTTTAAGTCTGACAAGAAAGTGTCCGGGCATTCCTAGCACTAAGAATCTAACAGTCAATCTGCAGCACTCCTCTTCAGCTTAAATAATGTTTGCTAGAGGGGGCTTCCCTGGTGGCGCAGTGGTTGAGAGTCCACCTGCCAATGCAGGGGACACGGGTTCGTGCCCCAGTCCGCGAAGATCCTACCCGCCACGGAGCGGCTGGGCCCGTGAGCCATGGCCGCTGAGCCTGCGCGTCCGGAGCCTGTGCTCCGCAACGGGAGAGGCCACAATGGTGAGAGGCCCGCGTAACGCAAAACAAAACAAAAAAAATGTTTTCTAGAATTCTCAGTCAACACTCTTCTCCCTTTCTTTTTGCATTACGCAGCAAGAGTTGTATGGCTCCTGCTGTGATCAAGAGATGGAGGGGCTCCTGAACGGAGGGTTGGAAGATGAGAGTAGGAGAGATCAGAAAATACACCTCAGTACAAGCCCTGGCCTGCTGACCACAAAGTACAGAAGGACACTGACATGTGGGCTCAGGGTGTGACTCATCTCGTTATTTGTGTTTGCAACAACTTAGCGAGGTGTGTAAAGCTGCATAAAACTTCAGGGATGTGTGTGGAGAACTAGGCTGAGGTGGTAACAAGTTCATTCTTGCCTGTGATGTCCAAGGGCTGTGCCTACAGGTGTGAAACTATCAGATCCAGACAAGGAGCGGGTGAGTGTGTGACAAGTATGCACGTTGGTTTCAGGCAGCTCAGAGTTCAAGTCCTATAGTTGTCATTCACCCAACGGGTGACTGTGAGAAAATTATTTTACTTTTCTGCTCAGTTTATGGTCTGAAAAATAATGGTCATAATCTTATATGGTCTCAGTGAGCCTTAAATGTGATCATGTACGCAAAGTGCTTTGCACGGTGCCTGGCACAGAGTAATACTCAGTATATGCTGGCCACTGCTTCCAGAGACCAGAAAAACTACTGCCAGATTCTTTCCACAGTATGTAGAATATTGCAACAGACCCAGGTTGAAGTAGAATGAAAATACTGCAGAGGAGATTCATGAAAGACCAGGAGTTTCTACCGTTCCTGCGTCAAATCCACCATGTACCGAGCACTGGGCTGGGTAGTCTCCTATGAGAATTCTCAGTTTGCTGATCACTGAGAAAATCAATGGCTCACAAATTCTGTATGAGTTTGATTCCAAGCCCTGTGATCTTTTAGCTACACCTCATAGCTTCCTACTGTAGCACAGATGAACGAATGGAGATTAGAAGCCAGCTTCCTACGGAAATCTTTCTGAGCTTTACTGGGGAATGGTATTACCAGCCACGCAAATATTCTTTCCCCCACCCCCTCCCTCTTGCTGTTGCCTTTGTGGATTAATTTGTTAAACAGAATATTTACTAACTGACCCTTCAATACTAGACACTTTTTTAAAATCCTGTTTTCCAAGCAAGGTATAGGATTGTATAAAATGTATTACTCTTGGTGAAAAAAAAAATACATAAATGCCTGAGTGCTTATATATGTCTAGAGTATCTCTGGAATATTCTGGAAGACACCAGTTGCTTCTGGGAGGGGAACTGGGTGAATGAGAGGGAGGGCTGGAGGTAGGACTTTCGGTAGTTGTTGAATTATGTACCCCATGCATGCATTAACTCTTGAAAATTATTATTATTTTTTTTTTTTTGCGGTACGCAGGCCTCTCACTGTTGTGGCCTCTCCCGTTGCAGAGCACAGGCTCCGGACATGCAGGCTCAGCGGCCATGGCTCATGGGCCCAGCCGCTCCGCGGCATGTGGGATCTTCCCGGACCGGGGCACGAACCCGTGTCCCCTGCATCGGCAGGCGGACTCTCAACCACTGCACCACCAGGGAAGCCCTTGAAAATTATTTTGAAAAATAAGATTTCCCTATGTAGGTACAACTATAATCATTATCAATTCTAGTTAAAAGCTCCACACTTTGCCTACATGCTCTACGCCTTTCAAAGATCCCCAAAGTGACAGTCATGTCCCTTTCAGAACAGGCTGAAGGACCAGGGTGAGGACCACGTCTAACTTATCATCAACCTCCCACAAGAGCGAGACTATCGCAAAACATGCCTGGAGAGAAATCTGTTTATGAGACCTAATCTTTCCACCGACATATTTTAAACATAGAGTGTGGGTTAATGTCCCAGTGTCCCCACAGGCACCATGCCAATGACCACGGCATCAGGTCAAAGTGCAAACACAGAGACTGCCATCACCTCAACTCAACATCAACAAATGCACTGCCGATTCTACCACTGACCCCACAGTGATGTCCCATACATAAATCCCATGTTTATAAATCCAAGCATCTGTTCAACCAAACTGAGAACCTACCCTATGCTAGGGGCTGTTGCAATGAATTCTAAATCCTCGGGGGGGTGAGTTTAAAATGAGTTTCATTTTGCAACCAACTATTTTAGAAATGGAAGTGGAAACATTACCACTACCTACATCTCCTCAATATGTTTTATACATATTGATATATATATGTATATGATACCTATCTGTGTATATATACAGTACATTGTGGTTAGGATGACTGGGATGAACTGGAATCTCAGTTCCATCACAAACTGAGTGACTCTAGGCAACTTAATATCTTTGTGCTTCAATTTCATCTTCTGTAACATGGGCGTAATGACACCTCTCTTTCATGGCGATTTAAAGATTTTAAATAGTATGGCTAGAAAAAGAACTTAGCCCAGTGCCTGCCATGGGGTGGCTTAATAAATAATAGCTAAGAAAAAAAAAGATTAAAGAAAATAATAGCTAAGAAGAAAAAGTACAGTTGTTTTCAGTTCAATGAATAAATTGCAGTTTTATAAATCCAGGTCAAATTATACCCTGTTATTTTAGTTTGTTCAAGAAAAAAACAAGAAGAAGAAAAAAAAGAATGCTTAGCTCTGTCTTTTTTTCTCTTTAAAAAAAAAACGATCCAATCACAATATGAAGGAACCACACACGTTCCATAACATGAGGCAGTAGCTGCTCCTTGGTTTCAGACCCAGAGAGAGTGAAAGGGGGTCAATGGCAGAGCATTAGAAATGGACGAGGAGGACCAATATCATCTCTCTGGGCCAGTTTATGAAACTCTGGATGGACGGGGCTTGGAAGAGATGACTTCTGAGACCTAAAATCTTGATTGCTAAATATTTCATTAGAAAAGTTTAGCTCCCTGGTCTTGCCAGGAGTCATAGAACATTGGTGCAGGAAAGGACATCGGTGAGTATGCAGACATCAAGTCATGTCACGAGGGAGGAAGCTGGGCTTCACTGAGAGGCGACTTGTCCTGAATTGCTCGCTCAGTAAGGACCAAACCCAGAACCAGAAGCCAAACCCGCAGATGTCCGTGGCAGAACTTCCCTATCATCCAGCACCCCAGCTGTTACTAGATACCATGGGCTTAATTCTGGGTAATGATTATGACTTGTTGAATTTTTAACTTCCCCTAATAAGAACTTCAACAGAAAACACTCAGCATTCCCCAATGCTGTGTAATTTCTGCAAAGGCGACTAGAATGACAATTTTATTTCATGGAAATGGGAGGGCTGTATAAGCAGTGAGCAGTGTCTCAAAACTGGAGCTTCCTTTGACAGCCATATGAAGCAATTTGGCTCTTTTTAAGATGCTTATCTTTCCACAAGGGTATGAAAATTAAAAGTTGGAAAGCTCAACACCTTTGTAAAGATTTTATTACCCACACTTTTCATAGGATGTAACAGCTGTGTTCTTTTCTTCAAAGCACTGATATGACTTGTTGGTAAATCAGCTACTTTTTTTTCAAGTCTCCCTTGGTTATTAAATAGCTTCCTATAACTTTTGGTTATCAAATACCTTAACTCTCCTCATTTCTGCAACTTTGAACCACTGAGAGGAAGACAGCATTATAGCTTATGATGAAAAAAAAAAAAGCAAGGACATTCAAAATGATGTTTGTTATCTCTAGCAGAACTTATATTTAAAGTAGACTTTTCTGGTTATTCCTCACGATTAACCAGAAAAGCGGAAACCTAGCTCAGGGGATGTGGGTTCTGGGTTCTTGAGCATGAAAAGTTCTCCTTTTGCTTTCACGTCATTTTGTCACTTCCCTCAGTGCAGAGTTGATCATTTCTATTTCAAGCACAGGAATATTTTATGAATAGAGAGCACATACACTATTTCTCTGAGACTCCTGCAGGCTGACAAATAGAAAGGGCACGGAAGTTTATGTGATGGGCAAAAGTCAACCCTTGTTTGCCTATGCCTTCAGGAGTTTATATTGTACCTTAGAGTAAAACACATCTTTGCAAGAACTACAGCTATTAGGCAACATCAGCAATGCTAGTTCACGTGACAAACATCACCGGGGTGACAAAGGAAACTAATTTCATCCAAGAGGCCCTGACTGGGAATAAAATTATATGTGTGCAAAGTATTAGGTAGATAAATATCATCTCTGAGAAGTACTCACAAAGTGGTTTAAAAAAAAGCACAATAGTTTATTTCAGAATCATTGGGTGGCCTGTTCCTTCTTCCTGGAGTGAGTCATCGTACCTGAGGGGTCACTTTGTACAGCCAAGAATGTCTACCCATATTGAAAATCTGGCTGTGGTTTTTAATTGAGGACTAGGAAAGGTAGCCGTGGCTGGCAATTGGTGGTGTATGCGCATAGGTGTCTGTATCATTTTTCTCTCTAAAACATTATTTCTGTGTTCAGTATACGGCTCTGCAGAGTCGCATGGCCCAGGCAGGCTCAGTGAGCCTGGATCTCCAAGCAATAGGTCTGTTCTAAACTCCTATTCCACCAACCAAGTAACTGCCTTCTGTAAGGATGCTGGCTGGGAATTCCAAGCTCTTCGGTGCCTCCTGAAAGAAAGACTGGAGCTTGGGTCTGTGTGTCTTCTTTACCAGGTGATAACAAATAATCAGCTCTAATCTAACAAAATACAAATGACCATATGATTTCCACTCTCTTCCTTCTCTAAGCTTTCCGGATTTTCACTGATAAGAGCCCTAAGGGATGCCAGAGGTTGGGGATATAATTTCACAACATGAAGCACTTAGCAACAGTAAGGCCAACTCTATTTAAACTCCAGGATCCCGTGATCCCTAGAAGAAGTAGCCAACCACCTCCAGTGGAGGAGGCTGATGTGATGACTATTGTAGTCGAACATCTGACTTTCCCACTATGCTGCAATCTCTGGGAAGAGGCTACAACATCTGTCTTATTCAAGGCTATACTCCCAGGATTGTAAAGTTCTCTTCCTAAATAATACCCACCTCAAGGCTTACTGTGAGGAAGCAAGTAAGATCAGTGAATGCAAAGACCTTAGCACAGTGCTTAAAACATACCACTTATTTAATAAATATTTTGTTGAATAAACAGAGGAGCACAAAGAGGAAGAAGGAAGCTTCTAACGTAAAAAGATCAAGACTGTCATGACGTCTTATTGGCATAATGGTCATGAAAGCTAATATTGATTGAGTGCTTACTATGTGCCAGACTTTAAGCTACCGTATTTAATGCCTGACTGCAGCACTAAGAAATAGGTACTCTCATTATCACCACTTTAGAGATGAAGAAGTTTGAGACCTTTGGGAAATAATACTCCTTTAATAAGGGGCCATTATAGGGTTTAATTCTAGGCAATTCTAGGATTTACCCCAGGGCCAGAGGGATCAAACCGATGCTGTATGCCCTAATACAGGTTGGTGTAACTTCCAATGAGATGTGACTGAAGCATTTGGACATTCTGGCCAGCCCTAGACAGAACAATGGCTACCTTTGAATTGTCTAGGAAGTCTTGGAGGAGAAAAGAGAGCCCGCCCCCCCAGCATAGAGATTCTGAGAGTTTGCAGATGATTCTAGGATGAATGGCTATACGTTGACAGGGAAGCTTTGGCTAGTTAAACACAATGCCAATTGTTTTTCAACCCAGCCCATGGAGTGGATGTGTGAAATTCCAAGAGGGAAGATATATAAAATAGAAAGAGTGTGTCAGGAAAAGCAGCCAAGACACTTAGGCGCATTTGAAAAAGAAGACACACATCTGCCCATTTTACGTCTTAAGAAAAAGAATCATCACTCTGGTGGAAGGGGGCCATAGTCCAGCTCAGCAGTGGCCGTGGCCACGTTGACAACATGAGGTCAATGCAACAAAGTCTCCACAAACCCAAGAGTCCGCCTGGAAGTCAGGAAATCTTCACAGGAGTCAGAACCCAGGAGAGGGGCTGGCAGAGGAAGACAAGAGATCTCCATGAGACAACCCCTGGGGGGGGATGAGGCCAGAAAAGGAACAAACAATGGAGGCAGCAAAGCATGAAGATCTGATAGCTGTCAAGGTGCTACGGGCTAACCTGGGTCCCCCTCAAAATGTGTATGTTGAAGCCCTAACCCCAGGACCTCAGAATGTGACTGTATCTGGACAGAGGGCCGGTAAAGAGTGGCTTTAGTTAAAATAAGGCTGGTAGGGTGGGATCTAACTCAATGTGACTAGTGTCCTTCTAAGAAGAGGAGATGAGGACGCACAAAAGGAGATGGGGGTGTGGCTGGGAGGATCATGCTAACGGAGGAAAGACAGGGGAGGACCCAGTGAGGAGGTGGCCATGGGCAGCATCTGCGAGAAAAAGGAAAGAGGTCTCAGGAGAAACCAAACCTGCCACCACCTTGATCTTAGCATTCTAGCCTCCGACGCCGTGAGAAAGTAAGTTTCTGCTGTGGAAGCCATCCAGTCTGTATATTTTGTTATGGAAGCCCTCAGCAAACGACTACACGAGGCAACAAATGAGTCACCTGGGATTCTCCAAGGATGCAGGGGGAACGTGGGGGAGGCCACAAGAGACTGGTTCAAACAGTTCCAAAGCTGTGTCACCATATCCCCCTCAAGCCTCTTTACTGTTAACTGCTCTTTGGAAGGTAGCCCTTAGGCTGGTGGATTAGAGGGAATAAGAGCTTAGGGCCCAGCACAATTGTTGAGATTCTGAAGAGACCTTAGGTGAGTGAAGACTTTGCAGCAGGCGGAAGTCAGAGATGCTGAATGATGGTGGGGGACCTCAGAGAAGAGCTGGGAACCAGTGAACGTGAGTCTACTTCCCCTCAGGAATCTATCAAGGGACCAAAACTTCTGTGGCTGGAAATGACATTTCCATGATGTTTGTTGGAAGGTCAAGAAACAAAGTAGATATAAAAAGACTTAAACTTTTCAGCTGAACCAGTTTGGATTTTATTAGAAGACCTCTCCCTCCCCTGGGGCCATCCAGGGATTGCCATGCCAACCATCTATTAATATGCAAGGTCTGATGCAGCAGGGCTAAAACATGGAAGCCTAAGAAACTAGAAGCTGGAGGAAAATTAAATGTGCTCCATTCCCATAAGCCCTTTGGTTACATTACCATACTGAAGCCACACAACCCCCCCCCACACACACACTTATTTTTTATGATACCCTAACTGTGCCAAGGTGAGGTACTTATTATCTCTCACCTATGTCTTAGCAAGTCAACATTTTAAAATCTCTCTTAGGACTTCCCTGGTGGTACAGTGGTTAAGAATCCACCTGCCCATGCAGGGAACACGGGTTCGAGCCCTGGTCCGGGAAGATCCCACATGCCGCAGAGCAACTAAGCCCGTGCGCCACAACTACTGAGCCTGTGCTCTAGAGCCCGCAAGCTACAACTACTGAGCCTGCGAGCCACAACTACTGAAGCCCACACACCTAGAGCCTGTGCTCCGCAACAAGAGAAGCCACCGCACTGAGAAGCCCGTGCACCACAACGAAGAGTAGCCCCCGCTCGCCACAACTAGAGAAAGCCTGTGTGCAGCAACGAAGACCCAACACAGGCAAAAAAAGAAAAAAGCCCTCTTAGTCCGGTTGGGCTGTTCTAACAAAATACCACAGACTGGGTAGGTGATAACAACAGAAATTTATTTCTCACAGTTCTGGAGTCTGGAAATCCAAGACCAGGGTGTCAGCAGGGTTGGGTGAAGGCCCTCTTCCAGGTTGCAGACTTCTCATTGTGTCTGTGATGTGATGGAAGGGGCCAGGGAGCTCTGAGGGGTCTGTTTCATAAAAGTGCTAACCCCATTCAAAGGGGTCCCACTCTCATTAGCTAAGCCCCTCCCAAAGGCCCACCTCTTAGTACCATCACATTGGGCATTAGGATTTCAATATATGAATCTGAGGGGCACACAAACATTCAGACCATAGCACATGCTTGTGTTCCCCCTCTCTTCTTTCTCTTTATCTCTCTCCCTTTTCCTCTTTTTGTCTCTCTTTCTTTCTCAACAGTTTGTAACATGGAATCCAAACTTAAATGTCTCGTGGTTTGCCTGTTCATTGCCATGTTATCATGGTGGAGAGGCAGCCTGACCTATGGATCCACCTTTGACTTGTCCTGTAACCTTAAACATATCACATAACCTCTCTGAATTTGTTTCTTCATCCATAAACAAGAGGCATTAGAAATATGTGTTTTCTGTATGCCAGGGGGCTAAGCAGAGTGCTTGATAAACATTGTCTCATTTAATCCTATCAATCTTGGGGGGCAGGTATGTATTACTACCTTCCTTTTCCCCCCAGTACTTAGGATACCTACCCACAGAGTCAATGCTCTAAATAAATTACATAATATTTGAAAAATACTTTGTCAACTATGAAGCATTAAAGAAAAGTTAGCTATAAATTTGTTTAAACAAATCTCATGACTTGTATAGCATATACTCCTTCTATTGATGTTTTCTAAGAGGGGAAAGAAAGGCAATTTGGGTCCAAACCTGACATTATCTCCTATAAACCGACAAGTCTTGATAGAAGAAATGAAAACCAAAACAAGCTCAGAAAGACCTAACCACAAGGACTATCCAGAGACTGGGGAGACATAAGAGTTCTGAAGTCGCTTAAGGGGTCAGAGCAGTTGTTGAGTTTTAAGGCTGAAGGCAGTTCTAGGGCCAGCCTGGACGTCAAGGTCTGTCTTTGTTTAGTCTGGCTTCAACCTACCCTTGCAATACAGTCCTCATTTTCTCCTTGTTGTTCTCCAGTTCAGAACTCTTCTCAACCCCTTCTTATTTATCAGAATATATAATCCCATTTTTCATCCCTACTAGGTCTCCCTAGAACCTAACATGAAAGTGGCCAAACCAAGCCAGTTCATGTGTTGATGAGTGCTATGGAGTTACTGTGTTATCCCTGAAACTGGGAATTTCACAGTGCAGGAGGCCAGGGAATGAAATAATTTTGGCTGGGCAGACTTTCCATGCATCATCATAATATAAGCAGTAACACCCACTAGAACTTCTAAAGCACTTTTTGGATGAAGTAGGACTTTCATATAGAGGTTACTGCAGGGGATCAAAGACCTTGTGAGACAAACAGGATAAAGATTACTATTATCTTCATTTTTCAGGTAAGAAAAGCAAGTCTTGCCGAGGTTAAGTAACTGACTTCTCTCATTCCCTCCCTCCATGCATCCGTTCTTCCTTCCTTCTTAAATGTAAAAGAACTACCACCCCCAACTCCCAATCACTCATCATAGCCGTCTTCTAAAGCTGTCACTTAACATCGTCACCCAAAACGCTCAATAACAGTACTTTAAAGCGGAGAAGCACGTGAAAGTACATGAGTCCTATGCAAATTGCAAAGCGCAATACAAATATAAGATATCTAGCCTCAGATAACTGCATGCATGACCATGAAGTTAAAAAAAAAAAAAGCATGAGGTTTTATTGGTTTTTTTCTTTTTTTCACCAAACACGTCAGCCTCAAGTATTCCTGAATCTATGCTCTATTCTGTTCCAATAAAAAGTTATCAGAAGACTTCACTCATCAACCATTTCTGCAATTTAGGAATAAACTAAAACTGCAAAACAAATCATTGTTCATAAGAACTGCTCTTCTGTTGGGCAGCTGAGGTGGGTGTGACCTGGGCATAGCAACAAACAATAGAAGCAAAAGCTCTCCTCAGAGTGTGGCAAATCTCCCTTGTGAAACTGTATCCAGACAAGTGTTTACTGAAAAGCCCTTGTCATTTCAAAAGAACAGAGTTAATCTAGAAAAATCTCCATGCATTATTAAGTGTAATTTTTAAATAATCCCCCTGCCGCCTTCATTTACCTATACCCCTCGTAGCCTCAATCAGGAAACCTTGCTGACAGTAGCAGGTGCTGGGTCTCATGAGTGACAAGGACCCAGTAGGGTTGTGAAGCTGGAAGGAAATGCCTTTAGCCTGTCCGTGGAATAAGCTAGCCTAATGAGAAGGGAGGACTTCCAACAATGGGGGCTGTTCTGGGATAAAGGCATTCAGTCCAGTTCAAACACAAAGGGATATTTCTGTCAAAAAAGGGAATTTCCCAGTGAAGCCTAAGTTCTTCTGCGCCAGCATTTAGGAAATCAAGATGGACAGCAGGACATCGGGGTACCTCATAAGCTAAAATTACCCTTTGCTGAGGAATTAAAATGAACTGTGACAGCTTACCCTTCCCCCTCCCCATATCCTCAAGTCCATTCTCAAGTAGGTCTGTGTCTTTATTCCCGTTTTACCCCTAGGTTCTTCATGACATTTTTTTTTAATTCCATATATATGTGTTAGCATATGGTATTTGTCTTTCTCTTTCTGACTTACTTCACTCTGTATGACAGACTCTAGGTCTATCCACCTCATTACAAATAGCTCAGTTTCGTTTCTTTTTATGGCATGGACATATATACACTACCAAACGTAAGGTAGATAGATAGTGGGAAGCAGCCGCAGAGCACAGGGAGATCAGCTCGGTGCTTTGTGAACGCCTGGAGGGGTGGGATGGGGAGGGTGGGAGGGAGGGAGATGCATGAATGAAGGGATGTGGGAACAGATGTATATGTATGACTGATTCACTTTGTTATAAATCAGAAACTAATAAAAAAAAAGGGGGGGGGAAATGAACTGTGATTTGATGTTGGATGGGAAATATTTGGGCATTGTGAAAGAAGAGAAATAAGAAAAGGAGAAAGGGGGTCAGAAAAGTTCAGGGTCCCCAGTGTTTGGACTGGGAAATTAAACACATCTAAAGAGCTGTCATAACAAAAAGATTAATGTTGGGTTCCATGCTCCCCTGACATCTACCTCAACTACTAAGTATTAAATATTTACGAAGCATTTGGGCTTATAGAGTGCTTTCTAATTCTTCCTCACATTTTTGCCTTCTGCCCAGATGTGGAAGTGTTGCTATTACTCCTATTTTATTGGTGAAGAAGCAGGGGATCATAAACACAGAGCAACTTCTTCAAAATTGCAAAGTTAATGGAAAAGTTGGGGGTTGGGATGAATGAAAATGACACAGTCACGCATGAACCCATATTCCTAGACTAACCCATGCAGACCGAGGGGAAATCAGCCAATGGTCCTAAAAGAAATTTAATAGGAAAGGAGTTGTCTGCATCCTTCCCATAAAAAGATTTCTGTGATCTGTGTTTGCAACAGACACGTTACTGGATTCTTTAATTCTAGTGACATGAAGAGAGCTGGAAGGAAAGGGAAGTGATGCACCCCTTATAAATAGGGCTGAAGACGAGATTAGGAGAGAGGCTGCTGCCCTGATCGCTTTCTCTGTCTTCTGAGTCACGAAGCTGTCATGGTCAAGAACTTGGCACATGCTCTATCTCATATTTTATACAGGAAAAAAGCACCCAGGTTCAGGTTCTCCCATCACTTCCACACCTTTCTTCCAGAGAATGATCTCTTAAGAAGGCATCGTCCATTCCCTTTACTGGATTTACAGTAATAAAGCATCTACCACGTGCTACACACATTATAAGCAGTTTAAATCTACTGACTCAATCTTCCCAGCAGGACTATGAAGTGGTTACAGTTATGACTGCCATTTTACAGATGTGGAAACTGAGGCCCAGGGAGTTTAAGACTGATGACATCACAGCTAGTCAGTGGCAGAGCAAGGATTTGAACCCACAGCTCATGCTCTTAATCTCTAGGCACAGTAATATCACATCAGTCTTCTGTCCTCACAAAACACTGGGCAGTGAGTTTGCACACAAGGATGCATTGTCTTCTTTTTTAAAAAATTGAAGTATGGTCGATTTACAATGCTGTGTTAGTTTCTGGTGTACAGCAAAGTGACTCAGCTATCTCCCTCTCTCTCTCGATATATATATATATATATACACACACATATATATGTGTGTGTGTGTGTGTGTATATATATATATATATATATATATATATATATACTTTTTCAGATTCTTTTCCATTATGTTATGATGAGATATTGAATACAGTTCCCTGTGCTATACAGTAGGACCTTGTTGTTTATCTATTTTATGTACAGTGTGTACATGCTAATCCCAAACTCCTAATTTATCCTTCCCCCACTTCCCCCTTTGGTAACCACAAGTTTGTTTTCTATGTCAGTGAGTCTGTTTCTGTTTTGTAAATAAATTCATTTGTATAATTTTTTTTAATTAATTTATTTATTTTTGTCAGCGTTGGGTCTTTGTTGCTGTGCGCAGGCTTTTTCTAGTTGTGGCCAGTGGGGACTACTCTTTGTTGCGGTGCGGTGCGTGGGCTTCTCATTGCGGTGGCTTCTCTTGCTGTGGAGCACAGGCTCTGGGCGCGCGGGCTCAGTAGTTGTGGTGCACAAGCTTAGTTGCCCCGTGGCAGGTGGGATCTTCCCAGACCAGGGCTTGAACCCATGTTCCCTGCATTGGCAGGCAGATTCTTAACCACTGCGCCACCAGGGAAGTGCCTGTATAATTTTTTAGATTCCACATATAAGTGATACCATATATTTGTCTTCCTCTGCCTGACTTACTTCACCTAGTATGATAACCTCTTAGGTCCGAGGATGAATGTTTTTGGTGTTCAGTGCATCCACCTCCACTTCTTATAGCGCTTTTCTTTTTGGATGAAGCATTATCCTAGGATGATTATATTCCAGATATATGACCAAGTCTACCAAGTCTCAGTGGCAACTACTCATTAATTTTATTTCCCTGTATTAAAAATCTCTAGGTAGGGCTTCCCTGGTGGCGCAGCGGTTGAGAGTCCGCCTGCCAATGCAGGGGACACGGGTTTGTGCCCCGGTCCGGGAAGATCCCACACGCCACAGAGCGGCTGGGCCCGTGAGCCATGGCCGCTGAGCCTGCGCGTCCGGAGCCTGTGCTCCACAACGGGAGAGGCCACAACAGTGAGAGGCCCGCGTACCGCAAAAAAAAAATCTCTAGGTATCTTTGTTTCATGTTCTTTCTGTGCATTGGTACTCAGAGAAATATAGTTAGAATTAGGGTATTTTACCCCTTCTAATTAAAAAAATACATGAATCTGACCATCTTCCCATGTTTACTCTTTTATACCCTACAAGCTGTAGCCCACAGACCGATCTGACTGGCTCCTGACTGTATCTGTATGGCTGGAATGCTAAGAAGGAGTATGTGCTAAAGACTGTATGTGACTTACAAAGCCTACAGTATTTACTATTTGGCTGTTTATAGGGAAAAAAAATTGCTGACCTCATGTTTTACATAATTTCTAAAGTTTAGCAGAGCAATATATTTTATATTTTCTTTGAGCATTTTGCTCTGTCCATTGCCATAATCGGAGTAATGTCCTCTTCATCTGATTAGCTCATAGCTGAGGAAATAAATCAAAAGAGATCATGGGTGTAACGGCAGCAACGATGAGCAGTGTGCTGGAGCTGGCTTGCACGACTGACTTTGTGCATCTTTTCCCACATCAGCATTTGATGGTTTTGTATTGGCAGCCTGGAATCAGCCATGGTGGGAGGATTTATACCGTGGAAATTGGCAAATGCTACCAATTTACTAATGGGAGAAAAACCTTCTCCTATATGGGAGAGAAACACATCCTATTAACTCTTCATTCTCCAAAAGCATCCTAGGGTTAGGACTGAAGTTTGGTATGTGTAGGAGATGCAGAGGTGACCATGTTAAATCGTCTTTTATAAAGTTGAGAAAATAAGAGTTTAAATCAAGAGTCATGAACCCAAATATCCACAGGGGCTGGGCAGGTAGAACACACGTGTGAATGGGCTGAATGAAAAACAGTAGGAAATGGCAGGGTCTGTGGAAACAAGGGAACAAAATCAAAGACATTTAATTAAAAAAAAAAAAAAGTCAAGCCATCTGCCCGACAAGCAAAACACTGCCTGCCAATTTATGGCCCTTGGCTTAAGGGAAAGCGTTTTGAGGTAGAAAACTGTGCCTTTAAAAACCCTTTTCCTGCCTCTCCTGGACATTATATTGTATTGGTTTGAAAAGCAATAAAAAAGATTTTCACGAGATATAAGGAAAAGTGTATCAACCTAGGATTATTGAGTAAGGGATACATTATTGAGAGAGGTGACCACCTCACCTGTTCTGGAGGAGGTTTCCAACTGAAAGCATCACATTCGTCTGAGGCCATTTATTTTCCTACAGAAGGCAGAGGTTTTTGATTGACAGCTGGCCCCTGAGCAGCCTGCCCCAGCTGTGTGACTCCCAGCCCAGCTTCCTCCTCCATCTGGGGGTAGAAGTTCTCCATCTTTCCGATGTTTGTTAACTATTTCAAGCCACACTGGTGGCATTTCATTAGGCTGTCTCTTTCAGGAGCTTTAAATGATCCCCACACAGGCTGGAATAATGGATTTCTCTTTCAGAGTAAAAAATTTCCTTTCTCTTTCTGGAAATTATCAGACTGATGGGTATTTTTTAGATGGGGAACCCCACACAAACATCAGAAGAGGCCCCAAATGCAGCATGAATTTCTCAAAACTAATCCAGGGCTCTCTTGTGGTTCTTGCCAAAGGGAGAGAGGAGGACAGGTCAACTCACATCTTGCGGGTGGGAGACAAGTAAAACCAATAGTGATTCCCAGCAATCAACCCTCTCTCAAGTCTCAATGCAGATTTTTCATAATAATTGGGAAGAGAGAATGTATAGAGATTTCCAAGAGGGCAAAAATAAGACATTCCAAAGAAATGTAAAGTGAGGTGAGGTGGGGTTAAAATACAGGACTCTTCAGGCCCTGCAGAGAGTCCTCAGAGGGACTGCCTCTTCCCTAAAGGCGAATGCAAAACAATTCATTTAGGGAAAAGATGACAACTGCACAGGAAGGATGCTGAACCAGCCTCTGCAGTCACCGAAAAGCATGGAGGAAGCAAGGAGGCTGCATCCTAAAGCCACCACACAAGGCTCAGCACAACAAATAATCCGTTCTGTTCTTTTTGTCCCCGGTCACAGACATTATACCTATTATCTGTTATACTCAGAAAATGCTGTAGCTAAAATGGTATAAAATAAAATGACTAAAAAGCCTTTTTTATTTGTTTGTTTTTACTATTGCTATGGACGGAATATCTGTGTCCCCCCCCATCCTCCCAAATTCATATGTTGAAATCCTAACCCCCAGGGTGATGAAATTAGGAGGTAGGGCCTTTGGGAGGTGCTCCACCCTCAAGAATAAGATTAGTGTTCTTATAAAAGAGGCCCAAGAAAGTTCCCTTGTCCCTTTTGCCATGTGAGGACACAGTCAGACACAGCCGACTATGAACCAGGAAGTGGGCTCTCACCAGATACAGAAAGTGCCAACACTTCTATCCTGGACTTTGCAGCCTCTAGAACTATGAGAAATAACTGTTTGCTGTTTATAAACCACCCGGTGTATATGGTTTTTTTTTTTTTGTTGTTATAGTAGTATATGTTTTTGAATAGACTAAGAGAACAATCAATAGTTACTTATCAGGGGGCTGAAGACCCTTGACTATATGCACAACCAGGTAACAGACTTACTCTGCTGAAGAGGGGTGACAGCTCATCTCCTGCAGAGAGTAGGGACTGGCTTTGGGTTCTTAAATGTAAGGCAAAGATCCTGAAGGGCCAAAATTACTGCTGAGAAATTTCTCAAAGTGCCCAACATGGTATCATGTATACAAACTTTTAAAGTAATTCCTGTGCATGGTCAAAACCTTAGAGTCACAGAACTCCTAAAGGAAAGGTCAAAAGTTTTACAAGCAGATGTCGACAGTATGAACCAGTCATCCTCTGAGATAACTCTCAAAACTTTAGCTGTTCTTGGAAGATAGGTAACATCGAACATGCTCTTACTTGCTGGGTTTCTGGCCATTCCATTAATATAAGCCTAATACAAATGAATAGACTTGTTTTTCTCTTGTGAGTATTGAAGAGGGTTTGGAGTTGGCAACTTGCTCTGGCACCTTTGGGTTCTAAGTCAGGGACCGTACTACGGAAGCAAAAATTCTTCTTTATAGGTCTTTCTGCTCAATAGTCCTGCAAGCAGACCTCTGATTAGCAGGGACAAAATATGTGAGGACAAGTGCAATGAAACTTAACCTTCAAAGGATACAGTTCTTAAAATGACACTGAGTGTCTGTGTTTCATTATCACTTGGAGTCCGGAAATTGCATGGAACACAGAGGTAATGACAAAAACACGCTCAACACTCTTTCCTTGGCTTCTCAATCGATGTTCCCGATACCTGGCCAGCATCACTGTAGTTAACTGAGATCTGTAATGTGAGCGGGAGTAATCAGCCCATATTAACAGGAAGCTGAGTGAAGGCTCATGCAAAGGCCTGTGTTTAAAGGGCTGTGCATCCGTGAAGGAAGTTGAAAATTTAATGGAGTTTGTTTTGCAGCAATGGTACAAGTGGTAATTCTCTATCTCCTGATAAAGTAAGATCCTCTTGCAACCTATGAATAAAACATTCAACTAACAGCAGGTAGTCTAGCGACTGAGGGGCTTTGGGAGGGGTGGGCTTTTGTGGGTGTCATCATTACTATGTTGGCAGATGGTGCTGAAATAGCCTCAATCTGTTCGTAAACTGTGTGTCTCGGGCTAAAGCACAGAGCACGCTACTGTTATTGCACTGGGCCAAGAAACGAAAATGTTGTGCTTTTTTTTCTGGTCCCGGAATCCATCCGACAAGAAACTAATGTGCTGGGGAGACATGTCTTCACCTCCATTTATTTCCAGTTTCATTAGGAAGAGAATCTGATTAAATCAACCTTGAGAAGAAGGTGCATCTACATCTCTTACACTAAAAATTAACTAGTACCTCTCCCTTCCCTCTAAAAGCCAACAGATCCACATAAGTGAAGATCAGTGTTAATGAAATTCCATACAATAGAAAAATGTACAGATTCCTAGAGCTACACAAGATGATTATGACCTAACATTTGTCTTGGACCCACTACCAGCCTCGGAGGCTGACTCTTCTGGAGAAGATGGATCATTCACACCAAATATAGATCACACAAAACCATCATTTTCAGTTGCTCTTAATATGTCTGATATAGCATAAGTTCGATGTTTTACCAGTAAATATGACGTATTGCTATAATTATAACTGCTGTAATTGGCCATAACATTTTCCTTTTATTTTAATATTTTATTATTATTTTTTAGTGTTGGTAGGGTTTTTCCAGGACAAAAGAAACTTCGAATAGATGCCACACATCGATTAATTAGGGGCATATTTTAGCCTTCTAAAACCAGAACAAGAGCAATCAGTCAGTACGAATCACAGATGTATCTGCTGTCCCCTCTATCTCTCTCTGTCTAAAGCACCTAGTACTGTTGCCATGTTTAAAACAAAAAATATAAATAATAAAATATGATTGTTCATTAAATAATTTGGCAAATTTATTAAAACCCAGATATCCCAAGGCCTTCAGTTTTCTGATATATCCTTTATTATTATTATTATTATTATCCAAATAAAGTGAATAGCATTCTTGATTACAACTCCTTGCCCCCAAGTCATTCTGCTCCTCTTGGTGTACTGGGAGACTGACCTCTGGGAATTCCATTGCCCAGTCTCCTTGCCCTCTGACTTTTACTTATGTGGTCTGGCCATTGGGAGCACAGGCAGGAGAACAAAGATGGAAAAAAAGAGGTCTGACTGATTATTTTAACAGGCCCAGCCACCTAGATGTCTACTCTGATCTTGGCGGCACACAGCTACAAGCAAAGGCAAGCAGGTCCCTCTTACATGGCTTCAGCCCTCATCAGCCCCTGGTGACATGATTCTTTCCTGTACCTCCCCACACCTAGGGGTGCTGATGGCTCCCCACTCTTGCTGGTCCCTGGGCCCATCCCCATCTCGGCTGGTTCCCTTAGCCCTGCCCACGCCTCTGCTCCAGCTTTCCATCTGTTTCCTGCCAGGATGCGGCCTAATACAGCCCCATCCCACAGATGGAGAGTAGTCCAGCATTCCCCCAGAACTTCTGAAGGTTCTCACGGAGAAGCAAGATCACATTCTCCTGTCACAATTTGCCTGGATCCCTTCTCTGGCTTAATTCTCAAACACTTCACTCACCACAGCCAATGCCACTTCTTCCCACCCCTGAAACTGGTCCTATTGCCCTCATTCTTCCAAAGCACATAACCACAATATAGCAAGTGTAGCAAGATCTTACCAGAGGCTTGAGAAAGATGGAGGAGGCCTCCTATTTGGAGCATAACAGGAAATAAGTTAAAATTAATCTTAGATGTGACGAAATTTCTCAGCCAAATTTATTCAGCCACCCCCACCAGAGGGAACTGCTCTCTGGCAGGCTTCTCCTTAAGCCTTGCTAACTGCCCTGACACTGGACTTGTCTGAGTTCTCTCCCACCTCCCCCAAACTTTCGCCCCCTCTAATTGCCGCCCCTCCTACCAAGAGTTTCCCGAGTACCAGTTACTCTATCCTGCAAGGCACTACTGTTCAGTCTTTGTCTAAATCTTATCCTTAAAGACCATGCTGAGGGTCTAGCCCAAAGGCTGGCAAACCATAGCACCAGAAGTCAAATCCACCTGTGTTTGTACATCGTTTTGCTGGAACACAGCCATACCCATTACCTGGAGAGTTGAGTAGCTGCAACAGAGACCTTCTGGCCTACGAAGCCTAAAATATTTACTATCTGCCCCTTTACAGAAGAGAGTTTTCCAGCCCCTGGTCTAGCCTTTCTCACCTAAAAAAGGTCAAGGAGGTATTCTCCTATATAAAAGTTGCAGTCTTAAGGCAATTTTTGCCATTTGTCAGGATACCAACCAAAATGAATAAGTCGCTGGCTTTTAAAATGATGATTTTCTTTTTATTACTCCGGATCATGGATATTCAGTGTTAGTGAAGATTAGAGAAATGGTATTTCCTATATTCAGACTGTAGATCTTTCTGAGGACAGTTTAATCTTGAATATATGCAGAGCTTTTAGCCCAATAAATGCCACTTTTATTAATTCATCATAAGGAAATTTGTATTGAATAAGGATTCAGCCTACAAGAATGTCAACATGGATAGTTTATAATAGGTAGGTAGAAAGCAACATATATAGCCAACAACTCATATATCCACTCAAGGAACTCTCTGAAGCAATGAAAAACAATCATATAAAAAAAAAATTTTTTTTTCTGGAGTTCACTGGTGGCTTAGTGGTTAGGATTTTGGGCTTTCACTGCTGTGGCCCAGGTTCAATCCCTGGTAAGGGAACTGAGATCCCATAAGCCTCACAGCACGGCCAAAAAGAAAAAAGAAAGAAAAAAATATTTTTTTCAACCAGTGAAAGAGGTTCATGTTGTATTTTCAAGTAAAAAAAAGGCAGGTGAAGATACAGAATATGTAGTACGGTCCTATTTTTGTTTAAAAAATATATATGCATATAAGCATACCCATGCACACCTATGTACGAACACAAACAAATTAATCCAGAATAATACACTGATTTTTAAACATGTTTGTCTCTGAGTGGAGAGAAAAAAAGTGATTATTTTTCCTTTTTCTTCCCTCTATTTTTCCCCCAAAAGATACATTTTACACATTACTAGGCATTGTCTGTTTGATGAGATCTTGAATGGACTTCTTTGCCAATGTTCAACTGTTTGATACCTGCCGAAGAGTAACTTGACTTCTCTAATTAACCCAAGCCTGTCATCACCCTTTCTGCTCTGAAGCAGGTGAGAGAAATTACATTCTCACTCTATTCAAACAAGCTCTGGGGACTTCCCTGGTGGCGCAGTGGCTAAGATTCCGCCCTCCCGATGCAGGGGGCCCAGGTTCAATCCCTGGTCAGGGAACTAGATCCCACATGCATGCTGCAACTAAGAGCCCACATGCCCCAACTAAAGATGCCGTGTGCCACAACTAAGACCCGACCCAGCGCAGCCAAATGTTTAATAAATAAATAAACGTTAAAAAAAAACAAGCTCTGTTGTAGCAACCGTTGACATCCTGTCCATTCCACTGAACGTCAGGACTCCTGCATTCTCTGTATTAGATCAGGGAGTTGTTTGCTTGGGAGTGGGTTTTTTCCCTCCTCCTTTTTAACTGACTCTAAAAATATATCTATCCACAAAAAAATTGAGCTGATGGAATATAAAAATATTTTGGTCCTCATCCTTCCGCAATCTGGGAATTGTGGTCTGGAAATTCAATACAAAGGATCTGTTTTCTGAAGCATCTGGCACATGCAGGACTTGTAAAGACTAGAGGGAAAAGGAGGGTGAAGTGATTTGCTGTCTGGGAAAGTCAAATTCCTGCATCGGGGGCCACAGGAACTCTTTGGAGCTGCCCAGAGAAGGGGAGACATGTTAGTGCTTGAATTGACTATATACCTTCAAGGCAGAGAATTCCAAAGGAAAATAAAATATGAAAATTTCTTCCAGGGTAATGGTGTTAATACTTTAGTGCTTAGCAAAAGACTAGCATGGTGCTAATGACACACCCTTGTTCACTGCAAAGGGAGGTGTTCTGGTTTCATTAAGCCCAGTGCGGTGGAAATAGCCCAGGCTCTGGAGGAAGACAGACTCGAGCCTTTGAGTCCTCAGCCATGTGACTTCACAGCTGTGGGACTTTAAGTCATTTGCATCCCTCTGGGCCTCAATTTCCTCTTCTAAAAATAATAGAAATAATACTACCAACCCTGTACTGATTTTGTTATTGTTAGTAATTATATGTGCAATGGGTAGTACAGTCCCTGGCACCCAGAAAGGAAATAATAAAGGCTAGCTATTTCACTAATAGTTTAAATATAAGTAATAAAAATATTATTTCAAACATTGGTCATATTAATAATAATCTTCTAGTTTGCCTGATTTTTCAAACTCGATATCAGAGGAAGGTCTGGAAAAAATTTAGAGGACAGCCTTCCAGGGATTAGTTAGAAGGTCTGGGTCAGAGCCTATTTCCAGCTAGTTTTTCCAACAACCTGTTTTCCTCAACTTTTAAAATTAACTGCTAGGCAAACCTTCAACAGTTCACTGGTTGCAGGAGAAAATAAAAGAGAAAGGAAAAGCATTCTCTTTCCTCTTTACATGTTTGCAGAATCTTGTTGTGTTGGAAGCTAAGTCTTAAATAATTCCTTTCGTTATAAGCTAGCAGTTGACCAGACTGTTTACTGAGAAGCCAAAACTCTCTTTTTTTAAAGACTACTTAAATGTATTGGTTTCTCCATGTGTAGGGAATGGATCAATATACTCTTTATAAACCACTACAGTCCCTTTCTGTATATGCCTGGTGCATTTTATTCTACTTCCTTGGTAGTGTCTTGTGGTTGGTTGTCTGTACGTTGTGAAGAGGCCCCTGTCTTGTGGTTGGTTGTCTGTACGTTGTGAAGAGGCCCCTGTCTTGTGGTTGCCTGTTGAGTTTTATGGCTGTTATGAAAGTCTTGTGAAAAATGCTGATAAAGGTTTGCAATGAAGAAAACTGAAACAGACTTATAGGAAGTTAGGAGCCAGCTATTTTTCTCATCTTTACATTTCCACTGAAAGCCTAACTAGCTGGTGCTCAGCAGCTGCAATATTGAAATATTAGTCTGGAAAAAGTCTGTGCTGGTTTTGGAATCCCTGTCTGCTAAAGTGCCCATTTTGAACTTACCTAACTCCTTAGGAGTCCAGATTCTGTTTCTTCTTTGGGCAAACAGACCGTTCAAGTCTTTGCAACAAAGCCGTTACCTGATTCTCTCCGAGCTTTAACGCTTTCACTTTATAGAACTCTAGCAATCATGGGATGTGGATAGAAACTTCCACTTTCAATTTTTCAATTGAATCACTCATAACCATGATTATTTTCATTATTAAAAGTATTAACGGGGCTTCCCTGGTGGCGCAGTGGTTGAGAATCTGCCTGCTAATGCAGGGGACACGGGTTCGAGCCCTGGTCTGGGAGGATCCCACATGCCGCGAGCAACTAGGCCCGTGAGCCACAACTACTGAGCCCGGGCATCTGGAGCCTGTGCTCCGCAAAAAGAGAGGCCGCGATAGTGAGAGGCCCGCGCACTGCGATGAAGAGTGGCCCCCGCTTGCCACAACTAGAGAAAGCCCTTGCACAGAAACGAAGACCCAACACAGCAAAAATAAATAAATTAATAAACTCCTACCCCCAACATCTTTAAAAAAAAAAAAGTATAAAAAGCTCATTTGATCTTTCAAGGCCAGGCCTCTCTACTGCAGACAGATTATTCCATCACTTAGGCTAATAATTCTTCCTTCCTTCCTTTCTGCTCATCCTTTCCTGTCTCCTTCATTTATGCGCTCATCGATGGGCATACAAAGTCAGAGACTGCTCTATCCCTAACTCCTAAAACAATACTAGGCACATAACAAGCCTCCAATATATACGGTTGGAATGAATGAATAAACCAGATTCCTTTGCCCATACAGCCTGTCACTCTGTCATTACTCCTCAGCAATAATATGGCAGTGATTATACACCACAGTATTATTACTATATAAAGCATTATTTTTTATAATTATGTTTATAAGTTTTACTCCACGGCGATAACGTGACTCACACAATATGGTGGTCACTATGCTACCTGCTTGGGGTTGGGACAGGTGATGGAGTGGGCAAGACAGACACAACCTACCCCTGCTCTCTTGGACCTTACAGCTGAATGATGGTGAGGACCACTGCACACATCATTACACAAGCAATAAAATTGTTATATTTTCTGTGGTGGAGAAGCATAAGGATGTTTTGAGAACATATATAGGAAGACCATATCTTGTGCAAGAAGAAGAAGGGAGCATGGCCAGGTCAAAGCGAGGTACCCTGAGTTAGTGATCATTAAGTTAGGACCTGAAGGGTGGGCCAGAGCTTGTCATAGGGAAATTAAGATCTAGGCAGAGAGAGAGCACGTAGGAAGACCTGAGGTGAGAAGAAACACACCTGGGAACTGTGCAAGGGCTTGGAAGGAATGTAGTGAACAAGAGATGAAGCTGGAAAGGAATGGAAATCAAGGAATATTTAGAAGGTGGAATTAGCAGGGCTTGATAATAAATTCATGAAGGGGTAGAGATAGAAGGATGAGCTCAGGATTCTGGCCTTAGTAACTAGGTGGCTTTATCTTGAACTCAAGTTTTAGACGCCATTGTATCGTTGTCTTTGAGTAGAAGGTGTTGCTGAGAGAAAGAGGCTGTAAATGTGCCCACATTTCTTAGCTCGCCAAGTAATATCTCCCATGATGTGGCCTTGCCCTCTCACTCCAGGAAAAGATATCTTCTTGCTTCAGGCAAAACCTCACAGTTCCCCTAATGGCCATCCACCATGTACCACCTAATTAAAACTTCAGCTTTTAACAGCACTCAAGACTCACTTCCTCTCTGACACCTCTCAAAATAGGCCTGACACCTTCCTTCTTCGTTCCCCACTGCACCCGACAGCAGCATTTTCAAACTTAAATGCTTAGGGTGGCAAGGAGGCATATATGCAAAAGAGGGTCACTTGTGTATAACTGAACTTGTCTGTACTGTGCACAGGTGGGAGCGGGGGAAGCTGTGGCTAATCGGAGATGGACCACCGTCTCTAAAAGGCTACTCAGCATCCACCAGATATCATAATGGGAATTAGGGGCTAATGTTGTCAGGTTTGAGAGATTCAAAAGAAGCTCAAAATCTGAGGGGTGCATGTGTATATGGGGTGGGTGGGTGGGTGTGTATGATCTCCCAATTTTTCAAAAGAACATTTACTTTTTAAACTCTGAGCAGGTCATTGTAAATATGCCAGTTTTGTAACCTCTGCTCTATAAATTTCATCTTCATTATTTGTTCTCTTGGGTCTTCTAATCATCTTTATTATGTTGATGTGTCTCATGTGTCTTCATCTGAGCTTCCTGAAGGCCAGCACTATGGTATATTCATTCACTACTGCATCCTATGGCAGCATCCCCCCGCCTTTATAATCCCCAGGCTGAGCCCAGTGTCTGGCACATAGCAGGAGCTCAACAAATATTTTGAATTAATGCATTTACATGGTTAATCATTCAGTAGAGATTTACTAAGTATCCACAATGTGAAATAACTTGCTGTGTTCCTAACTTCCAGTACCAACTGGCTTGCCTGAAATTCCTTCATTTGGGATGCATTTGTTGAGCTGATTTCTCTAGGTGTTGCCTTATGGAGATAACACACAAAGAGCTTATCATCCATTGATCAAAATCAAATTTGTCTTTTCATATTCACTCTCTCCTAAATCACTGTCCTCAGATGCCAGTCACTCTGCTCCGACTTGTGATAATGTTGCCAATATAGTTTGTAAAGTGCTCTCTGACCCTTGGAAGAAAGATGCTGCAGAAAAGGGAACTGATTATAAAATAATTGAATACACTGGGGTGTATCTGGCCTTCTGTTTAAATGGAATTGACTCACTAAGGGTCACGAATGCTCATTTGCTCAGAGAAGAAGGACGCTGAGCGATAAGAAGGAGAAGTGGAAGAGACATTTCCATCTGTCATGAAGTCAGGTGGGAAATGAAGAGCTGGCTTCCATTTTACAAGCAGAACCAGCTTTATGCACAAGCAAAGGGGACTGTGATTTAAGAATGTGGAAAGGGGGCTTCCCTGGTGGCGCAGTGGTTGAGAGTCCGCCTGCCGATGCAGGGGACACAGGTTCAAGCCCTGGTCCGGGAAGATCCCACATGCCGTGGAGCAACTAAGCCCGTGCACCACAACTACTGAAGCCCGCATGCCAAGAGCCCATGCTCGCAGCAACAAAGACCCAACGCAGTCAAAAAATAAATAAATAAATACTAAGTACATTTAGAAACAAAAAAATCAAAAGCCAAGCCTAGTAGAAGGGCAGTTTTACTTGGTTCATTAGACAAAAGGGCAATGAAAAATCCAACCTGATCTCAGGTCAGGCAACTTGGCTAAGTTAAAGTTCCCAGAAACACAGGGGTTAGCAAAAAAAAAAAAAAAAAAAACCACACACACACCCCCATATGTACACATGTATTATATAATTTAAAATAAATAAAATATAGAATTAATTAATATTAAATATATATCATTTAAAAAATCTCCTCTCTGAGATGGCAGCAAGTGGTGACACGTGGTTGAGCTAGAATTCAAACACAGGTTAATCCAACTCCAAGGCCCATGCTCTTAAGAGCAATGGTGTATTGTCTCCGTGGCTAGACATCTTTCAGAGAATGAGGTGGTATTCTGGACTACCCAAACTTCCACTTCCCATCCTCCAAATCATTACGAGTCTAGGATTCATAATGAGTGTATCTAATAGCATCACTCCCTTACCCTTCCCATCCTCAACATCATTTTCTATGTCCTCACTTTGCTTTAGTTTTCAGCACAACACTTAACACATCTGACATTAAAGCATCTATTTGTTTTCTGTTTCTTTCACTAGAATGTAAACTCCACGAGACCAGGACTTGATGTTGGTCACATCTAGCACCTGGAACAGAACACTAATAATAGAATAGAACAAATATTATCTTATTCAATGGATGGACAGATGGGTATGGATGGATGAATGGATAAGGTGGTAAAGATGGATTTAGTTTGTTGCAGGACACCCACTTGGGTAATGATATAGGGAAATTTCAGAGGTACCTATTCACAGGGCGAGCTTTGGGGACAGTAAATTGACCTTTCCTGAATGGCAGAAGGTAATTATTAGAAAGTAAAGGGAATTAAAGCTGGAAAATTAAACTAGAGCCAAAAGTTGGAGAGCTTCAAATGCCAAGACATTTACCCAGAGTAATAATATGAGAACCGTCTTTCTTCAACTGAGCTGAACGAGTTGGGCTGACACTTTCAAGAAAGCCCCAGAGAAGAATCATCTCTACCTTTAGGGTCTCTAATAGCTGACCTGGATGGAATTTGAATTCTGTCCAATTCCCTAGCTTGGGATAACAGAGGTTTTATTTCCCTCAAGACAATTGGCCTAAGACCTGAGGTAGAAAACATGAAAAAATCAACTGCTACATTCCCAGAGGCACAGAGATTGAAATCTAATGCCTGCGGGGGGGGAAAGAAATTGAAGTCCCAAGGTCCAGCCTGTGCCTGCCAATTTTTTCCTTTTCCAGGTTAGGAAAAGTCTCTTCTTTTTCTCCATGGACAAAGGCTAGAGGACCTGGTCTCTAGCCACATGCCCCTTACCTATGGGATGTCAGGAATTAAGGTAATCATCATGATGACAATAACCACAGCTATCCTTTATTGGGTGCCTACTCAATGCCAGACCTTGGGCTAGGGACTATGTGTAGGTATTAGTCCGTAATCCTCATGACAACACTGCGGAAAGGCTAAGTCAATTTCTCAAGGTCACACTTTTACTCAGTGGGAGAGATGGAACCAAAACAGATCTATCAGGTTCCCAAACCTGTTTTCTACTGAAAGAACTGCATTCCTACATGATACTGGGTAACAGGCCCACAGCTGCCAAGGCCAGCTGAGCGATGATTAAGGGGAACTCTGGGGACTAAGGTGGAATGACAGGTGAGTAAGGAGGCTAAAGGAAAAGAGTAAGTAGGGAGACATCTAAGAAGGTCCTATTGGAGCCAAAAGTGAAAGGAGAAGGTCACTCAGAGACAGGAGACATAGGCCAGGAGATTGTTGTAATAGGCCAAATGGTCAGACGTGGAAGCTGTATTTACATATTTGAAAGGTCACAAAGAAGAAAGAATTAATGCATTTTGTGTTTCAAGAGAAGGCAAAACTAGGAAGTACAATCACTCAGTTTTAATTTAGGAAAGCATTCCCAAGCACCCAAGACGTCTCTAATGTGCATCTCTAGATTCATCAGCCTAACACTCTTCCCTTCCTCTGTGAAAGACTTTCCTTTATCCCAATCATAACACTCCAATGGGGGTGTCCTTCCTTCCTGGCTACTTGGACTGCGTGAGTATAGACACCAGATGGAAGGCAGGCTAATCAGATCTTTCCCCCCGACTGGGAACATGGGAACCAGAAAGAACAAATAGCAAACCCTTTCTAACTGTGAAGCAGGGATATATGAGCTTGGGAAGTTGCTGGTGGCCGTGTTTTCCACTAAGTGGAGAAAGCCCATCTCTACTTAGAAAGATGGAAGAGAATAGAGAAAATCAGAGAAGGAAAAGAGGAAATGAGGAAAGTGAGGGAGGCAGGGAAAGAGATGGAGAAATGGATTGATTTCCAGTATTCAAACCGAGCTTCTACTCAACCTTGAAACCTGCCGTTCCCAAGTTCTGTCAAGAGAGCTAAAAAATGTTGCTTATCCCTAAAACGAGTTTGAGTTTGGAGTCACTCGCAACCACAAGATCCCTATAACGTCATCATTAGTGAGCCCTAATGCATATGGGTTGAGGTGAGGGCAGGAGCTCCCCACCTCTGGACACATTCAGAAAGGACCTGGATGATGATAACAGAACACAGGTTTCATGAAAGTGATCTCTGCATTGAGTTGGAAGTCCTTGTCAAGTCTAAATTCTACGAGAGCTGCAAGACAGTCAAGAATATGCTCTTTATTTGTGCCTCAGTCACTTTCTTTTTTTTTTAATTGGGGTATAGTTGTTTTACAATGTTGTGTTAGTTTCTTCTCTACAGCAAAGTGAGGTAGAGTTCCCTGTGCTATACAGCGGGTTCTCACTAGTTACCTGTTTTTCACATGTTAGTGTATATATGTCAATCCCAATCTCCCAGTTCGTCCCACCTGCCCCCTTTCCCTCCTTGGTGTCCATACATTTGTTCTCTACGTCTGTGTCTCTATTTCTGCCTTGCAAACTGGTTCATCTGTACCATTTTTCTAGATTCCACATATATGCGTTAATATAAGATATTTGTTTTTCTCTTTCTGACTTACTTCACTCTGTATGACAGCCTCTAGGTCACTTCTGCATGGGTCATTTGCTTCATTATTTCTCCAGCTCCATTTACATGCAATGTCATCTGCTGATGGCTCACTTACAAGACATCCTGAGGGGATTTCACAATCACTCAGATAAAGAATCTAAGAAGAAGGTAAGGAAATATACCTTTGTTCCCCTGCCAAACCACAGCATAGCGTGCAATCAGGTTGCAGTTTGGGGACATAGCCAGAAAGACTCAAAGCTACTATTAAATCATGAACTCGGCTGACCTTAACACTTAACACAAAGAAGACCCAAGAGGCTAGTGTGGTCATCTCTCTTTCCTAAAGACTCCAGACCTCACTGAAGTTATCTTCAATGAATAAGGAAATCCAGACTGTATATCTACGTGTTGCCTACACCCACCCTATTATATAAGCCCATCACAGACCTTCCTCAGCGTCAACCCACTTAAGATCAGGAAGTGTTTCTGATATCTTACAGCTGTTATACACATAACAATAAGAACTGAAAGAGTTTAAAACAGGTTATGGCCATGAGTTCTAAAGTTGTTATTCTCTATGGAGATCATAGTAGACTCACTCTGCATTATAGGATGTATATGAGCTCAACAGTTAGTGGTTTAGCTTTTTTTTCTGCAGGAAACCCAAAGCAAGCTTCAGAGGACAGAAAGAGAGCAGCAAATATGACCAACAGAGTTAACACCAACCTGGAAATGTTCACGTCTTTCTACTTGTTTATAAACAGTTAGGGAATTCTCCTGATTCATTGGTCATTAGGTTGGTAGTCTGCTTCAAATACTTTTTTGATAAATAAGCACACTCCCTCCCCAAAGCAGTATACTTCTTGGTAACATAAGAATTGAAAACCACACTGAACACAGTTATGCCTATTTGAACGTGGCATTACAATAGTGAGGTGGCCACAGCAGTCACGGGGCATCCACCACTGTTAGCGATCGACACTGAGTAAGGAAGTACAGCACACCAACGATCTCCTGACCTTGGCACTCTAAGAAGACTCAGCCCTTGGCCCATCACCAAGTACTTCCTATTCTCCCCGATAGGCTGGGCTCTAATGATGCTCTCTTGCAAGCTAACTCCAATGTCTTTCATTCTGAAACAATCCAGTAAATGCTTATTTGGTCGACCCTTAGTCTGCACCACAAGCCTGTAAGTTCCCTGGGGGCAAGCCTATGTCTTCGCTCATCTCTGAATGTGATGATCCTGTCCCATACTTGGTAGGTACTCAATGTTGATTTCCAACCCAAGCACAGTGTCAAAAAGGATTTGAACTTAATCAGGACCTGCATCCAGAATGTGCTAAGCCAGGTCAGCAAGTTTTTTCTGTAAAGGATCAGAGGGTAAATATGCTAGGCTTTGCTGGCCACAGAGTCCCTCTCGCAACTACTCGATTCTGCCGTAGATAACATATCAATGGATAAGAGTGGCTATGCTCCAGCAGAATTTGATTTCTGGGTACTGAAGTTTGAACTTGATATAACTTCTACAAGTCACAAAATATTCTCTTTTAAATTATTTTCAACAACTGAATTCTTAGCTCATGGGCTGTTCAAAAAAGGGTGGTGGTGAGTCTCGCTTTCTGGTTTGACACGCGAAGAGCTAGGAAGTCGTCGCTCCCATCCTCACAACAGGAAAAAAAGCTGAGAAACTACAAATCAACAACTTTTCTTAGGTCAGTAGAGAGTTGAGGTCACAAATTTGTGAGAGCAAATCACCATGCTCCCACAAGTGGCCAGACAGGTAGCTATAGAGATTCACATCTTACCAGGAGCATTGGGTAGGAATACCTAAATTGCAATTGGCTGATTAGCCTTTAATGACTAATTATTGGAGACTGGGTTTGGCCTAGCTTGAGAGATTAAAACTCCTGGAGGCCTAGACTTGAGGGACTCCAACACTTTCCTGAGTTTTATCTCCGAGAGCTCCATCAGGTTCTCAACGTGAAGACTGGAAAATGAGCCCTTCATGTCTCCAGCAGGAGGAGAGGAAAAGTAACCACTCCGAAATACAGTTGACCCTTGAACAATGCGGGGGTTAAGGGTGCCAACCTCCCACCCCATCTCACCGCCCCACTCCCCGCAGTCAAAAATCTGCATATAACTTTACAGTCTGCCCTCTGTATCCATGGTTCCACATCCACCAACCATCTGAAGGTTTGACCAACTTCAGATCGTGTTGTACTGTGGAACGTATTTATTGAAAACAATCCACGTATAAGTGGACCCATGCAGTTCAAACCTGTGCTGTTTAAGGGTCAACTGTATACCCAGACTCTTCTGTTCTCCTTAACAAGACCTGCCTTCAAGGGAAACTATTTTACCAGAGCCTAAACTACTGGGGTTTTATCAGAACCCAAATGAGCTAAGGGAAGGGAAACACCCAACTGCAGCCCTTCCTCGTCTTCCTGTTTCATCTAAGGGGTGAAAAAAACTTCTGAGAACCACTTGTGAAGAACTGTGTGTAGTCAAATGTATTCACCTTTTTTTTTTGGTTTTTCTCTGTGGATAAAAAAAAGAGCATAAAGTCAAAAATAGGAGCAAATAGGAAACTAATGTGAGGCTAATTTCCTTAAACTATAAAGAATGCCTACAAGAGTTAACCCACCCAACAGAAAAATGGGCAAAGAATATAAACAGGAAAAGAAATTAAAAGGCTCTTAAATCTGAAATGATGGAGACTAAGGACTGAGACTTAATCATAATCAAAGGGTAAAAGAGTGTTTCCCAGGGCTTCCCCGGTGGCGCAGTGGTTGAGAGTCCGCCTGCCGATGCAGGGGACACGGGTTCGTGCCCCAGTCCGGGAAGATCCCACATGCCGCGGAGCAGCTGGGCCCGTGAGCCATGGCCGCTGAGCCTGCGCGTCCGGAGCCTGTGCTCCGCAACGGGAGAGGCCACAGCAGTGAGAGGCCCGCGTACCTCAAAAAAAAAAAAAATAAAAAAAAGAACAGAGGAAAAAGAGTGTTTCCCCTGGCACACATGCTGCCACCACATCAATGTGGCTACTGTATAATAACAGGGGATTACTGCTAACTGCAAGGCTCAGATCATATTTCTACAGGAGTCTCTAGGGAAACCCAAGACAACAGAGCAGACAAAAACAAGGACACCAGAAGAATTCAGCCTCTGACACCTACAGTTCCAGGAAACAATAAACACAGCCTAATTCCTAGGCAGATAACCCCCCAAAAAACGTGGTGAACTGGAATTGGCCCACAGGTCATAGTTAACCCACCCCTATGCTTGGTATAGAACACCCTGTGAGGCAACCAGAGACTTCTAACAGAAGTGTTTCTTTTTCTCAAAATGGTAACTCAGACCAGGATTTGCAGGATTCACATAAATCCATGGGTTCCAGTTACCCATGTTGTTATGGTCTGAGTGTATCTCCCCCTGCCCCTCATTTCATATGTTGAAATCCTAATGCCCAGTGTGATGATATTAAAAGGTAGAGCCTTTGGGAGGCGCTTAGCTAAAGAATGGTACTAGCACTCTTATAAAAGAGACCGCAGAGAAATCCCTCGCCCCTCCCTTCCACTATGTGAGGATACGATGAGAAGTCTGCAACCTGGAAGACGGCCCTTAACCCCACCATGCTGACACCCTGTTCTTGAACTTCTAGCCTCCAGACCTGTGAGAAATAAATTTCTGTTGTTTACAAGGTGCCTAGTCTATGGTATTCCTGCAACTCATGGATTGATGGTTCTTAATAAAACCACTGGAAAAGAACCCATATAATTCTTTATAAAAATATCAACCTTTTTTTCCTCAACTTCTCAGAAGTTTTCAACTTCCAGTGAGACAATACCTGCGTTTAAAACCACCACTACTATGGGTTTCAGAGAACTGAATTTGATTACTCATTATGCCCTGGCTTTACTTTCAGAATTGATTATAGTGAATTTCAAGAGTCACATAAAAGAGCACTAATAGCACCAGCTGGCATGCGGCATGCGACACACCAGCATTTTTATAAATGTCCTCCCTGTCACTACAGCTCTATTCACTGACAAAGGCCCTGCTGTTTTCCACCAACTGCAGGTCCAGCAAGTTGCACTTAACTAGGGTGGCAGTTCTGTAAAGCAGGCAAAATGTTTACCAGGATGAGACCAGCCAGGAAAACCATTTCCTTTATCCTCTAATCAGGATGAAAAGAAGGACTGGGTTCATGAAAGCCTGTGCATTAGGACCTGATCCCGTGTTGTCATCTCTCGTTACGTGCATGAAAGAAGGGGACTGTCTGGGTTTGGAGGGTGCAGAGGGAGCTTCTACTTGATTTTCCTACCAGCTGTTGTTCACTCACAGGCTTGTTGCCAACATACGTTACTTTGCGCTATGTGCCATTCCTTCTCTAGTTTGGATTATAATCTAGAACTTGTACAGTGCTTTTGGCTTTACTGATCTAATTAGTATTTTGTCCCCATACTTCTGTACAACCTAAGACTGTGGTCTTTGATGACAGGTACCTTGTTTAATCTTCTTTATGCCCCAGAATCCAGTACAGTGTTCAGTACCCGGTGGGCACTCAATAAATGCTTGCTGAAAGAAAAAAAAAATGCTAGGCAATGGAATTGTACCAAAACAGGATAATAATAAAAATAGCTAGTATTTATCAATCATTTAAACTTTCAGGAGTGCCTGACTACAATCCCTTGGTAGTATTAATATCCCTATTTTATAGATGAAGAAACTGAGGCTCAGAGGTATGTGTAGCCAGGCACACAGGCCCTCTGACTCTGAAGCCCGGTCTCTTATCACTGCAATGGACTAGCTCAGAAACGTCTACCTCCAGCACAAGGTACGTGATTCCCAGGAAATTTATTTTGTTATTTAGACAGTAATGAGTTTTACATATCCCATTATTATATGTGCTTATTTCCCAAGGACTGCTTGGTTAATGACACTCATTGTAAAGTGCAAAGCTCTTCTTGAAAAGCAGACAGAGGAATGCAGGCTTCCTGGAATACTCAGAAAAATAGTTAGCTTACTAAGCCACAAAGAAACCTGAAAAAAGGAGGCGATGCCATTGTTGGTCTCTCTATTTGTTAAAATGTTCTTTCTTCCTGGAGGAGCGGAAATCAGTTTCCTCGTAACTAGTAGTTCACGGGTCTTTGCCCTAACAGAGCTAACATATTTCTCTTCAACAACCACCTTGCTGGTATCTGGCACTGGTTGTCTGGTCTTATCTTTGTGTTAGACACCAAAAGGCATAGGATTATTAGTACAACTGGTTTTTAGTACATAAAATGTAGAGGTCATTTTAAAACAATACACCTTCAACAAAATAAATTACAGAAGGAACAAGACGCAAATTTAAACAATGGAACCAAATAAATATTAAATTAAACCTTTTAAAATAATCTGAGGTAAGGTAGGCCCTGCTACATATGACATAAACTCTGAATGTCATTTTTAAAAGATTAATAAATTTGACTATATAAACATTTTTTAAATGTCTTAATGAAAAAAATACTATTAAGCAAAGTCAAAAGATAAATGGGGAACATATTTTACAACTAACAAGAGGATAATTTCCTTAAACTATAAAGAACACCAACAAGAAAATGGGCAAAGAATAGAAATAGGAAAAAAATATTAAATCTACAATATGATGCTTGACCTCACTCAAAGTAAGTGAAATGCAAATCAAAGTTTCAATGTTTTTTTTCCCACCGATTAGATGAGCAAAGATCACAAAGTTGATAACACAATGTAATGGGCAAGAGTATGAGGAAAAATACATTCTCAGTACTCTGCTGGTGGAGAGTAGACTGGCACAATAGCTCTGGAGAGTAATCTGGCAATAGTCTCCAAGTCATAAGCACACATACCTTTTGACGCAGGATAAATTCTCATTCTTGGAGTACTTTTACATGTATGCAAAGTGACATATTTCTAAGAATATTCATTACAGTCTTGTTTCTGATAGCAAAATGTTAGAAACTCTCTAATGGCCATCCCAAAAGATGTCATCAAGAGAATAAATAATGGTACATCCAAGCAGTGATATATTAAGCAGAACAGGGCTCCTCTTCCCCTCCCTCCCTCCCCTTCTCCTTCCTTTCCATTTTTTCCAAAAAATTAAGGGACCTGGTGGTGAGGGAAGGCTGACTTCTGTGGGTTAGTATTTGACCTACATTCCCTCGCTTAATCCTCACAACAATTAGGTTATTTCCATGTTTGCAGATGATGAAAATGAGGCTCAGAAAGGATAAATAATTGGTCCAAGCTAATAAACAGCGAAGCCATGATTCAAATCCAGGTACGACTGATTACAAAACCCATCCTCTTACCACCGACTTATCTTTGTATTTCTAACAGTTTTTGCTCCATATGTTTTATAGCGAAGCTCTTTGGCACATAAACTTTCGAATCTATTATCTATTTCAAATCTATAATCATCACTGATTATACCATTTATCAATGTGAAACCACCCAGTCTCTTGTGTATAATACTTTTTGATTAAATACTATCTTCCTCAAATTGTTATCCACGTATTATCTTTTTATTATTAAATCATTTAACACATATTTGACAACAATATACCAGCCATACACTGGCCATACTGAAGTGAATAAGACTTAAAGTCTGTCTTCAAGGTAATTAGAGAAGATATTAACTAATAAAATACTGTACAATGTGATAATTGACTAGACCATTTTTATTCACTGGGTAATGAATGCAAATGACTGAATATTGCTTTTTAATCCACTTTGAAATATTTTTATGTTTTAATAGAAGAATTTAAACCTATGAATTTGCCATACTGCATACATTTTGGGGTTTATTGTTGTTCTTTTGTTTCCTTGCTTTTTCTTTTCCATTATTTTTTTTTCCTTTAGAGGCTCTTTTATGTCCCATATCCACTTAAAAGACAGGCATCTTATTTTTAATTATATGAATGGTTATCACAGAGTTTTTTCACAAACACACAAAAAATCTTATTTACCTAATCAAAACAAATGAACAAACAAAAACGGGTTTGACCGTGTTTTAGAGATGCCCAGGCATTTAGTGCCTATACTTCTCTCAACCCCACTCTCCTCCATTACCCAGCCTTTATTAACTGACTTGGGTTCCCAAATCTAGTCATTACTCTGTGTGTGTGTGTTTTATTCTCTTTTAAGAACCTTTTTTGTCATTTGTGTTCATTTGTTTCCATGGTTACAGCAATTATTAACATCAGTTCTTATGCTGGTTGTTAGTATTTTTATTCACCTGACCTTAAAGTTGAAGCCAACCTGAAGGATGATTCCCTGGGGATCCCTGCATTGGGTGGGAAGCTGGAACAGACTGCTTCTAAAATCACTTCCCACTCCAGTGTACTTGATAACTGTAAGCAGTGTCTATAAATTGTTCGCAAACACACCATGCTTATATAGTTGAAGAATACAAAGAGCTTACATCTTAGATGCATTCATTGACTTGCTTATACACTCTTTAGACCTTGAAAATGCTATCAACAAAAAAGGCAGTAGAAAGATCTAGTGATATAGTTGTTTAGAACTCAGGCTCTACAGCTAGAGTATCTTGGTTCAAACCTGGGCTCTGACACATTACTGTGTGACTTTTGGGCTGATCACTTAGCATCTCTGTGCCTTAGGCTTCTCATCTGTTAAACAGGGGTACTACTTCCTCAGAGGGTTGTTCAGAGGCATTAATGTGATAAAACACAGAAATCCCTTGCAAGATGCCTCAATAAAAAGTTTCTTCTATTACTAGGCTTTTATCGGGCTTTGTTGTTTCTTGAGCATGGTGGCATTATTATAAATATACTATATATATATATATATATATATATATATATATTAATATATACTTCTGCACTTTCCAAGTCTAACCTCTCTCATTCTTGATAAATTGTAACTAGTGACTCTGATGAATGAAAAGAGAGATGCTACTTCTCTACTCCCCACAAAAGACCTGCAGGCATCACTTGGGAAGATGGTCACAGCCCAGCCAAGCAGCTGGACCTTTCTGGGGTCTGCATTATTTCATTGCAACTGCGTTCAATTGCTTTGTTGACCTACCCAAGAGCCAGACCATGGTTTTGATGTTCTGAGAGCTCTGCTAGAAAGAGAGGCAGTTGTTTCTGTCTGTGAAACTCACTGTAGGAAACAGCAGCAAAGCCCGGAACAATTAACCTGAGACGGAGACTAACCCACCTATACATGGTCACAACACTGAGTCCCATGGAACACATCGTCCTCATGCCACTCAAGTTCTAGCAAAACAGCACCCACCATTAGCCCCTCGGCTGTGTGCTGGCACCCTAAAGCCAGGAGTGATGGATACCCAGCAGCCCACATCCTCAGAGCTTCATCATGGGGACATCCTAAAGTCAGAAGGTATTTACCGAATACTATAGGGGACACAGTGGTACTTCCTGTGTGCAAATAACACTAGCTTGTACTTGTACCTCTTTTATACTCCAACCACATCATTTACATTTGACCACATTCTAGTGAGAGGGGCAGACAACACTCACATAAACAAGTATGCATGGACTATACAGGATGGTAATAAGGGTTCTGGAGAGAAACAAGCAAGGGAGGGTTGCAGGAAGTAGTGTACATCAGAGGGAGGTGCTGGTAAGGTTTGCCAGATGTTCCACTTAAAAGATGCTGAAAGAGAGGGTATGACGCCCTGACAGCATACTCTACTCTTTGTCGGCTTGTGACCTGGCAAGTTGGTAAATCTATTCTGAGCCTCAGTTTTCCTCCACGGCAAAAGATGACCATGGAATTGTAAGAGAGAATGATACAGTTTTGAAATTACTAAGCATTAGATGGTTTGTTGTACAACAGATAACCAGCACATATAAAATGCCTAACAAAATGCTCCATATATTCGTATGCCTATGATGTTATTATTATGTGATTAACCCAAACTCACATAGCAAATTTGCTGTTGGGCAGGGCCTAGAACACAGGCAGGTCTGCACTCCTAGCCCAGGGCTCCCTCTGCTACACAGAGTTGTTCTTGCTAACCACTGGGCAGTTGGTTATCATCAGCCATTGTATTTGGTGAGAAACATTTCTATGCATCCTGTCTTTTCCATCATGAAATGCATCTCTTCCTACCAGTTTATGTCTATAACTACTGCAACATCTGACTCTATAGTAATCAGTCTTGTGATGCTGTCTTCTACTAATCCTACATTGCCAAGTGGCTTTTCCTTCTAACATACATTGATCCCAGTGAAGGGACTGACACAAAAAGGCAAGAAAAACAATCACCATTCACTTTGCAGAAAGTCAAGTCAGTGTGGATCTTTTCCTTACTTTCCCTCACCTCATTCCCTATATCCACCCCTACCTTCATGATAGGAACCATGCCTAATAATTGGGCATTTCTTTGCCTGATTTCAAGTGCTTACTGAAAATTTGGACCTCAAACCAATTTAACCTTCAATATTAAAAGGGAGACTATAAATCCTGTGTGCAAGATGTACCTCTTAAAATGCAGACTCATCTAATGTAAATGGACCATGCTTATTTTTTTAAGCAATTTATTTCTGGTACCAATCTTTACCTATATTTACATTAAGCTGGGTTATGGGAAAGACAGACAGAGGTATGGAGTAATGATCTCAGAATTCTAACAGGAAGAGTCACTTTGGACCATCTATTTCCAGATTGTTCACTCAGTGGAAGGGTGAGAGAAGGTGTTAGGTGGGGAGATCAGGAAGATTTGACAGCTGCTGATATCGGATTTGTGGCTGGACTAGAATGGAGCCAGGCGCCCAGTATCTCCAAGAAAGGAAACTTCTTGTCCCAGAGGGAGGTGAACAATGTTTTGGGAAAAGAGAAAGGTCCAGGGACTCAGTCAAAAATTAGAATCTCAGACTCCAGAGAATAAGATAAAAGGAAATCAGAATTTATGGAATTAAAGGAAACCCTGGGTGGCATTCTCTTTTAGTCTCTATTATTCCTGTTATGTGAAGAATGGAGAAATAATTATTCTTTAGGAAAATGCACCTGAAAATTTTGTTTCTGTACAAAAGTAAATAAAAGGACAGATTCAGGGGAAAATGTATAAGTAATTTCTGTTCCATTAGATCACAAGCATTTAGGTTTCTTTGCTAAGAAACTGAATACAATGAAGATGATGTAAATGCAAGTGCTGTATGCTTATGCTTCTTTTTAATAGTCAACCAGTTTGAACTGGAGAAGCCCTTGATTGGTTTGTGTCTTCTTCCCAATCAAGAATCATTTTCAACTCGAGGATCTGATTTGAAAACAACGGAAAAACCTGCTTAAAACAAATATAATCATGCCTTCTTTGAAACTTAACCCAAATCATACAGCTTTAATTTACATCAAGCTCTTTGAGCATCTTTAGAACAGAATTTAGCCCTTCTAAAAGAAATCTTCCAAAATAAGCTTCTCTCAGGAGTTCTGTTGGGTAACAATGTTACAATACATATTTTATCTCTGTCCTGTATCTGTCCTGTCCAGAACTCTCTGGATTGCCTTTCACATATAAGGTTAGGGACACACTTTTTAAAAAAATATAAAGTATAACAAAGGACGCAGACAAATGTTTCCAGTACCACTGGGGTCAACTAAACTGAAATAAGAAGGATAGGGAACACTCAAAATTGTGTGTGCCTGCCACAGACAAGACAGAGGAGAGAAACACCTTAAACTGATAGACTCTGGGTCCAGAGCAGGAATGGAAGCTCTCTAGTCAAAAGCAGTGATCAACCACATTCTTCCAAAGGTGGAAGAGCCCTTGGAGGGAACAGGAAGAGAAGGAAGGAAGGGGAAGAAAAGACGCTGCCGTAAGAGGCAGCCTGAGAGGTAACACGTTTCATTAAAAGCACTGACAAGTGCATCACTGTTGTTGGTACCAACAGCACTCACAGACCAGGGAAGAAGGCAGTGTCCGTTGTTGACAAGTCTCCAATCCTACAGAGGATACACTTGCAAAATAATAATAATAATAATAATAATAATAATAATGTACTTAAAAAGTAACAAAACAACAGGAACTGAGATCTAAAGGAGAGATTTGAATGGACCTGGGGTAACATGGGGGGAGGCTTCCTAAAGGAGACAATTTTGAATGGATCATAAAGGGTGATTGGCATGGAGAGGAGAACGGGGCAATGTCCTGGAAGGAGCCCAGACTGTATTGTTAATTGTGGTGCAGAATGAAAACTTCGGATGAAATGCTCCTGGCTTTATCCACTTGAAGAAATACCTTCTGAATGCTTATTCCATGTTTCCTGGTAGTTGCTGAGGATACACGCACGAGTATGGCATAGCCTGTTCCCTTTAGGAATCTTCAAGTTAATAGGAAAAGAAGAATGTAAAGAAATAATTGTGATATAGCATGGCAAGTGCGGGGGAAACATGATTACAGCCAACATCCATTGCATGATTACTGTGTGTCAAACACGATCACTTCACATTTATCTCATTTAATATTCCCAAGCAGCCTACAAAGTAGGTTCTATAATCATACAGATGAGGACACTGCAAGAAGAGTAATTTGCTCAAGTGAATGTCACTGCTCAAGGTCACTGATATGAGTAAGTGGTGGTGCTGGGCTTTAAAGCCACATGCGCTGGATTCAGCGCCATATTCTTTTAACCGCTGTGCTATATATATCTCTGTACAGTTTTGTGAGAAGGAAACTGGTATTTATTGGAAATAGTGCCATTTTGTTTAATCCTATCAATGAGTCTACAAAGTTGGCACTGTGTTGATGCTCTGAATGAAACGACTGAGATTCAGGTTCCAGCGTTTTTCTGTCGATGGTTGTTCAGCAGTTAGCTGTGATTTTGATGTTTCCATAAGAAGGGGTGAGCCCACGTCCTCTACTCCGCCATCTTGAGCTCCCACTTTTGTAATTACCTGCTGAATAATAATTCTGTATTTATGATGCTGAGTCACACATAAGTATTCATCTAAGGCAGTTTCTGTAAAGGGCTCACAACTGAGATTCAGAGTGAAACGCGTTCTCAAGATCTGTTTGGTCTAACTCTGAAGCTCATGTTCTTTCTAGTAAGCCACACTCCAAGTAAAAGGATGAAGCCACCAACTAATTGAGAGGCCTTAGAGGACTTGATAAAGAGTAGAGAGATGGGCTTCCCTGGTGGCACGGTGGTTGAGAGTCCGTCTGCCGATGCAGGGGACGCGGGTTCGTGCCCCGATCCGGGAGGATCCCACATGCCATGGAGTGGCTGGGCCCGTGAGCCATGGCCACTGAGCCTGCACGTCCAGAGCCTGTGCTCCGCAACGGGAGAGGCCACAATAGTGAGAGGCTCGCGTACGCAAAAAAAAATAAACTAAAATTAAATTAAATTAAAAAAAAGAGTAGAGAGAGTTGAGCTGAATGTGAAAGAAAGAGCAGAATGTGACTAGCTGTAAAAGTATATTCCAGGTGATGCAACTAACTAGAGCAAAGATACAGGGGCATTTATGATCACACCCCGTGAAGGCCTGGTCAGACATTCAGTGTGGCTACAGGTAACCCCAACAGGGCTGCAGCGGTGCTGAGGACCACGTGGCTCTACCATGCTTCAGGGTACAGATGTGATGCTCTGAGTCTGGGGGATGCTCAGAGCTTTTTAGAAAGGAGAATGGCACATTCGGCTTTGCATTTTGGACAGATCTTCCTGGCAGCCGTGTGGAGCACAGGGTGGAGCGGCGGCAGTAACTGGATTCACAGACGTTTAGGCGGGAGAATTGACAGATACGGTGAGTGAAAGGAGTGTAGGCTGAATCCAGTGTTTCTAGCGTGGGATCTTGGTGGCAGATTTGGAAAACTGAAGGGGATGAGCAGGTTTCTAGAGGAAAGTGGTACGTGCAGTCTTGGCACGCTGAGTCTGAAAAGCCTTTGGCACACTGAGTGTGCTATCCACCAGGCAGCTCAAAGATAATTCTGGAACTCCAGGGAAAACATAGTTAAACTTCTGTCATATTGCACTTGTCTAAAACCCAAAGGAAGAGAAATAATAAGAACAGGACAGGCAGGTAAATAAGTCACTCTGGCCTAGTTTATCTTCTCTGTGTTTTAGGCGGAGAAGGGGGTTGCTTGTTTGGTGGGTTTGTTTGTTTTTTTCATTTTTTATTTTATATAGGAGTATAGCCAATTCACAATGTTGTGATAGTTTCAGGTGCACAGCAAAGCGACTCAGCCACGCATACACATGTATGCATTCTCCCCCAGACTCCCCTCCCGTCCAGGCTGCCACACAACATTGAGCAGAGGTGCCTGTGCTATACAGTCGGTCTTTGTTGGTTTTCCATTTTAAATGTAGCAGTGTGTACATGTCAATCTCAAACTCCCTGACCATCCCTTCCTCCCACCCTTCCCCCCATAACCATAAGTTCCTTCTCTTAAGTCTGTGAGTCTGTTTCTCTTTTGTAAATAAGTTCATTTGTATCATTTCTTTTTTAGATTCTGCATATAAGCGATACCATACAATATTTCTCTTTCTCTGACTTACTTCACTCAGTATGACGATCTCTAGGTCCATCCATGTTGGTGCTAATGGCATTATTTCATTCTTTTTAATGGCTGAGTAATATTTGTGTGGGTTTTTTTTTCTTTTCCTCCCTCTCTGCCTTACGTAGCTGGGACCTACTGAGAAAAACTGGTTGCAGGCTTTTAGTCCAAGTGATACTCATTCTGTAACAGGCTAACTGCATCCTGGCCATCCCAGCTCCAGGAAGGAGAACGCACAGCCTCAAGTTCACTGCTGTGATGAAGTCCTGCTCTGGCCCCAGGCAGGAGAGTCAAGATCAAAGCACATAACACAAATATTGGTCTGATAAAAACCAAGCTTTCGGCTTTTGATGTGGGCCAACCTCTATTGTTAGTAGAAACAATGGACTAGTGTAGTGAGAAGACATTGGCAATAAGTATAAAGCAGGACGTACTCAATTAAACAAGAAAGAGAGAAAGTGAGAGAGACAAAAAGAAAGAATGAGAGGGAAGGAAGAAAGGAAGAGACGGAGGAAGGAAGGGAGGGAGGGAGAGAAGGAGTGAGGGGGTGGGAGAGAGAGGAGGGCAAATTGAAGTCAACCTGTATCCTAAGGAGTGATGTAGGGGACCATGCAGCAAGGTAAAGCACAGTATCTTTTGTTGAAGGTCCCCTTCTATGGAGGAAAGAGAAAAGCACATCAGATTAGGAAACCTTCATTCTAGTCTAGCCATTAACTGCCCAGGGGGCCTTATGATGTCCCCAACCTTTTCAGTTCTATTCCCCAGAGGCTGTCTCTTGCCCCTTCTATCTAGCATTTAGTTTCCATGGCTGCTGCCAGGAGATGCTCCTTCATCCAGGCAAACCACCTTCTTTCTTTCTTGGGGGAAAGGATGCCTGATCTTCTGGGGGGCAATGAGACACAGGAAGGGTGTCAGAGCCATTCCTAAAAACTCTCAGAGGTGGTACCTGGCCCAGGTCACTTCCCCTTTTGAAACTCCCAATATGCTATGGAATTAAGACCTGCCAAAGCAGAATTATCAGTACTCTCATATAGTCTAAAATGCTTATATTTCACAAATTACCCTTATTGATAGCCAAAATAAAACTTCATTGGGGAACAAGGTCAGGAGTCTTAATTTGAGGCCTTTTATGAACATGAGGCCTAAAGCTAAATAGCCCACCTGCTCTTCCTCCTAAGCCTGGCCATCTCAGCACCCCCAGAAGCTTAGCACATGTTGTCACATGGTGGGTAATAAAGAAGTACTTGTGAAATGAATAAATGCACACATGCATGAATCAACAGTCTGCATGTCCTTGGGCTCTGCATACTTCATTAGGAAAATAATAAGATGGCAATATGGTTATCTGAGAAGCATGTTGATTAAAATCAGGCCCTGTGACAGGGCAGATCCTCAGAAATCACCTTCAATTTATAGATCTAAGGGACAGTAATAACACTCTCACCTAGAAGTAGGAATAATATCCCAGTTTCAGCTATAAGCATTTAATCCCAATCTTCAACTAGGATGCATTTCTACTGCTCAGATTTAGAATGAAGAAGAACAGAACTCTCCGAAGCCAGAGACTGGGTCTCTTAAAAGAGCACCTGCCATGGTTTATTCATAAATATTTTTGAGGAGATTAGGAAACAGTTGGTTAAACTAACCCTTACCCCTTGGATAAATAGGAGCCTCAAAAAACTGATAAACATGTTGAATTTGGAACAACCTCAAGGTCATGCATCATGGTCTTGATGTTATAAGTATCTCTTCCCCACCCAATCAAACAGTTGCTGTTGCTTCAAGTTTTATTTTTCAGCCCATGTCTCCTTGCTAGATTTACTCAGTGAGGACTTTTCCTTGGTGGTTTGAAAGAGCCATCTTGGAGTTACCAGAAAAAAAAGGAATCAGCTGCTAAAATATGTTGATTTCACACAGCTCAAAATGGTAGGGTCACTTCCCAAGATTGGCTATACGTGTGCTTATACAGCCTGTGCAAATCTGTGTTTCGAATTCACAACCCTTGGAAGGAAGAAAACACGACTTGACATCTACCTTCCTCACAGGGTTCATGGAGAGGATTAATGAGTTAATAAGCATTAAGTACTTTGCAAGCCACAGGTGACCGGCAAACATGATTAGGACCACGTTTTTCCTACCAAAGTGGTTCAGGCTTTGCACAGGAGGTTAAATCCCAGGAGGAATGTCTACTTTAGTACAGGGAACACGAAGCTGACTCTCAAGTGACAGGCTGCCTGTTAAAATGCCCTAGGTTTGGGGCTTCCCTGGTGGCGTAGTGGTTGAGAGTCCTCCTGCCGATGCAGGGGACGCGGGTTCGTGCCCTGGTCCGGGAAGATCCCACATGCCACAGAGCGGCTGGGCCCGTGAGCTATGGCCGCTGAGCCTGTGCGTCCGGAGCCTGTGCTCCGCAACGGGAGAGGCCACAGCACTGAGAGGCCCGCGTAACGCAAAAAAAAAAAATGCCCTAGGTTTTCCAGTCACTGGTGGCAGGAACAGACTTAGATAATACAAAGGCAATAGTATCCCCCAAAGCACTATGGGAAGTGACTGAAGTAATAAGCAATTCTAATTCACAGTGGCATCTGCAGTAGCAGCAGAAACACTTTGGTGAGATGGATGTTTCTCAGAACTCTCCCTTTCTCAAGTCTCCAACTTATTTAGCTGTTCTGCAAACTTCAGCTCTGTTGACAAAGTCTAGTCATTTGCATCAGTCCAGACTCTATGTGCATGTGAACATAACCTCGTCAAGCTGCAATAACCGTATTTATTTGCTACAACTCAGGTAATTTCCAAGACTCCTTAGCAGGGGAAATACAGAGTTATTAGGCTCACTTTAGGCTTAGACATGTCTCCTTCCTGCTCCCAGGAACATTTCCTCTTAACTCCATATTTACTCTCAAAGTACAAATACTACAAAATGGTTAGGCAGTTAAAAGTTATTGAAAGATCTCCCATGCCCCACAAAATGACATTCTATTCATTTTGCAACCTAGGGTGCCTACATCTCTAAAACCATCAGAGTTACCAAAAAAGGGAAAACTTCAGATGCTTTCAAAAGGGCAACAACCTCTAAATCAAGAGTCCTGACCTCTGATTTCATCAGTGTTCTCACATTTTTGCAAACTTTTCATTTTTAGGACAAAAGAATTAACCTAGCAGGGCTGTGAAGAGTAGATTTTAGGATGAGAGAGTGAAGACAGGGAAAACGCCTATGAAGTTATTATAGAACTCCAGGAGAGATATACTGAGAGTCTGAAAGAAATCAGTGGTGGTGGGAATTCAAACGAAGGATGATTTCCCATGTGCACCAGGCTTTGTGTTAGGGGTTGAGTCTTCATTGCCCTAAAAGGTCCAATTCTCGGTGAATACCCAGCAGACACGTAAATAACCATGATGGATATTAACTGCTGTGACTGTGATGTGAATAACACATCCCCCAGTCACAAACTGAGAGGAAATTGATTGTGTCTGGATAGTCATGAAAAAGTGCACAATGATGACACATTGGATACCATTTCATCCATTCTAGAAGGAGGGAAATAGCTTCCCTGGCAGCAGGAGACGAGTGTATCTTTGGCAGGCTCAATACCTGTTGAGTCATTCATTCGGTCATTCTTTCATTCATTATCCATTTATTCATCAGGCGTGTACTGGGTGCCAGGCCCAGTGGGGACAGATGAAGAAATGGCGGATGTCAGGCTGTGAAGTTTCGGTTGTATCCTGATAGTCACTAGGGATCTAGCCAAGGATTTCTGAGCAGGGAGATGACATGACCACAACTTCTACTAAGTGAAACAGTTCTGGCAAAAAATAAAATTAAACAATGGAGGATTACGGAAGCTGATGACTGACAGCCCAACTATGAAGATGTTGCTACAGCCTAGAAACAGGATGATAAGACCTGACTAGGACAAGAACAGTGGGCACAGAAAGAAGCATCAGGATTTGCAAACTGTGTGGGTAGAATGAACTGAACTCTGAGAGGTGAGCAGAGCCCAAGCCTCCGTTTCCTGGGTTGGATAAGTGGGCAAAGCATGAGTCTGTAACCCACCTGAGGGGCACTGGGAGGAGGTAAGTTTGAACAAAAGAGTGAAAAATGATGATTTTGTTTGGGGCATGTCTCATTTGAGAAATTTCCGGGTCACTCATGCAGGAATGTCCAGCTGGCATGCCGGAAGTTCAGGATAGGGGCAACAGCTAGAGAAAGGGATCTAAGAATTGTGTGCAAATAAATAACAGTTAAAACTATGGAAGAAGAAAAGAAGTAGATTACAGATGGACCCTTGCCAAAGCCTATTAGGGACATATAGGGGATGATCTACCAAAAAAAAAAAAAAAAAAAAAGATAGGTGGCAGAACAGGAGAAGTCGGAAAGAATGCTATTATGAAGTCAACAAGGCAAGACAGGAAATTCCCTGGTGGTCCAGTGGTTGGGACTCCATGCTTTCACTGTTGAGGGCCCAGGTTTGATCCCTGGTGGGTGAACTAAGAGAGTTTCCAGAAAGAGGGTTGGTAAATAGAAAAAAGTGCTGAAAATCCAACCCTTCCTTCTACATTTCTTTTCACCTCACCACCAAATTTGTTTGTCTCATTTGTAGACACATCCTTTAATATCCCCCTTTAAGCTAAGAGTTAATATGTATCTGCGTGGCTATGGTCTATGTGGCTTAATGTATATCTTAATATGTGGCTATGGTATATATGATAGTTAAATTCGAAACTCCGTTAACATCAGTGTTTCCTGTCTCCACTTTGATGAGACATCTAACGTGATCATGAGTTAGAAATGAACAGCAGACGCGTCAGATTATTTGAATAGGTTCAAAGAAACCCCAAGTTGTCAACATGACAACCTTTGTAAAATATATTTTATTGCCATCATGGATGAAAAAGAGGTTTTCTAAATTATAAGCCAATGTCATTTACTTAATAGCATTTCCAGAAAAATCTGTATTGCAGAAATGCTGTGTTTCCAAGAAACAGTAATGGTTTCTTCAACTCCATATCTTACTCTTTGGATAGTCAACTGCAATTTTCCAGAAAAGGGAAGTTGCAAAACCAAATCAAACTAGTGCCACAAATGAACACCAATTGACCCTTTCAGAGCAGTTGGGTTAGTATTTAAGAATCAAGCATCTAACCTGTCAAGTATCTCTTAATTTTTTTTTAATCAGTGATGAGCTATCAGGGTAGATACTCACCCTTTTTATAAAAATAACACACAATATTTTGTTTTATTTTACTTCTTTTAAAATAAATATGTGCAGACAGAAAAACAGAAAGGAGGGACTTCTCTGGTGGCGCAGTGGTTAAGAATCCGCCTTCCAATGCAGGGGACATGGTTTCGAGCCCTGGGCCGGGAAGATCCCACATGCCGCAGAGCACATAAACCCATGCACCACAACTACTGAGCCCGCGCTCCTCGATCCCGTGCTCCGCAACAAGAGAAGCCACTGCTATAAGAAGCCCGCACCGCAATGAAGAGCAGCCCCTGCTCGCCGCAACTAGGGAAAGCCTGCGCGCAGCAATGAAGATCCAACGCAGCCAAAAATAAAAAATAAATTTAAAAAATATTTTTAAAAAAAGAAAAATAGAAAGGAGTAAAAACATAACAGTTCAGGTCCAATTTGAGGCTGAGTAATTAAACCAAACTCCTTCCCGACATCTTGTGTTATGCCCTGTGGAAATCATCTAATCCCTGGTTTCCCTTTGACTGAAGCTAGATTTCTGTTCTCAAATTAGATCCACAGAGAGTGAGACTCCTAAAGGGACCTGTTGACCTACAGGCATTAGGAATGTCTGCTGAATCAGTGATTCTTCACTTTAAAACTAGTAAGCATTGGGGAGTGAATAGCTAATGTCTGGACTTGATCATCAAGGAAATGTAGCATAAACATATCATTAAAGATAGGGTTGTAACCGCTAAAAGAGCTAAATATGGCAAGTGTTCAAAGTGGTTTCCTCTGGGAAGTGAACTGGAAGTTAAGGAGGGTGGGGATTCTTCACTTTAAAACTAGTTAAAACTAGGCTGAAGCAGGAGGCTGTGATATTCATTATAAGATGTTCTGTACTTTGCAAGTTTTTTTTTGTAACCAACGGCATTTTTATTTGGAGAATACGGAAGTGGAAAAAAGCTATTAAATGTTATGATTACGTGTATGCTTACTTTGTCTTATGTAGTCTAGATTTTTGAATTTACATTCACAGAGTCACAAAAAGATAAAGATCTTCTGTTTTGCAAATCAAAAGACTGAGACTCAGAGAAGTTAAGTGAGCTGTCCAAGGCCACACAGCTAACAGCTAGAGCCAAAGCAAGAATCCAGCCTCTCTACTAGGTCTGTACCTTATCAACGCCCTCTCAAGCTGCCTCTTTTTATGAATTCTGCAACGCAGGGAAGGGATCCATTCTTACTTAGGAAGTTTCAGACTGTACGATAGACTTCCCTGGAAAATTATTATATCACAGCTCAGCCTCATCAGACATTATAAATGTCTGATGTTAAAGAGAAGAAGGGAACTACCAGGAGGTGGGGTATGGAACTGAAATTTCCAAAATGAAAGTCAGTTTCTAGGGAGGGGGGACCCACGGCACCCTGTATAGCCACCCCTGCTCATCAGATTACATAGCCAAGTGGATTCATTTGCTAGAGCTTCCATGACAAAGTGTCAAAAACTGGGTGGCTTAAGCAACAAAAAATTCATTGCCTCTCAGTTCTGGAGACCAGAAGTCCAAAATTATGGTGTCAGCAGGGTTGGTTCCCTTTAAGGGCTGTGAGGGAAGGATCTGTTCTGGGCCTCTCTCCCTGGCTTGTAGATAACTGTCCTCTCCCTGTGTCTCTTCCATGGTCTTCCTTCTATGCATGGCTGTGTGTGCAGATTTCCTCTTCTTATAAAGACACCAGTGACATTGGATGGGCTCACCCTACTCCAGTATGACCTCATCTTAACTAATCACACCTGCAACAACTCAATTTCCAATAAGGTCACCTTTTCAGGTACTGGGGGTTGGGATTTCAACATATGAATATTGGGGGAACACAATTCAATCCACAAAACCAGGCAATGACCAGATCCTTGAAGCCTTCCTCCGAACATTTACAGAATTTACTGAATATTTTCTTTTTCTAGGAATATGTCCCTTTAAAAATTAAAATCAATTGGAAAAAATGATTTGAAAGAAGAAATTCACTTTACATTTACCCACTGTTAACTCCTCTACTAAATAAAATGGAAAATGCTAACCATTACATTACCTCCTCTAAATGAATACATACTCTAGGATAATTTAGGATCAAAGGAAGTAATAATAATTTAAATTATAAATATGCTTACATTTATATATATAAACATAACAAATGTTATACAACAAAGTCATCATCCAAAAGCATCCACCCAATAGCTATACTGAAAGGTTCAACCCTCAAGTGACTATGTCACATTTTAAGGGGTCTTGTCAATTTTAACTGTACAGCTGAATGAAGCCTGAGCACCTCAAACTGGGGAAACACACATAAAAATTTAAAATCCAATTTACTTTTCCATTCGACCATGATGTTTACCTTTTGCTTTCCACCCAGAAAGAAAAGCAAGGATGACAAGTTTCCCTTTAATTTCTACTCAACTCTTCTTGGACAGGTCTTTACAGCAAGGGCACTTCATAGGAAGTTTACAAGGGGAGAATTTTCCTCTTATTTGGTTTATCTAATCAATAGTTCTCTTATAATATGCAATTGTACATTTGCCTAAAAAGCTTTTGCAAATCTGTGTATCTAACTTGAGACAACGAATCTGGGTTAATTTGAAAACAAGCTCTGGCAGCAAACTAACAGAGAGTAGCAAATATTTCTCAGAAGAGTAAATTATATAAAGCTGATAGTTTTCCAAACACACCCACTTCTCACTCTCAGTTTATATGTTTTATATTAACTCACTCGTTCACTTTTCACTGAGTCATTCAACAATCATGGGTCAATCCCAACCTAAAAGTCGGTTACTTCCCTTCCATTTGTAACACTACTGTTTGGAACTGGAATGCATCATTTAAAATAAAAGCAGTGTTACCCATGCAGACTTGGTCTTATGTATTCAGTACATGCATATCTAATCATAATGAGATAATGAGAAAAAAATGTCAATACCCATAATTAAGCATAAACTAAAATAAATTATGTTTACTTGTGAAAAAAGATTCTTTCTCCTTATCTTCAATCTTTTCTTAAACACTCCCTCCTCCTACTTGCCCTGACGGAAGCCTGGCTTTCCCCTGAAAAGACCACTTCCTTTGTAACTCTTTCCAATGCTGGCCATTCCTTCAACCTCTGTCCAACTACAAGGGCAAAGAAGGAAAATCAACAGACTCTGTTCCCTACTGCCCCTTCCAGATACTTGATCCTCTACAATCTCTCAATACATTCTGCTCCTTAAGCCCAGAAGTACAGCAGGTCGTACTCATGACACCCTTCCCAGAGCAGATGCTCCAAACCCTTGCTGACGGACCACCTGGCCCTGGACACGATTTCCCGGACACAGCTATCTGGACAAAGGGGAGACACCTCACCCAAGCCATACCAGTCAGATTTCCTCTCTCTCTCAGAAATTTGGAATTGAAATGGAAGAGGAAATACCTACCTTCATATTGATTTTTTCCTCATTCTCCAAATATTGACTAATTACCTGCTGCTAGCCAAGTATTGTGGCAGATCCTATACTGTACAGTGTTTTTAGGAGGTAAGAAGAAGAGTTTAGCTAAAGCCTACTGTTCATGAAGGAAGAAGAAAGTAGGTTGAGGCTAAAATTGAAGCAGGTTTCAACGGCTGACCAAAGATTGGGGGTTGTGTCCTGCAGTTAAAATTAAAAGGTAGCTGGTTTTACAAAACGTTTCTTAACTGACTCACATCAAGAAGTCCTCTGTGAGCTTCCCTGGTGGCGCAGTGGTTCAGGGTCCGCCTGCCGATGCGGGGAACGCGGGTTTGTGCCCCGGTCCGGGAAGATCCCACAAGCCGTGGAGCGGCTGGGGCCGTGAGCCATGGCCGCTGAGCCTGCGCGTCCGGAGCCTGTGCTCCGCAACGGGAGAGGCCACAGCTGTGAGAGGCCCCAGCTGTGAGAGGCCCGCGTACCTCCCCCACCAAAAAAAAAGAAGTCTCTGCTTCTCTCTCACTTGCCTTTCAAGACTCATACTTTGAATGTGACCAAAATTGACTGAAATGCTATTCCAACCCACCCTTTTTATGACTAGGCTTGAGCTATCTGTTTACACCATGGTTCTCCCTGACTCAGTGCAAGACAAACTCTAATGGAAGAAAAGAGAAAAACGTGGCTACTCTGCAGGTCTTTTCCCCCAGTGGATTGATTGTTAAGCCCCTTGAGGGCTTGCTTCTACCTCTGGAAGCTGCTATAATGCTCATTACACAGGAGATGCTCAGTCAAAATGTGTGGACTGATACCAAATAAGAAAACATGCATCATGAGCTTGGAAATGGAACTGGAATGGAATGAGTTAAAAAAAAAAATCATTCGGGATTTCTGAAAGAACACCTTGCTGGGTGTGGAGAGTAAGTCTGGGAAATGTGCCTTCTTTGGCATAAAGCGGGGGTGGGAGGAAAAAGAGGTGGAAGGAGAGCCAAATACTTTCAAAGAACAACATTATGTCCTACGGAGAGAGTGATTTAACGGTATGCAACACACCTGTGCTTGCCCAACAGCACAGTGATTAAGAAATACTGTTATCGCCTTCAAAAGGAAGTTTTCTGAAACATTAAATATGATAACCTCCTGCTGGATTTTTCCACTGCGACTGCAGTCGCCACTTCTAATCGTGCTGCTGAAAAGATAAGGCAAGATCTAAGAGAGAGGACACCGGGTGCCCACGAACAAATGCTGTTCCCAAAGGTAATCTCTCAGCATACAATCTATCAAGTGTTCCACTCAAGGGACCAACTCTGGTTCCAAAACAATTTTTTTTTTTCTTCCAGAGTCCTTGGCTTCTGATAACTAGAATTATGAAGATTTAGGCAGTGAGGGTCCAGGGAGTTGCACAACTGCAACTCAGGCTGTTTAACTTCAAACCTACTTTGTTTTAACTAGTCAAATAGAGATTTTTTAAAGGTGATTTAAAAAAAAATCCTATTTACAAGATTCTAGAACACATTAACAATCAAAGATTTAATCTGAATGTTAATGCTGCTGCCAAGGAACGAAAAAATTATTAGGTTTTTTTTCATCTTTATATATTTGCTATTTGAAGCACATGAAAGAACTTTCATAAGTGTGACTAGCTCACAGTGTCTTTCTCAATGATAAATATATGCTTCAACTTATTTTTAATATAGGTCAAGCATGATCATGTTTTTTCAATGCCGTGGAAAAGAAAAAATCCTGCAACTGGTTTAGTTATGGCGATAATAGGGTAAGATCCAGGTAATGAAACTTTTCTTCCCATATGCCTCTGTTCCCTTTCATGAAACCAACTGGAGGAATCAGGAAGTGGCTGGTGAATTCAGTATTAAGAAGGTTAACTTCACTACTAGTTAGCAAGAAGCTGCAGAGACTTCGAGAAGTCCCTTAGACCATACAATGTCTTGCAGCCTGACACAACTCCAAAACTTGGCACAGAATGCTAGAAAGTTTTGAAAACAGGATCTTTCCAGCTCTAACTTTCTCCCACCATGCTCTCAGCCCCCACTAGCCCAAATTAACTTACAAGAGCAGAAAATTTTCAGACCTTCACACAGAAAGCTCAGAGGGTCAGGCCTTTCTTTTAAATTGACTAACTAAAGGGTCTTCTGTAAAGCCTTGGGTTACTTAAAGAAAGCCATGTACTCATTCATTCATTCGTTTAACTAGTATTTACTGAGTGTCTATTGAATTCCAAGTAACCCTCTAGGCACTGGGAATAGAGCCTCTAACAGAAGGAATCTGACAAGAAACCAATAAACAATATACAGTATATGCACTATATATAAATATATACACACACACATATATACATACATTTGGCCCTTGTATCCACGGATGTGGAACCTGCAGATACCAAAGGCTGCCTAGACTACCCTGTTTTATATAAGGGACTTAAGCATCAGTAGATTTTAGTATTCACAGGGGTCCTGGAACCAATCTCCCAGGGATACTGAAGGCCGGCTGTCCTAAGGAATATAAGTACTATGGGTATGACATGCTAGAAAGAAATCAGGGTAAAGATATAAAGGGGGGAGTGTTATTAATAACAATCTTGTTAATTAGTTTACACCTACAGCATCAAGATGCCAATTCTTCCATTTTCAGATGAGAACTACTTCAGGTCACACTGGTAATATTAGGTTTTATTAGTAATTCAGTCAGTGCTGATTCTAGATTTACAGTTCTCTTATGCCTTGCCCCTTACCCCCATTTCTTAGTCAGTGCTCCAGACTCTGGTCCCTCTGAAATTGGGGATAAGGAGCAAAGGCTTCAGAGAAAGAATCACATCCTCCATCTCCTGCTCTTGTCTTTTTCTGGAAAAGGCCTGAGAAAGGACCCAGCTACACCTTCTGAGCAGCTTCTTGGTTTACTTGTATCTTTACAAAACCGTTTCTAAATGATCCACCCTCTGATTGGCTTACTCCAGTGACTCATGGTTTTGTCACTGGCTGGCTTTGAGGCTACAATGTTGAAAGCAATGTAAACTGGGTTCCCAGCTTTACCAAATCAAAATGCAGGATGCCCAGTTAAACTTGGCTTTCAGGTAAGCAGCACAATTTTTTAGCCTAACTATGTCCCACGCAGTATTTGGGATATACTTATACTTAAATTTTTAAAATCAAATAACTGTATTGCATCCAGCAACGGTATATGTGAACATTTGGGGAATGACATTAATGATTTATTCCAGTAGCGTGGATGTCAGGTTTTGACTCAGCCAGAAAGTAGAGAAATTGCTTCCAAGTAACAGTACTCACAGCAAGGCTAAGATGCATGAGAGCAAAATTTTGCAGTGCTGTATATGCATCATAACAGAGAGCTAGTCCCCCCCTATTTCATGAGCACAGATCAACCTGCAACAGCCTTTACCACTGCTCAGCCCTACTGGTGCTGACTTACACACCTAGAGGTGATGAGGAATTTATTTGAACACTTAGAAAAGACAGATGGTGTCATCAGACATTTGACAAAGAGAAACAAATGTGCTAGAACTCAATGACTATGCACCCACTCCTTAAACTCCTTGCCAAATTTTAATGAAATTTATTCTAAAACCTCCTATAGGGGGTGCATTTGTTTGCTAGGGCTGCCATAACAAAGCACCACAAACGGGGTGGCTTAAACAACAGAAACTTATTCTCTCACAGTTCTGGAGGCCAGAAGGCTGAAATCAAGGTGTTGGCCAGGTTGGTTCCTTCTGAGGGCCATGAGGGAGAATCAGTTCCATGCTAACAATCTTTGGAGTTTCTTGGCTTGTAGAAACATCACCCCAATCTGTGCCTTCATGTTCACATGGTATTGTATATGTGTGTGTGTGTGTGTGTGTGTGTGTGTGTGTCCATGTCCAAATTTCCCCTTTGCATGAGGATACAAGTCAGGGCCCACCTTGTTCCAGTATGACCTCATCTTAACTAACTGCATCTGCAAGGAGCCCATTTCCACACGTCAGGGATAGAACCTCAACACAAGAATTTACAGGGGACATATTTAACTTATAACAAGGGGTGGAATCTGTAAATGTATTAGAAAGACTGGAGAGGAAAGCCAAAGATGAAGGAGACCAGTCTGGATATGAAACCTGACAGAGAGAATCTGGGAAGTGGGAGGCTCCCAAGACCTGGGACCGGCCCCGCAAAGTCTAACTATTCCAGCCTGGGGGGAGGGGGCTGATGAGGAGACAGATGAAGGCTGCTCTGCAAGCAAGCACGCTGCTTTTACACAGCGTGGAAGGACGCAGTGGCAGACAAGAATGAACCATTCTGTGTCCACTTCAGGCTTTGGCGCTGTAAAAGCATTCCTTACTGTCCCCAGCTTTCAGGATTCCTCCCTCATTATGTGTGTAGCACTTACTGTCCACAACACTCATTTAGCAAAGCTGTCATATAGTGTCATGTGTGTTTTCTAGGTATGTTCTTTCTCTACAACTATATCAGGGAAACTTTCCATTTTCCCAAAATATATTTTATGCATATATTTTACATTACATGCCCACACATATATAAATATGAACATATATAAAAAAATTAAGCAGCTGAGAACGGAATTTTACAAATCAGTGGCTGAGATTCATTCTTTAAAATGTTTCTTCTTTCAGATCATCCTTCCAGGCCTTATGGATGTTTTCAAAGGATAGACAACTTAATTCAGTACTTGGAACAGTTATAAAGTTATATTCATTTTTTTCATGATAAATACAGATTGATAAACATACCATACTGGAAGTAGTCTCCTGTCATTTCATAATTATTGAGGCAAAGATAAATTTTTGGAGAGTACATTTTCTGGCAAAATGAGAAATAATGATTCTGGGACATGAGGTATAATTCAAAATAAAATGTACCCACGTAAAAATTGAAAAGTGTTCAAAATATATGAAAACCAGCAAATCCATTTCAAAATTCTATTTTCCAGGTGTTAGGAGGATTGGGCCAGAGCATCTGGTTTTGTTAAGTTAGGCCCCTCTTTCAACCAGGTGTTGATAAAGACCTACGACATGGAGACATTGCTAAATAATGGTTGATCCAACACCACGTACATTATTTAACCATCTGTAAATCTTACCAAACGAAGCCGCTTGTTTCTTAGTTTTTCCCAAATCCTGCTGTTTTAGGGCCATGGCTAATGACCAACAGACAACTACCAATGAGCCAATTCTGCTCAGTTCATTGAAGTTCTTAAAGTAGAGAAGGCCTGATCCCTTCTCTTATGATCATATAATCTAGGCAGGAAGACAAACATATCATAGTAGTAACCAACACACTTTGATACTTTGACACAATGCACAGTACTAGATACTGTACTAAGTTCTATATTCACCCTTTCCATTCTCATAGCAGCCCCATAAAGAAAGGACTATTGTTATCCCCACGTTAGCCATGAGGAAACTGAGTTCTAGACAGGTGAGGCTATTGATCAAGGTCAGAACGCTAGTTTGTCCACTCTGCTCATGCCTCGTCTACACTTGTGACTGTCCCTCTGAGACTCAATAGTTCCTTTGTCCCTGTAACAGGAATAGTATTATCAAAAGAGGGGCTTGCTGTTAATGTATTTTGGGCACTCCAAAGCGTCAATAAAGGAAAATCGCAAGTTCCAGAGACAAAACAGAAAAGAGATCTCTTCCACATGGCGATAAGGGCCGAAGTTGCCCACCTTACGATGGCATTGGATTAACCCAGTCCACCATGGGCCCCACCACTCCTGATTGTCTTAGACTCTGTTTCACTACTTTACAGTTAATGAGCAGATAGTTTTGGCCAGTGGTTCTCAGCCCTGAAGGTACATTAGAATCACCTGGGGAGCCTGTAAACAGACTAATACCCAGAATAAATCCCTGACTAATTAAAATTAGGATCCCTTAGGGAGGGATCCAGTCACAAGGTTTTTTAAAGCTTCCTAGGTGTCTCTAATGCATGGCCAAGTCTGAGAACCGGTACTATAGGCTGTACACCAGTGCCTCTCAACCAGGGGCTATTTGCCCTCCATGGCATATTTGGCAGTGTCTGGGGACATTTTTTGTTATTATAAGTAGGGGCAGAGGATGCTACTTGCATCTAGTGGGTAGAGGCCAGGGATGCTGCTAAACATCCTACATCACAGAAGACAGACCCTGCTCCCCAACAAAGAATTATCTAGTCCAAAATGTCAATAGCACTGAGGCTGAGAAACACAATGTTCCCCTTTGGTTCAATGAATCTAACTTGTGCATAGCCTACTTGCAGGGACCGTGCAATCAACTAAGTGGAACTGCCAGCCTCTCTGCTAACCACACACTCAAAGAAATTAAAAATCAGGTAAAGGTGGGCAAAATTTTGCCTTACAAGTCTTCCCAAGGATAATATACTCAATCTTGATTGTGTCTGAACCAGCCTTTACAAAAGATTTTGGGACAGAAATGGGTCTGAGCACAGTACATCTTCCATCACGATTTCCTCTGAACACTTTTAAATCAGGAAATGAGGTTCTGACGAAGCCCAAGTTAGCATATCATGTCTCCTCTGCAGTCAATGTTACATGCAGAGAAGGCTGCTTAGAGTGAATACCTGCAGTTCTCTGCCTGGAGGGCATCTTTTTGGCACTTGTGACCCCTACAGAGATGCCAGCAAGAGTATCAGAGAGGTAATACCCTCAGCAGTCAACCTTAACGAAATGATGATGGCGAGTTGGTGAATAAGTTTCACCCCCTTCCTCACCCCTCCGTTAGGATCTGATGCATTCCGGAGTGGCTTAGTGGCTCACGGTGGGGTCTTTATGGGTCTGTTCCAATCACCGTCTTACATTCCCACTCTACTACCAGTGTTTTCTGTGATTCTATCCCAAATAAACTTCTTACACTGAGATACTCTTATCAGGTTCTGCCTCTCGGGGAACACAAAAAGGGAACAAATCTCAGAATATGTGACACTATCAGATATGCCTAAACACACTGAAAAATTAAGTGGACAGAAAGGTCCATCGACACATCTGAGCCAATATTAGTGCAAAAAAAAGTCTTCAGGAAACTATTATTCATGGGTTCTTAGAGAGCAGCAAAGATATTGTATCCACAAAACAAGAGAATGCTATAAAAAAAGAATGAACAATGAGACCAAGAGAATGTTCTGGAACTTAGAACAGATAAAATTTTTTAAAGATTCAATACAAGAGTTGTAGATACAAACCTAGTAATTGTTCATGAAAATGAACAAACATGAAAGAGAAGGACAACTGGAGGAAAAAAAAAGATAACAACAAAAATTAGTTTCTTAGCGTGTCCATACAGAGGGTCCAACATCCAGCTACAAGATTTCCACACACAGAGAGCAAAAACGGCAAAGGAGAAGAACTGTCAAATAAATAATACAAGAAAAATGTTCCAGAACTGAAGTGTAAGAGCCTTTGGACCACAGGCCCCAATCTACTCAGTAAATGGCACCCTAAATGTCTTAGTTATTTTTTTTCATGACACTCATAGGCCCAAAGAAACACCTACCAATTCAATTTATTAAGTAGTTAAGTCCAAACAACATAGTACATCTTTAAGTCCTAAAAACTGAACATTTGTTGGGCACTATACAACTTCTAAAACTTTGGAATCATATGGATACTGCCACCTTCATTTCATGTGGTACTTGTTATTTTTAATTTAATTTAATTTCTTATCACAGTAATTGCAGAAAACCCGGCTTTGCAAAGATATCCACATTATTGAAGGAACACAGCAATCTAATGTTGAAACTCCCTTTAATAGTTTGCCTGGTATCCAAGAGATTTTGCTGTTTTCCTTGAAACTTTAAAATATTCCATGGTACCCTGTGAGTTCACTGGGGCACCCTAGGGTATCTTGGCACACAGTTTGGGAAATACGGCTTCAGCCTACTGCTCTCCATTAAGTGCTTGGAAAATTGATTACCAAAAGCCTCACACCAAGACAAGGCACTCTATACAACTGAGAATATCAGAGATAAAAAGAAGTATTAAAAGTTTCCAGTAAGTGGCTTCCCTGGTGACGCAGTGGTTGAGAGTACGCCTGCCGATGCAGGGGACACCGGTTCGTGCCCCGGTGCGGGAGGATCCCACATGCTGTGGAGAGGCTGGGCCCGTGAGCCGTGGCCGCTGAGCCTGTGCGTCCGGAGCCTGTGCTCCGCAACGGGAGGGGCCGCAACAGTGAGAGGCCCGCGTACCGCAAAAACAAACAAACAAACAAACAAATGTTTCCAGTAAAAAGAAATAGTTCACACATAAAAGAAAGAGAACGAGAATGGCGTAAGACTTCTCACTAGCAACCCTGAAAGCTGCTGAGGGAAAATGCTACCTCAGACCACCACAATCAAAGGACCCACCCAGTAAGAAAATAGATTAAAGATATTATCACATATTTACCTCCCATTCTTTCTCAGAAAGCCACTAAAGAATGTGCTCCAGGGCTTCCCTGGTGGCGCAGTGGTTGAGAGTCCGTCTGCCGATGCAGGGGACGTGGGTTCGTGCCCCGGTCCGGGAGGATCCCACATGCCGCAGAGCGGCTGGGCCCCTGAGCCATGGCCGCTGAGCCTGCGCGTCCGGAGCCTGTGCTCCGCAATGGGAGGGGCCGCAACAGTGAGAGGCCCGCATACCGCTAAAAAAAAAGAATGTGCTCTAGCAAAACTAGGGAGTAAACAAAAAATGAAGGTGATAGTAGATCCAGGAAAACAGACACAGGAAAAAGCCAAGGACAACCTGAGGAAGATGGCCAAACACTAGGCCAAGACAGAACCAGTCCAGAGTGGCAGGGCTCCAGGAGAAAAATAAACAGAATGGGTGGATTATTTGATATGTGTGAAAATCTGAAAAAAAATTATTGCTAGAAATTTGATACATTAGTGCTGCATTTGGGGGAAAAAAATTGAGCTAGGCATAAGAAAACTAAGCAAATGGAAAAAAAAGAAAAGCTGTTAGTAACTGCAAAAGACCTGATCACAGAGTATTACTTGGCTGGAAAATGGAGCAATACTGACATCATCATAATTTTATAAACAGAGACTGATTTAGTCAATAATGGCTAAATCTGATATATCAAGAAATAGCAGTAATAGGCATATTATTCAGAATATTAGAATATATATTCTAGTATGTAAAAAAAAGTATTCCAGTATTCTAAATCATATGCCCATACTGCTATTAGGGTGTTCTAAATCATATGCCCATACTGCTATTAGAATATTCTAAATAATATGCCTATACTGCTATCTATTCTAATATTCTGGGGAACAGGAGAGAAGATATGGGGGAGGGTAGGCGAAGGAATGCTATAAGCATGTAGTATTTTGATTTAGACAAATTCTAAAAATGAAGTAGAGAACAGAGGACGGTATATGGATATCGCAAGCAAAAAAGAAAAATCATTAACCTTGATTTTCATTGCAGATGAAGGATGTTTCAGATGAAAGTATTTGAAATGCAGGGCCCCAGATAGCCATGTAATTACCTATATTTTAAATTTCACTTTGCTTATGTAATCCTACTTTCAAGTCACCTTTTCTGTGAAGCATTCCTTTCCACTTCATACATCCTTTGTACCTTCAGATATTCCATAAGTTCTGTTACAACATCTACTCCTTTATAATTTATTATTATTATTATTATAGAACTTATTGTAATTTACACAAATGTAGTTTATTACTCTACACCTGTCTCCCCTCTGGGTTGTTCTATTTTAGAACAGGAATTTCATCTCATCCCTCTACAGATTTTTGCTTCAATCTACCAACAAGGTGCCACCTTACAAACATTAGAAGGAAAATTATTTTAATAAATAGTTGTGTAACAATTTTACACCATACCTCATCAATTCAAACTGCCCATTTCTTTTCATATTTTATCATCTCTGAATTGGGGGATGGGCCTTAAAATCTCTGAAGGTATGGATGGAAACCAAGTTCTTGCAGAGTATTTATAATTTCTCCTATCATTCATCGGGGGGCCCTCTCTATCTGAAAACACTTTAGATTAGATTATCTGCCTAAGTACTTTTTAAAACTCACACTGACATTGTATATTCAGACCTAAATATTTATTAGAACCAACTTGCAATTCAAAATTATTGGAGATATATTCTTCCTTCCTTCTACCAGTACCAAATTTGAAATGAGTGCCTTCGTTGTCCCTTTTTCTGTGATGGGTTTATTTTTCATTTGTTCCTGCATTGAAGGCATAGCCCTTTGGTGTCCCAACTTTATGCAGGTAACCTATCAGACTTCCCATCTTAGACAGTTTTTTCTTTCTTAAGGGTACATAAACAATGATATATCTTCCACTGGATGGTCTCTTGGAGACCATGAAACACAGTACTAAATAATAGAATAAAAAACTAAAGTATATTTCTGACTTAGTAATGATTATATAAATATTTTACATTTTTTGTAAAAGAAACATTTGGGTTTCTCTGGGTTAATAAGATCTCCACATTCCTATAATCACTAGAAAAATTGTTAAAGAGTTTTGAATTTTGCTGTGTAGGTTAAATCCCTACTTGCCTACTGTTCCTTCACAAAACACTCTTCTGCATGTTCCTGCATATCAGCATTTTAAGACACAGTTCACATTTGCCCACTAAAAGCCACAGCACCCTATGCTGTGGTTTGGTTGATGGAAAGCATCTGATGCGACTAAAAATCATCAGTGAAATACACCCTTGTGGGATCATAATTCACCCCTGCAAGGCAAACGAACTCTCCTAAGCCATCACTTACATCATTTGGTTCCCTAACATGGCAAATCCCAAGCTGTCCCTTGTGCCCCCTAAAAGGCTTTATAGAACATATGATTGAACCCTTCATTTAACTTAGAGGACTGAACCCTCTATCCAAAAATAATACTTAGATAAGCATGAGAGCTGACATATTACACAGTTAGTAATTATTTAGTGCAGACTACATTGCAGGCAATGAACTAACCACTTTACATACATAATCACTCTACACCTTACAATGAACCCACTGATTAAGAAATTGAAGCTTGTAATTAAGTGCACAAGATCACACAGGGAGAAAGAGGTAGCTTGCAAATTCAAGCCCAGACAAAATAAATCCAAGGCCCACCCTCTGAACCATTGTCTTTTACCACTTTGAAAAAAAAATAAAATTGCGAAAGGAAGACACAAGAGCAGTTTGAACAGCAATGCAAACAAACGGGACATGTCAACTGCAGTCATCCTCAGCAACCCGTTAAATTTTAGACAGAGCCTCCCACATTTATGAACATGCTAAGAACGAGGCTTCAGTTCACAGGGAGGCGCAGTTTTTAAAAGTACTGAGATAAAGTACGGGTCATCCTTTTAAGATCCATGATAATCATTATTAATCATGAACCTGTCCATCTTGTCTATTCTGGGCTGGGAATGCAGCTCATCTGTGTGGGTCTGTTAGGATATTTACTTTGTGGTGCACATTATATATTTTCTCTTAAGTCTCACTCTGCAGGCCAGAGCTAAAGGCAAGCATTATTATAGATCAAAGCCAGTGAAGTGGGTAATGAGGTTTGGTACGTAAAACACTTGTTATAAATACGGGGGGAAATTCTGGCTTTTCTTTAACATTAACTGCTTTGAAATGCATCATCTGAAGTAGAATTCTTAGTAGGCCACTAGCTGCCAGAGAATAATTTCCCTTTGCCAAACAGAACACTGGTGCTTTGGTTAGATGTCTTTCACAAGTGTGGAGCCATGTGCAGTGAGTTATTTTTATACATACTTCATGGGGTGATGGCTAAAATGCACCACTGAACAAGAACATCCCCTACCCCGGCAGAAAGAAGGAATTGAAGGACCATTCCAATCAGCTTCACTTAAGGAACATGGTCTGAATTCTCAGGCTGATACATAAGCTTAAAAAAGAAACAATTAAAATATCTAAGCAGAGAGTTTTCATCTCCTTGGGTAGAAAGCGTTCTTACTTATTCAGATGTGTAGGTCCCTGTGCCACAGCGGGGCAAAGGCAAAGCGGTTATAAATATAACACGAAAAGGAAAATTAATTACATTTTCGGATCACTTTTAAAATCATGCCTGGCTCCTCTTTGGTCAACTGTCTTTCAAGACTGGTCTATGTTAAGTAAGTGCTTCCTAGGTTTATAAAGTCCCTTCTTTATCCCTCTTCTCTACAGGAAAAGGTATAGTTTTCATTATCTGATGCCAAATGTTTATCACCACAGTCCAACAGCAGGAGTGCTGGAGGATGGGAGTCATAAAAAAAGGGTCATTGCTAAATCCCCCAATTTCTTCTCTCCCTCCCTCCCTCCCTTCCTTCCTTCCATCTGTCCTTCCATTTTTTCCTTTTCTAACACATTTTAACAGCCTGATGTCTGCCAGGTACTATGCTATATTTGCTGGGGTCAAAATCACCCTATTTGTCTTACTAATCTCAAGTACTTCACAATCAGCCTCAAATGCCCTACCTCTCTAATTACTGTAAGGCTCCCAAAATCAGAGGCCAAGGCTTATTCCTCTGAGACTTCTTTTGGTCCCCACACGATGTCTTGAGTTTGTGTAGTGTGCTGCAGAAGAGCCGATGGGGTGTTAGATAATCTGATTTCCAGCTCTGTCATTGACAGGTAACCTGGGACCAGTCACCTAACCCTCCTGTGCAAAAGGCAGATTGTAACACCTGTCCAAGCATCCACGAAGGGGTGACCTGGTGACGAAATCATGTGAGTAAAGCCCCTTTACAAACCTAAGCCTTACTCACGGAGTTGCCCCCAAGTATAATTCAGGGTCAAGTGGCCGTGTCCCAGGGTAGCTGGGTGGAAACAGGGAGCCAGCCATTTCACTAAAGCCCTGCCAACCTCATGCTAGAAGCATCGCCCTAGAGAGCAAGCTTGAAATGTGAAACCGAGCGTGACATTTCCCTGCCTAAAACGCTTCACCCTCAGAATGAAATCCAACTCTGTAACAAGGCTTCCCAGCCTTGCCCCCTGCTCAATTCTCTGGTCTTTTTTCACTCTTGGCCCTCATCAAGGTCTGAAGGTCACATTCTACCCGCTCAGCCACACTGGGCTACAGCTGATGGCCAAGCTCTTTTTTAGGCTGCCCTGAGGCATCTGCCTTCCCTAGCCCTAGAGGGGCTCAGCTGCTCTTCCCATGGGAGACCACAGCATCCCATAAAACCCTGCATGTTGCCCTTTTCACTCCATCCTGTAGTTGCCTGCATGGTGCTGATCCGGTGCTGATCTGTGTCTGTCACTCCAATGTTGCTTCTTGAGGGCAATTCCCTAGTGGGGTGTGGCACATAGAAGACATGGAATAAATAACTCATTGGAGGCATAAATAAATGAATGAATGAAGAACTCCTTTGCAATGAGACACGAAGTGATGCTTTACTGTGGTTCAGTGTATTCATGAAGTCCTACCTGGGGACTCTGCACCATTATGACTTCAGCAAACCAGATGTGGTAGCAGAAAAGTTATCCCTCCCCACCACCCCCTGAAAAGATGCCTAGTCTCCAGATCCTGTGAGTATGTTACCTTACATGGCAAAGGGGAATTAGGGTTGCAAATTGAATTAGGCTTGCTAAACATTAACTTTAAATGGGGAGATTATCCTGGATTATCTGGATGTGACCAATGTAATCACAAGGGGCCTTTAAAATGCAAGAAGGAGGTATAATAGAGGTTGGAGTGATCAGAGGTGAGAAGGACTCAAACTGCTACCCCAGGCTTAATGGAAGGGAGCCATGAGTCAAGGCATGAGAGTGGTCTCTAGAAGCTTCTGGAAAAGAGCCTCCAGAAAGGAATGCAGCCCTGCAGATATGTTGACTTTAGCTCAGTGAGATCTGCATCAGGCTTCTGACTCTAACAGACTATAAAATAGTAAATTTGTGTTTTAATTTACCAGGGTTTCTAGTTATTTGTTACAGCCATAGTAGAAAATGAGTATTTCAAACAAGAAAGTAGAAGAAAGACCTCATAACGACAAATCATTCCACCTCTTGGAGCTTCACTTTCCTAATCAACAAGTTGAGGATAAACATCCCTAGTCCGCTTATTTAATACAGCTGTTCATGAGGATTAAAAGCTTTAAGGCTTGTGCTTAAATCTCAGCCTCAGCATTTATTCACTGTGTTTCTTTGGCAAGTGGCTTAATTGATCTGTGCCTCAGTTTTCTCATCTGTAAAATAGACATACTGATAGCATCAGGTTATTGTGAGATTCCACTGATTTAGTCCACGTAAAGTGCTAAGAACAGCATCTGGTACAAGGTAAATATTATATAAGTGTTAGCTACTATCACACGTGTAAAAAGAGTTTACAAAAGGTTAGGCATTATAAAGTGGTAAAGTAGAATTAGCATTCTTACAGAACACTGGTTCTTAAGAGGTTGGTTCTTGCCCTTCCCCAATAGCAGGTCATAAATTTATGGAGGCATTTTAGAGGTCAAGGTGGGTCATGCTGGCATGTGACTAGCATTTAGTGATAGCCACCAGGGATCCAAGACACCCTGCAACATCTGAGCCAGTCCTTCACAGTGCAAGATTTTTCCAGATCCCAAGTGATACTACATACCCCTACCCATCTTCATTTGTGGCTATGCAGCGATAGTAATTTTACATACAAGTCCTAGCATCTACCTCCTTCATTATGACCTCTGGTGTAGTTGTACCATGCAGTTATCTATTGAAACATATTTTTTATAATTCACTTCATTTCTTCATTTTTTAATGTTAATAATAGTAAAATAATAGGGCATTATTTTGATTTTAAATTTAAATTGGAGTTAGGTTATATTTATGAAATTCATTTCATGATAATAAAAGGGGTGTTAGATTTGTTAATAAAAGTGTGTTGGGTCTGAATTGATAAGATATGAAGTGAAATAAGGTTTAGAGATGGCTGACCCCAGCTTTCTAGCTTTCCAATGAAGAGAATTAAGGTCCAAAGAAACAAAGTATATTGCAAAAAGTGTAATTATTAGTTAAAAGATAACTCAAGTTTCAAGATCCTAATTCCAGGGTTCTTGGGTATTCTTTAAGAATCTGTACATCCTAAATAAATTAATATTCTTTAAACTTCAAATTCTCATCCAACCCTGAGATTGTATGACAGCGAAATCCCTTCCCTTCCCTTGCACCCTGCCATCTCCCTGCCCCAACATCCCTCCTTCCACCACTGGAGAAAGTGGTTATGAAAGTGACATTTTAGATGATCTCAACAGACAAGCATTCCTGGGAGCGGTACTGAGGGAGGAACTTTGATGGAGAAGGTTAATGCCAACAACTGTCTCTGACTTTCTCCTTTGCGTTTCCATTTTTTCTAGCCCAGTTCCATAAGTGACCTTTGTACCCAAGGATAATTCTGTCCACCCCTCACCTCCACTTCCGGAACATTCTGCACTCCTTGATCTCAACAAAGTTCTGAAGAAACTAATTTTAGGGTCGCTTCAGTTACGAAAAGGTTGATATAGTCCAAATTATGATTTTACTATTAATATAAGGGCAAAAACCTCTCCCCCCATCCCCCCTTCTGTACCCAAAGCTGCCAAAGACGTTTATGCAGGTATGCCCTGCCCAGCTCCAGAGGGTGCACCCCTGGAGTTATGAGCTTGAATATCTGCATGGCTGAATGCAGGGTCCCTGTTCCCACCTCCCTAAAATGGGAAATGAGTTCACAGTGTGAAGATTTCTGATCTTAACTTTGATGCACGTTTGGTTTAACACTGACTTAACTGGCATAGTTTATTCACTCTTTAAGTCTGAATTGCAATTGAGTCTCTTTGCCCGCCATGTGTTCAATGATGGAGGCTCGGTCCCCTTGTAAATTTGGGCCATATCGCAGCAGCTCCCTCTTGATAGCCAGACACTTGGTGATTAGGGCTTTGAGACTCAATCCTCTTTCCTGTCTCTCCCTTTTGAGTGGTCCGCACAATTGCTGTTTCCTGCTCAAGGCTGTCCCAAGCATGTCAGCACATTCGAGGAGTGGGGAAGGACATCTTGAGCCCAATCACTGATGAAGCTTCAACTGATTCAAGCATGCAGTTGAAGCAGAAGCTCAGAGTATCAATTTCACCTCGAGGTTTTAAGTATGAGCTTTTAAGTCTGATAGATCTGGATGCCTTCTAGCTCTGGTAGTTTATGCAAATAACCTGTAAACTTGAAACTTGTAAAGTCTGTAAACTTTAGTTTCCCATCAGTAAAATGAGCAACAGTAGCACTAACCTCATGGGGTTACCAGAAGTGTACACGAACAAATGTAAGTAAAACCTGGCACATAGTAAGTGCTCAACAGATGTTAGCTGTTGCTGTGATTCTCTTTTCCCAGAGCAAAGGTCTCTTAACATTACAGTTCTATAGTACAAAAACAACAACAACAAAAAAAAAAACAATAAAAATTTAAAAATATAAACTCCAGTAAAGGAATGGAAAAGCTGTGTCCCTTAGAAGGGGCAATTTCATCTTCATGTGAATTGTAAAAATAATCACAGCAGGCATTTGATACATTCTGTCCCGCCCACCCCCCTTCCGGCCTTTTTAAATTCTCAGAGTGCTCGTCCATACAGCGGCCCAGTAAGTAAGCATTTCTTTATTCTCATTTTTCAGAAAACACTGAAACTCAGGGAGGTTGACATCTTCTGTGGCAGAATCTAAGACTGGAATGCTGGCATTGAAATTTGCTGGGCGGGGTTTCATTTCACAGGATGTACCATTAGTAGAGGCAGTCAGTCTCCACTAGGGGGCGCATGTCGCATAATGGGGGTCATATTGGCTGCGGTTGAGGGATGAAAATAGTCTCCATATAATATATCTGCCATATAATTTTATTTATATTATATAAAAATATATAAATTTTATTTATATTATTTTATTTTATGCCATATAAATATATCTTTAATACATCTCCCTTAGCCCTCTGGTCCAACTAGATTACATCAGCAAAGACTTTCCTATGTAGAAATTCTGAAATCAAGATGGCATTTCAGTGCAGTAGCAAGTAGATAGGTGATTTTATTATTAAATTTTTTTCAAGATTTTTTTTTTTGATGTGGACCATTTTTAGTCTTTATTGAAGTTGTTTTGGTTTTTTGGCTGTGAGGCATGTGGGATCTTAGCTCCTGGACCAGGGATTGAATCTGCACCCCCTGCATTGGAAGGCGAAGTCTTAACCACTGGACCGCCAGGGAAGTCCTGATAGGTGATTTTAAAAAGTCCTTCCCGTGGTTCTGAAAAGTCCCTTCAGCTGGGAATCCCTGTACTAGGCCAAGCTACAAAAGAAAGGTTGTGTGCTATTTGATTTGATGATACATGATCATTCCCACCTCATTTCGGACCAATACTCTCAGAAGAAGAGACACTGTTTTTGGGGGTGGGTGGGGGAGAGGGTTTCTTGCTTATCTTAATAGCAGTCAATTTCTGAAAACTCAGGCCTGGAATGAGACTGCTGCCCAAAGCCCAGGTGGGTCGTGTCTAGGAAGCCCATAGGTCTGCCCCTAGAGGTCCTGCCTGGAACACACAACAATCCGTTGTAAGAATGTTACCTTCAGAGATTTTTACAAAGCTCACTTTTCAGTTGCTGCACAAATAAAGTCATGCAACTGCTTGACTTTTTTTTCTTTGTCTAAGTTTATTTTAAACTGTAGCGAGTCACATTTTCTTCCTCTTTTGGGGTGAGAGAGTTTTTTTGTTTTGTTTTGTTTTACTTCTTTGCTAAATCACTATTCATTAAAGTGAAACTGAGAAGAAAAGAAGAGACATAATGAAGGACAGTGCCCGAAATAGAAGTGACCTGCCTTTGTGCCCCCTGATATTTTGCAGTAAATATTACAAGCCAAGCAGGTGTCCAGCCGTTTCTAGTCCAAACTACACTTGGTCCAGATTCCACCTGCCCCTTGTCACAGAAGCCGACACACACTTGAATCAAGAAAACTTTTTTTGTTTACTTATGTTAACCATAAAGCCAAAGCAAATAGCCTTCCACTTTCTGGATCCTCGGTAGCAATTAAATATGAAGACATCACAAATCCTCTAGACAAATAAGGGGGAGGGGGGGAACATGTATTCTAGGCCAGGAGGTGGGCCATGTACCAGAGAGTTGCATCAGCTGTTACAGGGAACAGTTGGTTTCCCAACTTCGAACTTTCTGGGTTTCACACACCAGCACCACAATTGATGAGCAGGAAATTGACTTAAGTGTTTAATTTAGGACTTAAATCAACCACCTGGTTTACAAGGTCTCAGTTGAAACATTGCTTCAATGGCCATGGGTTCATTTATTCGTTGACTCAGCAAGCATGTCATGGAGCTCAAGGGAGATGACCCATAATTAAATCAAAGACCCCACATAACTCAATCTAGAGCGGGGAAAAGCTGGATAAATAGATATTTCTATGACATTAGTGCTGAAAGAGCTACGTACAAAGCAAGCTAAGGGGCAGAGCGGCAGGCATCAAGTGAAAAATGCAGCTGTAGTGGGAAAGGAGAATGCGTCATCCCCTTACCACTGCCCTCTGCCCCACGTAACGCCCCACAGTCACAAAAGGGCACAAAACGGTGCTACCTATTCTGCTCACATTCGGTAACTAGGAGGATGGGGACATAAGATCTCAAGAGAGTAGTTTCTAAGACACCTCACACGCAGGGGAAACTGTTTACAAATGCAAAGTTGTTTCCACATCACTCCGGGGAGATGGAGGGGAAACACCGGGGGAAGATGCAGGCAGAAACACCACTTCACCAGCCCTCCACCGGAGCAACCTGGAATCCAGACGGACCGGCCAAACACCTGGCAGCAGAAGTGAACTTTTGCATAAAGCTGCACCTCACTTCCCAGCCCTGGGCACAGCTCCCGAGCCAGAAGCCCAGTTTCCAATTTGAAAGGAGGGAAGTCGGGAAGGGTGGTGGGAGTTCTAGCATTCACACGTTGCCACCCCTCTCTGGCCCCTTTGAGATTCAACCCTTTTTTTAGCTGGGCAGCCCAGGCTCCTGAGAAGAAAACTGTGCCAAAGCAGAAAACTGTCAGAGCTGCTATTACTCAGTGAGCTCGCTTCGGAACGCGGGCGCGTACCCTTCGTTGCCAGTTTCACTTCCAGCCCCTACACTACACAAGGATTTCGCGCGGATAAAAAATGAGACATCATACGCCTCCGACCCGCTGCTCGGCGCACAGTAGGAGCTCAAGAAACCCTGCTCGCCTCGCCCTTTCCTACACCCCTGACGGGTCAACGCCTGGGACGACCCTAGGGAGGGAACAAGTTGCCCCCAGGTGGGCAAAAGTTGTCAAAACTCCGCCAGCCGCGCGCTGCGGCCCCCTGGTGGGTGACAGCACGCGGGTGGTTGTGAGGATGCGGCTGCGGTGGGTGGGTGGGGGGGGGGGGTCGTGCGCTGCGCATCCCGAGCGGCCCGCTCGGCGTTAACCCCTCACCTTCCAGCAGCACTTCCTTGCCAGCGCGCTTCAGCGCCTGCACCGCCTCGTCGTGGGTGGCGTCCCGCAGGTCGGCCCCGTTTACGGACAGGATGGCGTCCCCTACGTACAGGGCTTGCGTTTGGTCCGCCGCCAGCCCCTTGAAGATCTTGCTGATGAGGATGGGCATCTTGTTCTCCTTGCCCCCCTTGATGCTGATGCCCAGCCCGCCCAGCTCCTGCTTCAGCACCTTCACGCCGCGCTTCTGGTTCGAGATGGACTCGGGCACCTGCTCGGGCAGGTCGGTGAAGGCGGTGCGGACCCCGGCGGGCGAGTCCGGGGGCTGCGCGCCGCCCGCGCCCGGGTGCCCCGCGCCGGCGCCCCTGCAGAACGAGCCATTGGTGGCGGTCCCGATGCCGTTGTACGCCGCAGCGCCCTCCTCGCAGCTCAGAACCAGGGCGTCCTCGCTCAAGTTCACCAGAACTTTGTGCCAGCGATCCCGCACCAAAACTTCCAGCAGCCCGCTCCGCTGCGCTCGGCCGCCTCCCCCGCCGGCCGGCCCGGCCGCCGCTGCCGCCGCCGCCGCTACCGCCATCTTTCCGGCATTCTTAAAATGCCATGTGATTGCAAAAGGGGGGAAAAGTGGGGAAGGGTTGCGGGGGGAGCGAGGAGAGCGCGCCCCGCAGGGAGGAGGCGGGACGCGGGACTCCACTCCGGGACTTCGCCAAAGCGCCCTGCGCGAGTTGGCAACCGCGGTGCGGCCGGTTCCCCCTGGCCTGATCCTGGGCGGGGTGGAGCAGCCTAAAAGAAGGAGAGACAGAAACAGGAAAGGGGAAAAAAAACCCAGCTGCCAGTGGCAAAACCCCAAACCGAGGGGAAGCCGCGCGTAAGGGCTAAGCGCCGGCGAAGGTCGGTAGGGGGAGGGCGGAGACCCAGCGCCCGGCGGCCGCTCACCTGTTCCAGCGGCAGCGGCCTCGGCGGTCACACGCCGCGCGTCCGCTCGACCCTCCCCGCCTCCCTCCCCCGAGCGCACGTCGCCGCAGGGACAGCTTCCCCTCCACCCCGCCCCAGGCGTCTCTTCTCCACTCGCCCTTCTCCGCGGGCGCCCGGGCGCCCACACCGCACCTTGACGTGGTCTGTGTGTCCTGCGTTGGTCCCCTCCCTGTATGCTCCCAAGCCCCCTCCCCTTTCACACCCTCTGTTGAATCGCCTCTCAGTCCTAACCCCCAGGGGTGTCTAGATTCAAATCTCCTCCCTCTGGCTTCCTCAAACGAAGTCTCGGCTTCTCCTGCTGAGTTCTTACCTGTCTCTCCTTTCCGCAGGGACTCTCAGGTAGACTCAGGCAGAGGCCCTGGGTTCCCTGAGAGTCACGAGGGAAGGCTGTCCCAAGACCCCAAAATGAAACGTCAGCATAACCCGAGTGCGGGAAACTTCTTTTTAAATGCAGGACATCTTTCTGCCGGGTCTCTGGAGAGGTGTCTTTGCTGGCTAGGGTTTTCAGCAGGTTGCTGCCTGCCCCAGACCCCAGGGACAGATGTTCTTCCATTTCTAGCACATTATATGCTCTCTGCTTCTGACCTATCTTTTTTTTTTCCCCAATGCCACCCACATGCTTCCTGTGACATTCTCTTTCTTCCCAAGATCCAATATAGAAAGTCCACCATTTAAGAAATCAGCTGCAATGGACTGTCTCTCAAAATTTCCTTTATGAGTGACTTATGTGGAGCTCAAGCTGCGTTTTTCCTGGGAAATGATATTATAATCATTGGTTACCTTCCCAGGCCAATGCGAAAGTGCCAACATAACCCATGTCTTAGATGAACCTCCCAGAACCCTCCTGGTCCTTGAACCTCTCAAGTTCTCCCCGACCCTAAGCAGGTCTCATGGAACTCTGGAAGGGTTTCACACTTCTCCTTTCCCTCCTCTTCCCTCCTCTCTCTGCCCTCTCTCCAAAAACCAAAACAAAATTCACAAATCTGAGAATACCTAAAGGTAAACCCAACCCAGCAAGGTGTCAGGAGGAAAGAAATCTATTGAACACATTCCCACTGATGTGTATTATCATTGGAAGTTCTCTAACCCTTCCAGAATGACTCACACATTTAATTGAGAATGTTTAAAATCCCAGACCAATCCCTAGAGATCCGGTGGTTGGTATTCCAGGCAGGGTCCCAGAATGAAATGGAAACTTTTTTTTTTTTTTTTTTTTTTTTTGAGGAAAAGAAGTCACTGCAGGTAGGTCCAGGGGAATGCTTAGACTTGTACTTCTGCTTGTAGCATCCCTATTTCCTATATTTCTAACCCACCAGTGTTGCAAAAGCTGTTTATTCTTTCATGTAAAGGTACCCACGGCCGGGACAGCACAGGCGGCTCCACCGTTGGGTGGGAAAACCATCTGGGGCTGCCCTCTGCTTTAGAGGCTGAGGACCCACACACATCACTCTTCAGGAGTGCTGCCAAAGGCACTGAGGTGGAAATAGGCAACAGGATGCCAGTGTGATGATTTAGAAATCAAAACAGATCGCCCTTGGACTGAAATCCTCCATTCACATCACACCTGTATCTTGCCTCTGTGGTCAAGTGATGTCAGAGGCCCAGGCGTAACTAGAAGTAATGTATCAATTTGCCATAAGAAATTGCAAGCTCTGAGATGGGAATTTCTCAGAATCTCTGTGATAAGCACCTTTTTCCGGGTAAGCAGCACTGCATGGGAAGGAGTAGGTTGCTTGTTGAAAGTGGCATCAGAAGGAGAGGAGCAAATATTCAATATCACTAGGCCTGAGGCATACATGTCAGCCAGAGATGCCTTCACCAATGGAATTAGAGTAATAGCCCCTATTCCAAGAGCTTTATACATGTTCACTTAATCCTCCCAGTAATTCTTGGGGATACTTACTATTATCATCTCTCCTATTTCACAGGTGGAAAAGCGGAGGTACAGATTGGAAAACTTGCTCTGGTCCTGTAGCTAATAAATGGCAGAGTCAGGATACAAACCCGGGTATGAAGAATTTGGAGTCTTAATCGTTGTCCTACACTCTCCTAAAAATGCTCAGAACCTGTCAGCCCCAGTGTTCACCTTGGACTGAGGCCAGCCTTTCCACTGGGAGGAAAGCCCTGAGGGTTAAGACCCTTCCCCTAGATATGTGTAGAAAGGTGCAGCCAGCCTCGTCTCTGTGGCCTCTCCTGCTTTCCAAAGTTAGAGCACACCCGGCCCTTCCAGAATTGACACATGCTTTTCTTTAGACACGTTAGTAAGTTGAAGCTGATGACTATTGTGGTCTTGCTGGCCTAAAAGCCCTTTCTTATCCCTCACACAGCTCTGCATATCTGGTCCCTGAGCAGTAAGGCTGACCTTCAAAGGTAAACCTTACGTACCTCATTTCTTGGTTCTAGATGGGACTACTGCACCGCAGCCCTGTAATACTTACAATTAGGACAGGTTATGTTCTCTTAGGTCTCCCCTTTTGAAGAATGGTCCCTGGACAGGTCTGAAAAGACTACTAGCTTCCTCACTTTATGCGTGTGGCATTTGAAGCTTAGAGAAGAGCAGTGACAAATCCAAGGCCACGTGGTGGGTTTGTGACAAAGACACAACGGGGTTACCATGAATCTCAGTCCAACTTGAGCATTCTAGATATTACCCCTGAAGTCGCGTCCTCCTTTTTTTAACCAGATTTCTTTCTTTTTTTTTTTTTTTTTTTTGCTGTACGCGGGCCTCTCACTGTTGTGGCCTCTCCCGTTGCGGAGCACAGGCTCCGGACGCGCAGGCTCAGCGGACATGGCTCACGGGCCCAGCCGCTCCGCGGCATGTGGGATCTTCCCGGACCGGGGCACGAACCCTCGTCCCCTGCATCGGCAGGCGGACTCTCAACCACTGCGCCACCAGGGAAGCCCTGACCAGATTTCTTTTACTCAGCTCTGTCTCCAGGTCTGTTTCCTCCTTCTGTCCTAAACTTTTGACTTCCATTCCCACCCAGCCCAAAGCGGGATCTTCCCATGGGTGCCCCTTTGCTGTGGGAGGTGCATTTTCCTGCAGATGTTTGGGTGGACTTAGGCTTGCAAAAACAGGTCATGAAATCCTCAGCAGCACAGAGCAGAGGATAGTGATGGAGCAGCAGCAGCACGTGGCAGAAGGGGTCCTCATTCCTTCCACAAAGTTTTGTGGTGCATCTGTCCTGTCCCAGGCACTGTTCTAGGTGCTGTGATATGCGAGCAGACAAATGGTAGGATGTGCCCTATGAGGCTTACATCATAGTGGGTGGTAGGGTGGAGGTGGACAAAGACTGCAAACATAAGACACTTTCATGGAGAAGTAAGTACCAGGAAGAAAATCAAACAGAGCAATAGGGTCTAGAGTGACTAGGGGCAAGGGATACCTATGGGTGGCCACCATTAAGGAAAGCCTTTGTGAGGAGGTGACTTTTGCCTGAGACATGGATGTTAAGAAGAGGGGAATCTTGCAAAGATCTAGGGAGGAGGGTCCCAGTGAGAAGGAAGAACCAAAGCAAAGCACCTGAGATAGAACTAAGCTTGCCTGGTTCAAGGGACCAAGGGAGGCCGGCACGGCTGGAGCAGCCCCTGGGAGGAGGAGAGAGACCAGAGGGGAGATCAGAGAGATAGACTGGGCCAGACCACAAAGGAGGGCCTTGGGGGATTACAGCCCAATCCATTCTCCTTGTCCTCTTTGAGCCTCAGCCATCATACATTTTGGATTGTCAGGAACTGTCTTAATGACAACTACAGTTGGCCCTCTGTATCAGCAGTTGGTTAAATCCGTGGTTGCAGAACTTGCAGTAATGGAAAGCCGACTGCTCTAGGCCATTTAATATAAGGGACTTGAGCATCCTCAGATTTGGGTATCCTTTGGGGTTCTGAAACCAATCCCCCTCAGAGAGCGAGAGACTGTATTACTTCCTAATACCTACGGAGTCAATTTTTACTGGTTAGAACACATGCTCCAGTGTTTAGGTTTGGAAAATCGGATCGTTGTACTTTTGATGCTGTTTCCTGAAGACAGATTGAGCATCTTTAGGGGGATTTATCCAATTACAGAATGGAGTTTGGATATAAGGGATTCACCTTGTGAAGACGAGGAGGCAGAAAGCTCCTTGATATCTGGGGGGAAATGAGAGAACAGAATGAGAGAGGAGCGGGAGGGTACTTGAAAGGCAGAACTCCTAAGTTGAGGCCTACCTATGTACATATGTGTTGACCAAATGCTTACTGAGTACCTGTTCTTATAAAACACCGAGGAAGGTGATGGAGACAGGCACACCCAAGGATGCAAAGATGATTAAGACAGGAAGACAGACATGTACATGAAGAGCTCATGGGGAGAATGAGATGGCTGCAGTACTGAGTGTGAAATGAGTGGAAGCAGCCAGGTTCCAGATGCTGAATCATAATTCTGGTCAGTGACTCATTTTATTTCTTCTTCTCACTATTGAAACTAAAACTGTGCAACTCAGACTGGGACTTGAACCCTCAGGCTGGGACTTGAACCCCCAGTCTTTCAACGGAGATCACACACCTGGTCTCAGGAATGAATGAAGCTCAGGTTCTTGATGTCTCATCACAGAAAGAATTCAGTGAGAGACCAAGTGATAGGTAAGAAGTGGATTTATGTAGAGAGAAACACACCCCACGGACAGTGTGTGGGCCATCTCAGAAGGCGAGAGCAGGGACTTCCCTGGCGGTCCAGGGGTTAAGACTCCACGCTTCCACTGCAGGGGGCACGGGTTCGATCCCTGGTCGGGGAACTAAGATCCCACATGCCGCACGGCGTGGCCAAAAAAAAAAAAAACAAAAAAAAAAGCTAGAAGGCGAGAGCAGCCCCAGGGTATGGGGTTGTCAGTTTTTATAGGGGTGGGTAATTTTGTAGGCTAATGAGTGGGAAGAGTATTCTAGCTATTTTGCATAAGGGGTGGGGATTCCCAGGAATTGGGCCACCGCCCACTTTTTGACCTTTATGGTCCGCCTTGGAACTGTCATGGCGCCTGTGGGTGTGTCATTTAGAGTGCTGATGTGTTACAGTGAGTGTATACTGGGGCTCAAGGTCTAGTGGAAGTTGACTCTCCACCATCTTGGACCTATTTGGTTGTAATCAGTTTATGTCGTGTCCTCAGGCTATGTCATTCCTTTAAAGGAATTCCTGCCCCTTTCCCTACGGTTTCACTATTTTTTGCTTTATTGCAATGTCATTATTGCATTACTGGAGCAAGCTGGCCAGACTGTCCCCTCTTGGGGAAGGTGAAAAACAAAAAGACCAAAAAGTATCTCCCCTCCCCTTCCCTCCAACCTCCCCTACAACTGCACAGCAATGTTTGAACACGTCTGGCGACAAAAACAATTTGCAAAAGTCCTCCAGGAACTACATTTTGAACTGTCCCAACACAAGACATATAGGTGGCTTCCTTGTGAATCAGATATTTTTATGTAACTACATGAATTTTTTTGACTACATCAAAGACAACAGAAGAATGGGTTTTTTACAAGTAACAACATGGCACCAAAGTCACAGGCTGGAATTTGTAAGGAAACAAGATTGTCATAAGTGGCTGCAACTAGAGCAAGCTGAGGTTGACAGCAGAGGGCTCAGTCAGGCCCCCATCTGGACCCTCTGCTTTGAGGCCACTGAAGCCTCACAGAGACCTACTGAGGAGTCTTAACTGGCAACAGAGACCACCTTGAGAAACGAGGAATTGCCCAGATGGAATTCTTAGCCCGAGGGGACCCTTGAGGCTAGTTACTTGCTGCAAGAATGGGAGACCCATGGAAGACTCCACGTTGGCTCTCAAAGCTTCTTCAAGGCACAGGAGGAGTGACTCTTATTTTAAAGATGAAGCACTGAGACTGGGGGACAGCTCTTGAACAGAAGGCTGAGCAGGTTCTTTCTTCTCTGGCGTGCCCCAGGAGGCCTACAGGCACATCATCCATTTCAAGTGGGTTGGCCAACACACTCTATTGCATAGACCTGGTATTTAGCTGGCTGGATCCTTGGTAAACTAGATAGACTACCACCCAGACTCTCAGCCAGCCAGTAGGTCAGGTGAGTTATTTGATTGCTCACTGTGTTTAGAATGTTGTAGTGGTGACTTTGGGGAACAGGACTAGCTCAAGGCAGAATTGTAAAGTAGTTAGATGCTTATCCTCTCTCTTTTCTTATTGAGTTGCACTCTCTCTCATTCTCTTCCATAACTACTTCTGCTGAAACAAACCATTCCCAGTCTTTTAATATCTATGCTGTAAATTTAAGTCACTTTTCCTAAGGGATATAAATTTGATTCTTTTTTAAAACTGTAGAAGGATAGGTGAGATCCCATACTGAAGACATGTTGAATAAAATGACTCTGAAATCCTAGTAGGCAAGGTGTATCCCACCACATATTAAAACTTTAGCAAGTTGGCCTAAGTAGGCATAGAAGATGTCCTGGTACAAAGGTAAAGAGGAATAAGAAATCAAAATTTCTTCCATACATGTCTTTAAAATATGGTAGCAAGGAAGTGAAAAGTCAAAGGATGATGCTTGGAAAATGTTGAAAGCAGAATTGATAGGGTCGAGCAATCGATTTGAATATGGGAGCAAAGGAAAAGTGTTTATGGGGAGAGAAATTCATAACTATATGCTAACTTTTCAATTGCTTCTCTGCATAATTAAACTAGAACTATACAAAAGTAGCCCCAATTAATTGCAAAACTTGGAAACCCAGAGGCGGAAGACATATTTAAAGGCAAAGGGCTACTGCCCTACTTCTGAAATGAAAATTTAAGCCCTCTGAGGCATCGCAAGACACTGTATTTACACGCAGTGTCCACTGGACTAAATTCGAAGTTGGCAATCACTGCCTGAAAGCTCTGGTCTGCCTGGTGAAGGAACAACAACAACAAAAAAAAAAAATAGAGAAAGCAAGAGGCTGAGCCTGGAGGCTATCCCAGGCAGCTGCTTCCTTTTCCCATCTCCATGGGTGATCAGACTTTGCACTGCAGGGGCAGAGGATTATGGAGAAAGTAAGCAGGACTTCTCCTAGGACCACGCTACAATAGAAAGGCAGGTTTCAGGAGTAGCCAGAATGACTGATCTATTAAACAGAGAGGAAAAATACTTTCAGAAGTATTTTGAAGGAGAAAACTAATTGTCACAGGTTCACTAGAATTTCTATTTTTCATATATTTCTGTTAAGTATTAGGTTCTCCAGACCTGGGGCTATGTTTAAGATTCATGGCTATTATAAAATAGAGCAGTGTCAAGGAGATACCTAGTAGTTGTTCCCAGTGGTTGGAGGGAATTAGAACCACCTGGGGAACATGTTAAAAAGGCAAGTATCAAATTCAATAATTTCTTCCACATTTATTATTACTTCTGAAATGAGGAATTTTTTCTATACACAGTGATTTTTGGTGTTGGTTTTTAATTTCACTGTGATATAGATTCTTATCTAATGCGCTCTAATTCATTACTATCGTTTTTCTGTTTTCTGCTTAAATATATCAAATATGGCCAGTATGAACCTCTTCAAGCTGCCTCTTGTGTTCTTTTGACAGGTCCTCATTATCGAGCACTTTTTTTTTTTTTGCTTTTTTCTTTTTGCTTTCTGGCATAACAAGCTATTTCAGGATCAACTTGTATTTTATCTGCCTAGCCCTGGGGTCAGCCATTCCTTAAGGAGCCCTGGTTCCTTTTAGTGTGAAATGTGATTTAAAAATCAAGATCTGGGGCTCCCCTGGTGGCGCAGTGGTTGAGAGTCCACCTGCCGATGTAGGGGACACGGGTTCATGCCCCGGTCCGGGAAGATCCCACATGCCGTGGAGCGGCTGGGCCCGTGAGCTATGGCCGCTGAGCCTGTGCGTCCAGAGCCTGTGCTCCGCAGCAGGAGAGGCCACAACAGTGAGAGGCCCGCGTACCGCAAAAAAAAAAAAAAAAAAAAAAAAAAAATCAAGATCTGGAGACTAGGTGTGCTTATTTAAACTATGATGATAGGTAGATAGAGTTCATAACTCCTATTATCATTTCAAATCCTACACCATGAGATACTTTCTTACTTTTCCTTATTCCATATTTGTGTCTCCCAATATGTGAGAAATCTGGTTTTCATACATGTCAATAGAGTTATTCATCTTGGTGTGTCCTACATTACAAAAAGAAATTGTTTCAGAATTACTATTACTATCCTGATAGCAGTACCAACAACAAACCTACTTAGTAAGTTCAAAATTTCTCTGCAGTTCATTTTGTCCTTAGAATATATTTCAGTAAAGGTGCACAGATCACCATATAGATGCCTGATCCAATCTACCATCTAAATAACTAAATATGAGGAAACAGGCAGATCCAGATTGCAGGGATTCTATAAAACAAGTGGCCAGGGCTTCTCAAAAGTGTCAAGTCATGGAAGACAAAAGACAGGGTGGAATTTTCTAAAAGAAAGGAAGCTAAAGGGACATGAAACCCAAATAAATTGCAAGATCTTGGATTCAATAATAAAAGAAAAACTACAAGGAATTTTTTGTGTGTGGCAATTAAAGACATTTAAATACAGACTGTATGTTTGATCATATAATTGTATCCATGTTAATTAAGTTTCTTGCAGGTGATAATCATAGAAAGCTTTTCTTCTTAGAAGATACATGCTGATGTCTGTAACTGACTTTCAAATGCAGAAAGGGAGGGATTACCAAGAAAATGTGGCAAAGTATCAACTGACTTTCAAACATAGAGACAGAGAACAAGAGAAAGAGAAGGAGATCTATGATGCAAAATTAATAATAAGTTAATTTAGTGAAAGATAAATGGGGATTCATTGTACGATTCTTTCAAATTATTGATAGGCTTAATACTTTTTTTTTTTTTTTCAAAATAGAGTTGGGAATAATAAATACAGAAACGTAAGCCTCATTCCAAAGGATTCTGATGATTCTGGTCTTTGGTAGGGTCTGGAAATTTACATTTTATCAAGGGGGTTCTGATGCAGCAAACTATGGTCCCTGGTCCAGCTGTTTGTTTTTTTGTAAATAAACTTTTATCGTAACACAGCCACAGACATTTGTTTATATATTATCTGTGGTTGTCTTCATACTACAATAGCAGGTTTGAATAATCTGACAAACTATAGAGCCCTTTGACCTTTGAACCCTTTGACAGTAGAGATGGTCAAAAATATAAAAATATTTCTAACCTGGCCCTTTACAGAAATAAAGAATGACTCCTGCTCTAGTGTATTCAAATTTAGGAAAGAGACTAGAGCAACTTTAAAAGCAGGGGAAAACTGGAATGTAGGTGAAGGGGCATGGGTTTGGCAGATAGTAAATATTTCAGTCCATGTTAGCTAACATTATTATATATAAAGGAAACAAACAAACAAAAGAATCAGAATCAACACTTGAATGTGCCTACAATGGGCCAATTTATGTTTTCTCTGTGAAGAAGTTATCCATGTTTCATAAACAGGGAATTGAAACGCAGAGAAATAAGCCCATTCTAGATCACATCAATTTTGGGTAGAAGAGTTGAAATTCAGACTGAGGCTTGACAAACTCCACGTCATGTCCCCTTTCCACTGGGTCACCCTGCCACCTTCACTCTATTTTAAGCTTCAGTTGATAGAAACTCAGATTTTACATCCACAGTCCTCTGAGTGAGGGCCTTTACAATCATTTTGAGAGGGAAACCCACAAGAGGATCAACCTCTCTTCCAAAGAATGAGTCTTTGGCAACCCTAACACTGGTATGTTTTAAACTCTGTCTCACTGGCTTTCTGAAAGGTTAAAAAAACTATGGCTATTCCTTTCAATGTCACCAGCACCAATGCCCCCAAGTAAAGGCAGCTGTAGATTACAGTCAGAGCAAGGGAGTCTTATTTTTTTCACGAATGCAAAACACTTTATTGCCATTTATTTTCTTTCCATAAAATCAAGCAACTGAAAAATGTGTTTCAGGCTGGTTGGGGATTTCTTTCTTTCCTTCTTCTTTCTTCTTTTCTTTTTTTCTTTTTAAGAGAGAATTTTGTTTTCCCCAAAAGAATCAATTTAGAGTGAACTTAGATTCTGTCACAAAAAGTCAGGTATAATCAGTGAGCTCTGAAATTTTTTCAAGGCTAAAGTGATTTTACCTTGGGGAAGAAAGAAGCTTATGACCATAGGATGATGAGATATATATATATATATATATATATATATATATATATATATATATATATATATATATATATATATATATATATATATATATATATATATATATATATATATATTTGATGAGGATGTTTATTCTTTACCCCCAAAAGGAAATATGTCCTCTTTCAGTTTTCTTAAAATACTCTGCCCTCTAGTTTTCTATTAAATTTTCTAAATTTTGATAGAGACATAAGTATAGATGAGATATTTCTCCACAAATACCATGATAAATGATCCCAGTGTTGGATAATAATCAGAGGTGAGAGATATGCAAACCTGGAGAGCACAGGCTCCCTGTCAAGAGCCAGTGCTGCTCAGCAACAGGCAGTGATTGCTGTCATTTGGGAAAAGCATAGGAGCCAGATGCTCTGATTTGCCAAAACAATCAAGAAATATACTTTTAAATGACTTTCTAAATTTGGCTCAACCTGTTAGAATGGCTTTTATCAAAAAGACAAGACCTAACAAGTTCTGGCAAGGATGTGGAGAAAAGGGAACACTGTACACTGTTGGTGGGAATATAAATTGGTGCACCCACAATGGAAAACAGTATGGAGATTCCTCAAAAAATTAAAAATAGAACTATCACATAATCCAGAAATCCCACTTCTGAATATATATCCAAAGGAAATGAAATCACTATCTTGAAGAGATATCTGCACCCCCATGTTCATTGCAGCATTATTCACAATAGCCAAGATACACGAGCAACCTAAATGTCCATCAATGGATGACTGGAAAAAGAAAATGTGAGTTATATATGTAATGGAATATTATACAGCCATAAAAAAGAAGAAATCTTGCCATTTGCAACAACATGAATGGACACTGAAAGCATGATGCTAAGTGAAATAAGCCAGACAGAGAAAGAAAGATATTCTATGATTTCATTTACACGTAGAATCTAAAAAAAACTAAACTCATAGAAACAGAGAGTAGATTGGTGGATGCCAGATGGGCGAGGAAGAATAGGTGAAGGAGGTTAAACATAGAAACTTTCAGACATAAGATGAATAAGTTCTGGGGATCTAATGTATAGTATGTGACTATAGTTAACAATACTGTATTGCATACTTGAAAGCTGCTAAGAGAGTAGGTCTTTTTTGTGTGTGTGTGTGGTACACAGGCCCCTCACTGTTGTGGCCTCTCCCGTTGCGGAGTACAGGCTCCGGACACGCAAGCTCAGCGGCCATGGCTCACAGGCCCAGCCGCTCCGTGGCATGTGGGACCTTCCCGGACCGGGGCACAAACCCACATCCCCTGCATTGGCAGGCAGACTCTCAACAACTGCGCCACCAGGGAAGCCCAAGAGAGTAGGTCTTTAAAGTTCTTACATTAGAAAAAAGAGATAACTCTGTGAAGTGATGGATGTGCTAACTAACCTAACTGTGGTAATCATTTCACAATATAAATGTATATCAAATTATCATGTTTTACATCTTAAACTTGCCCAGTGTTATATGTCAGTTATATCACAGTAAAGCTGGAAAAACCTTTGGCTCAAATTTGCATAAAATATTATTTAACCCCAGAAATAAAATAAGTGACAAGGAAAACAAAGACTCCTGTAGGCTGGATTTGAACTTTGGGTCATGACTTTGTACCTCCCACTATACATAACTGAGTTGGAGCTTTGGATGTTTATATCAGTCTCTGGGAAGTCTGCATATGTTTGGTCTGTCTTCAGTCTTCAGTACATAATCTGTTACAATCTCATCTTCTCATAGCATAGAATGAAACCTCTGAGCTCCAAGGAGGTCCCATCCTTGCTCATACAATAAGTGTAATGCTACAAGGTAGGTTTTATGGCAACTACCCAGTTGGACTTTCTTCTGCTTCATGGTATGCACCTTCAGCCTACACCACTGTCCAAACTAGTGACAGAAATAGGATGCTAGACTTTCTGTTTTCTACTGTATGGTTCAACACCAGACTCGATGTTTTGTTTTTGTTTTTGTTTTTGTTTTTGTTTTTTGCAGTACGCGGGCCTCTCACTGTTGTGGCCTCTCCCGTTGCGGAGCACAGGCTCCAGACGCACAGGCTCAGCGGCCATGGCTCACGGGCCCAGCCACTCCGCAGCATGTGGGATCTTCCTGGACCGGGACACGAACCCGTGTCCCCTGCATCGGCAGGCAGACTCTCAACCACTGCGCCACCAGGGAAGCCCCGACTCGATGTTTTTATATTAGGTTCTTGCCAAAAAGGCATGGTGCGGCTATAAGATTGTAATTTTCCACCTCTTTCCCAACTCCTACTTGTCAAGAAGCAAACGCTTCCACAAGCTTGCAGCAAAAGCAAATGAAAAGAAACCAACCTGATCCAAAAAGTGCTAAAAATGGGACTTGTATAGAGATAAATTTGGGGTTTATTTGAATCTATAGGAGTCTCAGAATTCTCTGCACTTTGCATTCTTTGTAAACATAGTCAACCCAGAGAACATTTCTGGGTAAGTACCTGGACTTTGCTCCCCATGAAGTCTCCTAATATTTTAGAAATTAGCTTTAGCCACTGCAGGCTTAACTTGGGCACAGGAGCAGAGTGTAAGGGGCTAGCAGATCTGGTTCTGAGCAGTCTTGGGAAGTACAGCCTGACCCTCTGTCATCCAGGGGAGGATCAGATTATGTACACATTTCAAGGCTACAAATCCTAACAATGTTCAGACACTGGGCAGTTTCCAGGAGAAACAGCCTACCTCTTTCTTCCTTTCCTAGGTAATCTTAAGAGGTCTAATTTATCCAACCATTGTCAGCTCTTTCATTTTTATAGTATATTACTATTTGAAAATGTTTTCATATAGATGATGGCAGTTGAACCTCAAAATGTCCCAGAAAGGTAGGCAGGTTTTGTTAAGCATTATTTTCTGACGAGAACCCGAGGTTGTGTGACTTTACCGAGGTTGCCAAGGTTATTATAACTCAGATTTTCTGAGTCAAACTTGAGCATTTTTCTTCAGTATCTGGAGAATTATGCTCTATACAGTACTGTACCAGTTCTGTTGAGGCCATCAACTTTTAAACGTGATTCCCATCTTTCTCACCCTTTACCATAATATTATCTAAATATTCCAATAATTTCAGAAACAGTTATTGACTAATCCATAAACAGCCTGTGCTAGACACTTTTATGGGGTTAAAAAAAACATAGGACTTGGTTTGTGATCTCAAAGGATAGACAATTTGGATTTGAAAGAAAAGGATTATGTGAAACTGCCAAAAAAGAGAGGTCAAGCTAAGAATAATATTTAGATCTCATAGCAGGAATCAAGCACAGAGCTAAGCACTTTACATAATTACCTGATTTAATCATTTGAACAACTTTCCAGGGCACCTGTGATTATCCACCTGACAACGGAGGAAACTATTACGTACCTTGCCCAAGGTCATAGGTGGCAAATGCCAGAGCTGGGATTCAGCTGCACCTCTGCCAGATGTCAAAGTCCTGGAGAGTTTCACCGTGCCATTCTGACTCCGTGAACACAAAGGAGCCCATCGTGATAGGGACTGAACCCTTCAGTGTCCAGGAAAATGTGGAAGGTGGGCACCCTCAGAGAAGGACAGCGTCAGAACAGTAAGTAGTGTGTTGGAACTTGAAAGAAACAGAGAGCAGGACTGGTGCAGACCCAGTGGTTTGAGGAGGGCACAGGGGTGTTGGAAAAGCATGAGTAATAAGTGGGTGATTGGTTCGAACTAAGTGATGCACAGTCTCTCTCAGAGGTCAGATGGTTTACCTCGCTGGAGAGCTGTGGGTTAGTATGGCGTGTTCTCAGAGCTGGATTTACAGCTGTGCCTCTTTGTTCTAAAGGGGAGTTTGTTGCTTTTGCCAAGTGCCCTAGCTTCCTGAGTTCAGGTATTCCCTGAAGTGGATGAAAAGCAAGATTTTGCAGCATCCGTGGGAGAAGAGGGAAGGGGCTTCCCTGAATAAGGCAGAGTGGGTTGAACCATGCTGTTTCTTAGGGGACAGTGAAGGAGCCTATAAGAGGCCTCTGGAGGGTTCTATACCTGCTTGCCTCACAACACCAGGCTTTGCATAGGTTCTTACAAACAAGTTCTTCAAATCATGTACCTACCAAAATTATGGCCCACAGATGCACTTTGCAAAGCCAGAGCTTGATTTTGTAGACTCCACTTTCTCTATTATTTCCTTTGTATTCTGAGGCTTCAGTTGCTTCTGAGAGGTGCTTCCAGGAGCTCTAAGAAATGTATTAGCCAGAGTCAACCTTGTGAGCTAAAGACAGCCCCGGGCTGAGGAAACCTTATTGCCTGGAGGACCCTGCCCCTCTCAACCATTCCAAAAGGGATTCAACTCTGACATAGCATGACAGTAGGATGGTAGAGCTTGTTGGGCTTTCTGCAAAGTCTTCACTTAAGAGTAATGGTTTCTCACTAGGAAATGTGGTGCTGTTGGAGAACTTGTACTCTGGGTGAGGATTCACACCAGCTTGGAGAGGCCTAGGGTTATACAACCTATTCCTCTGACTCACAGAGGAGATATGACTTAGGAAAGAAGTGCTATAGTTTTTCATTCTGACACTTAACCCTTTTGGATGAGTGTGTCCAAATCTGCCTACCAGAGCCCCTCTCCCATCTACTTACAAGGGCAGTTGGAACCAGGGCACTCAGGCCAAGATGCCAGCTGAGTGGCTGGTGTCAGAAGTCAGAAAGAGATTGAATTACAGCAGGAGTCCCTATGCGTGGTGACCCAAGGCACATGGAGCCAGAGTCCTCGAGGAAACAGCAAGATTCAAATACTGGAAGGACGTAAACAAAAAACATCGCGTTAAAAAAATTTTTTTAAGAAAAAACAGATAAATGATCAATTTCCCAGAAGCTTCTCAGCCCCACTAACAATAAAAATTAAAACAATAAAACTTTTTTTAATCTCTCAGGCTAGCAAAGATTTAAGATATTTGATAATACTCAATCTTAAAGATAGTGTAAGGAGATTGAACTCGCTTTCCCTATCAGTGGGCTATACATTGAAACAAAATTTTTGGAGACCTTTTCAGCACTATTTATGACGCTTGTGGACTTTGACCCAGCTCTCTTTTTTCAGGAATTTTTTGACAGATATACTCACACAAATGCACAAAGGTACTGTGTTTTTTATAATAGTAAAAAACTGCAAACAATATATTGGTCCATGAATAGGGAATACAATGCAAACATTTTTAAGGATGTCAAAATCATATTAAGTCAAAAGGTACGAACTTCCAGTTTTTTTTTTTTTTTTTTTTTTTTTTTTTTTGTGGTACGTGGCCCTCACACTGTTGTGGCCTCTCCCGTTGCGGAGCACAGGCTCCGGACGCTCAGGCTCAGCGGCCATGGCTCATGGGCCCAGCCGCTCTGTGGCATGTGTGATCTTCCCGGACCGCGGCACAAACCCGTGTCCCCTGCATCGGCAGGTGGACTCTCAACCACTGCGCCACCAGGGAAGCCCCGAACTTCCAGTTTTAAGACAAAGTCCTGGGGATGTAATATACAATATGGAGTATTGCATATTTGAAAGCTGCTAAGACAGTAGATCTTTAAAGTTCTCATCAGAAGAAAATAAATTTGTAACTATGTGTAGTGATGGATATTAACTAAACTTATCGTGGTAATAATCGTTTCACAGTATATTCATGTATCAAATCATTATGTTGTACACCTAAAGTGAATACAATGTTATATGTCAGTTACATCTCAATAAAATAATAATATTAAGTCAAAAAAGCAAATAATAGAATAGTAGCTATAGTAGGAGCCTTTTGTATAAAACAACAATAGGATATGCATATCCATATGTGTCTCTCTTTTTCTCTCTACATATGTGTCTCCCTTTCTCTCTCTACATATGTCTATGTATATTTTTCCATGCATGGAACATATCTGAAAGGATACATGTACAACCATTAATAATGATTGAGGGCTTCCCTGGTGGCACAGTGGTTAAGAATCCATCTGCCATTGCAGGGGATGTGGGTTCAAACCCTGATGCGGGAAGATCCCACATGCCATGGAGCAACTAAGCACATGCGCCGCAACTACTGAGCCTGTGAGCCACAACTACTGAGCCCGCATGCTGCAGCTACTGAAGCCCACGTGCCTAGAGCCCGTGCTCTGCAACAAGAGAAGCTACCGCAATGAGAAGCCCTTGCACCTCAAGGAAGAGTATCTCCCACTCGCCGCAACTAGAGAAAGCCCACGTGCAGCAATGAAGATCCAATGCAGCAAAAAATAAAAATAAATAAAATAAATAAAAAAAAAATGATTGACTCTAAGAATCATAGTGAAACCAACATTTTAAGGAAAATTTTGAATTTTACTTTAATGACTTATGTGCAGTTTAACTGTTTTTAATAGAGAACGTTTATTTCTTTTATAATTAAACAATATTTTAAATGAACTTATAAAGGATAAAATAGTAACTCTATACTAGGAAGATCAAGAGCTATCAACATCAAGTCCAAAGCATCAAAGATACTAACAGCACACAGATAGCACTTCTTTGTTTCAGACACTGTTTAGCATACATTAACTCATTAAGCCTTACAATAATCCTATGAAGTAGTTACTATTTTAGTGATGAGGACCTGAAGCTTAAAGAGGTTAACCTACTTTTGGACACACAGGTTAGTAAGAGGTTGAGCAGGTATGGGTGGGTCATGGGTTTCTGCTCTTGACCTCTATCCTACCCTGTGTCCCTATGTAAGATGGAAGACCATGAAGTTCATAGCTGAGATGAGAACTGGTCTGACAGGTGGGAGCCAAGAAGTTGCCATAACAGTCTCAGAGGTGCCCCTGATCATCTATGCTAGGTACGTGGTGGTCCATGACTTGAACTTCCTCAAAAAGTCAGAGATTCACTATTTCTGCCCGTATAAGTTTGGCTAACTTGATGATTTTATCAATTGTAACAGTTCATGATTGTTAGACTTCGGGGAGTGGCAGGGGGGTGGGTCAGCGTATAATAGTAACCCAATAAAGTAGTTGCTTAAGTAAGATAAAGATTTATTTTTTGCCCATGTATAAAAAATCCAGAGGTAGTCCAGAACTAATTTGATGGCCAAATGAAATTAGAGACTGACGCTCCTTCCAGCGCTCCACCCACCATCCCTTGTGTGTGGCCTTCATAGTCATGTTCAAAGTGGCTACTGGAGAAGCAGCCATAGCATCTTTATTTCAAGGAGAAAGAGACAATAAGAAGGGAGAGCAGGGGTGCACACCAGATACCTAAGTATGCTTCTTGAAAGCTACTGAATACAGTTTGCCTTGTATATCATTGTTCAGAACATAGTCATTTCTTCACAAATGGCTGTAAGGAAGCTAGAAAAATTCATCTTTTTTCTAGACAGTCATTTGCCTGGGTAACAATTTTGGGTTCTATTACTAAGAAAGAAAGGGAGAATGGATTTTAGGATAAGCGACTAGCAGTTCAGCCAAAAATGATCCATTCCCAGGTGTCAGAAAAAATGGAGTTCTCATCATTATAGTTTCGAAATACCAAAGGCCATTCTGCCAATGGCTTTGATCTGAGTAGTTGAGCAAGGTCCGTTTTGAGGACACTGGGCACCTAAGTGTGCAGATAGGTAAGAGGTGCTGAGCAGGCACAACAGACTCTAAGAAAGAACAGAAGTGCTCAGAAAGTAAGTTCTATCCCTTCACCATTATCACAAGTGTCAGACTTGAACTTTGACAATTTTACTTTATTTGGGCCTTTCCTACAAGGAGGCTTCCATACTGCCATGTCTACTAGAGCCTTTAACTTCTCCTCTTTGGAAAATGGAAGGAATGTTTTAGGACTCACCCAACACCTCCATGAAGGGCCATTTTCTGAAATCATCACTTTGCTTATTATCAGTCTCCCCGTCTGGACTTATAAAGGAATGAACTTATCAACTCAGAGGAATGTGCCTGGGAATAACAAGGTAAAAACAAAATGGGCTGGAAGAGTGAGAAGTAAAGTTCTGCCAAGTGTTTCAGAGTCACATCGGGGCAGAGAAACTGTGATGGGTTCTAACTGGCACCAGCATCTGTCATGACTTTTTAAAAAATATTTTTATTTACTTATTTATTTGGTTGCACCGGGTCTTAGTGGTGGCAGGCGGGCTCCTTAGTTGTGGCACGTGAACTCTTAGTTGTGGCATGCATGTGGGATCTAGTTCCCTGACCAGAGATCGAACCTGGGCCCCCTGCATTGAGAGCACAGAGTCTTATCCACTGCGCCACCAGGGAAGTCCCAGCCATGACATGCTTACTTTCAGCTATGTGGCACTCTGGGAAGGTGAGAAATTATTTTCTACCTTAGAAGACATCAAAGAAAATCCAGTAACTCACACTTTAATAAAAACAAACTAAAACCAACAAAAGTCCCCACCATCACAAAGGAGAAGGAAAACTGCAAGCAAGCATCAGAGAGGAAGTTGGGTAGAAAATGATTTAAAGCGGGGATCGGCAATGGATGGTCCGAGGGCCAAATCTGGCCTAGCACCTGTTTGGATGTGGCCTGTATTTTTATGGCTAAGAATGGCTTTTAAATTTTTAAATACCTGAAAAAATTCAGAAGAAGAAGAAGAATTGATTTTAGTGCCACAGAAAAATTATATAAAATTCCAATTTCTGCATCCATAAATAAAGTTTAATTGAAACACAGCAGTGCTCACTGATTTATGCAGGTTCTCTGGCTGTTTTCACACTATTCCAGCAGAGTTGAGAGTATTTGCAAAGTCTAAAATATTTGCTATTCGTCCCTTTACAGAAAAAGTTTGCTGAATCCTGATTTAAGTACCAAAAAAAAAAAAAAGTGCATGCCTCATCACTGACAAGTTGTATGAGCTGGAAAAAAAAAATTTACTTTTCGAGTCTCAGTGTCCTTCATGTTCAGATGGGAGTACTAATCTACTTCATATATTGTCATGAGGATTAAATGAGATAACTCATGTAAAGCATGTGCCTAGAACATGGTGCATTGTCAATAAATGGTAATTTTTGTTGTTATTTATTGCCTTGATGGCTAAATTTTAATTCTCATTGAAGACACAGCTTGCTTCTTGAGCTTTCTTTGAACCCCTCAAGTTGGACTAAGTGTCTTTTTCTGTGTTCCCCTAGTACCCAGTGCTTTTCTCAGTCACTACTTACCCTTTTATATTGTAATTATATGTTTATGTGCCTGGTCTCTCCTATGAGCCATGAGTTTCTTGAGTGAAGGGACCATGATTATTTGTTATGGGTGTTTGTATTCCCAATAGCTCACAGTGAACATGACGCAGTAGTGTGGGACTTTTAAGGGACCCCCCACCCCCAGCCAGGCTGGAAGATGTTGCTTCCTAATACTGAACTCTAGGATTAGACAGACCTACTCACTCAACCACAGAGTCTTTGGTCCAAGACAGCTTCTCCAATCCCCATCACAGAGGCAGGGCTAACCCAATAGTTCTTAAGGAACGGAGTTCTCCTGTCTCTTCTCCCACGCTCCTCAGCTGCATAAATCATTTCTCTGATGGGAAGGAGTGAGCAAAAGGGTAGGGAAGGAGGCCAGGAGTGTTACTTTAGTGGGATGACCTTTCTGTGGAAACATGAAGTAGTGGAGGATAATGTTTCTGTTTAGCAAGTGGCTGCTCCTTATATGCAAACCAAATAAATGACTCCGACGGAATGGGACTCTACATCACCTCATTGTCTTCACTGTGCTCTAGAAATTTGTCATACTTGTCATGTGAAAACCAACGGTGCCCTTTAGGCAGTCACGTAAGCCATAGAGCTGTTTGGGAAATATAGGGAAGGGCTTCTCAACTGAAAAGGATCAAAGGAGAGAAGGCTAGAAATGGATACAAATAATTTTTTTAGTGGGTGAAGCAAAAAATTGAGTTCTGTCAACATGGGGATGTGTTGAGGGCACCAGGGTCTCACCCCAACTCTGTCTTATCTTTGCATTTATTTTTCTTCAAATGGAAGCTGATTTTGCAGGCTTCCTGGGATGAGCAGTAATTTGCAGACTCTTTCTACATTAGAATTGGTAGGGAACTGAACAGTCTTGCCATCAAAATTCCTCATACAGAAGGGTAAAGAAAATAGGTGCACTGACTTTTTTTTTTTTTTTTTTTTGGCGGTACGCGGGCCTCTCACTGTTGTGGCCTCTCCCATTGCGGAGCACAGGCTCCGGACGCGCAGGCTCAGCGGCCATGGCTCACGAGCCCAGCCACTCCGCGGCATGTGGGATCCTCCCAGACCGGGGCACGAACCCATGTCTCCTGCATTGGCAGGCGGACCCTCAACCACTGCACCACCAGGGAAGCCCAGTGCACTGACTTTTTGTTTGATTAAAAGATGTTTGAAATGTCCTGGATTGCATTCTGCTTTTCTGATGCGTGTACCATTGAAGGTTCAGACCATGACTACGAGGTCTGTTTGCTGTTGAGATAGTAGCCATGTTGATATACAAATTTAGATGGGCAGCCTGAGAAAGTGACAGAGATAACTTAAATTTGGCAGACCTTGGGAAAGGTGGGGCCTATATAAATCTAACTGAATACTCTTCATTCATTAACTCATTTACATAATCTATATTTATTGAGCCAGGTCCAATACTGGTTACTAGAAACAGATTAAAAAACAAAGGCACCATTATTTAAATCTGTGGTTTTCACAGTGTTGGTCCCAGGTTAATTGGTTAAAATTTTAATTTTCTTTTTTTTTTCTCCTTCTTGTACCACATCTTGCCTCCTGTACCAGGTAGGAGCCAGTCTTAGTAAAAACAACCTGAAGTCAATAATGCTTTCTGTCGTTTATAAAATACTGTGGGTATTTAAAAATATCGTGCCCCAGAGAAAGAGGTGAGATGATGAAGGTTTTTGAGGGCAAGGAAGTGAAAAGAGATTCCCCTGAAAGTGGAAAAGCAGAAAGATTTGTGTGTCCCCAGACCAGTGGGCATCTGTATACCATACACTTCTCTGTGCCTGTCCCTAAAGAGGAGACAAGGGCTTAGAAGTTAGGACTATGATGAGTGCATAAGGAGGTGGAAACTGTATTGTGAAGGTTCTCAGCTTTAGAAAGAGTTCCCATACTCCACAAGTGGCACATTAAACTACAATAAACTTGAACTCTGAGACTTCAGTGGTCCTCATATAGACTGGCGATTAGAAGACCTTCCCTGTACCTTTAGATCCCATACTGTGGTGCAAACCTGGGACGGAGAGGAGACCCCAATAATGCTTGAGATTGAATAGTCTGCCAACCTGGTGGGTTGGAGCAGAGAATCAAATTAAGTTGAATTTAAGAAAAACAGGGAACTGATATTTCTTACAGTTCATATTCTATGCATTCTGCATCATGTATATCTTCTTTCTCAGCATCCCACTCCCATGACAAGTAATCTGAAGAACAGGTAACTTTTTAGATTCTCAATAACTTCCCAAAGCGCCCACCGCCATGGATTTTGGGTCAGAAAAATGTTCCTCTTCTTATAGGGAGTATGACAAGGTCATCTGTGGTATCAAGTGGACTATGGAAGCTGATGCTTTTTTCCTTAGGAATGATTCATCCTGTGGAAAGCAATAATGGCTCCTCAGTCTAACACCTTGTTTCTGTGGGTACAATTTAGAATTAGCTGGGAAGGCTAAGAGGCTAAAACTGAGCTATGATTCCTCCTGCCCAAGTCCAGAAAAGGACAGAAAGAATATCTTTAGTAGCATCAAACATCAAAGCTAGCAAAGGCAAATATTGACTTCTGTCCAAAGAGCAGAAGAGGATCCCAAACAAGACATGATACTAAAGATCAGAAGCCAAAAGTAAACTGGACTTGAAAGAAGTTTGGAAATAAATTGCAAAGGAATCTGGAAAACTTTTTTCCAGGGAAGCTCTCAGTGTTTCCTAGATGGAGGCTATTTTTCACTTTTTTCCACTGATCACACTAACTTCTTATTTATTTTATAGCACAAAAGCAACAACTGGTAACAAAGATTTAAGAAAAATTCATGAACAAAATATACTAATGGGACTTCCCTGGTGGTGCGGTGGTTAGGAATCTGCCTGCCAATGCAGGGGACACAGGTTTGAGCCCTGGTCCAGAAAGATCCCACATGCCACAGAGCAACTAATTTCGTGCACCACAACTACTGAGCCTGCACTCTAGAGCTTGTGAGCCACAACTACTGAGGCCGCGTGCCACAACTACTGAAGTGTGTGTGCCTAGGGCCCGTGCTCCGCAATAAGAGAAGCCACTGCAATGAGAAGCCTGCGCACCACAAGGAAGAGTAGCCCCCGCTTGCCAGAACTGGAGAAAGCCTGCGCACAGCAACGAAGACCCAACGCAGCCAATAAATAAGTAAATAAATAAATGAATAAAACAAAAACAAAAAAAAACTAGTTAAAGAAAATTCTTTTATTTGCCTTTCCCCCTCTGAAAATTGAGAAGAGACAATTATATATATATATATATATATATATATTTTAGTAGTAGATCACCACTGTCTAGTTCCAAGAACACCAGTGTTTAGAGAGAAATTTTGATAACAACTCTCCTTTACTTTGTTACACAGCCCTAGGTGGTCCCTCTCTCTCTGCTTTTACTGCTTCCTGATGGGTGTGGAGTAAACTATGTGACAGGCACCATCTTTGGCACAAAAGACATAGAAATGAGAAGTCCCTAGTCTAGAGCACTGTCCAGTAAAAATACAATGCAAGCCACACATGTAAGCCACATGAAAGGAAACAGATGAAACTAATTTTAATAATATATTTTATGTATACATATATATTTATTTAATTCAATGTATAAATATTATTTTAACTTGTAATTGATATAAAAATTACTGAGATAATTTATATATATATATATTTTTTAGTAAATTTGTGAAAGCCAATGTACATCTTAAGCTTATAGTTTATATAGTATGGTATATAATGATCTCAATCATTACTAGCCACATTTTACATATTCAATAGCCACATGTGGTTAGTGGGTACCATACCAGGCAGAGCAAGTCTACAGGAGCTCACTTTATACCCACACACCACAAGGTCACGAGAACTCCTTGAGGACATGAACTGAGTCTGCCTTGTTTGCCATCATGTCTTCAGTGCCTTTTACAATGCCTGTCATGTAGGAGGTGTCAATACTCGTTGAGTGAATAAGTGGAGTTTTCAAGTTTCTCCTCTCTGGTTTTAGTAAATAAGTCACTCCATGTAATCACTTGCTGCATTTGGAATTGCCACTTCTATTGCTTTGTTTTGTATCTCATTCAGTCATGATCACTCCCAGAGACCAAATAGTTTTCACAAAGCTCTGGATAGCTCTCAGCACCTGTTGCTTTGCTGTGGACCATGGGAAGAGGGGTTGTGATGACCGAATCCAATGTGCCATTTTTGCTATTGTTTGGATATTTAGTTTGTTATACAAAATACAGAATTAATATTATTTGTAATATCTGAATTTTTATGAGCTATTTTGAGCACTATTAATTCATCAAAGCTTTATTTTCTATTATTTTGTTTTGAGAATGTTTGTTATGTTTCTACGTGTTGTGTTGTTATATCTTAGGGCCAATCATTTTCCAAAGGAATTTACCTCCAATATTCTAACATGAGTCATTGGAAAATTAGGAATTGAAAATGACATCAAAACAGTTTAGATACTCAGTTTCAATTTGATTCCATGAAGATTCCATCAAGCCCTCTGAGGTGGACACACCCTATGGTGACACCTCAATGAATGACACACATGTAATTCCCTCCTCGTGAGTGTAGGAAGAAGTAGTGGCTTCCTTATAACCAATAGAATATGGTAAAGGTGATGGGATATCATACCTTTGATCAGGCTGCATCATATAAGACTTTGTCAGTGAGAGAGACTCTCTTCCTGACTCTGAAAAGCAAATCGCCATTTTGTGAACTGCCTAAGTAGAGAGCCATATGGTGGGGAACTGTGGGCAGCCTCTAAGGTGTGAGGGTGACATCTAGCTACCAGCCAGCAAAGGGCTGGGACCCTTCCTCATACAACCACAAGGAAATTAGTTCTACCAATAACCTGCATGTGCTTGGAAGTGAATTCTTTTCCAGCTAAGCCTCCAGGTGAGCACATGGCAGTAGATGTCTTAACTGTATCCTTGTCAGACCTTGAGCAGAGGACCCAGCTAAGGCTTGGCCAGACTCCTGACCCATGTAAATTGTGAGATAATAAATATGTGTTGTTTTCAGCCATCAAGGTACATAATACACCCTTCTTATAATTTGATCCTAAGTCACCTTTTTAAAAAGGTTGAAATGTTAAAGTGTAAATATATGTATATGTGTATTTTTGGAACCTCAGTTCCCAGTGTTCCCCTGGGTATATTTAATGCTCCAATTATACTGAACTTATACAGTTCTCCAAATCTGCAATCCTATTTCATACCTCTGCTGGGATGCCCCTTGTTCCCCTTGTCCACCTATACTACTCCTACTCAGCTTTCAATCTTACTGCAAATACCTCCTTCAGAAACCTTCTCTGAGCTTCCCAAGTAGAATTGATCACTCTTTTTTTTCCCTGCCATCACTGTGTTATACCTGCGGATCTACATGTCAGCCTCCCCTCTGAACTTGGGATCATTATGTTATATTCACCTCTTACATACTCAACACCTAGTGCAATATGTAAAGGTAAACATCCAAATTTTGAATTACAGACACACCTTCAGCCCCCTAAAATGCATCTAATTAACTTCCTTGATGGTAGAGAGTTTCTTGGCCCAGCTATTTAAAATTCCTTATTTAGGCACAGTGAAATTTATTATCGTATGGAACCTCATAAACCAACCTGATCGATTTTTGAAATTAAGAAATAAGACTTCTGTTTAGAGACCAGATTCTCAACATTATATATCATCAGATTTTTAAAAATTTCATTTAGATTTATGTTATATATGAACCATATAGGTTATCCTGGGATAGAATCTGATTGTTGACAATTATTTAGGTGTTTTTCATTGCTCTCTTAGTTTTTTGACTCTGGGGCACCATTTCATAAATGGGTACTTAGCCCATTCAAGGGCCTCTGGATCCACAAAAGAGTTAACCAAACACCCCCAAATGCTTACTTTACAACTAGCAAATTGCTCATATACTAGGCTGTTTTATTATGGAACAATGACTTCAAAACTAATTCTTTTGAAAAGAGACATTCGGATTAAATTTATTTCTAGAATATTCTCTTAGAACAACCTTTATTTTTCAAACAAGTGTCATGAAAAGGTTTATTTTTAGATTTAAGGTTTATAAGAGCTGTAGCGTACTTGGCTCTCTATGCTAGATTTTTATAGCCCTCTCACTTTTCTCAGAAGAGAAGGCTATTAATGTTGCCTTCCAAATAGTTTTGATTCTGTAAGGAAGATTTATAAAAAAATCATTTTAGCCCTTGGGAAAAAATTAAGTCAGTTCAAATGCCATATCAAATATTTGATATCCAATGAAATACAGAGTGGATAAAAATATAATTTTGAAAAAAAATGTCACGGAATCTTTGGATAACATTTTAGAGAGCATAATATTCTCTTTGCAAGTTAGAAAAGAACCTGAGAGAAACTTTGTTACTGCTAAGTTACTTGTTACTGTTATTTTCATTTAAATGCTGAAAAAAAATCATTTAATAGTTCTTTCCCCCCTATAGACATAGAATAGAACTAGCATAAAACCATATTCATAGGACAGTTGTTGGGAATGGACTACTTCAGTAAGGTCTAGTCTGCTGAGAAATATGAAAATATTTTTCTTATCTATAGAAACAATGATATGGAAACAATGAGAATAATGGGTTTTCTCTTGTGGTTCCCACACAAGTAACTTTCTATTTTCAGGAGGTGCACAGCATTGCCAAAATATTCACTTTCATTGCAGTGACTTTTCATCGCTGTTGTAACAGTAAAATTATATATATTTCTGCCTATGAAGTCTTTATTTATGAACTCATAAGTAGGATGCCTAGGTATGATGTTTCCAGTCATTAATGCAAAGGTGAAATTTTTCTTTCATGGCAGGTGGGCCAATTAGCATCTTTAAAAGGAGCCATCATTATGTTAACAAAAAACTGGGTTTGCTGATGAATAATGGTTTCATCTCAAAAAGCACTTTGAGGGGCTTCCCTGGTGGCGCAGTGGTTGGGAGTCCGCCTGCCGATGCAGGGGACACGGGTTCGTGCCCCGGTCTGGGAGGATCCCACGTGCCGCGGAGCGGTTGGGCCCGTGGGCCATGGCCGTTGGGCCTGCGCGTCTGGAGCCTGTGCTCCGCAACGGGAGAGGCCACAGCAGTGAGAGGCCCGCATACAGCAAAAAAAAAAAAAAAAAAAAAAGCACTTTGAAAACATTGCCTAATTAATATGACTCAGAAGACTCAAATAAAAATATGTTCTCTGCTCTTAGACTTTTAGTTCAACAGAAGCACTTTGAGAAGCAAAGAATGATCAATAGGAAAATTACATTTCTCCTTTGCCAGTTGTAAAGCCAGTTGTAAAGCCAGTTGCAATACAACTTTTTTACAACTGTTTGTGTCAGAATGAGGAAAACTTACATTTTATTAGGGGAAATATTTTAAAATAATAGTCATACTTTTATATCTGGAAACATGGTGGAATATCAGATAGCCTGAAGTGAGGGAGTGGCATGGACACATATACACTACCAAATGTAAAATAGATAGCTAGTGGGAAGCAGCTGCATAGCACAGGGAGATCAGCTCCGTGCTTTGTGACCACGTAGAGGGGTGGGATATGAGGGTGGAACGGAGACACAAGAGGGAGGGGATATGGAGATACATGTATACGTATAGCTGATTCACTTTGTTATACAGCAGCAACTAACACAACATTGTAAAGCAATTATACCTCAATAAAGATGTTTAAAAATTATATAGACAACATCCTTTTGAGTTCATAGCTTAGGTTATCAATGAGTAAGGGTAGACATGAGGTGCCAATGGAGTTGTAAAAAAGTGACTTGATATTATAGAACTGTGGAAGTCCTGAAGTTGGTGGCTGTCAGTCTTAGTAACCTAGGGTGTTAGGTGCACATACTGGGACAGGACAAAACGGACCTACATGAGAAAAACATTTATAACTGAGACCACTGTATTAAGTCTGACCCTTCAAGGGCTGCCATTTTAGTGAAAAGGTAGATTAGACACAAATGAACCATTGGCACAGTAAGATGACAAGGAACCTTGTCTGTCATCCTGGACTCTGAGTGGGAACAAAGTTCCTTCTGATAAATTTAACCATTGGCATGTTCGCACTTGGATAAGGGATTGTACTTTTTACTGCCTGCATGGTTTGAGGATTCCATGATGACAAATTAACACAAAAATAGTTCTGGCATTTTTCAGAAGGCCAAATTTTTCTTCTGAAGGATGTACTCTCAACAACGATGCATAGGATTTTTACTGAGAAATTCTTTCTGAAGAAAGACTTACAATGATAAATCATAAATCAATTTAAGAAAATAGTTATCCTGAGAATCAGCAGACACAACAAATAGCAGGAATTCAAATGATGAAATAAGGGCATTTAAGATAATTAAAGAACTACAAAAGAACTTTAGAAGAAACTAAAAATAAGAAGCTATAAAAAATAACAGGCAAATTTGAAAATGAATCAAATAGAACTTCTGGAAATGTAAACTGGAGTCATTTATATTAGAAACTCAATAGATAGGTTAAATTGTAGATTAGTTACATTGAAAGAGAGAATAGGGGAAAGTAGAAGGTAGAGCTGAGGAAATTATCAGAACAGAGGGGTAAGTAGATACTACAAAGAGAGGTTAAAGAGATGCAAGTTAGAATGAAGAAGCCTAACATATGTCAAAAAGGAGTACAGAAGGAAAATATAGGGAGAATAAGAAAGAAGCAATGTTTGAAGAGAAAATGGGTGAGGATATTCCAGAATTGATGAAAGGCACGGATTCTCACATTTGGAAGTGCAAGAAGAACATAACAGTGCTACTGAACCAAACTTGGGCCCACTAATCCAACATGCAGCAAAGCCAATCTACTGGCACTGGGTTGTGATAAAGGAAAATATAGCATTTATTGCAGGGTGCCAAGCAAGATGAATAGGCAGCTTGTGTTCAAAAGACCTGAACTCCTCAATGGCTTTCAGGGAAGGGTTTTTAAAGACAGTGTGAGGGACAGGGTCACACGGTGTGTGGTCAGCTTATGCACAGTTCTCTGATTGGTTGATCATGAGGTAACAGGGTGATGATTTGAGAATTTCAATCATTAACCTTCTAGTTGCAACCAGTCTGAGGTCTATGTGCTGGTGGTCAACATGCAGTTAACTTCTTCCACTGGTGGGGGGTTTTGGTATCTGCAAAACAACTTAAGAGTATTACCTATGGCCCTTGAGGAGGAACTAAATGTCCTTGACTTGCTTGATGGCTAAAGTATTATAATTTTGTCTTGCTTGACTGTTTTCTTTTGTTTCTGCATTTTCTCACTTCTCTGATTAAATTTGCTCTTTGGAACTGGCGGAAGGCCTAGGAGGCTAAAGGTTTTCTACAAATAAGAAGGGGGAGTCTGTCCCCAGGAAGGTCCCCCAGGGACCTGCTTGGTTTCAACAGAAGTGGGGAGGGGCTAGATACATCACTGTCAAACTGCCGAATAGCACAGACACAGAGATGATCTTAAAAGCAGCTAGAATGACAATAAGAGAACATCCTCTAAACACTCCAGGGTGCAGAGGCAAGCCACACGCATGCTACATGTGGTGGCCAGGCATGCAGGTCTGCAGGACAGGTGGAGCACTGGCGTGGGTGAGGGGTTACCATATATTGTTCCTGTCTGGAGGGCTGTGGCATCAGGAGGGCTGCTGGAGACAAACTTCTCAGAGCAGGGGCAAGCAGTGAGAGCCAGGATGCCAGAGTGTGTGAGAAGTCTTGTCCATGGGCCACAGGTCATAGGAGACAAACCTCCAGGGAAAGGGAGTGTTGCAGAGGGAGTTAGGGTGCCAGTGTGGGCAGAACTCACAGTGTCCCTATTGAGACCATGACAAGTGATCACTAGGCTAAACCAAAACACTATATATGTTCTGGGGGTGTGGCTAGGGCCAAGCACCGTTGAATGTCTTAATGCCTATACCCCTCACTGACAGTACATCCAGATAAAGCAGGAGCTCTCCTCCCCACTGAAGTGCCCCATCCATGCCCTCTATCCAGAAAGCTTAACTCATTGTAAAGAAGAAATATTGAGGGCTTCCCTGGTGGCGCAGTGGTTGAGAGTCTGCCTGCCGGTGCAGGGGACGCGGGTTCGTGCCCCGGTCCGGGAAGATCCCACATGCCACAGAGCAGCTGGGCCCGTGAGCCATGGCCGCTGGGCCTGTGCATCCGGAGCCTGTGCTCCGCAACGGGAGAGGCCACAGCAGTGAGAGGCCCGCGTACCGCAAAAAAAAAAAGGAACTTCTTCCACTATTGCAGAGCAAATATTGAAGGGTGAATTTCGAGCTAGGAAGCAATAAATTGATAGCTGACATAATAAACTTTAGATAAAAGGAAGTTGAATATAGAAGAAAGAAGTGTGATCCAAGGAATTAGGTGTGTTTTAAAAAAACAACAGGCAGTACTGTGGGCATATCTAAATGGCAATGGCTGTATATAAAACAATAAAGATAACAGTGATTCATTTGGTGGGTGTAAAGCAAGATGGAAGTAAAATACTGGAAAACTATACATATAAAAAGGAGAGGCATGATAAGAGTAAAAGTTTTCAAAATCTCTTTAGTGTTATGGGAAGAAGGAAGAGATTAACTTTTTTTGGAGTCATGTTTTACTCCTTTCTTTATCTCATACTCCAAGTGTATTTAATCTGTTTGCAAATCTTGCTAGCTATATTTTTAAGCCGTATTTGAATACATTCATCTTACTACCTTCTCTGATACCATTCTGGCCTGGGCTCCAGTAGTTTTTTACATGTACATTTCAATTACCTTTTAACTGTTCTCCCTGGTTCTGCCCTTTGCCTACTGTAGCTGTTCACTCTCCCTCCTGCCCCCCACCAAAAGATATCCAAATGACCTGTTTATGATTTTACTCATATTAATCACTCCACATGCATCCAATGACTTTCCATCTCACTTAGAATAAAAGCCAAAGCCCTGAAATTAGCTAAAAGTCCCCCTTCAGTCTCCCTCTTCACTGTAACCCAGCATCCTTCCTTGCTGAAATCATCATGCCCTAGTCTCTCCCTTACTTATTCTGTGGTAGCTTCACTGGTCCGTCATGTTCCTTGATCCTACCAAGCATGCTCCCACTGTAGGACCTTTCTACTTGCTAATTTCTCTGACTTCAGAAATCTATTTGGCTCACACCCTCACTTTCTTGAGTCTTTTCTCAAGTGTATCTTTCTCAGTGAGCCCTTTCTTGTGAATCCTACATATAATCCAGACCACCTCCCTTTCCCACCCTTGCACTATTTATCTTTTTTCTTTATTTTTTCCATTGTTCCTATCACCACTTGAAATTCTCCGCAGCCATCCCTCAGTATCTGAGAGGGACTGATTCCAGAACCCCCAAGGGTACCAAAATCCACTGATGCTCAAGCCCCTTATCAAAAATGGCACTACAGTCAGCCCTCCGTATTTGTGGGTTCCACATCAGCAGTTGGGTGAATCGAACCCTCAGATACTGTATACCTCTCCATTCTTTCTTTCATTCCTTCTTTCTTCCCTCTCTCTTAAATTATCAGGTTTTCCCCAATAGGAAGCATTTTGATGACAAGAACTTTTGTTTTTATCGTTTTCACAGTATCTCAAGGTTCTAAAGTAGTGCCTAGCAGCTAGTAGTCACTCAGAGCATTTGTTGAGTAAGTGAATGAATGAATCAAGCCAAAATAAAAATGAGGAGAAACAGAAAAATTTAAAAACTCAACTAAGAAGCTTTATCTAATGGATTTACAACAAACTCTGTATTTAACGATTAGCAAATGTACATTTACTAATTACACTGTGAATATATATTGATCATTTGCCAGAACCAATTATGTATCTACCTCCAAAGCATGTCTTAGTGAAAACCAAAGTTTCAGTAGTAATATATTGACTCTTTTCTATAACCCCAATGCAACTAGAAGACTACAACAAAAATAAAACTAAATAATTACCAGACATGATTGGAAAACAAAATGAGCAAATAAAAAATTAAACTTCATTCTTACCCAATGATTAAATAGTAGTCATTATTGAACTCAGAAAATACCTAGAACTGAAATACGTGAGTTTTTTCCTATCAAAAATCTAAAACTGTACTATAGGGAAATTTGTAGCCCTTGGAAAAAACCCAGCAATTTAAACATAAAACAAGTAGAAGGGAAAAAAAACAATAAATTTAAAAGCAGAAATAAGTGAAGTAGAAAACAAAAACTACAGAGGATCAATAACTACCAAATTGATTCAATGTGAAGAGTAATAATAACATAGAAAAAACTGTGAGTCAATTGATTAAAAAAAGAGTGAATAAACAAGTATACATGACTGGAAAAAAGGGGTACATAAGTATACAGAGAGATTAAAAAAATTAATTACAATGAATATTTTTATGCTAATACATTTTTAAAATAAGAGAAAATGGACCATTCTAAAAATGATAATGATCTTATTTTTCCAAGTTAACAATTTAAAAAAATTTTAAAATATCTCTGTATATTAAGTTTCTAGAGAAGGCAAACATTTAGTTTTTGAAATCCTTCTAATCATCTTTGGCAAAATGAGTAAAAGGATATATTTTTCAGTCTCTTTATAGGGGTTAAGAATTATAATGTGCATTAATCAAAATCCATTTAGTTACAATCTCAAATCAAACTTCTCTAGGCAAAAAAGGATTTATTGGCTCATAAAACTAGAAATTCAGAAGCGTTTCTAGCTTCAGGAGGGCATCCAGTAGCTCAGATAATGCCACCAGTAAATCCCCTTGTTCTCTCTCTATCCTGGCCCTGCCTTCCCCAGTTTTGGGTTCATTCTCATGGAACTAACGTGGCGGTTTTGGTCACCAAAATCTCTAGGCTTACCTCATTCTCACAGCTAATGATCATAGAGAACAAAGAGCTCCTCTTTCCTGAGAGTTTCAGCAAAGTGCCGAGGGTCAACACTAATTGACCCGCTGACGTCATGTGCCCATCCCTCAATTGATCCTTTTGAACAATGGAGGGAGTTGTCTGGCCATGTGACATGCCCTGGATCAGGGGGATGAAATTCATCCTTTCCATATCACATGGACCAAGAGTTGAGAGAAGCCATGTTCAAAAAATTTCCAACTCACGCCTATAGAATCCATATTAGTAAAAATGACACAGAGATTACTAGATAATTATTTTTACCTGCTTTATCCAATCACCAGCAATGTCTACAATATAAAGTGGCAGAAGACATACTTGTGTCTCCTTCCTTTGTCCAACAGCAGCAGTGAAGCTGGGATGTCAGTCTGACTGGAATTTACCTTTATACATACAGCAACCTGATTTGCTGCTATTGTTCTCTAGCATTTCCAAGTGCCAGAAACATGGGACAACCTCAGCATCACCAACTAGTAACTAATAATACGGTACATACTCAACACCAGTTGAACTGAAAACTAGCTGCACTCCTAGAACTCCCCTTCTTTTTAGGATCCTACTGGAAGAGAAGAAAGTGCTGGACCTTAAGGTCCAGGGGGAAGGAGGAGAGAACACTGGATGAAAAGAATGGGAGAAATTGGAGGGAGATGGAGAAAGAATTCTCCTGTTGTTTACAAGGGTCATGAGCTGCTTTAATCGAGGGCCATATGGAATTAGGTAAAGTTCAAGGGGGCAGTGAGATCAAAACATCCTATGTTGAGATTATGTTAGTTAAGTATTTGATAAACTGTAAGTTACTATGTGAATGTGAGAAATTCAACTATATCTTATCTGGAGTTCTTATCTCTTTCTTCTTCTTCTTTCTTCTTTTTTTTTTTTTACAACTATAACTGAGCAAAGTGTGTTCCACAGAACATTCTGTGTCATAGACTGTAAGAAAATTGTCTCCATAATCACATAAATCTGGTAAAACCAACATATTCTGTACTCATCTTGTCTTACCACTCCCATTCACATATTAAAGTCTACAAAATTTCAAATTTTATTTAGCCCAATGATGACTATAAGACTTCCTACCCCACCCCTCTTTTTTTTTTTTTGGTGGTGAAGCCTATTAGCATCATGTCTTTACACATACTCTGGGAAAGACTAATTTTTCTCCCTTCAAGGAAGAACTAAATGTGGAAATTGGTAATTGACTTACAAGTAGATTTTTGTAGTCTCCCATGCAACTGCTTCTTCTTTCTCTTTTTTCTTTCCCTCTCCAGCTCCCATTTCCATAGCTCACTGATCTCTGCTATTGACATTAATCATGAAATTGCTGATTGCCTCCAGGGAGTCTCGTTCAAACTTTACAGTGAAGCAATTGGTATGTTTCTTCACTTCATGAATGAAGGATGGAGGGGTCAGAAGCTGAGGCCATGTGATTAAAGACAACAGAAATGACCCTGCATTATTGCTGGAAATAAGAAATAGCAGCTGCATTGTGAGGGTGTTTGAAAGAAATGTGGTCTTACTGGAGACAAGGGGGTGAAACTTCTCTTTCCTTCTTCTTCAATCTTCCAGTGAGTCCTTCTCGTATATGGAAGTCTGCTCAGTTTTTTATTACCCCAAACTTTGTTGCTTAAATCATTGTTCTCAAGGATACTTGGGACAAAAGAATATTCATGCGATCCCAACAGACACAGTTGTGCAAATTATGTGGACTGGTAAACAACATACATGTTTATCCAGATTAGCCAAAAAAATACCTATGATAGCTAAGATGGAAGGAAAGTTCAGGTTTTGGAAGACATGATGGAACCACAATTTCAAATTTGACACTGGTCAGATTTGGGGTTACTGCTTTTGGATGCCTGGAATGGGAGTATGGCCATGAATTTGCCAGTCAGTGACTGAACAGGATGTCTGCCTGGCTGACTTCAAAGAGTTCAATAGTTATTGACCACTAGGAGAAAGGAGAGCAGGGAAGGATGGGGGAAGAGGGGGAAGGGACTGAGGGAGGGAGAAGGGGAAGGGACCCAGGGAGGGAGAAGGGAAGAAAAGCAGGTGGTAAGTACTAGAGGTCTGTCTGCTCAGCTCCAGTGTCCTGTGCTTCCTGCAACACGACATTAGCCTTTGCCAGGCGAGTCACTTAACTTCTTGGAGGCTTTGTTTTTTTAATCTGTAAAATGGGAGTGATGGTAACTTTTTCAATTACTTTACAGGATTGTTTTAAGGCTAAGCAGAAAGAGACAGGACATGGAAGGGGTTTGCTATGAGTGAAAAGCAACACAGATGTCTTTATACATTTCATGGAACAGTAATGGACACTTTTATATCCAACTTTGGACTATATGGCACGATAAACATAACACACAGGGGACATACGTGCGGACGAAGTGAAGATTTGTGCTCAAGTGAGCATTCTCTCTGCAACTGGTGGATGGACTACACAAAGCACAGAAAAATCTTAAAAATATGAATTTTTTAATGGCATAATTTAATGATTTTAATAAATTAATTAAAAGCCATTTTTAGAGTTGAGAAAGAGTGATGTTAACATTGTTTCTGGACAGTTGTTTGGAATTGAGTTCAATCATTGCTCTGTGGCTTTGGCCTTCAGCTTTTGTCTTTGCTGTGTTTTCTTTCCATTTGGTATGTTCTTAAGTTGAGGGATGTTTCAGGCACCCAGAGGAAGCCAGGTGGCAGATGAGCACATCTGATGAGTTGATTTTTCTCCCCCAACACACGTCTACCTAAAACATATGTAACTAACATTTCAAATTTGCCATAGGTTAGGATTTGGATTATTACATGGGAGCAGGGCTGTGGCTGCAAAGTTGCCAGGCAATGATGGAACTGTCTCCTTGATTTTTCAAAGTTTACATTGCAAATCATGACAGAGCGGGAAACCTGCCTTAGCTCAACATCATCCCTTATAACCTATAACCAAGATTCTCTTCTTGACCAAACTACTCACTCTCTCCTAAACTCTTTTTTCAACTAGGCTTCAACTCTTGGATTTACATGTTTATTTCTGCACTGTCTAATTTTAGCAAGAATCCTGCTATGTCTGTTTAGCCAGAATCCTCCAACCTCAATACCTGATCACTCTTCTTTTTTTTTTTAACATCTTTATTGGAGTATAATTGTTTTACAATGTTGTCTTAGTTTCTGCTGTATAACAAAGTGAATCAGCTATATGTATACATATATCCCCATATCCCCTCCCTCTTGCATCTCCCTCCCACCCTCCCTATCCCACCCCCTAAGTGGTCACAAAGCACCGAGCTGATCTACCTGTGCTATGCAGCTGTTTCACACTAGCTATCTATTTTATATTTATTAGTATATATATGTCTATGCCACTTTCTCACTTCGTCCCAGCTTACCCTTCCATTCTATATGTCTGCATCTTTATTCCTGTCCTGCCCCTAGGTTCATCAGAACCAACCTTTTTTTTTTTTAGATTCCATATATATGTGTTAGCATACAGTACTTGTTTTTCTCTTTCTGACTCACTTCACTCTGTATGACAGATTCTAGGTCCATCCACCTCATTACAAATAACTCAATTTCGTTTCTTTATATGGCTGAGTAATATTCCATTGAATATATGTGCCACATCTTCTTTACCCATTCATCTGTCAATGGACACTTAGGTTGCTTCCATGTCCTGGTTATTGTAAATAGAGCTGCAATGAACATTGTGGTACATGACTCTTTTTAAATTATGGTTTTCTCTGGGTATATACCCAGTAGTGGGATTGCTGAGTCATATGGTAGTTCTATTTTTAGTTTTTTAAGGAACCTCCATACTGTTCTCCAAAGTGGTTGCATCAATTTACATTCTCACGAACAGTGCAAGAGGGTTTCCTTTTCTCCACTCTCTCCAGCATTTGCTGTTTGTAGATTTTTTGATGATGGCCATTCTGACCAGTGTGAGGCAATACCTCACTGTAGTTTTGATTTGCATTTCTCTAATGATTAGTGATGCTGAGCATCCTTTCATGTGTTTGTTGGCAATCTGTATATCTTCTTTGGAGAAATGTCTATTTAGGTCTTCTGCTCATTTTTGGATTGGATTGTTTGTTTTTTTTATATTGAGCTGCATGAGCTGCTTGTATATTTTGGAGATTAATCCTTTGTCAGTTGCTTCATTGGCAAATATTTTCTCCCATTCTGAGGGTTGTCTTTTCATCTTGTTTATGGTTTCCTTTGCTGTGCAAAAGCTTTTAAGTTTCATTAGGTACCATTTGTTTATTTTTGTTTTTATTGCCATTACTCTGGGAGGTGGATCAAAAAAGATCTTGCTGTGATTTTTTTTTTTTTTTTTTTTTTTGCGGTACACGGGCCTCACACTGTTGTGGCCTCTCCCGTTGTGGAGCACAGGCTCCGGATGCGCAGGTTCAGTGGCCATGGCTCACGGGCCCAGCCACTCCACGGCATGTGGGATCTTCCCGGACTGGGACATGAACCCGCATCCCCTGCATCGGCAGGCGGACTCTCAACCACTGCGCCACCAGGGAAGCCCCTATCTTACTGTGATTTATGTCAAAGAATATTCTTCTTATGTTTTCCTATAAGAGTTTTATAGTGTCCGGTCTTAAATTTAGGTCTCGAATCCATATTGAGTTTATTTTTGTGTATGGTGATAGGAAATGTTCTAATTTCATTCTTTTACATGTAGTTGTCCAGTTTTCCCAGCACCACCTATTGAAGAGGCTCTCTTTTCTCCATTGTATATTCCATTGTATATTCAGGTCACTTACCCGTTCTTCTGCCTCAGTTATTCTGATATTGATTCCTTATAGTGAATTTTAAATTTCATTTTTTGTGTTGTTTACCATTGTTTGCTTGCTCTTTAGTTCTTCTAGGTCCTTGTTAAACATTTCTTGTATTTTCTCCATTCTATTTTCAAGATTTTGGATCATCTTTACTATCATTACTCTGATTTCTTTTTCAGGTGGATTGCCTATTTCCTCTTCATTTGTTTGGTATGGTGGGTTTTTACCTTGCTCCTTCATCTGCTTTGTATTTCTCTTTCTTCTCATTTTGCTTAACTTACTGTGTTCGGGATCTCCTTTTCGCAGGCTGCAGGTTCATAGTTCCCATTGTTTTTGGTGTCTGCCCCCAGTGGGTGAGGTTGGTTCAGTGGGTTGTGTAGGCTTCCTGGTGGAGGGGACTAGTGCCTGTGTTCTGGTGGATAAGGCTGGATCTTGTCTTTCTGGTGGGCAGGACCGCATCCTGTGGTGTTTTTTGGGGTGTCTGTGAACTTATTATGATTTTAGGCAGCCTCTCTGCTAATGGGTGGGGTTGTGTTCCTGTCTTGCTAGTTGTTTGGCATAGGGTGTCCAGCACTGGAGCTTTCTCCCCATTGGGTGGAGCTGGGTCTTAGTGTTGAGACGGAGATCTCTGGGAGAGCTCTCACGGATTGATATTACATGGGGCCAGGAGGTCTCTGGTGGTCCAATGTCCTGAACTTGGCTCTCCTACCTCAGAGGCTCAGGCCTGACAGCAGGCCAGAGCACAAAGACCCTGTCAGCCAGACAGCTCAGAAGAAAAGAGAGAAAAAAAAGAAAGAAAAAGATAAAAATTTAAAAAAACTAAATTATTAAAATAATAATAAAAAAAGAAGAGAGCAACCAAACCAACAAACAAATCCACCAATGATAACAAGTGCTAAAAACTAAACTAAAATAAACATAAAAATTAGAAACAAATCAGTCACAGACAGCAAACCCCAAATCTACAGTTGCTCCCAAAGTCCACTGCCTCAATTTTGGGACGATTTGCTGTCTGTTCAGGTATTCCACAGATGCAGGGTACATCAAGTTGATTGTGGGGATTTAATCCGTTGCACCTGAGGCTGCATGGAGAAATTTCCCTTTCTCTTCTTTGTTCGCACAGCTCCCGGGGCTCAGCTTTGGTTTTGGCCCTGCTTCTGCTTCTAGGTCACCATCAGGCATCTGTTCCCCACCCAGACAGGAGGAGGTTAAATCAGCAGCTGATTAGGGCTCTCTTGCTCACTCAGGACAGGGAGAGGGTGAGGTACAGTAGTCATAATTGGAATGCAGGGCGAGCCTGTGGCAGCAGAGGCTGCCATGACATTGCAACAGCCTGAGGCGTGCCATGTGTTCTCCCAAGGAAGTTGTCCCTGGATCATGGGACCCTGGCAGTGGCGGGCCGCACAGGCTCCTGGGGGTGTCGGTGTGGATAGTGACCTGTGCTCGCACACAGGATTCTTGGTGGCAGCAGCAGCAGCCTTAGTGTTTCATGCCCATCTCTGGGGTCCGAGCTGATAGCCACTGCTTGTGCCCATCTCTGGAGCTTGCTTAGGTGGTACTCTGCCTTCTGTGGGCACAGGGGAAAGGAATCCTCTCTCCTTTTGCACCCCGAAACAATGGTCTCTTGCCTCTTCAGCAGGTCCAGACTTTTTCCCGGACTCCCTCCCGGCTAGCTGTGGTGCACTAGCCACCTTCAGGCTGTGTTCACGCAGCCAACCCCAGTCCTTTCCCTGCGCTCTGACTGAAGCCTGAGCCTCATCTCTCAGCCCCCACCCACCCGGTGGGTGAGCAGACAAGCCTCTCGGGCTGGTGAGTGCTGGTCAGCACTGATCCTCTGTGCAGGAATCTCTCCACTTTGCCCTCCGCACCCCTGTTGCTGTGCTCTCCTCCATGGCTCTGAAGCTCCCCCACTCCGCCACCCGCAGTCTTCGCCAGTGAAGGGGCCCCCTAGTGTGTGGAAACCTTTCCTCCTTCACAGCTCCCTCCCAGAGGTGAAGGTCCCATCCCTATTCTTTTGTCTCTGTTTTTTCTTTTTTCTTTTGCCCTACCCAGGTACGTGGGGAGTTTCTTGCCTTTTGGGAAGTCTGAGGTCTTCTGCCAGCGTTCAGTAGGTGTTCTGTAGGAGTTGTTCCACATGTAGATGTCTTTTTGATGTATTTGTGGGGAAGAAGGTGATCTCCACGTTTTACTCCTCCACCATCTTGAAGGTCCCTCCCGATCACTCTTGATATCTAATTGGGTTCCTCACCTTCCAGCATCCCTCAAGTGATGTTTGATCACCCTGGCCTGCCTTCAGCAAGAATCCTGTTATGTTGGTTAAGCAAGAATCTTCCCTCACCCCAGATGTTTCCTCTTAGTAATTTTCTATCTACTGACCCCCACCCTGCTCCTTGGCTATAAATTTCCACTTGCCCAGGTTGTGTTCAAAGTTGAGACCAATATTTCTTCTCCACTACAAGACTCTATTACAGTGATCCCCATACTGATTTCAATAGCCCCCCCTCTGAATGAAGTTTGCCTTTCATCTTTAACAAGTGTCATGAATAATTTTTTTCTTTAACACCTAGAATAGGATTTGGCTTTTCATACGTCTTAAGAACATTTTTGTTGAATAAATGATTGAATGAAATACTTAAAGCAAAAATTCTCTGAACTCCAAGTTCATTGCTATTTTTTGTGTATGCTCAAGCTGCATATCTAAACTAGGGTTGTGTTTTCTTCTAATGACAGCAGAATAATGGGTATGCAGATAAAGCAGAGCTTTTTTGATGTAAGTGTGAAGTGAATCACACTTATATGTTCCACAATATTAAAGGGACCCCCCCTTTTTTTTCCAGTGAGGCTCATTGAGTATTCAGTCTTCAGGGCACTGCATTGAGATGGCTGAAGTACCCTCAGCTTCTGGAAAGAGTTATTTAACAGCAACAAACCATTGACCAGGACACCTAAAGGGGACAGACGCTTTATAGCTAATGTCCACACAAGCCACCAAACAGGCTGCATCAGGAAACATGCCTGTATCTGAAAGCACGATACATTCCTTTGATTCCCTGAGACTGTCCAGTGTACAAGGACTATTTTTCCTTGAGTGGAAAAGATAGCATTGATTCAATGAGAAGGCCATGAGAAATTTGACTGGACTCCATATTTGAGTACTAAGAAAAAAATTGCTGGGAGAATATACTTACTTGGCAAGAAAATTTAATGGTGAATTACAGATCCCTCTAACAAAAATATTTCTGATGGCACAGGCTGCTGTAGTGAAAAGAATGCTGGATGGAGCACAGAGACTGGTTCTTAATTCCAAGTCTGTCATTAAGTAGCATTGTTGCTTTAACCAAGTACTCAGCTTTTCTGAGCTGCATTCTCTTCTTTAAGTGAGTTGGTTAAATAAATAATATTAGAGGTTCCTGAATTTATATATTCATGAGAAATATTTTTGATCCACAACAATTTGTTTTTTTTAAAAAAAACTCTCCTGCATTTAAAAACAAAAGGAACTGAGTGACAATCAGCATTGAAATAGAAATTAACTCATTAGCATTTTAAAATATCTCAATGGCAATATTTCCCAAACAATGACTCCCATTGATGACATGAGTGGGCCATTGTGCCTTCTGCCAGGAGAACAGACACCACTTTATTCTTAGCAGCTGTGATCCCTAATTGGAAAGGGGACTGGTCCAAAAATGATAAAGGGAAATCACACCACAGTGCTGAAAAACAGCATGGAGCTTAGGGGTTTCTACTGCCTTGGTCACTGTTCTTCCCTTGAGCTTCCTGTCAAGGAACTTGCCCTTTGGAGACTGAAGCCCCACAGTGGCTCAACTTTTGCTTTGGGGGTATATGCTTCAAAAGGCTCTTTTTGCTCTCTTTATTTATAAAAAGAATATAAAAGGGTCTTATTCATAGAACCAATTCTTCACCAATGCAGTGTCCCCCATACTCAAGCTTTACTTAAACAGTTTCTCCTTTTTTCCATTTCCAAATTATTTTGAAATAGGGCAAAGCAGAAGAGAATACATTGATTCTTGAATCAAGTATTCAAGTTCCGAAGAGAGATGATTCTCTAGATTTAGTAAAGTAGCCATGAGTTCTTGCTACTCCCTTTGTTGGGGAAGCTCTTTAAGTGAATGCCCAAGGCTCTTCCCTCACCCACTTCAGAGCTTTGCTCAAATGTATCTCCCGGGAACCTTTCCCTGTCCAAACATGTGCACTACCTCCCACCCCATTTCATGTTCCCCATCCCTGATTTATTTTTCCTCACACCATGTTTTTTCCCCAGGATCTCATCAAGTATAGGATCTTTCTGGATATTGGCTGGATCTCAATACCTAGAACAGTGCTTGATACACAGTATGCAACCTGTATGTATTTGTTGAATGACCAAAGGTTGGATGGCATCCAAGAAAGTACTGTAATAAATATTTCATAAAGTGATAAATGAATCATTAAGAAAGGGAGTCCTTTGAATTCCCACTGGTCCTTTGATTTTCACTCTGGTGAAGCACAGAAGTAAATTGGCTTGCCATTTGGATGTAGCCTTTCTGAAAGTCACCTACTTCTACAGTGTTTCTTCACTGCTAGGGGTGATTTCACTCTCTCCAGGAGAGGAAGGCTGTTGAACACCAAAGTGACATGTTGAAATTCGCTGTTATGTCCCTCTGGCTCTCTTTCACATCACTCAGTTTTGTCCTGGTTTCTCCTGGAGGTTTCTTTCCTCCTGTCCTCTCTGGGGATTTCTTATCCCACATTCAAACAGGTAATGGTATTAAAGTAAGAGAATATAGAATGAAAGCATGTTAGATTCAGGAAGAACCATTTAGTCTAGTGGCTCCAAACTTCCCTGCATCCTATAAACATTTGGAGAGCTTTTGTAAGTACTGCTACTCAGACTTCACCCCAGACTATTAAACCAGAATCTCTGGAGCCAGACTCACATCAGAATAATTTGAAAGCTCTCCTGCTGATGGTATCGTGTAGCAAGAGTTGAGAATTGCCTATCTTTTCTGTCTCCCATCCCCAACTCAACAGATGAAAAACTTGGATTCAGATGTATTGAATTACTTTCCCATGGCTGCTGTAACAAATTATCATGGCTTAAACTTCATGGCTTAAAACAGTAGACGTATTCTCACAGAGCTCTGTAGGCCAGAAGTGGGAAATTGGTATCACTGAGCCAAAATCGAAGGAGTTGGCAGAGCTGTGCTCTCTCTGGAAGCTCAAGGGAAGAATCATTTTCCTTGTCTTTTCTGGTTTCTGGTAGCTGTGGGCGTTCCTTCCTTCCACTGACATCTCCCTCCATATTCAAGGCCAGCAATGTAGCATCTCCAGATCTCTCTCTGCTCCACCTTTACACTATCTTCTCCTCTCTGTGTATCTGAAATCTCCTGCCTATCTCATAAAGATACTTGTGATTGTATCTAAGACCTGTTTATTGGTCTGATATGATTTCAAATCCACTTTCTTTTTATTGGAGTATAATTGTTTTACAATGGTGTGTTTGTTTCTGCTTTATAACAAAGCAAAGACAGGAGTCAAATCCACTTTTTTATGACTTAAGTGAAGTTGTTTTTTAAAAACTGCATTTATTTATTTATTTATTTATTTATTTTGCGGTACGTGGTCCTCTCACTGCTGTGGCCTCTCCCGTTGCAGAGCACAGGCTCTGGACACTCAGGCTCAGCAGCCATGGCTCACGGGCCCAGCTGCTCCGCGGCATGTGGGATCTTCCCGGACCAGGGCACGAACCCGTGTCCCCTGCATCGGCAGGTGGACTCTCAACCACTGCGCCAGGCATCAACAAAACATTTTTCCACTCCCTCTCCTGGATGGGACAAGATAGTGGAGACAGACACTATATCAGGGCGTGGAAATAATTTGAGTGGCAGAACTCTTAATTAAGAGAAAGAAAAATTAATTAACAAGTTCTTTCTCTCAGGTAGCATGAAGCCAATTTTACATAAGGAGATAGGGTTTCCAGGTAGGGACAAGAAGGCATACATTAAATGGCACAACGTTCCAAATGAGAAATATTTTGCAGTGTGAAAAATTCACATTACTTTTAAATTTGTTTATATGTAGGTCAAGATCTATGCTGTCCAATATGGTGGCTATTTAGATTTAAATAAACTGAAATTAAACGAAATTAAAAATCCAGGTCCTGGGACTTGCCTGGTGGCCCACTGGTTAAGACTCTGTGCCTCCAATGCAGGGGGCCAGGATTCGATCCCTGGTCAGGGAACTAGATACCGCATGCTGCAACTAAAAGATTCTGCGTGACACAACTAAAAGATCCTGTGTGCTGCAACTAAGACCTGGTGTAGCCAAATAAATAAATCGATTTTTTTTTGTAAAAAAAGAGAGGTTAGTTAAAAAAAAAAAAATCCAGGCCCTCTGTCCTACTCACCACATTTCAAGTGCTTGTTAGCCACATGTGGAGTGTGGCTACCATACTGGACAGTTCAGATATAGAACATTTTCATCATTGCATAAAATTCTATTGAACGGCATTGGTCTAGATGTAATGAATGTGGAGCATGATATTTATTTTTCACATTGGCAATTAGACTGGTACCGAAGCTAGGATTGCAAAAGTTGTACTTTATAAAAATATTTAATATAATTTAACAAATTCTCAAAAAAAATATTCAGCTTATTTAAGTAATTAAAAGATCAATCAGGAAAGGCCTAAGATAATGGCACCAAATGGTGGGTAAGGTAATAAAGTGTGCAAAGTAGAATGTTGGCTGAAATACAGAAATATTTTGTGTGCCATGTAAGGTACATCATCTGAATTTGTTACCGGGAGAATGGTCTCGATGTTCATAGCAATGACATTGGGAAAAAATCAGAGATTACATATGTTTTCTGGACCTAGTCAATGGAGGAGCATGTTGATGAAACACATGTCAAGTCTGACATCATAACTACTCTCAGACACATGCTGAGAATAATGACTAAATCATTCTTAGAGCAACAAAATTAAATTTAGATAACATATGAGATTCACTAGAAGAGAGAAATGAAACGCAGGTCTTATGAATTTGAATATTTCATAAAGGGATGCTAAATTTACAGTGCATTTGTGCCTTATATGATAAAGTTATTTTATGACTTTAAAAAAATTATTTATTTATTTATTTATTTATTTATTTATGGCTGTGTTGGCTCCTCGTTTCTGTGCGAGGGCTTTCTCTAGTTGCGGCAAGTGGGGGCCACTCCTCATCATGGTGCGCGGGCCTCTCACTATCGTGGCCTCTCCTGTTGCGGAGCACAGGCTCCGGACACGCAGGCTCAGCGGCCATGGCTCACGGGACCAGCCGCTCCGTGGCATGTGGAATCTTCCTGGATTGGGGCACGAACCCGTGTCCCCTGCATCGGCAGGCAGACTCTCAACCAGTGCGCCCCCAGGGAAGCGCTATTTTATGACATTTTTGTGATAATAATTTATTATGTGACCCCATAAAAAATTTTTAAATGACATGTAAAATTATGATTAATTTCTGAATCTGTTTTGCTTAAAGAATTCATTGACAATGCTAATTGCTATTGTCTCAGAAGAGGGAAATTTCTCTACATTGAATTTAATTAAAAAAACTAAGAACTATGATGACTCAAGAAAGTTTGTCTAATTTGGCTTTGCTGTCAGTAGATCCCAGATTATGTGAAAAATCTTTAACAATGTAATTAGTGATGTGCTGAAATAAAGGCAAGGCATATTTTTATGAAAAAGTATAATAATTTATGAATGGCATGTCTTTAGAACTCATTCTGACATTGGCGGCTTACCAACAGAACACTGTAATGTGAATTAAATTCAGTGATCTTTGATATCATACTGACTTACAATCATTTAAAATTAACAGTACTAAAAATATTTTTCAATTTTGTCATTATGAAGGTGTACTTTTCAAGGAAGGCGGATAGAACATATTTTAACCAACAGTTTGTCAGCTTGATTTATACATTTAAAATATATTGTTATATGGTATGTGGGCCTCCATTTGTCTCCTGGCCTTTGGTTTGGGAATAATAAGAATGAGCCTGGCTGTCAGTCCTTCTGGAGGAAGTAAAAATGCCTTTTCCCATGGGTTAGTTAGAGCTTCCTGTTTCAGACCCCCAGGGAGTTTACAGAGACAAGTTCACTGGGTTCTAGTTCAACTTCACGGTTCAACTTCACGGTTCACCTATACCAGTCAAGTAGTTTCAGACATTTGGGGTGAGAATATTTAGAGAAAATTGTGCTTAAGTATTTGCAATGGGTTATACTTCAGTGGATACTGACCAGTCTTATGGCACCTCTACAATTACAGAACAAGAGGAAGGAGAAATGATTAGGCTCCGGTGTGAGGGATTTCACTTATGCCCCAGGAAAGATGTATTTGGGAGCTGAGTATCCTTAAACCTTGGACTGGTTGATTGAGGGGAAAGGTGGGAAGCTCCACCCCGCTTCCCTTGGGCTCTGACTGGATTTCTCTGATTTGAATGTTATGGATCTTGTGGAGTCTTGTCTGAAAGCAGAGGAATGGGACATATGAATTTTTTTCCAGTTTTATTAAAATATAACTGACGACAATTGTAAATATTTAAGGTATACAACTTGATGTTTTGATATATGTACACATTATGAAATAATCAATACAATCAAGCTAATGAACATATCCATCACCTCAATAGTTACCATTTTCTTTTTTCTTTTTTTTGGTAGGGTCCTTACAGGTCTAAAAGATTAGGATTCTGTGGCCTGCTGTTTTTTTTTTTTTTTTTTTCGGTACGCAGGCCTCTCACTGTTGTGGCCTCTCCCGTTGCAGAGCACAGGCTCCGGACGCACAGGCTCAGCCGCCATGGCTCACGGGCCTAGCCGCTCCACGGCATGTGGAATCCTCCCAGACCAGGGCACAAACCCGTGTCCCCTGCATCGGCAGGCGGACTCTCAACCACTGCGCCACCAGGGAAGCCCTGGCCTGCTGTTTAAGCATTGCACAGTCACATCACTGTAGCTCAAAACAGGAAATGAATTTTACCCCAGTTTACAAGGAAGTAAATAATAGTCTCCATGAGCTGTAAAGGTACACGCTCTTGCCGTTTTGCATTCTTGCTAAAGCCAAAGGGAGCCCTTCTACACTGGGGACCTTTGGGTTCTGTTTTACCAGTGACCTAATCCATTGTGAATGACCACCAAGAGAGTGGCCTGAATTATGCTCCCACTGTTCACGTAGCTGTGACATTTCGTAACAAAGACCAGCTTCTCAGACATGTGTCCTGCGTGAAAGTGAGCTCTAGCCTGGGCTGACTTTCTGTCCATCCCAGGCCCAGAGGGGAGGGGAGTTCCTGGAGCCACTGCTTGAAAGGGCTCTGGACTCGGTTTCCCAAGAGCAGCTGCTGGTCTTTTAAGCATCTGAAACCTTTGAATAGAACGTGTGAGGTGTCTGTCTGACTTGCAAGGAAAGCTCGGCCTCTCTGAACTCAGGGAATGAAATGGCTTTGGAAGGGAAAGATGAGAGGTAGCAGGAAAAGGGGAGAGGCTGCTGGATGAAACAGGCAGGTGTCTGTGGGCTGAGATGGCAGAAAGAGGGGCATGCTTTCAAAAAGAAAAAGAAACGACTTCAAATTAGTTTTTGCTGTGTTTTGATATGTCAGAGGGAAATGCTTGCGTGACAACTGGCTAAAATAAAGGCCTGGGGCCCCTTAGAATGTAAGCTGATGAGGCAGAGATAAAATGAAGATAGAACCTGTTTAGCTCCCTGCTTCAGGGCCAGGCCTGAGATACTGAGTGTGTAGGAGGTGATCAATAAATGCCTTCGAATTAACCAGTGAGTGAATGGCTCAGCAAACCTGTGAATTTCATGAGTGGCCACATGACCTACTGGAAAGTGCTTGAAGGTTCGAACAGACATGTATGGATTTGAGAATAGTGGCTCCTCTTGTGTGATCTCAATGCTTTCAGCCTTGATTTTTCCATTTTTAAAATTTGCTTGGTGATAACCACTTTGCTCAGTTGCGTGAGAACTAAATAAAGTGCCACGTGCAGGGGCTTCCCTGGTGGCGCAGTGGTTGAGAGTCCGCCTGAGGATGCAGGGGATGTGGGTTCATGCCCCGGTCCGGGAGGATCCTACATGCCGCGGAGTGGCTGGGCCCGTGAGCCATGGCCGCTGAGCCTGCGCGTCTGGAGCCTGCACGTCCGGAGCCTGTGCTCTGCATCGGGAGAGGCCACAACAGTGAGAGACCCGCATACCGCAAAAAAAACAAAGTGCCACATGTAAGTTCTATATATATTTATTTATTCTGAGGACTTAATTCTCTATAATCCTTTTATTTTTTCCTTTCTAACAACTGGGGAAGTATAGTTGTAATAGACCAGCCCATAGAATCTGCTTCTTGTTCTCAAAATTATCTGATACTTAGAACTAAGGCAAAGAGGACTGCGTGTCCTTTCAGTGTCATTCTGGAACATTGACTAATAGACCTACCCAATGACTACTTAATAATCAAGAAGAAAATGCCTGTATTTGATATTGTATTTTTTATGGATCAGGGCCCTAATTCTGTCATGTTACCTTTTTTTTTTTTTTTTTTTTGCGGTACGCAGGCCTCTCACTGTAGTGGCCTCTCCCGTTGCGGAGCACAGGCTCCGGACGCGCAGGCTCAGCGGCCACGGCTCACGGGCCCAGCCGCTCCACAGCATGTGGGATCTTCCCGGACCGGGGCATGAACCCGTGTCCCCTGCATCAGCAGGCGGACTCTCAACCACTGCGCCACCAGGGAAGCCCATGTCATGTTACCTTTTAACTGCTATATTTTTGTTTAACAGAGGTGCAAATTTCTGTCTCGTAGAAAATTTAACTACAGAGGACAGTTTATTCATTTTCTACCTAACCTAGCAATTTTACTCCAATATTCTTTCTTTAATCCCTATAAATTCTCAGTTCCTCAAATGCTCTTTGATACTATTTTATGATTCTGCTGATTCCCTTTTAAATTAGTCAGATAAATTGATCATTCCATATTAAATTAGTTAAATAAATTGATCATATGAGTCATGTTTTAACTTTTTGAAAATCATACATTGCAGTATTTAGAGATAACCATCTTTTGCTAGCAATCCTAGAACATAGTGGGCTCTCAACATAGGTTTTTTGAATAAATGAGTGAAGAATAAACTAAAGCATGAACTACTAAAGGAGGACAGAAGGAACCCTGAGTCCCACCAGCTTTGGAGAAAAATAAAATATTTAATGAGTTTTTCATAATGTTAAGTTTATAGCAGAATTTTAGAAATCTGAGATAATTTCCTTCTTACTGGGGTTAAAATGTTCTTTATATTATGAAATTATGGTAATAATAGTTTGAATTTATTTTTGAATGCTGTCATTGAAGACCAAAAATTGTAAATTTGCACCTCTGTGCTGGTTCATAGTTTTTAGAGATGTCTCTGGCCCTTGTAATCCACTTGATCTCTCAGATTTCCTCTTCCCCTGATATGATCATTATGGGAAGATAAAATCTCATTTACTTTAAACAAGTCATGTAGCTTTCAGCAAGATTTCCAAGACTTGCTATCATTAAGAGAGTTGGCTGTTTTTGAAAGACATTGTGCATGCAAGCTCTTTTATTTTATTCCGACTAATTCCAGTTTTTAAGTAGCTTCTAGGATAAAAAAGAAAAAAAAACACTTCCTTTTACCATAAAAAGAAACAAGACAGTAGAGTCTATGTCAAAGTTTCATGTAATATTATTAAGCAGATACAGTGCCTGGAATATATTAGGTGATCACTTCATGTTTGTGGAATGTCTTTAGGCAAGGTTCCTTCTTGTTTCCTGTCTTTCATTGGTCAAGCCTCACCCTCTAGGGTTTTAACTCATCAGCATTTTACATGTTGGTAGAAAGAAAAATATAGGTATCTATAATATCTCTATATCATAAAACATAACCAGTAATAATCCTATGGGTATTACATGACAAAATTATGGGAAGCATTTAAAAAAATCTTTTTATACGGTTGTCATTATTAGGAAATGATAGGAGTGGACTGTAGCAATAACAAGTAAAGCAAACCTTCTAAAAGAGGAATCACACATGCCTCACATTCACTTAGGAGGATGAAGCAAAGATAAAAGTGCCAATGGATTAGCCTTAATTCTTTTTATTACAACAGATGACGGTGCTTTGTTCAAAACAGTTGCTGAGAAAATATACTCAATCAGGAAGAACACAAGAGTCAGAGGAAAAGTAATAAACCATTGTCAAACAGAAAAAATGACAAATGATTATGAAACTCCTTTATGTCTCATGATATAATGATGAATTGACACTAAACTTCCAACTAGTCGTCACTAATTTGTAGCAAAGTAAATTGTCTACAAGTATGGCTGCCTCACTGAAGTATGTTCCCAGTCACCTGTGACTACCCATCTTTTGAGTTTATTTTATTGAGGCCACTGTAGTGTCTAGAACATTTGACAATTAGGTTTAAATCCCAGCACTGTCTTTTTTTTTCCTGGGAAAATATCTTGAGCAGGAAGGTGGCAACTAAACAAATATTTGAGGTTGGTGAAGGTGCAGTGAGTAGATAAAAAACTTCAGCTAGCCTTTGACAAGATGGGGCATCAATAAATGTTGAGTATTAAAGCAATAGTGTGTTGGGGAGGGGGGCGGTAGTACATTTTGAATTTGGTCCTCATGGTTGCATTGTGAATAGTTTCCTGTATTCCAAGAAAATGAAATATATACATGGAGCTTTCAAACATGAGCTCTTCCAACTTGATGTTGCCCAGCTCAACGAACACCTGTAAGAAAACCCAGTCTAAGGTAGATATCCAGATGTTTCCACTGAGTTGCTCATAGCCTGTGCTTATAGGTCATTCTGCTCTGTGGTCACAATCCTGAGGGTAACAGTTTTTGATATTTTACTATGTTGAAGAATTCTACGAAGAAGTCTCTGCTTTCACAATCAAGGACCAATACCACTCCCAGATTATACTGCTTGCAGAAATATAGTCACCGTTGTAAAATTATGGCTATACTTTGCAGAATAATTTTTCCCCTTCATTTTTGATTTATCTCTAAGTAGATCATATATGATCATATATTTATGGATAAAAACTTTTTGAGACACTCTTTTCTTGTCTAATTACATCATTACTGTTTGCTTCAAGGTACACATTTGGGTGAGTATTGAAAAGATTTAAAATGAGCAGGTATTATTTTTTCACTCAGAAAATAACATGTGCTCACTATGAAAAAGTGCTCTTACAAAAAGAAAAAAATTATCTATATTCTCAGTGATAATCAATGTTAGCATTTGAGTGTATTTTCTGCCAGTTTTAAAAAAAATGAATCATTTAGTTTTTAACATAGTTGGGATCATACTGAACATACAAGTTTGTGCAGGACCTTGAACTAGACCTTAACAATTCTTTTTAATGAGTGATAGGAAAAAAAAGCCAGGACAAATGAAAACCAAAGATAGATGGAAACTCTCATTGTAACTAAGAGTCCAAAATTCCTCTTCCACCAAATCTTTTTCTTTTTAAAGGCTAAAGAGCACCTTCTTACATTTTCTTCTTTTTTTAAATAAAGGAATTAATTCTGTGGTTATTGTGATTCATTCATCATTATCTCATGTGAGCTTCCTAGCAAATACAATAAGTAGTAGTTGTACCACCAATAACATCAACTGCAACAGTCAGGTCTAAGAATCACGTGTCTGAACTCCACAGACAGTGTTCTTTCTGTTACACCAGGCTCCCACCCTGGGGATTTGATTGGATGCAAATACTTTCATAAGCTCTTCTTTGGTCACAATTGTCTCAGTCATCTTGTTTGGCATCTGGACTTGAATAAGTTGAAGAGATCTTGGAGTCTGGTCTAAACACTAAGGGCCATGCCTGGATCCCAATTTTAGAGGTTGGTTTGTTCTGTTGTGCCCATGATATGAACATTAGAATATATGAAAGGCAGATATTTTGGTTGGAATCTTTGTTCCATTATTTCTAGTTGTTTGACTTGAAAAATTATTTCTAGCTGTGTGTCTGAGCCTCAGTTTTCTGATCAGTAAAATGGGAATAATATTATCCTGGGACATAATATTATCTCATGAATTTTGAATATGATCATACACCTTAAAAGTGACTGATAAAAAGTGCTCATCACATATTAGCAGAATAAACCAGGCCAACAACAAGAAGATATAAACCCTTAGATTATGCTGATAAATAACTAAGCCTTCTAAAGACTAGGGGTTGTGGAATATTTGGCTCCACAGGTAGCCTTGCATACAAGAAGAGATGGGGAGATATTCAGGACTCTGGGTGAGAAAAAGGATGGAAGTAATCCAAACAAAGACTTTCTCATTGCTTTCCAAATTGAGTGCAGTGACCCACCATACTTGTCTTTGAACCTCCAGTGCCCCAATGCTTGTTAAGTGACTATATGTGCCAGAGACCTTTCTAAATGCTAGGGACTTCCAATAATGGTTTTTCAAATGAATCAGTGTGTGGAGGGGGTGACTTATGCATGTTGTAAAGGGACATTTTAAAACAGTGTCTATCCTCTTTTCTTCCTCATCCTGCCCTTCAGCTTGGACCAACCTGCAGACAGTCATATTCTGACTTTGATATTATTTAGTCCTGGGATTTGAACTCAAGTTTGCCTGATTCCATACCTGTGTTTTCTTCTGCTATGAACACCTACCATGTATCCACCTCCATAGTAGTCTCAGAAGGGACCCAATAAATGTAAATCTTTGGAAATCTACATTCAAAGAACAGAGGGGATAGGACCAAATATAATAAATAATAGTGACCCATGTAAGACAGTATATTAACTCTTTAATTATCTCCCCTCACCAGAATGAGGCATACCACATGAATGAATTTTCCACGTAGTTGAGGTACTGCTTCTGCAAGGTTCAATAAAATTTTGATTTTCATCACTTTTTATGGTGAGAAATCATATGCTAGGACAATGTATTATTTTCTACATTCTTAATCAGGCAACACTGAACATAATTTTACCTTTTTTCAAGGATTGGGACATTATTATTTTGTTAATAAATGTCCTTGGGACTTTGGTCTGTTTCTTCTCTCTCTCTATTTCCACTTAGTCTGGATCTCAATCATCACTCCTGCCATGTTTGCGAATCCTTTCTTTCTATTTTTCTTTCTTGGTTTCTTCTTCTGTTTTGCTGGTGCTACTCTTTCTGGACTAAAAGTCAGATGACTAAACAGTTAAAACTATAGCCAAGGTTTTGTGTCCACAGGATAAAATGCAAGTTTTAATAAGGATGCTATTTACTCTATTTTCCCATTTACTTCAATCATGGGTGTTTTCAAGGTAGCAGGGGAAGGGGGGCTTAGCCAGACACAGACTGACCTCCAGGTAAGTAAATGTGAAGAACTGTAGTAACAATTCTTCATGAAAGTCAAGTGTGTCAAGAACAGATGCAGGAAGCAAAGGCTGGGTAGTCAGGGCTGGAGCCGGGTCTCTGGGAAGAATGGGACTAGGAGTTGGGGAGATACAGAAGAGGAGATAAATGACAGGAGGCAAAGCCTGAAAGGAAGGGAAGTGCCAGAAGGGAAAAGGAAATGGGCTGACACATATTATGTATCCTCTACAACCTGGCTATTCCATTACTCCTCAGAGCACATTATGTAGGTGCTATGACATGTATATGAACCCCTCCCCCAGCAAAAGATTTGCTCTTTACCCTTCCCTTGCCTTCTCCTTTGTCCTTTAACTTCCTGTTGGGTTTGGTCAATGGGAGACATTGATAGGTAACTGGAAGGCAAGAAGAGAGTGAGGTCAGGGTATAGCACCAACCATTTTATGGGATAGGACAGCCTCATTTTAAAGAAGACACCGGGCTTCCCTGGTGGCGCAGTGGTTGAGAGTCCGCCTGCCGATGCAGGGGACGCGGGTTCGTGCCCCGGTCCGGGAACATCCCACATGCCGCGGAGCGGCTGGGCCCGTGAGCCATGGCAGCTAAGCCTGCACGTCCAGAGCCTGTGCTCCGCAACGAGAGAGGCCACAACAGTGAGAGGCCCGCGTACCGCAAAAAAAAAAAAAAAAAAGAAGACACCAAGGAAAGCTTTAGAACCTTCTCTCCTGTGATTTTATTTGGTGAGCAAATAAAATCTGGGTCACTTCTCTGGGTCACTGCGTGTTGGGTGCATCCCTCAATCTTCTTTACACAGCATGGTCCCGGTATCTCCCCTCTCCCTTCAGGCCTAGTGTTGTAATAGCTCCATGCCTCAGGTTTCCTCTAGACTCTGCCCACACCTTTGTGAATAGCCCTTGTATTAAATTTTCATCAATTACCAATTCTATGGTGTCATCATTATCTTGCTGTTACCTTGACTGACCCAGGCTTTGTGTTTTTATTCTTCTGTTATAAATGGGATAAGTGAATTTTAGAGATTTTTATGTAACATGCCCACATTCACACATCTAGAAATAGTTGGTTCTGGGATTTGAAGCTAGGTCTGTCCAATGTTTCTGTCCTTTGCATCATGCCAGGTTGTATGAGTATTTATGGGGGAAACTAGGGGACAAGTATCTCTAGCTGGGAGGGATCCCACTATGAAATGAAAAGGAAAAAATTTTGTTCTATATAAGTTAATTGACTGCCTAACCAGGGCAAGATGCTATAACTGTAGGATCACAGGACATTAGACCTGGAATCATCCTTACCTGTAAAGAGTTTTCATGCTGTGCTCAGTGAGCCCTAGCAGTTCCACACAGAAGCATCTAGGATTCCAAGAGGAGTGGGTTGGCCTTAGACGTGCTTATCTGTTTCGTTGAGAGCAGATATACTTTAATCAGTTTTATTGTTTTTTTTTCCACCCCTCTGTGCTCACCAAATAAAGTCACAAGAGAGAAGGTTCTAAAGCTTTCCTTGGTTTCTTCTTTAAAATGAAGCTGTCCTATCCCATAAGATGGTTGGTGCTATTACTGAGTTCACACATATAAAATACCTGGCTCTCAATAAATGTATATTTTCTTCATATTTTCATTCTTTTTGAGTACATCCCGAGAAGAAAATCCAGTTTAGGCTGTGACATTTTTCAATCCAATCCCTGTCTCAGTAGAGATAGATTGAACCATTAATAATTCCCTAAGTATTGCTTTGGTCTTGTGTCCGAGCAGGACCCTATGGGGCCTTCCCAGACAGACCCCTCCCCCATATCCTCTGCTGTAGTTCCTCTCTGAAGTACCCAGATAATTGGTGCACACTTCCCGAGTTGTGTTACAGACACTAAGAACCACTAGCAAAGGGAAGAAATTAACTACTTAATGATCATGAGCATGCAGCCCCAGACCTACTGTCAGCTAAGGATTGATAATGTTGACCCTTGTGACACCACCCTGTTACCTCACCATCAACCAGTCAGAGAATTGTTCATGAGCTGATCACATATCCTGTGATGCCCTTCCCCCACCTTGCCTTTAAAAATGCTTTGCTGAAACCCTTCGGAGAATTTGGGGATTTTGAGGGCGTGAGCCCGTCTCCTTTCATGGCCCTGCAGTAAACCTTTTCTGCTCCAAACTCTGATGTTTCTGTATTGTTTGGCCTCACTGTGTGTTGGGCACGTGAACCTGTGTTTGGTAACAGTCCAAAAAACTGCAGCAACTGGAAAGTGGAGGAGAAGAATATGAGCTCTACTCTGAGCCCTGACAAGCCAAACATATGATTTCTCTGGTAGGATACAACTGTGTAGCCACTCTAACTCATGTTGATGAGCATATGATCAAATGGTTAATCCATGAACTATAGGCTCTCACCCATTTGCAAACAGCCGCTCCTGATGGCCTTCACCCACTTGAATATCATTATCATTCTCTACTCTTAGGGCTAGCTAGGCACATCCTGAGCTGGAAGAATATCCTTTGCTAGGCATTTATCTTGAGCAGCGTTTTTCCAGCAACATTGTTTGAGAACCACAGATCCAGACAGCTAGGTGGAGGGTATACTCCACATGTATATGTATACTCAGCTGTGTGTGCACACAAACATCCACACACAAAAACACACTGCATCCACTCCTTTGTAGTGTAATGTCAGTCACTGAATACTTCAGTATATCACATCAGTGGTTCCCAAGCTTGACTGCATATTAGTAGAATCAACAAGGGGTCTTTAACATTTTTTAATGCCCAAATGACATCCCAGACCATCTAAATCAGAAACCCTTGGAGTGATATTCCAGGTTATTCCAAAGTGCAGCCAAGTTTGAAAATTGGTGGACTAGATTAGATGCTTCTTATGATGAGTTGCCTTTGGAATGCATTTACTTTCTAAAAATAAAATAGTTTAATTTTGATAAATGGCCACATTTCATACAGGCTTACTTTTGCTTCTGACTGTGATGGAGTAACTGTGATGGGACATACCCATTCACAGTAAACAATGAGAAAACTGCATGAAATATATGAGGCAACTGTTTCTGGACAGTAGACAACAGGCAGTGCAGGACTGTAATTCATGAGAGAAGAGAAATAAATAATGTGAACTTTATGTTCATCTGGGCTGTCTGTCCAGAGGCACTTCCCAGATTGCAGTGAAGGGAGGGGAAACTCAAGCAGAGCATAGGAGGAGATGGAGGCTGGAATGTTGGAAGAGTGAGGTGTCTGGAATTTAAGGGTCAGAGTACCAGAAAGGAGGGAGCTGCCTGGAAAAAAACCCTCCAAAATCTGCATAAAGGCCCCCTTGAATGTAGTGTTGAATAGTAACCTACAGATGTGAAAGGTGAGCCTCCACGAGGCTGGGCAAAAAAACAACCAAGGAACTGTAAACTGGAGGGTTCCTAGAACACACACGGGGCTGGGAGATGTCTGAGTTTTGGTCAACCACAGTAAAGAGTTCGTGTTGAAGCCCTCAGGACACTGGAGGGTCCTGCCTTACAAAGGAGAATAAACTAGCTCTAGAGTTAAGGACACTTGAAACCTGCACTAAAAAGCTTGTAAGAAAACTTTGCAAATTTCAAGCTGAATAACAGGTACAGTAATTTAAGTGCCTGCCTGAATGAAGTCCAATGCCTTTTAAAGGAATGTATATTAAAAGAAAATCCAGCACTCAACATTATAAAATGCACAGGGTCCAAGGTCTAATAGAAACAAAATACTAGACATGTGAAGAAGTAGAAAAAGTACAACCTACTACCAGGAGAAGCATCCATTATTATAAACAAAACAAAAGTGATAAAGGTAATGGAATTAGCAAATGTGGATCTTAAAACAGCTAATATAAATACCTTCAGGGATTTAAAGGGAAATATAAGCTAAATGAGATATTTTACATTCTCTTTTTAGTACTAAATCTTTGAAATCCATATGTGTTTTACACCTACATCACATTTCAACTATTGGACTAGCTACATTTTAAGTATTCAATTGCCAAATATGGATAATGGTTACTCTATTGGGCAGCACAGCTCTGGTCCATCAGCCTTGTTTATTTCCTCAGTTACATCTGACCCTTGAACAACAGGGTCTGAACTGTTTGGGTCCACTTATACGTGGGTTTTTTCAATAAAGCCATACTCCAGTACCACAGGGTCGGCAGTTGGTTGAATCTGAGGATTCAGAACTGGATACAGAAGGCTGACTGTGAAGTTATATTCAGGTTTTTAACTGCACAGAGACTCAGCACCCCTAACTCCAACCTTGTACATGGGTCAACTGGATTTATTGTCATCTGAAAATAATACACTTCAGATTCATTTTTCTGTCTCACCCTACTAGAATATAAGCTCTAACAGAGAAGGGACATTGTCTGGTTCACTGCTGTATGCCCAGTGGCTAGAACAGAACTCAATACATGGTAGGTACTACTATTTATTTCTTGAATAAAAAATGTTTCAAGAGAAGACCTCAATACTATATACAGCAGATAGGGATTCTAAGAGATACATTCTAAGAACAAGAATGGCCCTTGGAGGAGGTTTAGTCAGTGTAGACTTTGACATTTGATGGATATGGGTTTGAATCTCAGTTCCTCATCTGCAGTTCTGTGACTTTGGGCAAGTTATTTAACCTCAATTCACGGATGTCCAAGGCGGGTGTGGTCCAAGAACAGTTGGAGAGTATTTTATCTTCGATAGTGTTTTGAATTGTCAGGGCATTATGATAATAAAAAGTCTTATTTTTCTTATTAAAAAATCCAGCCTACAATGCATCCCCTCACTGTCTACACACGCAGTGTGGCACTCCGCTCCACCTATGCTATTGCCACTGTGAGCTTGTGTTTTCTCATCTTTAAAATTATTTTTGTCATTGTTATTTATCAAATATGTTTACAGCCCTTCGTATGTGCCAGGCATATTTTCAATGCTTTATGTGTATAAATCTGCTTAATCCTAGCAACAATCCTGGGGGGAATTTTTTTTAAATTCTCATTTTATAGATGAAGAGACTGAGGCCCACATTTACAGAGCTGGGGAGAAGCAGAGCCAGGGTTTTAACTCAGAATCTGACTCCAGAGAACACAGCCTTATGTTGCTTCTCAATAATAAGACCCTGCACACAAGGTTGGAGATACTGTGTGCAAAGTGGAAGGCACAGTGTCCAGCTCATAACAAATATTCCATAGAAGAAGCTGTTCTCATGATTGCTAGTAATAGTATTGTAGGAATCTGAAATCATAGGGAGGGTATCTGCCTCGTCCAAGTGCACACTACTACTCAGAAGGCAGCGGGGGCTTAAAGTATAACCTGATGACTACCAATCAAGCCAGGTCTGTCCTCAACCCTTACAGGAAACTAAAGAGAAATAACCACTGGAGGAGTAAGGAAAGTGTTGACATTTTAAATAAACTGAGAGCTCACTTTTTTCTCATATGGCTTAAAGGTTCATCTTATCTGATCCTGAGAATTCCCTAATAGCTTCCAGAAGGATTTTTATATGGAGCATGTTCTAAAAGACTCTCAGTCTTTTAGACTGAGAATGTTCTCTCAGTCTCTTACCCACAGAACAAGAATAGTATTTAGTATTCTAAGGCTGTGATACATCATAATTATTTTATGTTTTTCATAATTTTTAAAATCATGATTTAAACTTTGAAAAACGTTAACATTATGGTATAATTTACACACAGTAAGGTGCAATGATTTTAAGTGTGCAATTCGATGGATTTTTACATGTGTATGTGTTACCACCATCCAGATCAAGACAGAATGTTTTCAGTGCCCCAGAAGTCTCCCTCATGCCCCGTCCCAGAAAATACTACCCACTGAAGAGGCACCATTCTGACTTCTACCAACTTAGATTTGTTTTGCCTATTCTAACACAGTTTGAATGGGATTTGGGGTCTGGCTTTTTTTGTTCCATGTTGCCTATGAGATTTATCTGTATTGTTGTGGGTAACAGTAGTTCATTGTAAATTTCTCAATAGAATTCCTTGGTGAATATATCACAATTTATTTCTCCATAATAATTTTTGTGTTTAGACATTTCATGAATTTCCCGTTTGGAGGTATTATGAACAAAGCATCTATGAAATGACTGTATATTTTATTTTTATTTATTTTTTATTTATTTATTTTTTTGCGGTATGCGGGCCTCTCACTGCTGTGGCCTCTCCCGTTGCGGAGCACAGGCTCCAGATGCGCAGGCTCAGCGGCCATGGCTCACGGGCCCAGCCACTCCGCGGCATGTGGGATCTTCCCGGACCGGGGCACAAACCCGCATCCGCTGCATCGGCAGGCGGACTCTCAACCACTGCGCCTCCAGGGAAGCCCGTATATTTTATTTGATGGACATAAGACCTTATTTTTATCAGATACATATGTACACATGAAACTGCTGGGTCATAGGGTTAATAGTACAAAACAAGGTTAATAATGCAAAAGAATTTTCCAAAACAGTTGGACCAATTTACGCCCCCACAGCAGGTGTACGAGAGTTCTTGTTGCTCTCCATCCTCAGTGATACTTGGTATTGTTACCTTGGCTCTTTAGAATAATCTGTATGTTGAACCTTCTTGGTTTCATTACCATAGCATGTGTCAGATTACATGCAATTTACTAATCAGCAAAATGCTACATTATTATAATTAAGGCAATTGTATTTATTGATAATTAAATTTCAGCAGCAAAAAATTTCCACTGATGATTAAATCACTAGGGCCACAGGCGATTTTTTCCTGCACTCTATTTTTTAAAAATAAACATTATTGAAGTGTAATTCACACGTAATAAAAATCCACTCATTTAAGTGCAAAATTTGTTGAGTTTTGATAATTGTATTCAGTTGTGTAACCTCTACAGTAATCATGCTATTTTCATCATCCTATAAAGTTCCTTTATGTTTCTTTAAAGTCAATTTTCTCTTCCTGACGCCTGGCTATTGGTAACTATAAATCTGCTTTCTTTTACTATAGTTTTGGCTTTTCTAGAGTTTTACTTGAATTAAATCATACAGTATGTAGTCTTTTGTATCTGGATGCTTTTACTTAGCAAAAGTGTTCTTGAGATTTATTCATGTTATTGCTTTTATCAGTAATTCATTCCTTTTTATTGCTGAATTGTATTTCATTGTTTCTATATACACACCACAATTTGTTTAGTTATTCAGATTTTGATGGAAATTTGAATGCTTTCCAATTTGGAGCTATTGTGAATAAATCTGCTTTTGAGTATAAGTGTAAACTAATGTTTCCATATCTCTTGAATAAACACCTAGGAATGGAATTTCTGTGTATTTGGTAAGATTATGCATAATTTTAAATTAAATTCCCACTGTTTTCCAGTGTGTATTTTCACTAATGATGTAGGAGAGCTCTGATTGTTCCACATACTTGTCAATAGTTGGTATTGTCAATCTTTTTGATTTTAGTCATTTAATAGGTATGTAATACTATCTCACTGTGATTTTATTAATAGTTTGCCTAATGATGAATGATTTTCATGGGCTTATTTGCCACCTTATTTTGTGAAGTATAAGCTTTTGCATATACATATATTTTTTAAAGTCAGGTTATTTGTCTTCTGATTATTGTATTATAAGAATTCTTTATGTATTCCGGATGAAAGTACTTTGTAAGATATATGCATTGTAAGTATTTTATTCCAGTCTGTGACTGCCTTTTTAAGTCTTAAAAGTGTCTTTTGAGAGCAAAAGTTTAAATTTCAATGAAGTCAAATTTATCAATTTTATTTTTGAACATGGGGAAAGACTTTATTTAGGAAGTGTTTATTTTTTTTTATTTATTTATTTTTGTGGAAGTATAGTTGATTTACAACGTTTCAGGTGTACAGCAAAGTGATTCAGTTATACACACACAGAATATATATATATACACAATGAATATATATATTCTTTTTCTGATTCTTTTTCATTTTAGGTTATTACAAGGTATTTAATGTAGTTTCATGGGCTATACAGTAGGTCCTTGTTGTGAATATTTTTTCTTTTATATTCCATGCTTTTTGGTCCTATTATTAAATCTATTTAATCTTTGCTGAATTCAGAGTTGCTAAGATTTTTATGTAGGTTTTTCGGTAGACAGTTTTTATTGGTTGAAGGAAGTTTCCCTTTATTCTTAGTTAGCTGAGAGTTTATTTTAATTATTTTAAATTATGAATGGGCATTGAATTTTGTCAAATGCTTTTTCTGCATATATTGTCTCTCCTTTGACTGATACAACTGGTATGCCCAAATATCAGTTAGGGTTCAAGCTTTATCATGCTAGCATTAATATCTAAACCTTTTTCTTTAAAAAAAATCATTCAAAAGTCATCTGGTCTTAAGGGATGGTTGGATACTTCTAAATACCACTTTATAATTCTGTCTTTATACTCAAGCGTAGATTTTCTCAAGTGAAATCTGAAATTTGACTCCTCTTCTCCAACCTGCATACCATTGGAACAAAGAGGAAGTTCAAGGAGATGAACTAATTTGTATGTCATTTAACCTTTTTGTCTCTGGATGTCTCTATAATGAAATGGAAAGTGTTGTTTGTGAGAAGCAAGTGAGATAACATTTGTAATGACTTAGTACAATGCCTAGAATATAGCTGTTATTTAAAGAATCATTTTGTTCAAAAGCCTGATTTTATTCTATTCTACCTTGATCTTCATTGAGTTTAGTATATAACCTCAGCTTTCTTTCTTCCAAATAGTTTCTATAATTAGATTGCTTGCTTGCATTTTTCATCTTTAGATATGCCTTCATGAACCTAAGACTTCTCTGGTTTAGGAAATAACATAAAGAGTTCAATATTGTATGTTTCCTAATTTTCTCCTCCCTTTACTTGTCCATTTAATTGCATAATGCAGTATTAAAGCAAGATTTCACTGTGTTTTGGGAAGTTGTGTTTGAGTACTTTTGATTTAAAAAGACGGGTATTTTTAACAGACTAGTTTCTCTTATATAATTACATAACTTAGCTTTGGGGGCTATTATCTGCCATTGACTCTGAGTTCACACTGCTTAAATACAAAGCCCTTCTTTATTTGTTAATTTTCTTGGCCACCATCTTCAGTAATATTGTACTTCTTTCATTATGGTTGAACACATGCATGCATTTGAGGTTCTTTTTGAATTTCAGCTCTTGAATGTTTAAAGCAGAAAAAAGGACCAAATTATGGGGACATTTTTGTGCCCTCAAATCTAGGGAAATTACCTATGACAACAAGGTGGCATCAATGGCTAGATTAGGTTTCAAGAGGATAAAGTTTCAGAATCACTGAATACAAAAATGGACACTTCAGGGCTCTTTCTATTTGCAGAAGGTGAAACATAAGATGTACTTTCAATTTAATATTTTTCTTATTATAACCAACATATATATATTCATTGCAGAAAATATTTTAAAATATGCTTATGTAAAGAAGATACATGTATAAATAAGACATTTATTTTTACTGAAAATGTGTCTTAAAATGTATATAGAGACATAATTTTATAATTCATAAATGTTGTCTTATTATATTTGTTGTTTTTCTGGTGTTGTTTGTGTCTTTTTGGTTACCTTTTCCTCTTTCCTTTCTTCATATACCTGCCAGATAATTCTCTTTTTAAACCCAATCTACACCCTTAATGTATTCTTTGTCCATGTTTATGTGATAATAATATATAGCAGTTATATGCATATTTTTAAGCTCAGACATATTGGACATTTACTAAATATTAAAGATTATGCCAAATGCTTTATGTGAATTTTCACATTTCATTCTCATGAAAATGCCCTATGTGGTTACTATATATTATCCCCAGTTTAAGGATGAAGACATTTAGTCACCGAGAAATTAAGTGATTTGATCAAAGTTACTCAGTAAGCAAAAGAACTGGAACTTATACTTTAGTTGATAAGTGTATATTTTAAAATATTATATACTACACAATGCTCAAAAGCCTTATTTTTCATTTAATAATACATTGTAAATATTTATTTGGATAGATATTTGTTGTAATGCTACTATATGTCAGATACTGTTCCATTCAGTTTGACTTTCATTTTCATTAAATCAGATTGAAGGATGGGGTCTGAGAGTCCTTTCTCTCTTCATTTTGAATAGCCTGAAAATATAGCATCTACCCTTTCTTTGAACAAAAGGGAAAGCAGACTAAAGGTGGTCAGGCAACAGCTTGCCAGGGGGCCATTTGGAGGGGCTAAAAATTATGTCACACTTCTGTGAGGTGTTCACAGCTCTGGCTTTAAAACCCCATATCACATCAAGCCATTTCATTCTTCTGTAATGACCAAATATGTGCTCATAGTTAGACCCAATCAGCTCCCAAAGAGGACAGATTTTTTCTCTTACCCATTCATATAGCTCCCCAACCCCAAGATGAGTAGAGTTGACCCCCAGACATTTGTTCCCATGGAAACCCAACAGGCACTTAGAAGGAGAGTCCAAAATTATGCCTCTTTCAGGGGGCAGAATCCATTAGGCCTGGATATGTGGATATAAGTTCCTTTACATGGCTATTTTATAGTAATGAACCTGAGCCTTTCCAGGGTCTGATTCATGCTTTTAAAAGGCAGTAAGAGAACACTTTCTCAAAAAGAGGTTATCCTTAGTCTATGTACATCAGTAAGGTAGCCTTTAAGATCATGCACTGGGTGATGAAGCCCTGTCATCCTGATGTCATTTGGAAGCTGGCATCATCTTAAAGCTTTGGCTTGACAGGATATGTGCAGAGACACTGCAAAGAGTTCTAGAAGCTTATTCGTTTTCTGCCTGATTTATTTCCCCTCCTGAGGTATTTCTCTATCCCTGATTGTATTCTTGGAGCCAAATCATGTTAGGCATAGAATAGAGTGGGGTGAGTGCTACATAAGGAAAACATTGTAAAGGCAAGAAAGTAACTGGTGTTCTTTGAAGGTCTACTATTTCCGAGGCCCTCTGATAGGGAGATTGTGTGTGTGTATACACACACACACATATATATATGTATAATACACAAATTATATTATATATAATATTATATGTTTATATACAATATGATATATGAATGTAAAATATAAAAATAAATAAAATATTCCTTTTTTATGTGTGTATGTTCATTATAATTTTTACCAGTATAAAAGATACAGGATGCACAATTTACAAGTAATAATAAAATATGCAACACTGTTTACTGTAAATTCCATATAGCCAATTAATTCTCAGAGAATGCTTTTGTTGACTTTTATCAAGCTCTTGTATCTGTAGCCAACCTATATACTTCTGCCATGAATGCTGACATTTTTATCTGTAGCCATTACATTGTGAATAGCTCAAAAATTTGAGGCAATATCCCCCCATTATGTGAAAACTATTATCCGATTTACCCAAGTGAGGCTTTGACATACAAGGAAGTTGTTTCACATCTGTATTACTCATTAATGTAAATAAAAACCTTTTATTTTATGTATGTCAATTATATATATATATTTATAATTGAATCTTGACAGCAACATTTTAAAGTTGATATCATCTCCAGGAAGAGCTAAGCTCTACAAATATTTTTGGTGCATAAACTTCTAAGGTATTTGCATTTCTCTACTCATGTGTATGTGTATGTATGTGTGTACACAGCTGCATATACTTATATTATACAAAGCTTGTGAGAATTGGATTATGCTATTGTAATATCTTTCTACCTTTTATAAAATGACATATATAAAAAATGGTATATCATACCGACATACCTAAATTTATTTGCCAATGTTTTATTCTTGGTCACTGAGGTCCGAAAATATTGTATCATATATGACATCACTGATTTATTTAATCACACTGTCTTTTTTGATATTTAGTAGTATCCTTTCTTTTCCCTACTATACATAATATTGTGATGAACATTCTTGTATTATTTGATAATTTCCTTAGGGCAAATCACTAGAATTGGAATTACTGGATTAAAGGGCATAAATATTTCTTAAACGCTCTAAATACATATTGCCAAGTTGGACTGCAAAATGATCATAATGCCTACACTTGCCCTAAAGTATAGTGATTATACTTGCTCTAGAAGAATACTCATACACCTTTCCCCACATTCTTGCTAAACTAGATACTTTCATTCTTAGTCATTACCAATCTGACAGACAAAAGATAGTATCTCACTTAAATTTGTACTTTCTGATTAGAATTTTAAGCCTCTTGATATTTTATCTTGAGCAGAAATGTATTGGTCAAAAAAACAAAACTTAATTTCTACTAAAATAAGAAAAGTTAAGGATGGTCATTTTAGTACCCAGGATATATTTTGAAAAATTTAAAATCAGTGAATTGATTAGAACTTTATTCTAGCTGTACATGGTATTTAAGGAATCTTTTTTTTCCATCTAATCATGCTGTGTATAATTGCATAAAGACACAGCAGGAGATAGACTTTTTTGAAAAAATTTCTGAAGCCAAGTTGGAAAGGCATCCCTCACGATGCATGTCGCTTTGATTTCATATGGTAATATTTTTGCAAGCATTTAGCACACAGTTTGAACATTGGTGTTCATAGAAGCCATCTTTTTCTCTACATGTGACAGAATTATGCATTCGAAAATGTGGATAAAGGAGAACTTCTATTAAGACTTGTTGCATAAAATTAAAAAAAATTTTTTTAAATGATTAATTCTGGTAAATTCTCTTTTCAGTTGAAAATCACCTACTGTATTTTCTTCTACATTAAAAAGAAATCTTACAATGTGAGGAACATGTACAAAATTTGAACAATAGAGTATAATGGAAAAAGTACTACACTACCTGGAAGAAAACGTCAGTTTCAACCTAGGATTCATTCAAGAAAAAGCTCTGCATAACGTTAGCCAGTTCACTTTTCTGGTTTTCAACTCCGTAATCTGCAAAATGATGCTGTTCTTTGTAAACCTTTTCTCCTAATTTCTTTCTTTTCTTTTCATGGCATGATTGAAGTATATATCTGGACATTTTTTACCCTTTATGGCTTACTAGTCTTAAAGTCCCAGCTTCTCTTTTCTTTAACTGATATGCTGGTCTTTTTGCCTGTAAACTCTCAGAAACATTCCCTAACGTCCTTTTCTGCTTTGACGTGTAGGAAGCTATATTTTTCAAAATATCTTGGCCAATTGCCTTCTGTCTAGGTTCAACCAAAGGAACCACTAGTGGGAGATTGAAGGACAGAGAGACCATGATATTTTTTGTGTTATTTCTCCATGGGTAGCATCTCCAGCAGCCGATAGAGCTGCTGCATGGCTCCATGTTCTGATAAACAACAGCTACATCCTGGCAGGCTGTCTTCATCTTCAGCTTCTGAGAGAGCCCCAGACCTAGACTCCAGTAAGACCCTATTTCCCAAATGTTGCCCCAACCTTGGTGGCAGTAACAGCTTCCTGATTTTGTTAATTCCTGGTTTGCCTCACTGTCCCGTTTTACTTCTCAGTTCTTATATCATCTGTGTAGCCAATTCTCTGCATTAAATACCTTCTGTTTAAAATGATTGGAGTGGCTTCTGTTTTTCTGAATGGACCCTGCATTGGCAGGCGGACTCTCATCCACTGAGCCACCAGGGAAGCCCCCCAAATTTTGGTTTTGTGTATCCTGTAGTTTGTTTCTCTCTACTCTACTCTAAAGCTACTATAAATGTTCACAAAAGGGAGGAATAGGAGGTATATAGGAGGCGTAAGTTCATAGCAATTCTGAAATTCAGCAGGGCAGGTTGGTAGTTGCTTGAGTAGGACTAAAGACTTGGAAACAATCCCTCATGACTCTTGGCTCCACTTTCTGGGCTATTGTTTCTACCCTCTGGGTTATTTTTCTCTCTTTCATGAAAGGTAGCCATGTTTTCAAGTTTGTAGCTTTCTCAGGGGTTCTAAAGACCTCTTTTCATTTTGTCTCTATCTGTTCCTTTCAATCCAAGCTGCTGCCATTTCTGCCAATTCCTTTTTCTTAAAAGCTTTGTGAATCTCCTGGGAATCTTACTGGGGTTCACTTCATTAGACAGAAGCCACCTCTACAGATATCTTTATGATAATGTCTTCTTTCCTTTAGCCTTCTGCTGAGACTGCTGTGGGCTTTAAATTCCTTCAAAGCCCTATTGTTTTACTAAATGTGATTGTCTTAGGTCTTTCTGGGGTCTTAATGAATTTAAAGAAGCATGCCCAAAATGCAGCATCTTAGAGCCCAGTCTGAGGTTGGGAGACAGGGAGGGTAAAGCATCTTTAGAATAAATTGGAATTATGGTGTCTCAAGTTTCTACCACACAGAACTTGGGAGGCTTAATTAGTTCTGCTCCTGACAAAATAGAGAGCTTCCTCAAGTCAAAAAGAGAAAGGCCCTCCTTGTTATCACCCACTTATCTCTGTTAAGTGTTGTGACTCACATGTCCAGGCATAGTTGAAAGTCTGTTGAAATTCTAAAAATGAATAATGCATGGTATAGTACTGTGTCCCAGAATTTGTTTCACTATCTAAGTTTTGCACACATTAATATGCCTCCCAATAAGGTGACTTGTTTCTTAAGTATCACAGGAAAATGAAAGAGAAACAAGAATTGCAGAGAAATAAAAGGGTTTTGCCAAATTATTTCAGTGCTTTGATAAGTGAATTTGAATTAGTAAGTGAATCTGTTTCAGTATAAATTTTATTTAGAGAAAAATCTGTTTCTCCCTGCCCAAATAAGTAACTATTGAACATTTGTTTGAAATAACACCAAATTATTATCTACAGAGAGCGCCTGCATGTCTTGCTGTGTGCCTGCATGTCTTGCTGTGAACCTGTACAGAAATCTATCAAGTAAGCAGTGAAATGATAGAACAAGGCATTGTGGACTTGTTCCCATATATTGTTTGAGTTGTAAATCAGGCCTAGGGTTCTTAGGAGAAAAGGTATGACTCAAAACTTCAACTTAGAAAACTGTTTGCTATGGACTGAATGATTGTGTCCACAAAATTCATATGTTGAAATCCTAACCTGCAATGTGATGGTATTAGGAGGGGGGAACTTTGGGAGGTAATTAGGTAATGAGTATGGAGCCCTCATGAATGGGATTAGTGCCCTTATAAGAAGAGACAGGAGAGAACTTGCATCCACTCTCTGTTTTCTGCCGCATGAGGATACAACGAGAAGATACCTGTCTGCAAACCAGGAAAAGTGCCTTCACAAGACACTGGATCTGCCGGCACCTTGATCTTGGTCTTTCCAGCCTCCAGAACTGTGAGAAACAAATGTTTACTGTTTAAGCCACCCAGTATGATATTCTGTTATAGCAGCATGAACTGACAATAAGACGTGGTTTCACCTCCTCATGTAAATACAGGGAGAGATTTTGTTGCTGTTTTGCTCCAAGAAGAATGTAACAGAAGGTTTCAAATAAAAGTATTCACCCACCTGTTTTGTCTTTTTATTAAAGTGATTTATTTTTGTACCTCTGACATAAGTGATTTTCCTAACCAGTTGTGAATTTTACCTTTGAGAGAAAAATGAACTTGGTATTCATATATAGGCTTTGTCTTAACTGCTGAGTATGCACAGATGAATAAGGAACATCTTCAGCCCTTAGAGAACATATAGCGCAGGAGACTATTTCAGTATAATTCAAAAGTTGCTACTAGGTGTGATGAGTGCTGGGGTACGTGAAATCATGAATTTGGTGCCTGTTTCAACAGCTCAATTCAGAAAACTTCTAAGTGGAGTTGGTCATCAGTTCATGCCCCATGACCATCAATAGCTCCAAAAGTTCAATTTGTACACATTTGGTTACTTTAAAGACCATGTTGAATAAACAATTGGCTAACCCAGCAGGTGACTAATAGCTTTTTACTTACTTTGGGATAAGCCCTGTGTGATTCTCATAAGTAACTGCTTGATGATTTAACAAAAAGTTCTTGCCTGTTAAGGCTTCAAAACCTTCCAAAGTCCTAGTAAGAATTAGTTTGTCATGCTCTTAGTCATTGTGGGCTCATTTCCCCCTTGTTCCTGGGAAGGGTGAAGGTTTCTTCTCAAAGTAGCTCTCAATAAGCAAGATGGTGCCTGGTTTAACTGGACACTCACACTAAAGCAGGCCACTGTCCCCTTTCATCTGTGATCAGATTATTCCAAATAGGGTCACAGCGATTACCTCAGTAGGTGATCAATGAAGGTTTGTGGAATGAGTGAGTGAATCATTTACCGTGGGCCAATTTCCAAAGCTGATTCTCTGATTCTGTCACTTCTCTGATACCCAGCACTATAGCTGCACACCTTATTCTATGGACCATGCAGTTTAGTGAGTGCTATGCTTTTGTCCATGGCTCACCTTTGTGTGGTGACACAGAGCCTTCTGAAGGTAGGTATTATCTTGAAATGATGCAACTCTATATTCTATGAAGTCTGGTCCTCACCATTAGACAACACACTGTGAAGATAAACCTTCCATCTAAAGAATCAGGCATTGAAGTAAGCAGAAGACCTTGTCCCCTGAATGATATGCAGACTCTTGCTCTTGTGGTTTATTTGGAAGCCAACTCAAATCCTTCTAACTCTGGCTATCCAAATCCTTCTAACTCTGGCTATCACTAATCTCTTAGCAACCACAATTTATATGCCTTGTGGATCACCTTTTTGTAGAAGCCCCAAGAACCGTATCTTTTTGCTTTTTACTTTCTGAGGAAATGGTTTAAACAACCTTCTGCTTACATCTTAAAAGAAAATGACTGTAAAAGTCATATTAGATCATCCACTTAAACCATTACAAGAAGTGGAGAAAGTTACTGGTACTTAAATCAGGTTGGAGACCTTATCATTGGCCAAAAATGATGTATTTTTGCCTATTGTATTAAGAGATCAGTAGCTACAGTGCCTAGTAGGGTTTGCAAGCCTCTACCTTGAATAATCAACTAAATTGTCAATCTCACTGCATCCTAAAGCCAGTAAAGGAGGTATCTTGCCAATTGCAAAGATGCTTGTTACTTCTACATTGTAATGAGACCATTACTCTGGCTTGAGGTGCTTAAAGGGAAACTCTAGATTCTTGTCCAAAGCAAGGAAAGTTCTTTTTAAGAGCAAAAATGTTGGAGTTGGAATGACTTGGGCTGGACTCCTACCTTTACGTTTTGGGTAATTGTTGCAGTTTTCCTGAACCCTAGTCTCTCATCTGATTGTGGAAATAAACATAACAAATGAATAGCTCATTAAATAACTGATGTCTTCTCTCTCCCATCCTTGCTTTAATCAAGAATTGGTTCACTCAACACTGATTCTCCTTTGCTTTGATCTAACACAGAGATAAGAAACCTAAGTATTCAATTTTCCGAGCTGCAATCCAGCTAGCGGTGGAGATATGACACAGTTCTGACCAATGGTATGTAAATTTAGTCTGATGGGAAGGGCTTCCATTAGGTAGAAGACCTGTGGTCCTCCTACCTTCTTCCTGATTGGGAAGCAGGCATGATGGCTGAAGGTGCAACACATCTCCTGCCATCATGAGGATGAGAGTCATGTCATAAGGATGGTGGGACCAGAGGATAGAAGAAGCCTTGTCCCCAACAATACCATAGAATGGATATTCAATGATACCAGGCAGGCAGAAAGGTTCATTCAGAAAAAAACTTTTATTATCCTTCATGAGAGATTAGTTTTCTTCCTATTACCATAACACAGAACCCATTTCATATAAACAAATCATCTGGTTTTGCTATGCTAAGAGAGAATGTGCCTCCTCATTGCCTTGAGTTACATTCAGAATGATTGAATGCTGGAAATATCGTGTGGCTCAACCTTAAATATCTGACAGAAGCAGGACTCAGACCCAAGTCTTTCTGATTCTGGGGCCCATGTTATTTATCACTGCACTCACATGTTGCCCCGCTCCGAGTACTCAGCGAACTCTTAAAGAAAAGTTGCTGATTGATGATGAATTAAATAATTTCCCTCTATTTTTACATTAAAAAGTCTCTTCTTTCAGCACAATCTCATACTGACACTGAAACCAAACGTCTCCATTAGCGGATTCTTCTCTCTGTAGAAGTGAGAACTGAGCTGGGAGACAGCTGAAATAAATTTCACGTGGCGTTGGCCTTGAATGTACTGATGAAAGGCACGACCCGAAGTTCTTTGGCTGGGCCCCGCAGGATAGCACACTTGTGTCCTTGGAGGCATGGGACTGGGGAACCACTCAGAGAAAACTGTCAAGTGCACAAACAGCAAGAATGAGCCTCCACCTCGGATGGCCTTGCTTGGCTCCGTAATCGTAGCCCTTTTAAGGGATCATAGCAGAGACAGCAAATTCCACATTAATCCACTTTTTAAGAATAGAAGAGATGTTGTTTGGTATGAGCCAATAAGCTGTCGTGACTCAAAATGGGTCACAGACATTGCCTTTTGCCCAGATTGAAGGCCAAAAACATACTGCGCATTGTGTCCAAAATGGGATTAAAGTAGTCGAAGTCCAGACAGCTTACATCCTTGATTCTATGGCTTAGTCAAGCATTGTGTTCATTGGAAATAGAACCTAGATTTCCTCCTACTTATCCAAATCCTGAAGTATTTCTTTCAGACACAAAATGCTTGGGCCAGTTATATATTTCCCTCTAAATGCTCTGTTGCTTCTTTCTAATATAATGAAAAAGCCTCAGACACTAACGCTAGTAAATTTTTAGTCAGGAAATTAGTATGTGCTCATGGTTGAATTTTCAAATAGTATCAAAAGTTGAAGAGGAGCATCCACTCTGTGCCTGGTGCTGGACGAGGACTTTTACCCATTTGTGTTGTTTTCTCATGGATGAAACAAACTCATCCCGTTGTAGGAGGCGGGCTGGAGAGTGTGAGATGGAGGGTCTTTCTCTACCTCCAGGGACCTGGGAGACTAAGGAAGTCATGAGAAAGAATGGTTCTGTCACAGGGTGCTGCTGTGTCAGAAATGCTTTCCAACTCGACCATGCTGGATGGGAGGTCTGTTTTGGGAAAGTGGCTGAGAGTGTGTGTCACTAAACTTACATACCATTGGTCAGAACTGTGTCACATCACCACTGCTAGCTAGATTGCAGCTAGGAAAATTGAATACTCAGTTTTCTTGTCTCTCTGCTAGAGTAAAGCAAAGGAGAATCAGTGCTGACTGAACCAATTCTTGGTTAAGGCAGGGATAGGGGAGAGAAAACATCAGTTATAACCTAAACATCAGCCAGGTGGCCTAAACGTTAGTAATATGAAAACTGACCCAAGAGATGGGATAGGCAAATGAAGCTTCCATAGCAACATATGCCTCCAGGGGAGACAGGTCCCTCCTGTATCATCCCCAGAGGTTCTTTCTGTACCCATGCTGCGTGCCTGCTGACCACAGCAGCTGAACTGAGCCGGGCCCCTTCTTGGCCTTGTGGATTTGGTGGTCAGGGGCATGTGGCAGCACAGTGGGATGCTTTGGTAGTGAATTAGCCAAGGGGGCCCGGCGGCTTTTACTCTGAAGCAGTGGCAGCTGCAGCCTCATTGAAAGTATGCAGCCACCTGTGGAACTGAGCGTCTTTTCTCTCTGTAAAACGAGGGCTAAATATTTGAACTGCGGAAAGCCCTGGGAGGAGTGGTAACCTGAGAGAGGCCAGCAGAAACTTCTTAAGATGATAAGGTGAGGGGGCGGGTGGCTAAAGAGGTTTAATTTAATTCAAATAGCTGGGTTTGAAGTTATTTTATACCCTACCTGGGTAAAGAAGGCAGACACCCATCACTGCCTTTAATCCTCAGAATATTCACTGAGGTCTGTATTTTTACCTACATTTTGGGGATGAAGAAATTGAAGCTGAAAAAGATGAAGGGGCTCAGCCAAGGTCACGTGGTTGGCAGGTAGGTGGACACCAGTTTGGCCTGTAAGATGCGTTTTGTTTTTGGTTTTTTTTGCAGTACGCGGGCCTCTCACTGTTGCAGCCTCTCCCATTGCGGAGCACAGGCTCCGGACGCACAGGCTCAGCAGCCATGGCTCACGGGCCCAGCCGCTCCACGGCATGTGGGATCCTCCTGGACCGGGGCATGAACCCGTGTCCTCTGCATCGGCAGGTAGACTCCCAACCACTGCGCCACCAGGGAAGCCCTGTAAGATGCGTTTTTACCACAAGCCGTAGCATCTCAAGACTGAGACATGCTACACGCTAGCCTGAACGTGCTAGTTTAGGGTGTAAGTGCCCAATTTTACCAGCATGAATATCCATTCCTCTGGGCCATCTAATAGGCAGAAGGAGCACATAGCTTGGCAAGGAGATCCTATTACTGTGTTTTGTAACAGGTATTATTAGGGCAGAGCAGGATGACCTAAGATGTGGAATGGAGTTGGTCCAATGTCTAGGAGTCATTCCTCCATCCTTATCCTTTCTCAAAATCATCAGGTCGAGTCTGGTTAGGCATTCATAGTAGAGTTAAGGTTCACTTGCCTTATAGGCAGCAGTTGGCAGGGACCCCAGTTAACTGTGTTCAGAGAGTATCTCAAAATTGTTTCAGGGGGCTTCCCTGGTGGCGCAGTGGTTGAGAGTCCGCCTGCCGATGCAGGGGACACGGGTTTGTGTCCTGGTCTGGGAAGATCCCACATGCCGCAGAGCGGCTGGGCCCGTGAGCCATGGCCACTGAGCCTGCGCGTCCAGAGCCTGTGCTCCGCAACGGGAGAGGCCGCAACAATGAGAGGCCCGCGTACTACAAAAAAAAAAAAAAAAAAAAAAATTGTTTCAGGGGTTGCCAGCAGCAGTGAAATTATACTAGGATAGAGTTTCTGAACTTGATATTGTGACAGGACTGTAGTCAGTGACTCTGTAAGTGCCTGCCTCACCATGAACTCCCTTTTGAGAAAAGTGCCCGTAATTACTTACTTTAGTGCTTGCCAACTCAGATGCCTACAAGGGTCAGGCATGTAAGTAAATCAGTGAAGCTGGTTGACAGTAGGGATATTGGAGACTGTGTTGAACTGAGAGATTATGGGCCTTTAAAGGGGTCACGGGTCACTCACTACTCAGTATCTGTTGACTGTGGCTAGTGTTGACTGATATTCCAAGTTTTCAAGGGCAGCTGGAAATCTGGAGTTTTACATGAAAGCTTTCTATTTTAAAATGTTGGTTGCACATTAACTTAAAAACAACACTGTGTGAGCCAAAATTGTGCAAATCAAACCAAACCTATCTGTGGATGGTTCCAGCCTTCTTGCTGCAATCCTCACCCTGCACAAAGCTTTCATGCTCCACCCACAGCACCACTGTGCCCCCTTCTGCTCTCCGGGGAGGAAATGGCATTGGGGTGATGGCAGGTCTCTTTAGCTTTTGCCCAGAAATGACCCGTAGGAAGCTTGCTCCTCAACATGGAAGCCTAATACTAGAATGTGATTGCTCAGCTCAGTCAGACCCTCGCTTTTGTGGAACTGGACCAGAAGATAGAGTTATGTCATAATAACAGGAGGAGAAGAAGCAGACCCTGAGACTTAATGCCAAGAAACCTTAATGGCAGAGCATTCAGACCTGAGGCCTGCTGCTGAGAGGCTGATCACGTGATGGAATGGCTAGTGCTTTTGCTGTGTGCAGTGCATTGCTAGAGCTAATGTTTTCTGAATGAACATCAGGTTTTACTTAATGTCCCGTTTTATCTTTACAATAAAACCCACTGCCCAGGGTAAACCTGAGTATGTCTGGGGATCTTGTAATTTCAGAGATGCTGGTCAATGCAGCAACCTGTGTCCAGATACATATATTTGTTTGTATTGGAACACCCGTTCTTCCTCATGATGATTGGCTCTGAAGACCATGTGATCCTGCCCCTCCTGCTGATTGGATAAGTGGGGACTACGTCAGCCAAGTTGAACCAGTCAGATTTTACACCTTGTGAGTTAGAAGTCTTGTTAGTTCATTCATGATGAATGCTTAAAGAGATACTATAAACGCAGGACTTGAGGTTCTTCTGATGGGATGGCCATTTCTAGTAAAATTCATTAGCATAGTTTAAAAGGCCCAGCCAGAAGTGGTTTCTGTTTCCTTTTCTAACCTCATCACTCACCAGTCTCCCTGACACTCCCTCTGCTCCAGGCGTCCTGGCCTCCTTTCAGGTCTACACAAAGCTGTGGTCATCCTGCCTCAGGGCCTTTGCATGTGCTATTCTTTCTTCCTGGTGGCCAGTTAGCTCCTAGGCAACATTTCAGATCTCAGCCCAAAGGTCACTTCTTCAGAGAGATCTACTCTTAAGCTTCAGATTAGATCAGATCCCCCCATTCTTCCTTTGACCCTCATTACACACTTCTGTGGCACTATACATTTTCTGTTTCTTCATAACATTAGTTCACTATTGCCCTTCATTATGGTTTTCCTTCCTGCCTCTTTTCCTTGTCACAGAAGTAGTTAAGAGCATTACTCTGGGGTCAGATTTTTGAGCTCAAATCCTGGTTCTACTATTTACTAGGTAGGTGACTTTGCACATGTTTCTTAACCTCGCGTAATCTTAGTTTGGTCACCTATGAAATAAGGATAGTAATGGTAACCAGAAACTTCCTGTATTCTCATTTGGGGCAGCTGCTGAGTTTGAGTGATTTTTCCATCTTTTTGTGTGCCCTCATCTTATACTTGCAAAAGATTACTGCTTTTTGGAATGTCATTTTAAACGTTTTTATTCCTAGAATTTTGTTCTGCTATTATGTAACAGAAAAGAGGTTCTGAGCTCATTGTCTCAGGAATATGATGGCATATCAGAAGGCGAAAGAAAGAGTTTTTCCTTGATATTTGTATTTCAAAAGTCTAAGCATTGGGCTTCCCTGGTGGCGCAGTGGTTGAGAGTCCGCCTGCCGTTGCAGGGGACACGGGTTCATGCCCCAGTCTGGGAAGATCCCACATGCCGTGGAGCGGCTGGGCCCCTGAGCCATGGCCGTTGGGCCTGTGCGTCCGGAGCCTGTGCTCCGCAATGGGAGAGGCCACAACGGTGAGAGGCCCATGTACCACAAAAAAAAAAAAAAAAAAAAAAAAAAAAAAGTCTAAGCATTCAGAGGGAATCTGAAAGGATGTGTATGAACCGACTATCCCAGAGATTTGGGAAAATGCAAAGGAGGAAAGCGTCATAAACAGCCCTACTGAGTTTCCTGTAGTTCTGTCTGGCATAAGTATGAAGAATGACCCTGAGTGTTTAGGAAGTTAGCCAGGAGAAAGCCTAGAGTCAAGAATGGAGACCATAGGGACTTCCTTGTTTGGTCCAGTGGGTAAGACTCTGCGCTCCCAATGCAGGGGGCCTGGGTTCGATCCCTGGCTGGGGAACTAGATCCCACGTGCATGCTGCAACTAAGAAGTTTGCATGCCGCAACTAAGAGTCTACAATCCGCAACTAAAAGATCCCGCATGCCGCAACGGAGATCCCATATGCCCCAACTAAGACCTGGCACAGCCAAAATAAATAAAAAAGTAAAGAATGGAGACCATATATTCCAAACATGATTGAATCAATGATTGAAGACAGGGAAGGGGACCTAAAAAGGGAGACAGCTCAGTTGATGCCTGTGAGGTTAAATAACAAACCAAATCAGATGCCCTCATCCCAACAATGCAGGGTGCAGTAGCACTCTATAAAATCCCCTCAAATTAGAGGTAACCCCTTCCAAGGGACTCCTCAATTTCTTAAGATTAAACCTCTAGTAATCTGGGAACTTGTAATAGAAATAAAGTCAAGAAATTAAAACAAATATATTTCTCACACATTTGAGCTTGGAGACTACCTTTCTGACATATTTTCTAAGGAGAGTATATAATGAGATTGTTTTGGCACCATTTGATAAGAATCTCATCATTTTTCCTGTAGTCCATGATAGTTGCTCCAAAGGTAACCAGACCTTGTACAGCCCCTTGGGACAGTCTTGTCAGCAATGGCAAGGATGACAGGTGACTATACCTTATTAACATTAATGACAACTCTGGCAAGGAAGGCCACCCGGGACCACTTTCCTAGAAGAGTGACTGGGTTTATGGCAGGCACATAAGAATTTATGAACTCCTTAGAGATAGGGTATCCTTGGGCCACGAGGCTTTGAGGAGAGAGACAGGACATTCAAATGGATTAGGATTCATAATACAGAGTCCCATTGGGATCTCTGATTAATTTCATAGAGGTTTTGCTTAGTGTTTTCAGACGAGCATTGTTAGAGATTTCACACTCTGTGTGAGGGTTGCGAGACTCTGAGGCAAGGTTGGGTGCCCATAAAGTGGAGGTTTCAAAACATAGGACTGGTGCAGAATGGAGAAATCTTAATTCGATTTTTGCTGCATTAATAGATTGAGGATGGTGAGATTTCCAGTCTTCTTGGTGAGGCCAGATGACAGTTGAAGAGAAACATGTATAAAGTAGAAAGCAATTAAGAGAATGAACCATGTTATATGAAGGATGGCTGAAGGATCTGGGAATATTAACCCACAAGAAAGAGAGCTTCATGTGACACGATTGTCAGCTTCAAATATTCAAAAGCCTGTCACTTGGAAGAGAGATTACACTTATTCAGTATGGCCCCAGGCCACATCTAGGTTCAGTAAGTAGGAGTTATAGAAAGGCAACTTTTAACACAGAGCAGACAACTCAAACAGAGATGTCTGAGGATTGGATGGGCTGAGTTCATGGCCAAAAAAGGAAGTCAAGCATAGGTTGGCAGCAGTATCATTGAAACAAAGTGGTGCAGTGTATTAGCTGGGACTTAGGGATGGAATTGAGTTCCAGTTTGGGCACTTACCAAGTATAGGACACATAGTAAGTTGCTTCATTTTTCTGTTCAGTTTCATAATCTTTAAAATGAAGAAAAGGCATAATTGTTGGCAAGGCTTAAATTAAATAATTAACTTTAGTTCTTAGTTGTCTAGAAAGGAGGGGTGTGTGTGTGTGTGTGTGTGTGTGTGTGTGGCATTTCTAGTTCCTCTTAACCTGAAATTCTATGATTCCAAAGTCTTTGGTAGAGAAAAGTTGAAAGAATAAGCTATTCGTCTGCATTCCTTAGGTACTGCTCAGTATTTTGAAATGAGCTTAAAAGCCTTTGGAAGTGCTCCAGTTTCTTATGAAATTGTTTTGGTGTGGTTTTCTCCAAACACAAATTCAGTTTAGAACAGGTGGAAAATACTTAACTCTCATTCTAGTGCCATCTAAGACTGAAAAATATCCCTCCCTTTGCCTGTGCAGAATGAGGTATGAGGATTTTTTACCGAGAAGCTGAAAAAGACAGAGAAGGATGAACAATCACAGCTCGATCCCCTGGTTAATAGTATGATTTGATTATGTTTACATATCAGACTTGTGTATGGGGACCTCTGAGCCTCTGTGCACGTTTATCAAATTGCAAACAGCACCACTTATGCGCAGCTGGTGATAAAATACTACCACACAGTTGAACAGCTCTCCCAGTAGAAAATTATTATTTCCCAAGATAAAAGTTGGCTACCTGATGCCAAAGCAATTCATCAATTCAATGACAAAAAAAAAAAAATCAGACAAACCATTCTTTTGGTATAGTGTAGGGTGAACAATTGGTTGATTGACTGGGTTTTGGCTGCAAATACAGCCAAAGCAAACCTAAAGCAACATTAGTTCATGGGAATTTTCATTATAATGTAATTTTTCTGCTGTACTTTCCAATTTGCTCTCAAGTTAACTGTGGGAGTCGAAGTTAGGTGTTCCCATGACCATTAAGGGTATTGTGTTTGTTTGCAAACAGGAATTGTGGTTTTCATTTCCAATTTGATGGTACTGTGCCATTTTCCATGATAATTTATCTGGACAGGGAGGTTTGGTTTGTAAAGGAAGAAACTCTATCCTGATATCAATACACCGCAGAGGAGACATCTTAAAATCTCAGAGCAAGTGCCGTTTGAGTTTTGTTTTTCTAGCCACAAGTAAGGTGGAGTAGGATAACCCTGGGCTATGAAGTAAGAAAGAACTCATTCATTTACTCATTTACTTAGCATATGTTCATTGAGCTCCTTTTAATGTGCCAAGTGCTATCTGAGGCTCTGGGGATTCAGCGACAGACTGACAAGCTACTTACTCCCCTGGATGTTACAACTTCTAGAACAGTGGAGGTGGAGAGACCAGATAATGAACATACAAATACTCCTCAACTCTTGGCCTCTGTATTTGCTTTCTTTTCTTATTTTGTGCCCTAGAGTAAGTTATTAACTTATGCAATAGTGTCTCACACACAGCAGGGCTCAGCAAATGACAGCTTTCTCACGTCCTCTACCCCCTACCCTACTGGGCTCTAGAAAAAGAACAAACTGTCTCCTTTTCAGTTTGGTTCATGCCTTTCTTGAGGCCAGAAAAATGAAGATCCTTGTCATATTATGAACTGTGGATTCAGGATGAATTGGGTTATTTTCTAATGTTCCTGTGAGAGTCTGTCTCTCTTTTAAGTCCCAGAGCTAATCAACTTTTTTTTTTTTTTTGCCTTGCCAAAGAGAATACTTCCAGACGAACTACGTTCAACCCATAAATGACTTTTTTTAAGCACCTACTGCAAATAGCTTGTCTTGACTGTAGACCCATTCTATCTTTTCCTGAATTTCCATCAGTTAAGGTATTTAAGGAAAGACGTGAAAGGTAGTGGATTTTATAATCACTCTCCAGGAGGTAGAGGTTGCTTTGGGGGTATTGCTGGGATGACTGTGTAGTTACCTGGTTAGAAATTGGGACACAAAAGAACTAATGGTAAATCGATTGATAGGGAAATAAATATCACTATTAATTAATAATTATAATTTTAAGTGCAAACACAATTTATGATGGGTAAAATACGTAGCCATAATGCTGTTTCTCAAATAAAATATGTCTGGAGTTTCACACAATTGAACTGAAACAAATATTTGTACTACATTGGCAGCCCACTGGGAAGTTGAGGGAATGAATAAGATGTGAATTGAATATTCCCTTTACCCCTCTCATTACCCTTCCCATGCTCCAGTACTTATAGTTTATCCTTCATCCTTAGTATAGATTTCATAGGTGCTACCAAAATCTTTTCTCCTTGAAAACTGAGTACATCTATATTATGTAGAGAAAAAATTATTTGATATATTAACGTAACTCCCACTCTCCCCAGAAGATGCTTGTGCTGCTCTGATTGATAAATCAATCTAGCTCTTTAGCTGTGTTAATTGGACATGGTGCCAAAGGGAAATCTGGAAAAGCCTGGAAGAGACAACAGGGATTTTCATTGGAAAAGGCAGAGTTAATTGTAGGAGGGAAAATATCCAGAAAGGATAAAGGAATCCAGAAAAGATGGAGGCAGAGAGCCTGTTGGGAGAGATCTTGAAAGCTTGGGATGGGTTGGAAAAGATTTTGTGAGTAGCTGCCATATATGAAATACATGGAAAGAATGATGAAGGAAAGAAAGAGGCTTTTAAGAAGTCTGGCTCTGCATTGAAAATGAAATTTACTCCTGGCCTTTTTTTAGGAGAATACAGTAAAGATGTCAATTACATTCCAATTATTGTGGCTGCTGGGTAGGGTTGTCTTTTTTTTTTTTTTTTTCCTTATGCAATACTAAGGAGAGATAGGCCCTCAGAATGGCTTTACAAAGTTTAACTTTGATAAAACATTTAAGCCATTCTGGCATTTTTGTGCCTTAAAATGCTTTGTTTCTCCAGGCATCCTTTAAGACATTTCTTCCAGCTATAAAATAAATAAGTAATGAGACGTATTGTACAGCATAGAGCATATTCTCAATAATATCGTAATATCCCTATATGGTGACAGATGGTAACTAGATTTACCATGGGGATCATTTTTCAATGTGTAAAAATATGAAATCACTATGTTGTACACCTGGAACTAATATCATATGTCAGTTATAACTCAATAATAAAAAAAGACATTTCTTCAGTGTTGAGGAGAAATAGCTAAAAATCCAAGGTCTTTGAAGTTAGACAAATTTGGGTTTGACTCCTAACTCCTCACTTGCTAGCTTGTCTCCTAGGGCAAGTTATGTCACCTCAGTAAGCTCCAATTTCCTCATTGTAACACGGGGTTAAGAGTACCTACCCTGTAGGACTGTTGTAATCACTGAAATAAAGGGACGTCTAGAAGAAAACCTTGAAAGGATTGGGCTTCATCAACCTGAGTCCCTTTAGGAAACAGGCGGTCCATTCAAAGTAGGAAAATTTGAGGAAAGTGTAGTAGCAGGATTATTTTAAAAATGTATAGGCAAAGTGTAGGAAAACCACAAAAGACAGTGCAATACTCCATTTACAATAGCCAAGACATGGAAGCAACCCAGGTTTCCATCAACAGATGAATGGATAAAGATGTAGTATATATATATATATTACAGATGAATGGGTAAAGATGTAGTGTGTGTGTGTGTGTGTGTGTGTATACACACACACACACACACATACACTCAATGGACTATTACTCAGCCTTAAACAGAATGTAATAATGCCATTTGCAGCAACATGGATGGACCTAGAGATTATCGTACTAAGAAAAACAAATATCATATGATATCACTTATATGTGGAATCTAAAAAATGATACACATCAGCTTATTTACAAAACCAAGACAGACACACAGACAGAAAACAAACTTATTGTTACCAAAGGGGAAAAGCAGGAGGTGGGATGGGCGGGATAAATTAGGAGTTTGGGATGAACAGATACACACTACTGTATATAAAATAGACAAACAACAAGGACCTACTGTAGAGCACGGGGAACTATGGTCAATATCCTGTAATAACCTATAATGGAAAATAATTTGAACAAGAATATATATATATATGTATACGTGTAACTGAATCACTTTGCTGTACACCTGAAACAAACACAACATTATAAATCAACTATACTTCAATAAAAAAAAAGATAGTGCAATACTCTAGGGATACCAGCTCTAGGCCTGAAAGTCTGGGTAAAAGCACTGTTTCCCGGGACTTGGAGACAGAGAAGGCTGTGCCAAGGGAGCTGCCAGAGAGGTGCTGAGACCTCCGTGAGAGATATTGTCAGCACTTGGCAACAACTGGGGTACTGGGAAATGCACAGAGTAGCTTCCCTCCCTCCCTCTTGCTTTCTCTCCCTCCAATTCCTTCAGAATTCTCAAGTGGCCAAACCCAACTTGAAGCCATTTGGTAAGAGAGTCCATTAAGGTCACAGGAAGTGATCTGGGGATCAGAGTAGAGAAGGATGGAGAGTGGATCTGGGGGCAAATGGAACATGCCCGGCTTGCTCAGTAAGCGTATTTCCTTTCTTTTTCTCTTTCGGAGACTGTAAACAAGAAGGTATCTTTCCCTTGGAAGAATAAGCATACAGTAGAGCTGCCACTAGCCTCTGAAAGACTGTGCATTATATGTGAGTTCTATAGATTATGACACATCACAGACGTAGCTCTGGAGTTGGAAACAAACACATATTAATCTTTATTTAAAGGACAATGGGAGAAGCACAGATGGTCTAGTGGTTGATTCTCCAAGACAGTGAGTGATGCAAAGAATTTGATATTCTGGTCAGACAAAAACAGGAGCTCTTGTTTCAATAGTGGCTTTTCAAGTTTGCCTCTTGGCATGATGCTAACTCTGGCAGAGGGTATCGTATAAACAGGGCACATGCCCAAATATGTAAGCCAGTCACTACTTGTTGGATACATTTTCACCCTCTAGCCCATGACCCACAGTTAGCTGACAAAGCTGATGGCAAGGCATCTTTCCAGAGAATGTGTTATGGACTACTTAGATCTTTTCAAAATTTGTAAATGAGTTGAAGGTCACCTTCGGAAAAGAGTGCTTTGTCATCACAGGTGGTGCAGCAGATCTTTGATTCACTCCACTTGTAAGCCTTCTGACCTTTGGGTAAATAACTCTTCTCCTGTCAACACATAAATAAATAAATAATCCTTCTCCTTTGTCTCTCATAGTGTGCTCAATGGTGACCCCCCAAAAGTTATATCCATGTCTTAATCCCCAGAACCTGGGCAGGTTACCTTATTTGGCAAAGGGTCTTTGTAGATGTAATTAAGGTAAAAGATACTGAGATGAGAAGATCGTTCTGGATTATCTGGGTGGGCCCTACATCCAATGGCGAGTATCCTTATAGGAGATACGCAGAGGGCAGGCACAATGAGAAGTCTATGTAAAGACGGAGGAAGAGATTTGTGTGATATGGCCACAAGCTGAGAATGCCAGCAATCACTGGAAGCTGGAAGAGACATGGAATGTATTCTCCCTTAGAGCCCTTGGAGGGAGTATGACCCCTGGTTGTGGACTTCTGGCCTCCAGCATTGTGACAGAATAAATTTCCATTTTTGCAAGCCAACAAGTTTCTGGTATTTTTTACAGTAGCCCTGGAAACAAATACATTTCTTCTGAAACCATCTGTGCTGACACCTTGATTACTAAGCAGATTGAGTCTTAGCGGCCTGGAGAATTACAGAAATAGTGCAGAGAGTGAACATCTTAGAATATATTTTTCTGACGATTATGAGAAGCCATCTCAAATCCGGGGAAGTTGTGCTATCTAAATTACACCTTAAACACTTGCAATGAAACATCATTAAGTTGAAAGAGAGGCAGAAGAAAGAGCATTGGAGGAAGGAATCAAGTGTCCTGGATTCTATTACTGGCTTTACTATTCACTGGCTATATGACCTTTGAAAAGTCATTCAAATAGTCCAAGCCTAGATTTTCTTATCTCTAAAATACTTGTCCCACCTACTTTACGGTGTTGGCAAGAAGGTTCAATTATACAAGGTGCTCTGAAATAGTAAAGTGCTATCCATTAAACTGAAAAGTAGTATATGATACATTTACTTATTCATAATATAAATACAATATGTACTTGCTCAGCTAAATTAGATCCTATAACTCAGAATTTGCCATGATTTGGAAAAGGGATACATAGGAGTCAGGAAATCAGGGTTTTCATCTTGGCTCTAAAGACTAAAGAACCAAGTAATCTTGGATAAAGTATTGAACCTTTTAGAGACACAGTTTTCATAATTGTTAAGTGAAGGAGTTTGACTGGATGATCTCTAACGTTGCTCCCATATCTCTCATTCTATAGAATTTTAAGAAAATTATGATTAGCAGGATGGTTCTCTCCCTTGGTGAATTGATTTCTTCTCATGGATTAAATTTTCACTAAATTCTGCCAATCCTGAACTTGTCTGCTGAGCTTCAGATTTATATAACCAAGGATCTGGATGTCACACATAATATCAGCTAAGAAACTCTGAATGTAAAGGAAAGGAAAAACAAAATTTACTTACACAAGAAAAAAAGGAAAGAAAGAAGAAAAAGGAAAATAGAACTTATTGGCTCACTTAATTGGAAAGTCTATGAATAGAGTTAGTTTTAGCTACAGCTAGATTTATGGCTTAAATAATGTCATCTAGATTTACTTTCTTTCCATCTCTCAGTTCTGTTTTGCACAGGGCGGGCTGGCTCCATTCTGCAACTTCACATGGTGTAATAGTGCTGTTGCATTATCTCTTAATTACAAGTATCAAGGAAAAATAGAAGTATTTTCCCAGATGCATAACAAGAATTTCTTTGCATCTCATTGGCTCTGATGGGCTAAAATGTCCATCTCTGAACCAGTCACCATGTTAAGAAGAAATTCAGTGTGCTGACTGGCTTAGATCTGGGTCATGTGATTCATTGCTAAACCAGAGATATAGTCCCATTGTACCAGGGCCAGTTGATTATAACATTCCAATAATTTTCTGAGTTGGTTGTTAAACTGTTGGGAGCATTAAATTTGAAAAGGTGGGAGTATCCACACTACAAACTAGGGCTTTATTTGTTTACTTATTTTGGAGAGATCATTTACCAGCCCATCACTGGGTATAGCCCTGTCCAAGCAGAGTGGGTGAGGATAGGATCACCCTGTAAAAATGAGACTATTAACAAAATAAGGCAAAAATAAATGCTGCTGTGGCAAGAAAAAAAAACAAAAACCTACCACTATTCATCCACTAAAACTGGAAGCTCAAACTCAAAATATCTAAGGCTGAATTTTCTCTTTCTCCTCAATCTGCTTTGTCTCATGGATTTTCCATCTTGATTGGTAACCATCACTCCAATCAGACACTCAAGTCTAAAATATGACATTTAATTTTTGAATGCTTTTATTTCTTTCATAACACAATTTTGCCTCCTTAGCATTTTTTAAACCCATCTCATCCTCTATTGCTACAAGTCACTTAGACTTGTTTGATCTCTCTTTGGGATATTTCAGGATTCTTCTAATTTGTCTGCAGACCTTCAGTCTTACCTTTCTCAAATCTATCCAGCGTATCACCAGCAGGGTGACCTATCTACAGTATGTCTGACCCAATTATTACTTCTTCCTAAATTTCTTTCCATTGCATAATAGATAAGGTCTGTGATGGTTTTCAACATGTTTGCAAATTCTTCTCCCTTTAAGAGGTGGAGCTTAATTCTCTGGCTTTGAGTATGGGCTCAATGAATAGAATATAACAGAAGTGATGGTGTGTGGCTTCCATGACTAGGTCATAAAAAGAGTTGCAGTTTATTCCTTGCCCTCTCTCTTGGATGACCCACTCTAGGGAAAGCCAGCTATCATTTTGTGAGAACACTCAAGCAGCACTATGGAGGGGTCCATGTAGCAAAAAACTGAGGCCTCCTGCCAACAACTATCTTGGAAGCGGAAGCGTTTAAATGACTGCAGTCCAGTCTGATGTGGTGACTGCAGTCTCATGAGAGATTTTGAACCAGAACCACCTAGGTCACTCCTGAATTCCTAACCCACAGGAACTGTGAGAATGTAACTGATTATTATTTTAAGCTGTTAAATTTTGAGCGTAGCAACAGATCATTTGGTCTCAGCTTAACACTTTGTTTTTCCTCCATCACTGAACTTACACTTTACAAAACCATATGAGTTTGTCTTCCTCATTATAGTCTGAGCTTCCTGAGGGCAGGTATTGTAATTCCAAGCTCACTGCTGTATCCCTGAGTAGTAGATTGTATTGCTATTTCACAAAGATGGCTGCAACAATATCTCCTATTTCAAGTATTCTTCTAGAACCTTGTCACTTCCCCATCCAGAGGTGGATTCCCTGTCTCCTCCCTTTGAAACTGGATGGAACTTTGTGACTGTCTCAAACAGTAGAGCTGAAGGGATGATATGTTATTTCCAAAGGTAGGTCATAAAAATGTCACGCACATTTGCTTCTCTCCTTTAGACCCTTGGTGTTGGAATCCAACCACTGTGCTGTGGGGAAACTCAAGCAATTTGTAGAAATGCCCACAGGGAGAGGAAGCATGGGCCTCAGCTCACAGTGGGAGCCGAGCTCCCAGGCGACAGCCAGTGCTAACTAGCCATGTGAGTGAACCATCCTGGAAATCAATCTTCCAGCCCCTAGCTGAGTCTACCAAGCCAATGCCATGTGGATCAGAGATGAGCTGCCCTTGCTGAGCTCTGCTCAAATTGTAGCTTTGTGAGGAAGATAAATGATTGTGATTGTTTTAAGCCACTAAGATTTAGGATAATCTACTATGCAGCAGTATGTAACGGGAACATCCAGTGCAGTATCTGTGACATCACAGGCATTTGACAAGCATTTGTAAACTGAGTGAAGATCCTAGTTTCCTTATACAGCTACTTTCTGGGCGCATTAGTACACATGTCCTTCTTTAAACAAATCTTGAACTCATCTGACTCAAGATTTGTGTTCAAGCTGTTCCTTCTGCTATGAATCGCCTCCCTACTTTCCTTATACATTTACCTGCTCAAGTCTTATGCTTCTGAAAAAATGCCGTTGAAACTTCCTTTCCTCCCTTCCTTGCATCCTTTTAATAACTATGTCGTGAATGTCTACTATAAGCCCAGGATTATCATATGGAGCAATATAGGCAAAATCCCCATCCTCTTGGAGTTTTACATTTCAGTGGGGATCCAGTCAACAAAGAAATATGTCATTAAAAATTATAGAGTGTAGGGCTTCCCTGGTGGCGCAGTGGTTGAGAGTCCGCCTGCCGATGCAGGGGACACGGGTTCGTGTCTCGGGCCGGGAAGATCCCACATGCTGCGGAGCAGCTGGGCCCGTGAGCCATGGCCGCTGGGCCTGTGCGTCCGGAGCCTGTGCTCCGCAACGTGAGAGGCCACAGCAGTGAGGCCCGCGTACCGCAAAAAAAAAAAAAAAAAATATATAGAGTGTGATTAGCACCTTAAAGGAATTAAACAGTGTGCAGTAATAGAAAAAAACGGGGCGGGTGGGAGGGGCAAGAGGAATGGGGTCCGACTTTAGATGAAGTGTCTCGGGAAGATCTCTTTAAGGAGGTGATATCTGAGATCTGAACAATAACGAGGGAGAAGTCTGGAGGAAAAGACCACAGCATCCTGGGCAGAGAAAACAGCAAGTGCGAAGCCATGAGATGGGATCAAAAATGTTTTCTGTTGGATAAAATAAAGGAGGCATTTACAGCTGCAGGATAATGAGTGGAGAGAAGACACTGACTAGATGAAGTGGGAAAACTAAGCAGACGCCAGGTCATGTATACGTAGAGTCACTGAAAGGAATTTAGATTTAATTCTAAATACAAATGATATTTACTGGAGGACTTTAAAGTGGGGGAGTGCCGCAGTCAGATTTGCATTTTAAGCTTACCCTTGCTGTTGTGTGGAGAATGGATTTTAGGTTGGCAGGAAGGGGTGCAGGGAGATCAGTAGGGAACCAAACTGAACGTGAGATGGTGGTACTTTGGGTTAGGGTGGTAGCAGTAGCTAGATAGATAAAAATAATGCATTGGGATAAAATTCATGGCTATCACTTATAGGACTTGTTGGGGACTCAGGTACAAGGGCTGAAAGGAAAACAGGATTCCCGGCTTTGGTAAAGGATTTGTACTGTATTGTAAAGCAGTAAGGAGCCATGGGAGGATTAGCAGGGCAGTGTATGCCCCACTTTCTTTCTTCAAGAAGCCTCTCTAGATGCCTCCTGATAGAACTAATCTCTCTCTCTTCTGGGTATTTATTCATAGTTTTGATTCTCACAGGGAATGTAGCATAAGATATGGATTAAAAGCATAAGGAATTTTGGGGGCTGAATTGATGTGAGTTGACCTGGGTTCCACCACTACTTTATGTGAGGTGTAAGACTTGGAGAAGCCCATTCATCTCTGTGGCCTCAACTTCTCCAAATGTGGGTAGCATCTATGTTACAGGCTTGTTGGGTTCATGACATGAAACCCTGGAGGAGAAAGATATACTTCAGAAAGGATAGGGAGAAGACCTAGCTTTACATTAACTTTAAATTCACTTAATAACTAGTCTATCTAACATTTATGGAACACCTACCCTGTGCCTGATACTAAGTGTTTTACTCTTCATAACAATCTTGTGATTTAGCTACTTTTGTCATCTTCCTTTACAAACGGGCACAAAGAGCTTAAAAATGTACCCAAGTTCCTGCTGTAACACTTAACTTGTATAGATTTGTCTTTCTATATCCCTATTTCTCCCCATTTCTCTCAGATAACAGGGAGTGTGTCTTGCTCACAACTTTCTTCCTCATCTCTGACACATGGCAGAAAGTAACTTCATGTATGCTGAGTGAGTGAACTTTCAGGCATTGACTCACATGTCAAAGTTGACAAGACAGAGGTCAGAATTATGGGGTGCTGGCTTTACTTGAGTGGGTGCACCCAGCTGAGCTGGGGAGAGTCCTGAGCCAGACTAGCTTGGAAAGCTGGTCAGATCCATGATGAGATCAGATCCCCACGTGGTCAGATCAGATCCCCCCTGCTGCCTCGTCTGCAGTACAATGATAATGTGGCTAATTTACTTGTGCTGTTTGGTTTCAGAAGTGTAGCAATGGCACAATACGACCTTTATTAACAAGACTACAGGGGGAATGGCGTATTCTGATTACTCAGGCAGAGATGAAAGCTCCTTTGTTTAAACGCTTTTGGAAAATCTCTATAAGATGTAGTGGCCTCGGTTTCGCCTTGGGAAGGACTGTGGAGTGAACATGATTTGTGTCTTGAAGTTGAAAAGCTGCTGATCCTCCTGTCTTACAGTGGTCTCCGTGCTTCATTCTAAATATGATTATTTTGGAGAGGAGAAGGTGGGAGGAGATTGGACTAAACAAATTCTTAGATGAGGCACTATCTTGAGATGCTCAGTTTAAAATAACATAATGATATGGGCTTATGTTCCTTCAGAATTGACACTGTCCCTTAAAAAACTAGAGTGATGGAAAAAGGGGAAATTAATGAAAGATTCTGTTCCAAATCTTTGAGTCTTCCTGTAAATATCAGCTTAATTTCTTCCATAAGAAGACTGTAAAATGATGTTTACTTCTCAGAACTGGGCTTGCTCTGTGTGGTTTAGTATATGTAACATTTTCCCCCTGGTCTGCAGAGTATAAAAGAAGACAAAGGGGGTAGTCACAGATGAGGGAAGAGTCGAGAAGGGACTGTTTTATATCCTTTAAAGGGAGTCTTGAGTGGATTTACCAGGAGAGCAAAGTGCCCTGCGATAGAAGGGGACATGATGTGATTTTCGCAGGCACTGAGAAGGTCCTTCTGCCAAAAATAGACCCACCTGCTTGTGGATGTCTGGCATTCCTTTGACTGGGGACAATGCCAGAAAGGCCAGCTGTTCCCTCAGATACTCCTCCCACAGGCTGGCTGAGACCTGAAATTCCAGCCTTGAACTTAAGGCTAAATTTTCCTCCACAATCTACCCTAAAGCATGTGCTTCTCACTTCCTCCCCATCCTTCTCACTCTAAAACAAAGGTGTTAATATCTTTGTACACTGAAGTATGAATTATATAGATTTGTGCAAAGAACAGAAATTATGGAAGTGAGAGAATCCTTGGTTCCCTCCTCCCCACTTAACTCTGTGACTTTTGGTCAAGTCCTTAACTACTTATGCAGTAGTTTCTTTTTCTATAAAATAAGACTAAGCCAAACCAACTGGACTCTTGGGAGGGCAAAATAAGACAAATGTAGAGAACCAATTAGCAAAAGGCTAGAAAAAACCCAAATGTCTATCAAAGGGAGGCTAGTTAAATAAACTTTGGAGCATCCACACAATGCCATATTATGTAGCTGTGAAAAGGAATCAGGAAGACCTCTATGTCGTAATATAGAGTGACGGCCGAGACATATTGTTAAGTAACAGAAACAAAATGCATCACAGTGTTTCCACAATGCTATAGTTTAGATAAGAAAGGAGGAGACATAGTAAATACATACTTATTTATAATTTCAGTAGCTGGATAAACCAAAAATTAATTAAAAAATGGGATGGAGGGAACAAGGAATTAGAGGAGAGGGGACATAGATTTCTCTATGAAATTTATTTTGTTTTTTTGACTTTGGAATCATGTAAATATTTTACATAATTAAAAACAAAGTTAAATCAAAGAGAAAAGCAACCGAAACACAACAAGCCCTAAAACTTTAAAATAAACTGGAAAAAAGTGAACTTAACTTTATATCAATCTGTGGCATAACCATTTCAAGAATTATTTCAACTGATTTTAAAAGACATATTTCGATTTTACATTCCTAGGGAGATATGTCCTAGGGACAAAAAATAGTATAAAGATCTCTTACATAAATGAACTTTTCTACGAAACAGATACAGACTCACAGACATAGAGAACAGACTTGTGGTTGCCAAGGCGGAGGGGAGGTGAGGGAGGGATGGATTGGGAGTTTGGGGTTAGTAGATGCGAACTATTATATATATAATGGATAAACAACAAGGTCCTACTGTATAGCACAGGGAACTATATTCAATATCTTGTGATAAACCATAGTGGAAAAGAATATGGAAGAATGTATATGTATATATAACTGATCACTTTGCTGTACAGTAGAAATTAACACAACATTGTAAAGCAACTATACTTCAATAAAATAAATTTAAAAAAAGATCTTTTAGATTGATTTCTTTCAGCTAGTTGTTAGTGGTACTATTCACATTATTATTTTAAATACCATTATATAGAGAGCAAGATAAGGCAACTAAGAAATTAAGTTAATATCCTTAGGAGATAAGGTTTTCAGAGTAAAAAAAGACAAACTTAAAATAAAAGAATTGAAGTAAAAATTCTGTAATCTTTGATTTGAATTAGAAACATCAGTATTTATGATTTATTTTTCTCTTCCTAAAAACTACAAATTTCCTAGTCCTGTCCACTGAAAAGGCCTAGAAGCATGACCAACTCAGTTTAAATGATCACTCTGGGTACCCAGAATGTAAAATCTAAGTACCACTTCCATCTTAAAGGGAACAGGGATCCTTAGAAAAATGCCTAATTTTACTTCTGGGGAAGAAAGTGTTTGCGATGAATTAGGGGCATATTATTATGCCCCAGAGCAAGTTTATATGAGCCAACTTGAAGGATTTCCCACTGGCCAAATTTGGGAAGAATGTAAAAACAAATAATGATTACAACACTTTGAAACTCATCAAGTATGTAAAATCAACAAGTTAGTTTGGAGGTTGCGTGGGCACCAGCTCACTATTCTGAAAATAGACGAATAGATGGTAAGAAAGAAGCGTCTACCCCGCCTCTTTTGTTTCAGGTAATTCAACAATTGTTGAGAGAACATTCTTTATTGGATAATTCTAGCTAATAAATGCAGGAGGAATGATAGGATTAAAAAATCTCCATTCTTGGTGGAAATCATTCTGCAACGTACAAATGTATCAACTCAACAGGCATCCACCTTAAACTTACAGAATGTTATATGTCAATTAAATCTCTATAAAGCTGGGAAAAAAAAAAAAAACAACCCTCCGTTCTGATGACTCCATTCCAGTCATCAATGTCTGCCAAAACCATTAAGCAAAGACCTATGAGAAACTTTACGATGGAAGTGGCCATGTGATGCTCAAAACAAAACAAATAGCAGGCAGTTTTAATACTACAACAGACAAGGTTGTAGCACAGAAATGGCTGTCTCTACTGTAAACACAGACGTGAGCTGCCCAATCATCGTGGGCGGAACTGGATGGAGAACCACCTATCGGAGGAGAGGGGCAGGTGCCTGCGCTGAATTCAGAGCCCTCAGCGGCTGGTGTTATCTCCTCTCACTTTGCCACGTCTTGCCCTGGAGGGGGAAAGACTCTTGGTCTTGGACTCTGCATTTCTTTTTCCTTGTTTTTCAAAGTCTTTATTGAATTTGTTACAATATTGCTTCTGTTTTATGTTTCGGTTTTTTGGCCGGGAGGCGTGTGGGATCTTAGCTCCGCGGACCAGGGATCCAACCCATAGCCCCTGCTGAGAACATGCTGTCCTCGGGACTATCAGGTGGGTTGATGGAATTCAAGTGCTTAGCACATCCAATGCCTGGAGAGCTTTCCCAAGGCCAGAGACAACTTGTGGATCTCTTCATTCAGAGAGAATAGGAGCCAGGAGTTGTGTCCTTGCTTCTACAAAGGCTTTATTTGCATACTCCTTTCTCTCTCAGAGGCACGATTGTGATTGGTCAGTTAGAGCAGAACGCTGGCTAAGAGAACTCAGCCCACATCAGTGAGACAGCTGTTACCGATTTTGATCTTTCGAATAAATCACTTTTTCTCGTTTTACACTGGCTGGTTTTCTTCTTCAAGCGGGCCTTATTTTATTTCGTTCCAGCTTTACTTTTGAAAATATCTCCCTTCTCCTCCTGTAACATCGTCCTGGTTCCACTCAAAGGGAGCAAACTTAAGTCCAGTTAAGTCTATACATGTCCAAATGTTACTTAGGTAACATTTCACCAAATGTATCCTTGAGTTACCTAAAATCATTACTTACCTAATCTCAAATCAGATGCATGATCTACTGCAAGGCCATATTTGCTACAGTACTTTCTTTATACCTCCAGTATCACTTGAATAGCCAAAGGCTTGTGATACAGCAATGGAAGAACACTTTGACAGCATTCTGTTCTTCAGGGGATATTGTTCTATTGTCCTTTGGAATCCTCACATACTGAATACCCAGGGGCATTTTTTTTCCATATGGGCTATCAGATGGGGAACAATGGAGAAAAATGAAAATTGAAGCCTATTAAAAGACTATTTCGTGTGACTCACCTTCCACGCTTTACTTTCCCAAGTGTGGATCCGGCTCTGTCTTAAAAAAAAAAAAAAAAAAAAAAATCAATCCCAGCCTGGACTACGCAGTTATTTGCCAACTGCTGCCATCTAGTGGTAATGTCTAGTAATGCAGGATGAAGTAAAGACCTGGGGTGATTTTCTGTTCCCTGGAATACAGGTAGACTTAGACTTACTGATTATATGATGTCATTTAAAGGGTGATAGGAAAGCTGCAAACTCCCTAAACACCATTTGTACCTACTGATTGGTGCCAGGTAGATCAACATTGGGCCTTGATTTTCTAGGTCTGCATTTCGAGCCCATTATCTTTGGGAAGAATAACCCTGTGTCAATGGGATGCTAACATATCACCTAGGGGCTCATATCAGCTGAAGACAGTAAGTTTCCTTCATGGCAGGTGCTAGAGTAGGGCCAATACGCACCAATTCCTGAGGAAACAACCTCAACAGTCCCACATGTCACCAACATATTTTTCCTCTCTCTACTTCAGACAAATAATGTCACCTGCTATATCAGTAAACAAAGGATGTCATGACCATGAAGACATCAGCCCCTGAAGCTGCCCTGACTGCACTACATGGGCACCTACTATGTGCTAGGGACTTTGTGTATACCATCTCTAATCCTCAAAACTATTTTTATTCCACTTTAGTATGAAGACTCCAAAAACTCCGATTAAATGCATTGACTACAAACACAGTGTGTTATGTTGTATAGCTGTTATTTAACTTAGTTATGTTGATTTTACTAAAGAAGCCTGTCAGTTTCCTGCACATAATGTCATTAATTGGGGGAAGGGGATCCAATTGCTTCCCCCCACCCAACTTACCCAACTTTTTTCTTTTATTGAAGTCTAGTTCATTTACAATGTTGTGTTAGCTTAAGGTGTACAGCAAAGTGATTCAGTTATACATATGTATATGTATCTATTATTTTTCAGATTCTAAAAAATATGGAACACTTCATGAACGTGCGTGTCATCTTTGCTCAGGGGCCATGCTAATCTTCTCTGTACTGTTCCAATTTCAGTATATGTGCTGCCAAAGCGAGCCTCCAATATATGTTCTTTCAATTAAACCTATCCCTTCCAAAAGAAACTCAAATACTATTTCCTCTCAGCTTAATGCTGATGTCTGGGTAGATCAGATATTTTCTTCAGATGATACTCTGTGTCTTTTGTGGGGATCTTGCCCACTTTCCGTGGGGAAAAAAGTGAAAGCTTGGCTCCTTTTTGAGTCCAGAGTGGGATAAGTACCTTAGTTTAGACTAGTATAAGACATAAATTAATATATTACATATATTATCTTGCCATAACCAAAGATTTCCAGTTTTCTCCTGGCTGAAATTCTTTACAGTTAAATCCTTTTAAAGTGAAATCCTTCGGTTCCCCTTTGAGATGTGACTTCTACTGCAAATGTCCTTGAGAAAGGGAATACGTTGTCATAGCTGTAATGTCAATTTTGTTTAAATCTAAAAACTAACAGCTCTTTATTTGACAAAAGGTTTGATTTTGGGTTGATCAATGGGGCAAAATGCTAGACATGGGGATGAACTAGATTTCCCATTATTTGGTCATATTAATCATGGCCATTTTTGTTCTCTGGAAGCTATTTGTTTCCTTATTATGCAAAATTTTGCAACCCTTTCCTCCAAACCTTAAAATCAAACATGTTGTCTGACATTGGTTTTTGTTCCCCTCTCAAATGCCAGGGACAGTCTGAGATATAGTGTTTGAATGTCAAAGTGTTGGTTTTAGACATTATGGTGGTGTGTAACACGAAGGTCAAATACATTCAGTCTCATGTCAACTCTGTTTAGTTGCTAGTGGTTGCCCCAGTTGCAGGATTGAGGAGGATTCTGAAGCTGTGTCTGGGCTCAGCACTAAAGACCGATAAGTGATACCTGTCACAGAGGCTGCAACCATGGAGGTGTGGCACAATTTCAACCCTGTTTCTGAGGATCGGAGGGCAAAGTATTCGAAACCAGAAATAATCAAGAAAATCAGGGCCATAGAAGTGTTAAGTCTTTTCTTGAAAATCAATTGTTCTGTGGTTGGTGAATAGAACTGTGGAGATACAGAGAGATAGGGAAGCAAATGATTATTATGTGAAGGCTGGTGGGCTGATGACAAGACTTAGGAACTCATTGCTTTCCCCATAGAGGGCTCTAGACTTTGTAGGCCTGGTAATGGTGGAAGTGGTAGCATTAGAGATGGTGGTGATATGGAAGGTGAATAGATGAGGAGCTCTGATCATCTCTGTTCTTCAGTTTCAGAAATTTCTCTGATACTGAAGGACACCAAGGAAGGCCAACCATGGAACTAAAATATCAGACACATTGAAGGTTTTCTGTTTTTTGTTTGTTTTTTGCCTCAGAAGTCCATACTACGAGAACTGATTGATATTTTGATTACTGATTAGTTTTGAGTATTGATATTTTTGGCTCCAAATCATATTTTGTACAGAAAATTCTAAAGCTATGAAAACATCTTTTGCCCTATGTCATGTCTCTAAAAGCGTGAGCTGAGATTAAACTTTTGTCATAAGGGAGGAAGCTATTTATTTATTTATTTATTTATTTATTTATTTATTTAAAGTAGGTGTTTCTAAGTTATGGAAGTGCAAAAACAGTAATAAAATTTTATTTGGTGTCACATGACGTTTTTCTACACCGTTAACCTTCAACCGCTTGAATTGCTTAAATAAATTTCTTTGGCAAATAATAAGACCATAATGTTCCAATTATTGTTAGTGCTTTACAAATAAACCATATAAATGCCTGACATTTCCAATTTCGAAAAATGCCTGAAGATGGCTGAATATATGGTCTATAAGCTCACCTACTGGGAACTACACTGAGTAGGTCCTCGTTGGTTATCTATTTTATATATAGTAGTGTGTACATGCTAATCCCAAACTCCTAATTTATCCCTCCCCCCACTTTTGTATATGAGCCATGTGCCTGGCACTGTGCAAAGCACTTTATATGCATATAACCTTTGCAACATTTTATCCCCATTTGATCTTCCAAGAGTAAAACAAAGAAAGCATTTTAATTCTCATTTTGTAGTTGAAGAAATGCAAGCTTGGAGAGATCAAGTAACAGAGTTGGTAAATGATAAGCTGGGGTTCTAGCTCAAGTGTTTCTGACTCCAGAGCCTGAGCACCTCTGTCTCTTAGTCCCCTTTGGGTCTGTTTTCCCCCTAAAGCCACATGACTCACTCCCTCACTTCATGTCTCTGCTCATTTTCATTCTATCCCTCCCAGATAAAACAGTAATGCCCTCTCTCACCCCCATGCTTCCTATCTGCCACATCCTGCTTTGGTTAGCATTGTAGTACCCAATCCCAATTGGCACTTTATATTTACTTGTTTATTTCTGGATTGTTTATCTTCCATTAAAACAGAAGCTTCATTGGTCAGGAGCTTCTGTATCTCTCACCCACAGACTGCTATTTGGGGCACATCATGTATGTTCAATAAATACTCTTTGTTGAATGAATAAATGAATTAATTGAGGTAAATGAAACAGAAGTAAGCCACAGGAAACTTAATATTAAGAAAACTTTACTTACAAATGTCATTATTTTTAGATTTATTCTGAATGTTTTCAGGTGTATCTCATCTTTGTAATGTTTGGAATGTTCTATGAGCCATTGTTTCCCCTCGGAAGACTTGGGAAACCTCAGTCCATACATTGGGCTTTTCCCGCTATTTAATTTCACTTGGTTCGTTGCAAATGTACCAAGAAAGTGAAGTTACTGTTTGCAGTTACTGTACAGTTGAGAGAGAGGAGTAAGGCGTCAGAAGCCATCAGCTGCACTATCCTTTTACGCCACAAGATGGCGCTCCTATCATACAGACATTAGCTTGTATTTCCCGCTCCCCACCCCCGCCAGCTTGTTTCGCTCACCCTGCCTGGTTTTTCTTTCTTTGTAATTTGTTTGTGTTTGTCTCTGCCTCTGCCTTTTCCTTGAAATTTTTGTTCTCCGTTTCTATTTCTCTTCTACCCTCTTTCTTTCCCTTCTATTTAGACCTTTATTTATTACCTGGGCAGTTTATTATATAAATCTCTTTATTGTTTAACATAAAAGGTGACTTTTATGTTTCTTGATCTTATCTTTAAAACCCACTGATTATATATTTATATATATATAATATATATATATATATAATATATATATATATTTATTCCTCTAAGGAAAACCAATACCAATACCTAATTAAGTTGCTTCTGAAGTCACTCATGTGACCGTTGACTGTTTTTTTTTTTTTTTTCCTTTGTTAGGTCAATTTTGTAAGTTTTTAAAGGAGTGTTAAGGCTTAAAAGTTATGAGGTCATTTGTCCCAAGTTCATACAGCTTCCAGGAAGAACCCGCTGACCTGAAGTCTACCCCACACTCCCTCTGCCTCACAGATGTCCTGCTCTTTGATTCCTTTAATCAATCCTAATATTCAAGGGAGAAGTTTAAAAAGTAGATTAATGAAAAAGACAGACGGAGATGATTACTGACAACTGAGACAAAACCAAAACATGTAGGTCAGCTGCTGTGATATGCTCCACTTTGGTACTGTAATGTCCATCCACTGTTTGTTTTTTGTTTGTTTCTCTTTTCCAGCATCCCTTCCTTTGGGGAAATGTCCTTTACCACTTTTACCTAATTATGGTAGGACCATCAGGACCCTCAATCCTGGGGCTTGGTCTCCTTCAATTTGAGAATGTGTAAGTGACTCAGACTGACGAATCAGACAAACTTTTCTGTGGGGGCTCTATGCCTCTTAAAATACTTTGTGTGTCGGTGGGGGGCATTAATATTAGTGTGATTGGGGTTTGTAAACACTTAGTTCCACAAGTAACTGTTTTCCTGATTGAATTAATTGAATACAAAGAGGAAATAACATTCTTTTCTGCTTACTGCTGCCTTCTGTGATGTGTCAGATCTTTCTTCCCTGTCCCTTGATAACAGCTTGGAAAAAATTCCCATAGCTGCCAAGTCACTTTAACAGAAAGAAACAGTCTTATTTCAGGTGTTAAAAAATATAGTCTGGTCCAAGTCAAGATTCAATCTTACATCCTAATCAGAGTTGTTTCCCTTTTCCCTCCATCAAGCTCAGACTTGCTCTGTGGTCCACTGTCATATGACGGGTAGAGGCACCCCGCCCTCGACTTTGCTGCCTATCAGGTTCTCTTCTTTCTTCTCCAGTTGTTGGGTCCAGGAGGAGCAGCTGGGGAAGAGCAGGAGGGTGTCACACACTTGGTGTCACACTGACCTTCCCAAGATGGCTCTATAAGAGACGCCCCCTGGGTTTTCAGAACCTTGACGTGAGCAATGCATGATCCGATTGTCTCTGAAGTGCGTTCATCCATCTTGTTCTTTGTTCTCTGGGGTCCAGTCCCTGTCTCTGGACTTTTCAGCAGATTAATAATTGCTTCTTCTGGGCTTCCCTGGTGGCGCAGTGGTTGAGAGTCCGCCTGCCGATGCAGGGGACGCGGGTTCGTGCCCCGGTCCGGGAGGACCCCACATGCCGCAGAGCGGCTGGGCCCGTGAGCCATGGCCGCTGGACCTGCGCGTCCGGAGCCTGTTCTCCGCAATGGGAGAGGCCACAACAGTGAGAGGCTTGTGTACCGCAAAAAAAAAAAAAAAATTGCTTCTTCAATCTTGCCTTTGTTCTCTCGGTTTCAAAATGTTTCAGGACTTCCCAGGGTGTTCAGTGATTTTCGATAGCTTTTTTTTTCTTTTATTTGCTTTTTTATATAGCAGGTTCTTATTAGTCATCAGTTTTATACACATGTGTGTATACATGTCAATCCCAATGGCCCAATTCATCACACCACCACCACCACCCCCTGCGGCTTTCCCCCCTTGTTGTCCATACGTTTGTTCTCTACATCTGTGTCTCAAATTCTGCCCTGCAAACCGGTTCATCTGTACCATTTTTCTAGGTTCCACATACATGTGTTAATATACGATATTTGTTTTTCTCTTTCTGACTTACTTCACTCTGTATGACAGTCTCTAGATCCATCCACCTCTCAACAAATGACCCAATTTCATGCCTTTTTATGGCTGAGTAATATTCCATTGTATATATGTACCACACCTTCTTTATCCATTCGTCTGTTGATGGGCATTTGGGTTGCTTCCATGACCTGGCTATTGTAAATAGTGCTGCAGTGAACATTGGGGTGCATGTGTCTTTTTGAATTATGGTTTTCTCTGGGTATATGCCCAGTAGTGGGATTGCTGGATCACATGGTAATTCTATTTTTAGTCTTTAAAGGAATCTCCATACTGTTCTCCATAGTGTCTGTATCAACCTACATTCTCACCAACAGTGCAAGAGGGTTCCCGTTTCCCCGCACCCTCTCCAGCATTTGTTGTTTGTAGATTTTCTGATGATGCCCATTCTAACTGGTGTGAGGTGATACCTCATTGTAGTTTTGATTTGCATTTCTCTAATAATTAGTGATGTTGAGCAGCTTTTCACATGCTCCTTGGTCATCTGTATGTCTTTTTTGGAGAAATGTTTATTTAGGTCTTCTGCCCATTTTTGGATTGGGTTGTTTATTTCTTTAATATTGAGCTACATGAGCTGTTTATATATTTTGGAGATTAATCCTTTGTCTGATGATTCATTTGCAAATATTCTCTCCCATTCTGAGGGTTGTCTTTTCATCTTGTTTATGGTTTCCTTTGCTGTGCAAAAGCTTTGAAGTTTCATTAGGTCCCATTTGTTTATTTTTGTTTTTATTTCCATTACTCTGGGAGGTGGATCAAAAACGATCTTGCTGTGATTTATGTCAAAGAGTGTTCTTCCTATGTTTTCCTCTAAGAGTTTTATAGTTTCCAGTCTTAAATTTAGGTCTCGAATCCATTTTGAGTTTATTTTTGTGTATGGTGTTAGGGAGTGTTCTAATTTCATTCTTTTATGTGTAGCTGTCCAGTTTTCCCATCACCACTTATTAAAGAGACTGTCTTTTCTCCATTGTATATCCTTGCCTCCTTTGTCATAGATTAGCTGACCATAGGTGCATGGGTTTAATCTCTGGGCTTTCTATCTTGTTCCATTGATCTATGTTTCTGTTTTTGTGGCAGTACCATATTGTCTTGATTACTGTAGCTTTGTAGTATAGTTTGAAGTCAGGGAGTCTGATTCCTCCTGCTCCATTTTTTTCCCTCAAGACTGCTTTGGCTATTCAGGGTCTTTTGTGTCTCCATGCAAATTTTAAGATTTTTTGTTCTAGTTCTGTAAAAAATGAGACTGGTAATTTGATAGGGATTGCATTGAATCTGTAGATTGCTTTGGGTAGGATAGTCATTTTCACAATATTGATTCTTCCAATCCAAGAACATGGTATATCTCTCCATCTGTTGGTATCATCTTTAATTTCTTTCCTCAGTGTCTTATAGTTTTCTGCATACAGGTCTTTTGTCTCCCTAGGTAGGTTTATTCCTAGGTATTTTATTCTTTTTGTTGCAGTGGTAAATGGGAGTGTTTCCTTAATTTGTCTTTCAGATTTTTCATCATTAGTGGGTAGCTATTTAAAAAATCTTTTTTTATTGAAGTAGAGTTGGTTTACAATGTTGTGCCAATCACTGCTGCACAGCAAAGTGACGTAAAATCTTTTGGCTTAAAGTATGTCCTTATAATTTTCAAATCTCCACCTCCCTTTATGCTATTTGAACCTAATTTAAAATGACTTCTCTGTTGGAATGAACAGACTAGGTAGGTTTTAATGAATGATGTAACTTTTTTTTTGAGTTTCCATATTACACACCTGATCACATCACTGTGCTGTTTTATAGTTGACTGTATAAACACTACTTTTGTGAGGTTTTTGTGGGTTTCGTTTTTGTGTTCTGTCAGATCTTGACATCAAGATCAGTGATTTTTCAGCCTCTGTATAGCCATATAATCCCATCATGCCATGATTTAATTACACAGACTGTTTTAACTGTGGGTGAAATTATTACGATTTTCATCATTATACCAAAATTCTGACAAAGAGTAATTTTCCTATAGCAGCTAGGTTGGGTTCTGTTCCCCTACTGGAGTCATAAGAGACCCTCTAGTCCAACTAGACACTTTGGACTTGCATTGTGTTCAAGTTTTCTTTTAAATTTATTTATTTATTTATTTATGGCTGTGTTGCGTGTTCGTTGCTGTGCTCAGGCTTTCTCTAGTTGTGGTGAGTGGGGGCTACTCTTTGTTGGGGTATGTGGGCTTCTTGTTGCAGTGGCTTCTCTTGTTGTGGAGCATGGGCTCTAGGAGTGCGGGCTTCAGTAGTTGTGGCATGCAGCCTCAGTAGTTGTGGCTTGCGGACTGAGTTGCTCCACGGCATGTGGGATCTTCCCGGACAAGGGATCGAATTCGTGTCCCCTGCATTGGCAGGCAGCTTCTTAACCACTGTGCCACCAGGGAAACCCGCATTGTGTTCAAGTTTAATTACTGGGTTTAAGTTGTCTTTTTTTAAGACTGGGCCTGGTAAAATATCAATAACATGGTTGGGTAAACAGGGGACTATCTAATCATCTGATTGTTACTTTAAGAGTCTGGCAATTGTTTCCACTAAAATGACTGATTTTTGGACAGGTTATTTTAGAGTCAGCCTGACTCGGCCCGTGTGACCCTTCTAACTCCAGGACTCTAACTGCTCTCCTAATGGGATGTCAGTAATGCCTTGGGCACACCACCTGCCCCAGCATCAGCTGCTGTTCAAATGGCTCTGTGCTCCCAGGCACTGCACCAGGTAAATTACCAGCTTCGTGTTCACAAGGTGCTGCTCTGTACAAGCCAATACCAGCACCTGGAGGCTTGTACAGATGCTGCTGCAAAATGTTGGAAATCCCATGTAAAAGTAGCACTTTCCTTTTTTTTTTTAATGCATGTATATAAACCTCTAACAGTTTACTACCTCTTAGGGTTTGAAACCCCAAAGACAAATAATATCTCTTTGCCCAATTTACCATGCCTTATAAACTTAGTGGGGAAGGAGACTCAGGAATTAAAGATAACATATGAAGTTACATAAATTGTCATGTAGCAGTGAATTGCAGGATTCACTGGAATTGCTCGGAACACAGGATGTTGTGCATTCCAAACTCTGCTAAACCAGGAAGCTTAAAGAGACCGTACTGGAATTCAGGGGTGCAAGATCCATGATTATACCATAAAGATAAGACAACTCTTGACTTGGAAACTACTTAGCAGTCTGGTTCGCTCCATTCCGTTCAAAGCAATTCAATTCCATTCTGTTTCATTCAATTCAATTTAGTGGATCCATTTTCATGGGTGTTTATGGCCCACTGTTTCTGTGCCGGGCACTGAGGAGGATGCAAAGAAATGTAGAGCTAGGAAAACCTCTGCTGGTGCTGGTACCACTCCAAATGTACCCTCCCTTCTTCTCCACCCTGCTCTACACCCTGGAAACCTGGTTTAGATGGACCACATCACTGTACTTCCTTGTCCTGTGGCTTTGGATTTGTTCAGGCAATGGAAGAGACCAACAGGAGATGGGGGTGGAGAGGAGGGAGAAGTTCAGGTATTCATTCCCTGACTCCCTGCTGAATTGCAGGTTCATATCAGCTTTGCTTCTGCTCAGGTATCCTTCTCTGTGCAGCCCTATTTCTGAGTAGATCCTGACCGAGACTCCCTCCTGTTCCCCTTTGTGCCTTGTGGTGGTAAGTGCTTCCTTAGATACATGTCTTAGGATGCTGTTCCACCCTTGCTGTTTTCCTTAGGCTGTGCCCACAGTTCGGAAAAAAATACACCTTTTATTCAATTCTTTTTGATTATTCAGCTTGTGTCCTGCAGAGGACCATGCCAGATACCCTTAAGCAGACTTTAATCCAAGTTTAGGAATTCGTTTATAGTTAAATCCTCATTATGTATTTATTATTCTGGGTTAAGTGACTAGGTGCTAGGTCTTGAGGATATAAACCCCTGTAAATGTGGCAGATGCAATTCTAACTCTCAGCGGAACCATGGCCTATGAGAGAACACAGAAATTAAATCAGTGATCGCAAAATAGTATAATGAGTGTAGGACAGGTGATGGAAGGGTCCATGGGGACCTTCCCCTGTCTCAGGAGGGGGACCTCCCTGAGGGATTGTAATAGATTAGACTGCAATCTGAAGAATGGGCAGACACTGATTAGGTGAAGGGGGAGGCAGATGTGATAGGACTGGGCATGGTGGAGTGTACATTGGAAAAAGGGAACACGTGTGTGGAGACCTAATGGGGAGAGTGTGGCTTGTTGGAGATGGGTGAACATTCAGTGCAGCCAAGATGGGAGAGGAAGTGGAGGACCAAATGAAGGTAGACACTAAGGAGAGACCAGATGCCATTTCACAGCCCCGTGAGTAGCTTTGGAGCTTACCCTCAGGGTGCAGGAAACCACTGAAAGGTTTTTAAGCAATTGGGTGTGGGTTTTAGAAGGAATCCTTGGGCTGCAGGGCGGAGAATGAGTTGGAGGAGAGTGGGAGGCAGCGAGCTGGAGGGCGAGAGCTCACGGGGACAGGAATGAAGAGAAATTGATGTGTCCAGAAGCATTTAGTTGCCTGCTCTGTATTCTAACTCTTTCTCCGCTCCCCATGATGGGTAAGCCCCAGAGACCTCTATCCTGAATGGCTTAGTTGCTCGGATAGAAGCCTCAGAAACAAAAGACTCTGGGAACATCAGAGTGGCGGAGAGGAGAAAGGGTGCAGAAGAAGTGGGTGTACAGGCGGATCTTGCAAACCAGGGAGCCATGTGAAGAGGGCTCTGAGGGGTCCACCAGTGGAGCCTCCTGGGTTCCTTGACCCTCAGAGAGGAAAAGCTGGGTCCATAAGGAGAGCAGGGGGTATCCCAGGAGCCACCACGTCCTTCCCCACCTCAACCTAGAAAGAGCAAGTTCAGACCATGGCCCTTCTCCATCTGAGGGTCTCTAAGTTGGAGCATTGCCAGGAGTTGGAGACAGAGAGAGCCCCAAAGCAGAGAACAAACTCTGTTTTAAAATGAAAAGACTGAGTTTCCAAATCACCGAAAGAATCCAGAAATTATGGACTCTGCCTAGGGTATCAACATGGAGGGAAAAGGGAGATTTGACAAAATAAGATAAGAATGAAATGATTTCTTATTTATGAGTTTAAAATTGAGTTTAAAATTCTCAATAAACACACACATGAATACATACAAACTTAAATGTGCAAAATTAAAAAAATCATTTATGTGTATGTATATATATATACATGTGTGTATGTATAGCAATATACGTGTTTATATGTATGTACATACACACACATTGTCCTGTAGATACTCACTGTAAAAATTTGGAAAATATAGACATTTATAAACAAAGAAGATGAAAATCATCCTATCACCTAATAACTGCCTTGCATTTTATCATATAAATGTAATGTATTTTTAAAACACTTCCCCACTGAGACAAGTTATAATGACATTGTTTAAGGTGTTTGTTACATATTATTAAAGTATTTGCTACAGAATTACCCAGTGCATTCAGTGTTGTAATAGTATTGATACAACTAAAAAACTTTTGTCAATGTGGTGTGTGAAAATAGAAACTCATAGTTTATTTAATTTGCATTTCTTTTATTATTAGAGAACCTGTATTTTTAAATTAGATGTATTCTTCCCCTATCTATTACTTCTGTGATTTGACTGTACGACTGTTGAGTATATTTTTATATTGAAGCGTTGATTAATTAATTTTTATTTTAGAAGAAATATGTATATACTAAGACTATTTATCTTGCATAATGTATTTTGGAAACATTTTTCCTGTTTGTCTTTGGATTCAATTCATAGTACTTTTTGTGCTACAGATGTTTTTAATTGGTATGCAGTCAAATATATCAATACTGTCCTTTAAGATGCTTCCTTTGTTTAGCTTAGAAAGGCTTTCCCCACCCTGAGATCAGAAAAATCTTGCCTATATTTTATTCTACTTGGTTATTGCTTCATTTTTTTCTTTTTTTGCGGTACGCGGGCCTCTCACCGCCGTGGCCTCTCCCGTTGCGGAGCACAGGCTCCGGACACGCAGGCTCAGTGGCCATGGCTCACGGGCCCCGCCACTCTGCAGCACGTGGGATCCTCCCAGACAGGGGCACGAACCTGTGTCCCCTGCATCGGCAGGCGGACCCCCAACCACTGCGCCACCAGGGAAGCCCTGCTTCATTTTTAAACATTGAACTCTTTAATCTACCTTGAATTTATGTTGATATATGTTCAGTGACAGAAATTTACCCCCCTCCCATAGTTAAATCATTTATTATCAAGTAACGTTTATTGAAAGTGTTTTCTGATTTAAGTCCATTAAGGGTATGTTTCTTCCCCCATTGTAGAGGATGGATATGATGTGGGGTAAAGAACATAGACTTGGCATTCCAAATGATCTGGTCTTGCATCATCTTGCTTTTCTAATTTGTTAGCTGAGACACAAGACAATTTACTTGAAATTCTCATTGACTTCATAGTGTTAAATAAGCCTAATAGTATCCCAGATGGCCATGAAGAGGATTCAATGAGATAAGGGGTCTATAATACTTCATTAGTAAGTGTTAAAGCATTTGGTTTTATGCTTTTGTGTGTTGTTTACTTAAAAGCATTCTGGGCTGGAGCCAGAAAAATCTGAGGACTTTTACAATGCCATTCTTTTTCTAAGCACCTCATTTCACTTTTTTCTGTGTTCAATAGCTATTTATGTCACAGAGTTGGAGAGCTGTTTGTTTTACTTTAGTCTCAGTTGAGAACGATTCTCTCCTTCTCTATCCCTTTACACACACACACACACACACATACACACACACACGCACGTGTATATATGAATGCGTACTTATATATATGCACATGCTGTGTGTGTGTTTAAAGCCTGGGAAGGGCCACACAAATATAATGTACATTTACAAAGATTCCCTTGAAGACTGGAAGCATAGACCATCTTTAGAGACCAGTTATATCCTTGAGTTGGCTTTATTAAACTGAGAAAAAAATGAACCTATTATGCATCTGCTTGGTTTCAAGTATCAGAAACTGACTCTGGTTAACTGATGCAAAGAAGGAATTTATTGGAAGGATGTGGAATTACTCATGGAACAGAAGGGAGGCTGATGAACAGGACAACAGCATGCGTCTGTGTATGCCGGGGGCAGTAGAAGGAGGATAAGTGGACTCTTTAGAGCAGGAACTGATGATGTGTCTTCCCCTAAACAGTCCTCTTCCTCAAGAAAAAAATCTGTGTTCAGTTTTTTTAATCATCCTGCTGAAGAGTAAAATTTGGGGGAGGGAGGTTATGTGGCCCCAGCTTTTGTCATGTGCTCACCCATTGGTTAGAGGTGGGCAGGGTGATTCGTTGCCAGTTGCCAGTCTGTGTCTAGAGAGGGTAGAGGGAACTCCTTAAAAGCCTATTGAGGTGACATTCGTATAAGAAGAAGGATATGATTACTGGGTAGCCTACATACAATAAATGTCACAAAGCACCCTCAGGCCTGTTTTCCTGCTCTAGCTTTAGGCTGGCCCAACAGAGAGAAGCAATCAGGAGAGGAGACCTAGAATAGAAGCCAAAAAGCTCTTAACCTAGTTTATCTAATGAAGTTCCAGCCCTAGGATGTAGCTAGCATTGCCCTTGACCCTGACTCAACAACACACTGCCTCTTCAAGAAGGTAGAGTATAGGTAGAGGGAACTGTGATGCTGATGCTGTGAGGCCCATGAGGTCCGAGCTGAAGGAAGGAAGCCTAGGAGCATGGCTGCAAGCAAGTGTCAAATTCCCCACAGCTGAGAAATGGCAGCGAGGGAACACAGTTGATTGCTGTCTTAGTCTTAAAACTCAAGACTTTTCTGCTTCGGCATAATTAAATCTCCTTAAGTCTGTTTCTAAAGAGAAGAAAAGAAATGGAAACAGGAATTCATAAGGCTGCACCTTTCCCCCCCCCCCCACCGTGTGTATTCCCCCGGGAAGGTGATCCATTAGAAACAGAGGCAGACATGCCAAGAGCAATAAAGGGGCAGGCTCTGTGGGCTAAGCAGACTGTAGTTAAAGGCTTTCCCTGAGAATCCTGCTCATTCATTAATTCTAGCCTTGGAAGTGGGCCAAGCCGTGTGGTTTCACCACAGCAAGGGGCAAGATCCTAATGATTAAATGCTCTTTGTTGCCTTGCATTTCACTTTTTCTGGTAATGCACTTTGAAGAATGGAAAATTGAGTTTTCAATACTTGGTTGTTTGTTGAAGCTAAATCTAGAGGTAATTGAAGCCAGTTGAAAGCTGAGGGGAACAGCCAAGGTAAAGCTTCGAGCACAGAGGAGGCTGGAGGACTCAAGTTTGGTGCCTCAGTGTGTCATGCTATCGCCTTCTGTGCCATTTCTCCCTCTTTCTTGTGTTGGAAACTGTAGTGAAATTCGTGTTTGGAGAATCAGGTTATTCATTGGAGAATAAATTCCTTTCAACATTCTCTTCGGATAAATACTTTAGTGTGTACAGGAGACATAGGACCAGAGTAATAAGAAATGGTTTCTCAATGGACCGTCAAGTGTCATGATTCTTTGCTTAAAAATCTTAAGCAATTATAGTATGCTTTTTACTTTTTCTGGATAGCTGACCAGACCTTAACTTAATTAAATTTGCATTCCTATTTGATCTCCAGGAGCACATGAGAGTCATCTTGAGGAGATAAAATGCTTCTGTTTGATGTTGTCCAAGTAGATCAATAATTTGAGTATATGCAACACTTGGACTAGTGCTTGGCACTGAGTAGGTGATCTAAAAATATTAACTAAATGAATGAATAAGTTATGTTATGTTTCTTTTCTTAAACAACCCATAAACACAGAGGAAAAATTCATTCAAACAATGGTGTGACTGAATAAGTCATTAAAATCTTTTAGTCTGGTCACCTTGTTAAAACAACGTTCTGATCTTCAGACTGTTTTGTTGTGTATGGAAGAGAGTGTGTGTATTTGTAGGTGAGTGATTATTGCTTATTTAGACCAAAGAGCCAACCAGCAAGGGGTCTAGTTCCTACACCAATACCTACTGCAAGAAAAATGTCCCCACTTTCAACTTCTTTAGGTTGGCTTTGGCACTTGATTCAACTTGATTTCTGGCTAGGAGGGGAAGGAAGACTCTTTGGCAATGGCAGGACATTTCAGAGGAAAAGTTAGGCTTCTCTATTTTGCTCTTCATTCAATAGCTAGCTACATTTTGAATGTTTATAACACACAAACCAATATATTCGACATCCCAGCCAGGAACCTACAGTAGATGTAGTTACCATTCAATACACACATACCTAGTTTTATTGTGTTTCACAGATATTGCGTTTTTTACAAATTAAGTGTTTGTGGCAACACTGAGTTGTCAGATGATGGTTAACATTCTTTAGCAATAAATTGTTTTTAATTAAGGTACGTACATGTTTTTTTTAGACACAATGCTATTGCACACTTAACAGACTACTATAGCGGAAACATAACTTTTATATGCACTGGGAAACCAAAAAATTCATGTGACTTGCTTTATTGTAATATTCACTTTATTGTGGTGGTCTGGAACCAAACCTGAAATATCTCTGTAGTGTGCCTATATATTCTCTGTAGACAGCTTTATTGAGATGTAATTTACATACCATACAATTCACCTGTTTTAAGTGTATAATTCAATGGTTTTTAGTGTGCTTACAGAGTTACGCAGCCATCATCACAATAGAATTTTAGAATATTTTCATTACCCCCAAAAGAAACCTCGCGCCAGTTTACTCCTCATCTCCCCGCCACTAGTTCTTGGCAACCACTAATCTATAGATACTTCCAACCTCTGTAGACTTGCCTATTCTGGATATTCCATACAAATGGAATCACACATATACATACTGCCACATATAAAATAGATAACCAACAAGGACCTACTGTATAGCACAGGGAACTATACTCAATATTTTGTAATAATCTATAAGGGAAAATAATATGAAAAAGAATATATATAAAACCTTTATATATATATAACGGAATCACTGTGCTATATACCTGAAACTAACATGACATTGTACATCAACTATTCTTCAGTTAAAAGAAAATGGAATCATACAATATGTGGTCTTTTGTGTCTGGTTTCTTTCACTTAGCATATAGTTTTTGAGGTCCATCCATGTTATAGAATGTATTAGTACTTCATTTCTTTTTATTGCTGAATAGTATTTGATAGTGTTTATTCATTCATCAGTTGATGGACATTTGGGTTGCTTTCACATTTTGAGCTTATGACTCAAGCTCCTACAAATATTTGTGTACATGTTTTTGTGTGGACATATGTTTTCATTTTGGAGGGAGTATTTACCTAGCAGTAGAGTTGCCAGATCACATAGCAATCCTATAGTTAACTTTTTGAGGAACTGCCAAACTGTTTTCCATAGTGATTGCATCATTTTACGTTTACATTGACTATGTCTTTATTTGAAGAAAAAATGAGAATCCGTTACAAGGCTTAAAGGATTTCTGTACTCACCGAAGACTTATTATGTTTATAACATGTTTAGCACAGTGTCTGTCAGATCAGATTTAATCATCATAGTAAGCCTATAAAAGTGGTATTGTTAATAAAGCTCATTTAAAGATAAGAATGCTGAGCAGTGGAGAAGTTCAGCGACTTGCCCAAGGCCACACAGAATGTGGGATTCTTAATAGTGGTCTATCTGGCTCCAAAACTAAGCTTTTAACAACTGTACTATAAAGCCTTTTTCCCTCTTTTAGTTCTGGAGGTACAAATTAGCATCACACTAATCACATGCTGGGTGAACAGGATAAACCTATTTTGGGGGATATACTTTCTGGAGCCATGGGCCACCCTCGTGATATAGGATGAGAGGCAGGTTCTACCCACAGATTGATCATCATACTGTAGTGATTGATGGGCTCAAGATATTAGAAAGAGGAAATTTCTGTCTGATCCATTATGCAGGCCCTAAATCTAAGAAAATAAATGGGAAAATAAAATGCCTTCTTACCTTACACAATCCAGTGAGTGCTTACCAAGCCGTATGCTGAGTGATCACATCAGTTACCCTCAGTCCTTTAATCTCCACAGCAACAGGCACTGGATTTGTCCCCATTCTACAGATTGGGAAATACTGGCTTAGAGAAAGTAAATCCCTTTGCCCTTGTTGCACAGCTAGCAGGAGTGACAGAACTGGAATTTAAGCATATGCAACTTGGCTCCAATGCCTGGGCTTGTAAGCACAATGCCATGAAATCCTTTCAGAAGTAGCAACCACTGTGAAATTTACTCTGATATGAGGCTCCACTGTAAAAAATTGGTCTGTGGTTACTTTGAAAATAGAGGTTTTTAAATCTATGTCCAGTAAATGTAATTTTAGTTTTCAACTTCAAAGTAGTATATGAATAGAATTATAGCTTTTTATTCTTGACAGATGTCACCATTTGATGGTAAACTTTTAGGGAGAAATGTTGTGTTCCAAAAGCTGCAAGGACATTAAATCTTTGGGTCAAAAGCCAAAAACCTTTTTCTCTCAGTAGGGTGTTTTATTGTGGAATTCCTGGATAACCCACAGCAAGGACTATCTAGAAAGTGAGATAATCTAGAGACAGCATCATCCAGGCTAAAATAACAGCCCATAGGTTGTCTTGCCAGCAAAGGCTGGCATCCTGGGGGACAGCTCAGTTCTGCTCCTGGGATAACTGGTAGAAGACATCCTTTGAGGCTGATCTCAGAACTTGGCTTTAGGGTTGCACGCAGAGTTGGAAGGGTCCTGGGAAGTTGTCAGGATCAGGGACTGCGGCAGGGAGGCAAGTTCTAATCAAACACACACTCTAAAGGGTGTTATTATAAAGCCCATTTAAAGATAAGAATGTTGAGCAGTGGAGAAGTTCAGTGACTTGCCCAAGGTCAACAGAAAAAGCTGTTTGATCCTTCTGGGTCATGTTTTGTCTATCAAATAATAGCACTCACTTCATAGAGTTGTTTTGAGGATGAAGTGATTTGAAACATGGACAACATAGGGGCAATACTGAGCTCTTGGCTGGCTTTGTGATTACCAGCGTTTAGAAGCATGGACTCTGGAGACGGACAGACCTGGATTGGAATCATGCCTTTGGTACTTACTTTTTGTCTAGAGAAGACTGAAGACACAAATATTTGTGCTTCCATTCTATAGGACAGAATTATGCGCAGGAGGTGGCTGCCCAGCCAGGGTCTACATTCCCCATTTCTCCCTGGAGTTAAGAGTGACCACGTGTCTAAATTCTAGACTATGGAAAATTAGCAGAAGGGATGTGCACTAATTTCAGGGCTGACCCACTAAATCTCCCATGTGCCCTTCTAAATCCTCTCTCTCCTGCCTATTTTATTAGAATATACATGTTGACACAGCTTCTGGCAACCTGTGTCTCTGCCTTCCTGTTCGCCTACTCAGTATTACTATGTAAGCAAGAATGAAACTTCTCTTGCGTTTGTGACATTACACAATTTAGAGTTTATTTGTTAGAGCAGTTACACATGATATGTAACTTGGTTACACTTAAAGTTGGAGGAGGTTATCAAGAGGACGTGACTGCCGGTTGACCAGAGAGCTGGACCCGGGCAATCAGAGGCTCCTCACCACCTTCTCTGTCCTTGAAATATACATTCCACCCATAGTTCCCATAACTGGAGCCATTTCAAGGACTGAGCCTTGAGAGAGTTTAGGTATCGGGACTATCTGACTGGTATATGTGACTGAAACCGGTTAAGGCCTCTCTCTATATATAAACTTTTAAGATTTTGGAAGGCAGGTGCTGAGATCTACATATCTTGTAGCCATCCAAGACGAGCCTTGTATGTAGGTTCCCTTGATTATTACACCTGCCACCTACCAATCTGGAGGGCTCTGTCTCTTTCTTTGGTCTCCCTTTGCCCTCCGTATATGGGGTCACTTTCAGATTTTACCCAGGAAGCTCCCGAGGTTGTGAACCAGCAATTGAATTCCTTCAGCCAAGAGAAAAGAAATGGGTCTTGGGATAGATGCACCCACAGGGGAAATCCCGAGTTGGCCATCAACCTCTATGTGGGGAGGGGTGGCCAGTATGTCAGATGTTTGTGGACCACTGAGCAGGTATTGGGATGTCCCAAAAATGTTGGCTGGTTTGATGTGCTTGTTTGAGGAACTTCAAGAAGTTCTTTGCAGGAAGGCAAAGAAGGGAAATGCCTGGCTGGGCGGTGGGCTGACCTCCACTGTGGGCAGTTCTGTGGCCACTGATGCCCAACTAGAGGTTGAAGATCTTGTGAGAAGGTTGGAAGAAAAGCTGAGGTTGGAGAAGGACCTGCAGTGTCCAGTGCTCTGCTAGCTTTGGGCTGGCAGACAAGGTGGGAGAACAGGCTGATAAGTCAGAGACCGCGGTGTGCCATTTTGCAAAGCTAGGAGGGCGAAAGCTGCTCGGATTAAGGTCTGAGCCCTTGTGACACAGCCTGATTGGGATGCCAGGAGGTGGAATTCCTGGGAAAGTGAGGAGAACAAAGAGGAAGATGCTGTGCTGGCCCCATGCCATCTGATTTCTAACACAAAGGAAAGCAAAAGCACAGCAACAACCATGCCAGCCAGCAGGGCAGTCCCTAATTCAGGAAGTGTTCATGATGAGAGAATATACTCCTGCTGAGCGTATTGGCTTAGCTGCCAAGTTCCAGCAAAAGGCCAGGGAAAGTATCCAGGCATGGTTAGTGCAGCTATGGAATACACTTGATATGTGACCTCGGGCAATTATTTATCTTTTCTGAACTTCAATCTGTAAATAGAAGGTAACTATACTTGTTTTGCAATTTTGTTGTAAGGATTAAATGAGATTAAATATAGAATTTTCAGCATGGTCAGGTTATTATTATTACTATTATTATTTGTATCCAGATTACATCCAAGAGCTGAAGTGTTAGAAGCCATTTAACAGTCCATTTACATGGCTGCTGTAAAAATTCTTTTTCTCTCAATTGTGTGCTGGTCCAGAGCTCTGAAGGAACAATGGAGGGAAAGTCTAACTACCCCTGTTATCATTGTTATCCCGATTGAGATCCTTTCTGCTTAGAATCTAAATTCTATGAGGGTTGGGATTGGGTCTTGTCTCTCTTCCACAGCAGCTAGCTGAGCTTCTGGTATAAAGCAGGTGATTAACAAATGTTTCTTCGGCTTTCTTTATTTTCTAGTATTTATTGAGTATTTACTGTGTTCCCACCACCATGCATGTGTTCCATTTTCTTGCATTATCTTCAAACATAGCATCTCATGTGAGCCTCACAGCAATGCTGTAAAGTGAGCTGTATTATTTTTCTATTACAGAGCTAAAGTAATAAGGCATTGAGCAGTTAAGTTACATGTGGGTCACATAGCAATGATGGAAGAATTAGGATATGATTCTAGGTAATCTGGCTTCAGAGTCACTCTTCTGCCTCTTGTAGATAAATAATGTAATATTTCGCTTACTGAGTACATATCATGTAAACGCTGAACTCCCTACGTGTGTAAACTCATTTCATACTCATTGCAAAAACTGTACCTTAGGTGAAATTGGGTTATTAAAAAATGCAAAAGGATGCCTTAGTGTGTGTGGTCTTTGGAAAAATACCCACATCAGAGGAAAAAATCTACCCATGAAAATTGGATAATCATATGGAGAAGAAAACTGGCTGTGCATCCTGTTACGAGAACTCTTAAATTCTCATTCATTCCTTCATCATTGAATGAGCACCTACTGTGTGTCAGGCACTGAACTAGATGCTGAAGATACAACAAGGAAGAAGTCAGTCCCTGTCCTGAAGGTCTTTTCTTTCTAGTGGGAGAGGGACACATATACACCTAGTGAACCTAAGGCATATCCGAGCCAGAGCCAGCCGAATTCCTTATGCCAGAACAGGTGGACTTAACATGGCCAGTTTGCACCATCAGAAGCAGCCTAGTAGGAGGTAACCACTGTGCTTATACATAAAATGGATGATTTAGGAGTGTTTTTTGTTGTTGTTGTTGGGGGCAGGGAAGCAAGAAAAACAAATGTGATTTACAAGTATTTGTTGGGTTCACTTATTTTAACATTTCCCATATGCTCAGAAGACAGCATACATGGAATATATTTTCTTGGTTATATACTGAAGGCTCTGGCAGGTTTTCCTATTTACTCCTTGTTATGATGTCTGCTAATATTTGTTATACATTTGTGCAAAAACTGACAACACAAAAACACATACACACAAGGATGACAATTCAAGTGGTTTCTAATCCACATTTTTCTGGGAGTATGTTTGCTATAAGGAAGTAAATTAATTTTGTAGGATTAAAAATTACAGACCACTAAGGTCTGTAGCACTGCTAGTAAGATCTTTGATTTCTAGAGCACTTTGGAGCCCCTCAAGGCTTGCTGTGTACTTGTTCATCTCCTGCCCCATATAATGATTTTGGGAAGTTTGCAAAGCAAATAAAATTATGTTCATTTTCAAGGAAACAAAATCTCAGAGAAGCTAAATTACTTGTCTCAGATCAGATTAATAGTAAGTTGCAGAATCATGATTTGAACCAAAATCTTTCTATACAACTTTGTTCCAATGCTGCAGTTATATTGATTTGAATTATGGCCAGAAACCAGTGTTTTAATAACTGTCATCTATTTTTGTATCAAAAATTTTACGATTTAAAAAAAAATTCCTCCTAGACAAATGATGCTTTGGGTATTTAAACAGATCCTGCAAGGGCATTAAAAATTTTTTTTCCTGCTTCCTACCCATCTATCAATTTAAAAATTGGTGCTTTCCTTAATCTTTTACGGAAATTATGTAAAAAGATTTTCTGAGTGAGTTCACCCAGTTTGCCCAGCTCTTGGCAAGGATTAGGTGTTTCAGACCCATCTACACCTCAGCAGCCCAGCAGTTTGACTGAAACAAACATGGGCAGCTCAGGGTAGGTCCTTCTGTTCTCCACCATGACAGCCATGATTGTACCTTGCTGACAGCTCCCCTGTGGATCTTGTTAGTGGGGGTCTGTGCTTGTTCATTGCTTGGCAAGGCACAAGAACAATCTTTCTAATCTTGGCATTGAGTTCTCCAGGAGAGCTGCATGAATATTTATAACCCATCCACCCAATTTCCTAAGAGGGTAAATATTATGTTAAGTTTTCTTAGTGCACGGGTGCACACACACACACACACAAAACACACACACGCTACTAAAGAGGGGCAGGAGGGAACTTTAGGAAGTGATGGACGTGTTTATGGCCTTAATGCTTTCACGGGTATATATTTATCCCCAAACTCATTATGTTGTGTAAATTAAATACGTACAGATCTTTACGTGTCAATCGTACTTCTCAATAAAGTGGTTTTAAAAAATTAAAAAAAAAAGAAATACATGCACTCTTGGCAATTCTTTTTCATTTTCAAAGAAGGAAGGCCACTGCAGTGTCTTCCATCTGTCTCCTTTCTATCTGTAGCCTGGAGCTCCAACTTCTTACCCTTGGACATTATTAACTATTTCCTGATAGTTTTCCCTGTCTCTGGTCCCTTTCTTCTCTGATCCACTTGCCACATTACAACTGGAGTTATTTTTCTCTCTGGAATCCTAGAACTGATTATATAATTCTCCTACTTAAAAACCTTGGAAGGTTTAGTATATCCAAATCAAGATAAAGTCCAAATTTAAGGAATTCAGGCTCCCAGGACACCCCAGTAATTGACCTTAAATGACCTTTCTGGGTTCATCACCACCACATCACCTACAGCACTCTGCATTCTAACCACTGTAGCTTTCCTGCCTCTCCTCTATCAAAGTCAACATTCTCACATCACAAATTTTTTCTTGTGTTGTTTCCCAGCCAAGAATGCATTTGGTCACCCTCTCTCCCTATAAAAATGTCTTCACTCATTTAAAGTCCAGTTTAACTACTTCCTATTGTCAGTTGCTTACCCTGATTATCCTTTAGAATTACATGTCTATACGATAAGTTGTTACTTGTGCAGATGTTTAACATAAGTTCTTTGTTGCTTTATCAGGTAGCTAACTTGTGTCTATGTCATCCAGTAGATTATGAGGGCTGGCTTTCATGGGCATGAGTTGCACAGTACCCCATGTTTAGAAGGACCTCACACTTAGTTGAATGCTATGTTATCACCATCTTGAAAATCTTCAGAATTTTCCAACAAGTGGTCCTGCATTTACATTTTGCACCGAGTTCTGCAAATATTGTAAGTGGAGCTGTCCTTACAGAGAAGGGCTCTTTCAGATTCATCTTTATCTGTACCAGCACTATGCCTTTCTCCTAGTTGCTGCCTATTTTAAAATGCTTGTTGGAAAAACCATGGAAATGAGTAGTCAAGTAACATGTCAAAGCAGAAAATAAGCTTTGAACCTATCCGAGAAGGCTGGCTATCAAGGGAAATAAGATTTCCCAAGGTCTAGTCTCTATGGCATTAAGTTCCAAGGATTTTCCAAAAACCACCCTTACTACTTATTAGGGAGCAACATATTTCTACCGGAAGCAAATAACAGGCTTCAAGATGAAGCTACCTCTGGGACTGCCCAGTGAAGCTCTGCGGCATGGGATTGGAATCACTTGTAAAGATGGGAGGCAACGAATTTCCTTCCAAAAGCTCACATGATGTGAGAGATTCTTGGCATTCTTCCTATAGTAGCTAGCCACACATTTGGCCAAACTAGCCCACACATTTGGTTTCCAAAGGAATCATCTTTTGATGGTTTCTAGACCAAGTTGCTTCAGGGAGATGGAATAGAATTATTCCTAGAAAGGATTGCCTCTGAGTGAGAATAAGTATGAAGTATAGGAAGCAGGAGGTAGAAATCTGTAAAAAGAACAACCGTTTTATTTCTAAACAGCATAAACATTCCTCTCAGTCATGTCTAAATTACTATCCCCAAGATGAACACAAAGATTTCCCTTTACCTTTCAGAGTGTTTGAAATTTAATGTTCTTGCTTTCAAGAAAAGGTAATTATTTTTTTTTAAAGCAATTGCTAATAATTCAGGATGGTTCTTTTTTGTTTGTTTGTTTTTTGCGGTACGCGGGCCTTTCACCACTGTGGCCTCTCCCGTTGTGGAGCACAGGCTCCGGACGTGCAAGCTCATTGGCCATGGCTCACGGGCCCAGCCGCTCCGCGGCATAGGGGATCTTCCCAGACCAGGGCACGAACCCATGTCCCCAGCATCGGCAGGCGGACTCTCAACCACTGCGCCACCAGGGAAGCCCACAAAAACCCTCAGGCTGGTTCTTTAAGAGACTATAAAGATGGTGATTTTTTTCAAAAAAGGGAAAAAAACTAGACTGTTTGGAGGGATACAGAAATTTTGTGTTGCAGTCGGGGGGAAGGAGACACCGTTCAGGAGAGCAAATGGGATCCTGTGATACAGTGGTGGGAAGCAACCATAGACAATATGTAAACGAATGAACGTGACTATTTTCTAATAAAGCTTTATTTACAAAAACTGATGGCAGCCTGGATTTGGCCCTTGGGCTGTAATTTTCTGACTCCTGCTCTAGAACAACTGACAATGATACACTGAGAGAAGCTGTACAGAAGTGCTTCTTTTAATACTGTTCATAAGAAAAAGGATCTCAAACGGCCATCACCAGTAGAATGGTTACATATGTTGTTTTATATTCAATTGGTGGAATGATAGATAGCAGTGAAAAGAAGTGATCTCTAGGGCTTCCCTGATGGCGCAGTGGTTGAGAGTCCGCCTGCCGATGCAGGGGACACGGGTTCGTGCCCTGGTCCGCGAATATCCCACATGCCGTGGAGCGGCTGGGCCCGTGAGCCATGGCCGTTGAGCCTGCGCGTCCATGAGCCTGTGCTCCACAACGGGAGAGGCCACAGCAGTGAGAGGCCCGCGTACCGCAAAAAATAAAAAGAAAAAAAAAGAAAAAAAAGTGATCTCTAGCCACATACATCAATGTGAACTAATTCTAGACACAGTGTGGAACAAGTGCAATAAGTAACACATAACATTATTCTACAGTTCGGAGCAGGTAAGCCGACTATAAGTGTATTTAGGGATACATATAGGGGTGGGGAAACTATAGAGGAAAGGAAGGGAATGATTAAGAGAGGCTTTGAGTTACCACGGCGGAGGAAGGGAATATGAGAATGGGTCAAGTTCTAGGAGCTTCAAGAGTACTGGTCGGATGTATACACTGATGTGTATAAAATTGATGACTAACAAGAACCTGCTGTATAAAAAGATAAATAAAATTAAATTAAAAAATTAAAAAAAATAGGTGGACTTTCTTCCAGTCTTAGGTAGAGTCAAACCTTTTCAAATCTCATGTTTCAGACTCCTCTGATAGAGGATGATAAACTGTCCTTTTACACACAGGTAGTTCAAGTGCAGTTGCATGGTACAGAATAGTTAATACATAAAGTCTGAATTCAGAATCAGAGACTGAAGTGTTATTATTCCTTCATCACCCAATCTATCTCCTAAATCAGTGATTTAAACCCTCAGATCATACAGGCTTCCCTGGTGGTGCAGTGGTTAAGAATCTGCCTACCCATGCTAGGAAACACGGGTTCGAGCCCTGGTCCGCCAAGATCCCACATGCCGCGGAGCCTCCACTCTACAGCCCGCGAGCCACGGCTACTGATCACCTCCCCACCTCCCAACAAAATAGAAAAAGTACTGGTCAGTTCCATTTCTTAAGCTGGTAGGTTGAACAGAAATATATTTATTTCCTTTAAGAAGCAGGGCTCTTCCTCCTCCCGGGCTACGGCGGGCGAAGGGCTGAGCGTTGCTGTATTTTGTCCCACGAGGCGACCCCTTCTCCCGCGGAGGTTGCGCGCGGCGGCGGCGGCGGCGGCGGCGGCGGCCGCCATAGCGGTTTCGGCCACGGGGACAGTGGAACGCTGACAGCAGGCCTGGCCGCCCACCTGCCCCACCCTGTCGCCGGGGGCGGGGAAGAAGCACACACCTTTAAAAATGCATTTTTGGGTAGATATATAGTTTAAGATAAAGTAGGGCTAAGTACACTCATCCCTTGGCCGGCGGGGGATTGGTTTCAGGACCCTCCACAGGTACCAAAATCTGAGGATGCTCAAGTCCCTTATATGCAGTGACACAGTACAGAAGGCGCTCTTTATCTGCTGGTTCTGCAACCGCAGATACGGGGTGCTGACTGTAACTTTTTGGAGGCTTTTTAACTAGGAAGTGGCAGAACTGGGATTTGAACTTTGGTCTCTTTGCCTCCAAAGCTCAAAATCGCTCTACTCACGCCTCATGTGCCTGGGTTTAAGCCAGTATGATTTTATTGTAGTCCTTGCACTTAATCACTTCTTTATATCTACCGAGATACTACAAAACAGATTTGTACAGTCTCCATTTCTACCCGAATCAGTGAAGCCTGTCAAGTTAATTGGTTGTGACACAGCTTCCAGAATGTGTAATTATCAGCTGTATTGAGTGGGAAGCTCAGATGACAGTTAATAGTATATGTAGACGGAAATCTGTGAGTTGCAGTAACTGAAGAACAAGCCAAGAATGTAACATTAATCAAAACGTCCATATAGTGTACCAGAAAGTTTCTATGTGGAAATGCAAGCCAGAATGTTTCTATATAAACATTCCTATTTATAATTCACAATTAATCTCTGCGCATCCTGTTCTCCTTTGTACCGCAGATATGGAAGACCAGTATATCCAACTGGGGACAGATGGAAAAATATCCCAATCCCCGCTTCACGATGAAACCAGTTTTGGTGCTTGACACCTGCAGCAGCTGATAGGTGAGTGTGGCTGATCAGTCAGCCAAGCAACTTTTCAAATATGAGCAGCCAAAGCTCTGGAAATAGCATCAGGCACTTGATAATGTGTCAGGAGTTCTTGTACCACATGCAGTGGGCGGAATTTTGCAGCTAGACAATCAGAGTTTGTGTTCTGGTTTTGCCAGTTGAAAGATACGTGCTCTTGAGCAAATGACTTCACCTGAGTCTGTATTCTCAGTGGTAAAAATTTGTAAAATAGCTCATAGTTTTAATCCTGGCTGCTCGTTAAAAGTTTTTTTTAAAAACCACCAATACAATGAATGGTTTCATCTGCCCTGGACCAATGACCAGTTTGGGGAGAAGAAGAGAGTCCTGGGTATTGGCATTTTTGGAAAGCTCAATAAATTTTATAAAGTGGACCAGAACTTCTGCCTTATGGATGGCTGTGTGACTCCTGCCCTGGAAGAGAGGACCTCACAAAAGTGTCTGTGTTGTTTCTCTCCTTTATGATGGGAAAGTGATATCCAGAGAGGTGAAGTGACTCAGCCAGTGTCCAAGCCAGTTAAGTAGCAGAACCAACTCTAGACCAAAGGTCTCCTAACCTGTAGCCTTATTATACTCATTAGAGAGACACTGAATCTTCAAGCTAAAAACATCAATGAAATAGTATACCTTCTCACTTTCAAAAATGTCTGGTTTGGGTGATAAATTATATGTTACTTATATGTTAAAAAATGCATTATAGGCAAACAAGTAAAACATACTAAGTGCTTGTGTTTGTGCATATGTGTGTGTGTGTGTATTTGGGAAGTACTAGCAGTGAGAAATAGGACTTCAGAAGTTTTGAAGAGAACTGGTGTATATTAGTCAGCTTGGGCTGCCATAACAAAGTACCATAGGTTGTGTAGCTTAAATAACAAATATTTATTTCTAACAGTTCTGGAGGCTGGGAAGTCCGAGATCAAGGTGCAAACAGGTAGTTTCATTCTGAGGCCTCTTCTCTTGGCTCTCATTGTCCTTCTCTGTGTTCATATGACCTCTTTTTTTTTTTTTTGTGGGAGTGTGGAGAGGGAGAGAAAGCAAGCTTTCTGGTGTCTCTTATAGGGGTAGTAATCCCATCGTGGATGCCTCACCCTCATGACCTCATCTAATTAGGTACTAATTCCATCTTGCAGGCCCCACCTCATTACCTCATGCAACCCTAATTACCACCCAAAGGCCCCATCTACAAATACCATTATGTTGGGAGTTAGGGCTTCAATATATGAGTTTTGGGGGGGCACAAGCATTCAGTCCATAACAAATAGTATGTAAATCTCCTTATTTTCAGAGTGGTTTGCTAGACCAAAAATTATGTCTATTATCCTGGTCCATGGAATATTATAAAAAATCCTATGTTAGTGATTCTCAATCTTGGATGTAAATTAGAATAACCTGGGAGATTTTATATAGTACTAATCCTCAACACCTCTTCTCCCAATAACTGAATCAGAATCTTGGAAGAGGGTTGGGGACCAGGGTTGAGGGTTACAGCCGAGGTTGGGAACCACTGATCTCTGGGCAGCTGGGCCCTGGAGTAGAAGGAGGTAGTCAGTGACTTGTCACCTAGTGACAAGTGAGACTCATATGCCATAAATGTCTGAATAGAAGGGGAGAAGTTTCTCCAAAATCATCCCTCATAAAAGAGGAAGGATTATGTTCCAGTCCTTACGAAGTTTCTCATGTTGTTGGGCACTCTCTCATTTGCTGTGTTTTGTGCGATGTTGATTTTACATCTGTCTTAACGCTATGCAAATTCAGTGGCTTGAGATTGCTTTATATTTAGACATATATGATTTATATTATCACCAGAACTTCCTTTCTTTTCACCACACTCCTTAACTGACACATTAGCAGGTTATGTACTTGCCCACAGACTTGCAGGACCTTGAGCAAGTTACTTCTCCCCGAGCTTCAGTTCTTTTCCTCTCAAAAAATGAGGGCATTGGGCTTCCCTGGTGGCACTGTGGTTGAGAGTCCGCCTACCGATGCAGGGGACACGGGTTCGTGCCCTGGTCCGGGAAGATCCCACATGCCGTGGAGCGGCTGGGCCCGTGAGCCATGGCCGCTGAGCCTGCACGTCCGGAGCCTGTGCTCTGCAACGGGAGAGGCCACAACAGTGAGAGGTCCGCGTACCGCAAAAAAAAAAAAAAAAAAAAAAAAAAAAAGAGGGCATTGAGCAAGACTAGGGAATTGATAAAATTATAGAAGCCCCCAATCGTAGTAACTCTAACTGTACCCTTTTATCTCTTCTGCACACATGCCTTAGGCGCACCGTTTATATCAGTTTATTTTTTCTTTATGTTTGCCATTGTTCACTGTGGAAGATTGTATTTTATTCAAAATACTTGCTGCCCCTCCTTGGGGGCAATTATACTTTCTCACCCTACTGACCTCAGGAGTGGATATGAGACCTTGCTTTAGCCAATGAGAGGTGGGCAGAAGTGACATGCATCATTTCTGAACAGAAACTTTTAAGAGCCAGCTTGTGTTTTTGCAACATCTCTTTTTTTCTTTGCCAGGAAATCATCAATAACCCAGATAGGAAAAGTGACATATAATTTATTGTCCAAACCAGGCATTTTTGAAAGTGAGAAGATGAACTCTTGAGAGTGAAAAGATATGCTATTAATAATTACTCTGGGACATAGACATAAGCTAGGACTGTGTTGGATAAACTGGAATGTGGAGTCCAGATAGAGGCTGCTTTGTCAGCTTGGTTTCTGGAGAGAAAATGGCAGGGAGCAGGACCAGAGCCAGCCCATAATGGACACACATGAGAGGGAAATCACCCTCTGTAAGTCACTAGGATTTTGGGGTCCATTGTTACTACAGCACAGCTCAGCCAACTGGTAACAGAAGTTTAATCAGTACAGCTGATTGATGCAGAAAACTCATTGAAAAGTGGCCTTCTGTTGGCCTGAGTAACTGGGTCATTCAAGTGACTGCTGAACACTAAAGATATGTTCAGAGGTTTCTGGAGTTACTGGCAGCTTCTTCCAATTTAAAACAAGGAAAGCTATCCCCTACTGTCTAAGTGGGCCTTGTTATTATGTCCTGGACAGACCAAATTTCAGAGTACCTGCATCACCCAAAATATCATTCCCAGGGATTTCTTTTGTAAACATTGATGTTGATTCATTTGACCAGTTTACTCTGGCCAAAGCTGATAGAATCAGGGTAGAGACTCAAGTGTGAGCAATCTGCAGGCTGGCCAGCAGCCTACTTAGTGGCATTGTGTAAATGCTTTGCTAATCAGAGAGGATGTTACCACTGGAGTGTTCAGATCCTCCCTGGAAAATATCTGACCTGGATACATGAGGAGATAATGTAATGAGTTTGCAGAAGTTGAAAGTCACACAGAAAAAGGGGCAAAGGATATAATTGAGCCATGCTAAGAGTGGTTAATAGAGCATGGTTTAGCAAACTTGGGCTGCTGAAAATACAAGCAATTTACTTGACTACTAGAGATGTTGCTAAGTGAAATCTATGTATATCCTGATCTTGGTGAGGCCGTCATGGTGGTTCTTCCTGGGTTCCCATGAAACTTGACTTCCCCTCTTCCTTGCTCTCCCTAATGCTGACAGCACAGATAAGATCCTCATCAGTCTTCCTTCTATGCGTCTTCAATGCCATCCCTTCCCCTTTCCAAAATATGAACCAGTATGTCCCTGTTTTTGAAACCACAAAATGTTCTAACACAGGCCAGAAAGGACAACAAAGGCTAATTACAAATATCATAATTGACAATAGCAAAACCACACATGTAAAGTTTAAATTCCTGTCTATTTTGAGAGTGGAGCTTCTGGGTCCAACTCGGCAAGAACCTTGCACCATTTGCCTTCCCCTAAATGAAACTGCTTTGCATTGGAATGGACTTTTACTTTGTCTGAATTTTGTTTTGTTTTGTTTTGAGGGGTTGGCTCGAATCTCCTCATAAAAAAAGTATTTCCTCTTACTTCATGTGGTTTGTCCCACATCCAGAGAGTATCCTTTTATATTGTTTCTGAGCCAATATTTCTTTTTCTTATGTATTTAAAGCTGTTGCTTAGAAATGCTGTGGCTCTTTCCTCCTGGCCTCAGTTAGGAAAGGGATTCTTGTACCCTAGAACTTCATTAGCATGTGAATTAACTCTTGCAGCACACAGAGACTTAGGTCATTGGTTAACTTGTTGATCTCTTTCAAGCCCTATAGTATGTTAGAATAGGAAGTGATGTCAGAGATTCTTGGGTTTAAGAGTCCTGAGGAGTAAAATTACACCTTTATAGCCACATGGCTAGTGAACGGCATAGATGGAGTAACGCTCAGGTGTATGGATTATTAATGCAGTGCTCTTTCTCCAAATCAGATTCTTATTCTCCTTTGCAACTTTTACATTTGTTTAATTCATTCATTCATTCTATATATACTTTCCTTCAGATACCTTTTCTAATCCTCATAACAGCTATATATGCCAGGTAGAGTGCCAAGCACTGGGGTTACAAAGATAAAGATAACACAACTTTTACTCCTGAGGAATGGCAGGAATTGGAAAATAGATATCACAATTCAATGTATCAAGTGCTATGGGAACTCAGAGTAGAAATCAACCAACTGGACTGCTGGGAGTGGGAAAAAAGAGCTTTTGTAGAGGAAGTTACAGTTAGCAGTATTTTGAAGAATGTGTAAGAGATTGATGGGGTAGGATTGGGAAGAGGACCGAAGAGCAGCTTGTACAAAGGATCATGAAAGGAATGGTGCTGATGTCAGGTTGGCAGAAGTAGAGACTGTGATAAGAGAAGTGAGCTAGATGCATTTGGAAAAGAAGGTCAAGAGAGTGTCAGGCCTGACCTGTCGTTTAAGGAGTTTGGAGTTTATTCTACAGGAAATGTACATGGGAGATCCCTAAACAAGGAGAAAGGACAGGTAGAAACAGAGGGACCAGTTGGGAAGATGGTACATACAATTAAAAGGTAAAAAGTTCCAGCTCTCCCAAACTACCAGTGGTAGGTAAGGTTTGAGGCAGGGGGCTAAACTCAATCAATCTTGAAACAATGTATTATGGGTTGAAGGGGAGAAGAGGATGAAAGATAACTGAGGATATGAATTTTGGGGACCTGTGTGGATGATGGCAGCACACCGTGAAAAAAAAGGAGGGGAAAGAGCAACAAAGTTTGGGGCAAAAATGATCGGAGGCTTAGATCTGTCCTAAAGCAGGTGATGCTGAAGTGCTAGTTATAATTATTTGATTCTCATTTGCTGAAAAGGATCAAAATAAGATCTGGATTGAAGGAAGCAGAAATGAATGTTTTAGTTTTGGTTCTCAATTTAAAAGGAGAGAAATAAAGATACTTGAGTGTTCTTCCAAATTTCCCAGGTTAGGTCACATAAAAAGGAAGGAGAGAAGGAATTTAGGGCAGTTTGTACAGTGGCTAAGCATAGGAAAGGACCTTAGCTTAAAAACTGCATGGTCTTTAAGTTAATCACCTCTCTGCAGTCCATTCCAGGACTGTGGTGAGGATTAGTGGAGACATCAGAAAGGAAAGTGTCCTAGACAACACAGGTTCTGCTCCATTGTGGTAAACAGACAAACAAAACTCCCCAAAATGCAGTGGTTTAAGATAACCAGTGTTTTCTATCACTTAATAACTTGATGAAAAAGATAGATCATCTTCATTTTGTGGATAAAGAAACAGACTTGTTCAAGAGCATACAAGAGGGAGAGCTCTGAGATCTCTCATACTCCAAAGGCTGGGTATTCTCTTTCCATTCCATTGTGCAGAAATGCCTCTCACAAGGAGGACACCCCCAGTCCCAGACTATGTGCTCCTGGCCAGAATGGAGCTCTGAAGCTGAAATATCTACACTATTTTCTTTGTGATTCCTAACTGTGAAGTTCTTCCCTGGGCAGAGAGGGAGGAGAGAATTTATCTCCCACCTCCTCTGTCTCATTGCTTCCCAAGGAGGAGGGCAGGGTAGGCCAGTGTCCACACAGTTGACAGGGTAAGTTGACATATTTGGGTTTAAATCCTGATTCTTGCTGTTTGTCAGCTGTGTGGACCTAGATAAGATACTTAACATCTCTGTATCTCACTTTCCTTGGTCTCTGTAAGGGGAATACTAATGGTATTTATTTCAAATGTTTATTGTGAGGATTAAATGAACTAATACACCTAGAGGCCTTAGCACATTGCTTAATGTATAGTAAATAATCTGTTCATATTTGCCACTATTATGATGACTGTTTTAGAAACTCTTGACCTCTTGCTTTCCATTTCTGTACATGATGATTTCCACAAACCATTGACCAGAGAAAGCTGAATTGCAGACAGTTCAGCTTATATTTATAAGTGTTTCTTTGGAAAAAGGTGGTCTTGTGGGTATGGAGTATGAAAATGTTCTGTGTGGATGGGTGAATTCCAATCATACTTATAAGTTTATTCTAAAGTCACAGAGTTGGTTATATGGAATCCATGAGTCTATGGACTCATGAGGTATGAAGAAGGATGTGGATTTTTTGTGTGTATTTTTTATGGAGGTATAAACTACATTTCGTAAACTGAACAAATCTTAAGTTACAACTTGATTAGCTTTTACCTAAAATGAATGTATTTGTGTAATACTCAAGTGATACTCCAGATAAAAACAGAGAATGTTACCCGTACCACAGAATATCCCCATGCATCTCCTGGTCAGCCCCTTGCTCCACCAAAGGTAACCACTCTGTTGGCTTCTATTGCCCTAGATTAGTTTTTCCCCTTTTTGAACGTTATAAAAAAGGAATCATGGAACATGTATTTTTGATCACTGTTATGCTTGTGAAGTTCATCCATGCCATTGTGTATAGCAGTAGTTTATTCCTTTTTATTGTTGTTTGACATTCTATCATATGAATCTACCACCGTAATTTTATTTTCCAATGTTTATGAGCTTTTGCATTGTTTTCTCATTTTTGGCTAGTGCAATGACTGCTTTGAATATTCTTAAATATACCCTTTTCTCTTATGTGGACACATTCCTTTCTATTCGGAATATACCCTGGAGAGGAATTGCTGGGTCATAGAATATGTGTGTCTATTCAGCTTTAGTAGATAGCATCAAATAGTTTCTAAAGTAGTGACAATTTTCACTCCCACCAGCGAGATAGAGTTCCAGTTCCCTATACTCTCGAACACTGATCCATTCTATTGTTACTGTTAAATTTTAGCCATTTTAATGGGTATGTAGAACTTTTAGACTGTGTTTGAATCAGCAGTTCTCTAATGCCTTGTGATGTTGAGCATCTTTTCATGGGCTTATTGGAATTTAGATTTCCTCGTTTGTGAACTATCAAAGATTTTTACCTATTTAAAAAACTTGGGTTGTCCTTTCCTATTAATATAGATTTCAAAAAAATCTGAATTTAAGTTTTTTGTCAGATTTATGTAATGCAAATATATTTTTGTAGCTTTTTCACTGTCTTAGTGATATCTTTTGATGAACAGAAGTTCTTAATTTTACTAAAGTTCAATTTTCAATATTTCCCTTTGTGATAGTGTTCAGTTGTCCTGTTTTTTATGCTGGATATTAGACACAGTGAAACAGCTACGGCTGCTGATGGGTGACTGGAATAAAAGGGAAGACATGAAAATGTTTGATTAAACTGAAGGGGGTGAAGATATACTTTTGAAGCCAGAGGGGAAGAACATCACAAAGACCAGAGGGGTCACGATTTGGGGTCAGGGAGATATAGTAGAGCAGGACAACCTTGAAGAGACTGTAGAGGTCCCACATGGGCAAGGATATGATTACTCCTTTATTTTGCTGAAGAGAGACATTTTCTAAGACTTTAACTTCAAGACAAGACCCTGGATAGAGTCCAGAGTTATGGTTTGATTTTTCTCTTTATTTTTATACTTGTGCCCAATCTATGGCAAGGTGGTACAGTGCTGATTCAAAGCTTCTGAAGTCTGAGAGGTTGCATATGGTGTAAAACAAAACCTAAATTGCTTTCAGGATCCAGTGAATTAGCAGAGGTCATGTTTTCATGCATTATATGCTTAGTAAATGCCTCTTCCTTTCCTTGTACATAATTATATTAACTTAAGTAATAGCATGGGGGTGATTTAGTATTGTGATTGGGTGAAAGCCAAAATAAGGTTTTTGGTTTTTGTTTTTGTGCGTGTGTGTTCTTTTTATTTGTTTTATTTAAAGCATGGACCATAGTTTCCCTTTTATCTTAAAAAAGAATCTCACATTTATTTAATTAGTATTACTAATTAGTATTACTAATTTTACATGTCACCTAGGTGCTTTCACATAGGTTATCTCATTTAATCTCCACAATAAAGGGTGTGTTATTGTCACTATTTTACAAATGGGGAAGTAGAGGCTAAGAGAGATGAAATTATTTGCCCAAGAACCCTTGACTAGTAAGATATTTAAGAATTCAGATTTAAGCTATATTTTTGTAATGAAAGTCCCTGTCACAGTTTTGAATTTTAGGATTAAGAATTATTCACTTTAAGGGAGGGTGGGAGAGAGACACAAGAGGGAGAGGATTTGAGGATATATGTATACATATAGCTGATTCACTTTGTTATACTGCAGAAACTAACAGAACATTGTAAAGCAATTATACTACAATAAAGATGTTAAAAAAAGAATTATTCACTAAAATAGGCCTCTATTTTATTTTTATTTATGAATAACAACTTATATTTTCAATTATTTGAATATTCTAGTACCATTAATAAATTATTTTTGTATTTCATAGGCTCCAGAATACAAGCATGAATGTGAAATAGAGCTTCACTGTATAAAATATAGCAAGAATAACTTTTAAACATATGCTGAACTCAATGGTAACCATATATCCATGGATAGGTAACTTTTTAGGAAGACGTATCATGATAATAGGGGAAATTCTGGAAGGGTTCTTATACCTTGCTTGGAACATCAACTCAGTAGGGAGAAATGTAATACACTAATGTGATTAAGGTCAAGTGTTGTTCTATAATTACAGGGACACGTATAGTCCTAATGGTCCCAGGGCTGACTTTTCCCTAAAAAAAGTACTTGTGCTGGATTTTGGTTGTCAACTTTGCACTGCTCTCACTCACTTCTATGGTTTTCTCTGCATTCAAGAAGCATATCTGAGCAGGATTCCTTTACAAGATAGTTATGAGTTAGGATTTTCCAATGACAGGTATTTGAACAATACTTGGAAGGTACAGAGAAAGAAAGGCTGTTATTCTCAGGAGATTATTGAAACTTCGCACTCATGATGGTGTCTCAGACATCTCTTTCAGCTCCTATTTTGCGGCTTGGATGACCAGAAATGGTAGCTTTTCAGACTTCTCTGCAAGCTACCATTTTACTCTTTGGTGGCCAGATGTGGATGCATCTCCAATTTTCCCATGAGCTTCCATTTCAAGGACACTGTAGGCAAACACAATAGTTTTCTGATTTCCCTGGGCCCTAGCGTCTCTACTTGTGCTTGTGCATTAGTAACTCTATCTCCACTATTTTGAACAAGCCTCTATTTTAACGCACCACATTTCAAAGCACTCAACTAAGAGGTTGAGTCCTCAGCTAAAATTCTCAGTTGCTGACATATGCTGATTTAACTAAGCTATTCAGCCTCTGTACCTCATTTTCCTTAATTGTTAAATGGGATTCAATAATGCCTGCCTTAAAAAGTAGTTCTACAGGGAGACCTTCAAAATGGCGGATGAGTGAGATGAGGTGGGAGAGCTGAGTTCAGGACATTGGTCCACAGGAGACCTCCCAGCTCCACGTAATATCAAATGGCAAAAGCTCACTCAGAGATCTCCATCTCAATGCTAAGACCCAGCTCCACTCAACAACCAGCAAGCTACAGTGCTGGACACCCCATGCCAAACAACTAGCGACAGGAACTCAACCCCACCCATCAGCAGAGAGGCTACCTAAAAACATAATAAGGTCACAGACACCCCAAAACACACTACCAGATGTGGTCCTGCCCACCAGAAAGACAAGATCCAGCCTCATCCTCCAGAACACAGGCACTAGTCCCCTCTACCAGGAAGCCTACAGAACCCACTGAACCAACCTAAGCCACTGGGGGCAGACACCAAAAACAGCAGGAACTACGAACCTGCAGGATGTGAAAAGGAGACCCCAAACACAGTAAATTAAGCAAAATGAGAAGACAGAGGAACACACAGCAGATGAAGGAGCAAGGTAAAAACCAACCAGACCAAACAAATGAAGAGGAATTAAGCAGTCTACCTGAAAAAGAATTCAGAGTAATAATGGTAAAGATGATACAAAATCTTGGAAATAGAATGGAGAAAATATAAGAAATGTTTAACAAGGACCTAGAAGAACTAAAGAGCAAACAAAAAATGATGAACAACACAATAAATGAAATTTAAAATTCTGTAGAAGGAATCAAGAGTGTAATAACTGAGGCAGAAGAATGGATAAGTGATCTGGAAGATAAAATAGTGGAAATAACTACTGCAGAGCAGAAAAAAGAATGAAAAGAATTGAGGACAGTCTCAGAGACCTCTGGGACAACATTAAATGCACTAACATTTGAATTACAGGGTTCCCAGAAGAAGAGAAAAAGAAAGGGACTCAGAAAATATTTGAAGAGATTATAGTTGAAAACTTCCCTAATATGGGAAAGGAAATAGTCAATCAATTCCAGGAAGTGTAGAGAGTCTCATACAGGATAAATCCAAGGAGAAACACGCCAAGGCACATATTAATCAAACTATCAAAAATTAAGTACAAAGAAAAAAATATTAAAAGCAGCAAGGGAAAAACAACAAATAACATACAAGGGAATGACCATAAGGTTAACAGCTGATCTTTCAGCAGAAACTCTGCAAGGCAGAAGGGACTGGCAGGACATATTTAAAGTGATGAAAGGGATAAACCTACAACCAAGATTACTCTACTCAGTAAGGATCTCATTCAGATTTGACGGAGAAATTAAAACGTTTACAGACAAGCAAAAGCTAAGAGAGCTCAGCACCACCAAACCAGCTTTACAACAAATGCTAAAGGAACTTCTCTAAGCAGGACACACAAGAGAAGGAAAAGACCTACAATAACAAACCCAAAACAATTAAGAAAATGGTAATAGGAACATACATATTGACAATTACCTTAAATGTAAATGGATTAAATGCTCCAACCAAAAGACATAGACTGAATGAATGGATACAGAAACAAGACCCATATATATGCTGCCTACTGGAGACCCATTTCAGACCTAGGGACACATAGAGACTGAAAGTGAGGGGATGGAAAAAGATATTCCATGCAAATGGAAATCAAAAGAAAGCTGTAGTAGCAATTCTCATATAAGAGACAAAGAAGGACACTACTTAATGATGAAGGGATCAGTCCAAGAAGATCAGACAAAATATCCTTTAAAGTAAAGACTATTACAAGAGACAAAGAAGGACACTACTTAATGATGAAGGGATCAGTCCAAGAAGAAGATATAACAATTGTAAATATTTATGCACCCAACATAGGAGCACCTCAATACATAGGCAAATGCTAACAGCCATAAAAGGGGAAATCACAGTAACACAATAATATTAGGGGACTTTAACATCCCACTTTCACCAATGGACAGATAACCTAAATGAAAGTAAATAAGGAAACACAAGCTTTAAATGACACCTGAAACAAGATGGACTTAATTGATATTTATAGGACATCCCATCCAAAAACAACAGAATACATTTTCTTAAGTGCTTATGGAACATTCTCCAGGATAGATCATATCTTGGGTCACAAATCAAGCCTTGGTAAATTTAAGAAAATTGAAATCATATCAAGTATCTTTTCCAACCACAACGCTATGAGACTAGATACCAATTACAGGAAAAAAACTGTAAAAAATACAAACAGTTGGAAGCTAAACAACACGCTACTAAATAACCAAGAGATCACTGAAGAAATCAAAGAGGAAATAAAAAAAATACCCAGAAACAAATGACAATGAAAACACGATGACCCAAAATCTATGGTATGCAGCAAAAGCAGTTCTAAGAGGGAAGTTTATAGCAGTACAATCCTACCTCAAGAAACAAGAAACATCTCAAATAAAGAACCTAACCTTGCACCTAAAGCAATTAGAGATAGAAGAACGAAAAAAAAAACCCCAAAGTTAGCAGAAGGAAAGAAATCATAAAGATCAGATCAGATATAAATGAAAAAGAAATGAAGGAAATGATAGCAAAGATCAATAAAACTAAAAGCTGGTTCTTTGAGAAGATAAACAAAATTGATAAACCATTAGCCAGACTCATCAAGAAAAAAATGGAGAAGACTCAAATCAGTAGAATTAGAAATGAACAAGGAGAAGTAACAACTGACACAGCTGAAATACAAAGGGTCATGAGCGATTGCTACAAGCAACTATATGCCAATAAAATGGACAACCTGGAAGAAATGGACAAATTCTTAGAAAAGCACAACTTTCTGAGACTGAACCAGGAAGAAATAGAAAATATAAACAGACCAATCACAAGCACTGAAATTGAGACTGTGATTAAAAATCTTCCAACAAACAAAAGCCCAGGACCAGATGGCTTTACAGGTGAATTCTATCAAACATTTAGAGAAGAGCTAACACCTATCCGTCTCAAACTCTTCCAAAAAATAGCAGAGGGAGGAATACTCCAAAACTCATTCTATGAGTCAACCATCACCCTGATACCAAAACCAGACAAGGATGTCACAAAGAAAGAAAACTACCAGCCAGTTTCACTGATGAACATAGATGCAAAAATCCTCAACAAAATACTAGTAAACAGAATCCAACAGCACATTAAAAGGATCACACACCATGATCAAGTGGGGTTTATCCCAGGAATGCAAGGATTCTTCAATATATGCTAATCAATCAATGTGATAAACCATATTAACAAATTGAAAGAGAAAAACCATATGATCACCTCAATAGATGCAGAAAAACCTTTTGACAAAACTCAACAACGATTTATGATAAAAACCCTCCAGAAAGTCGGCATAGAGGGAATGTACCTCAACATAATAAAGGCCATATATGAAAAACCCACAGCCAACATTGTTCTCAATGGTGAAAAACTGAAAGCCTTTCCTCTAAGATCAGGACAAGACAAGGTTGTCCACTCTTACCACTATTATTCAACATAGTTTTGGAAGTTTTAGCCACAACAATCAGAGAAGAAAAAGAAATAAAAGGAATCCAAATTGGGAAAGAAGAAGTAAAACTGTCACTGTTTGTAGATGACATGATACTATACATAGAGAATCCTAAAGATGCTACCAGAAATCTCCTAGAGCTAATCAATGAATTTGGTAAAGTAGCAGGATACAAAATTAATGCACAGAAATCTCTTGCTTTCCTGTACACTAATTATAAAAAATCTGAAAGGGAAATTAAGGAAACACTCCCATTACCATTGCAACAAAAAGAATAAAATACCTAGGAATAAACCTACCTAAGGTGACAAAAGACCTGTATGCAGAAAACTATAAGACACTGATGAAAGAAATCAAAGATGACACAAACAGATGGAGAGATATACCATACTCTCGGATTGGAAAAATCAACATTGTGAAAATGACTATACTACCCAAAGCAATCTACAGATTCAGTGCAATCTGTATCAAACTACCAGTGGCATTTTTCACAGGACTAGAGCAAAAATTTCACAATTCATATGGAAACACAAAAGACCCCAAATAGCCAAAGCTATCTTGATAAAGAAAAATAGAGCTGGAGGAATTAGGCTCCCTAACATCAGACAATCCTACAAAGCTACAGTAATCAAGACAGTATGGTCCTGGCACAAAAACAGAAATATAGATCTATGGAGCAGGATAGAAAGCCCAAAGATAAACTCACACACATATGGTCACCTTATTTTTGATAAAGGAGGCAAGAATATACAATGGAGAAAAGACAGCCTCTTCGATAAGTGGTGCTGGGAAAACTGGATAGCTACGTGTAAAAGAGCGAAATTAGAACACTTCCTAGCACCATACACAAATATAAACTCAAAATGGATTAAAGACCTAAATGTAAGTCCAGACAGTATAAAACTCTTAGAGGAAAACATAGCAAGAACACTCTTGGACATAAATCACAGCAAGATCCTTTTTGACCCACCTCCTGGAGAAAGGGAAATAAAAACAAAAATAAACAAATGGGACCTAATGAAACTTCAAAGCTTTTGCACAGCAAAGGAAACCATAAAGAAGACGAAAAGACAGCCCTCAAAATGGGAGAATATATTTGCAAATGAAGCAGCTGACAAAGGATTTATCTCCAAAATTTTCAAGCAGCTCATGCAACTCAATATCAAAAAAAAAAAAAAAAAAGCAACCCAATCCCAAAATGGGCAGACCTAAATAGACATTTCTTCAAAGAAGATATACAGATGGCCAACAAACACATGAAAGGATGCTCAACATGACTAATCATTAGAGAAATGCAAATCAAAACTATAATTAGGTATCACCTCATACCAGTCAGCATGGCCATCATCAAAAAATCTACAAACAGTAAACGCTGGAGAGGGTGTGGAGAAAACGGAACCCTCTTGCACTGTTGGTGGGGATGTAAATTGATACAGCCACTATGGAGAACAGTATGGAGGTTTCTTAAAAGTCTAAAAAGAGAACTACCATACGACTTAGCAATCCCACTACTGGGCACATTCCCTGAGAAAACCATAATTCAAAAAGAGTCACGTACCACAACGTTCATTGCAGCTCTGTTTCCAAGAGCCAGGATATGGAAGCAACATAAGTGTCCATTGACTGATGAATGGATAAAGAAGATGTGGCACATATATACAATGGAATATTACTCAGCCATAAAAAGAAACGAAATTGAGTTATTTGTAATGAGGTGGATGGACCTAGAGACTGTCATACAGAGTGAAGTAAGCCAGAAAGAGAAAAATAAATACCGTATCCTAACACATATATATGGAATCTAAAAAAAAAAAAAAAAAAAAAAAATGTTCTGAAGAACCTAGGGGCAGGAGAGGAATAAAGATGCAGATATAGAGAATGGACTTGAGGACACAGGGAAGGGGAATGGTAAGCTGGGATGAAGTGAGAGAGTGGCATGGACTTATATATACCAGGAAATGTAAAATAGATAGCTATTGGGAAGGTGCCGCATAGCACAGGGAGATCAGCCCCATGCTTTGTGACCACCTAGAGGGGTGGGATAGGGAGGGTGGGAGGGAGATGCAAGAGGGAGTGGATATGGGGATATATGTATACATATAGCTGATTCACTTTGTTATACAGCAGAAACGAATGCACCATTGTAAAGCAATTACACTCCAGTAAAGATGTAAAAAAAAAAATTTTGAGTAGAAAAAAAAATTGTATCAAGATGGTAATTGTCTATGTTCAAGAAGAAACTACTTAATAAAGTACAGTAAAAACAAACAAGCAAAAAAGTTGTTCCACATTTGTTTATTCTTTCGTTTCTTTTTTCATGCGCATATGCATTCATTCAGTCACCGACAACAACAACGAAAGGATGAATGATGTCCTTTCACAGCATTGCCATCAAGTTACAACTTGATCAAACTCCTTCTTAATGTAATGCTTAATGACTGTGGTCTAACAGGTTTAGGGTCACCTTTTCTCTTCCATTCCCACCTCTTCCGCCCCCTCCCCGATTCAGTCAGGAGTCAGTCCTAGTCAGGTCACATTCAACATGCTTTTCCATATTTTCAGCTTCTGCCATTCATATCCTTTTTTCTACTGTGTATTTTTTTAAACCCAGCATCCCTTGTTCTGTGTTTTATTTAGATAAGTTGTATTTAGAGAATTAGTCCTCTTTAACTCTCAGTCTATATCATGTGGGCAGAGTTGACCCTATCCTTGGACTCCAGCCATAAATACATGGCTCAATCCTGACCAGTCAGAGCAATGGCTGCATGATCTTGGCCACAGTAATTGGTTCAGGGATGGGCAAATGACACAAGCGGGGACAATAAGAGGAAATCCACAGACTTATGAGCTAGAATTATTGGAAAAGAGGTTTCTTTCTCACCAGGCTCACTAAGTTAATAGAATATAAGTTTGAAGTTGCTTGAAACCCATTTTGCTAGCTCCAAATGGGAACCTATCTGAGAATGAAGCCAAGTACAGAGGAATGCTGAAGCAAGGCTGGAGAGATAAGCAATATCTTAATGATATTTTTTGAGGCGTTGGGTCCAGTGATTCTTAAAGTTGGGCACATCTCTTAAATATATCACTTACAAGAGGCAATCATTGTTTCGGCCAGTTTGAGAAAGCTTTCTGTTACTTGAAATGGAATGAGTTAAAACCGATGGGCTTGTCTTCGTGAACACTGAGATGTCCCATTCTTCTCATTTCAAGGTCTTTGTTTTTTTTACCATAACATTTAGGAACTCAATGTCCACTGATGTCACTATACTGTGCCCCCTGTTATGGTTACTACTGGCTCTATCGGTGGAAAAACTCTACCTGAATGATTATCAGCAAAACATGTATTTATTATGCATGTCCCTGACTGAAGTTGGTGAGAGGCATGTTTATAAAATTAGACTTAAAATGAAGAAGACTTACCCAATCTATAACTTGATGTAGCCAATTTCAAATCCTTGCTCAATTGCCTATTTAATGTTCAAATCCTTGAAAATAAAAGCCGTCAACTGTTGGGCACCATGTACAATCTGTTGTGCAATCTGTTGTCCTGCGATGGCACTTCTTACCTTTCAGTTTGTAACTGGATATTTAAAATGCAGTCAGAATCTCAGTTCATCTGTTCATTTGTTCAACATTCGCTAAATGCCAAGTTGGTACACTGGGGACACATAGTGATAACACATAGTGCTTGCCCATATGGGGCTAATGTTCTGGTTATAGCCTCTTGCTTTCAGAGTCTCATGCAGCAGGTGTATCTCTCTGTGTGTATGTGTGTTGCAATGTCAAAATTTATATTTTTGGCAGGGATTGGCAGGACATTGGCAATTGGCAGGACAATGTCATTGGCATTGACATTCATTCAAATAATCACAGTCATCTTAAAGCTCCAGGACTCTGGTCAGTGAAAGGGCTGCAGAATAGATACTGAGAATCTTCTTGTTGTTGCAGTAGCTTTGTCACCAGGATCTCTGTCTCTGCCTTTCATAGAGGGAGTATTGCCTAGTTCTTAAGATTGCAGGCTTCCATAACAGGCTGGATTCAGCTCTCAGATCCACTACTGTGTATACCTAGGCAAATTTACCTAACCCTGGTAACTCCCAGCTTTTGCCTTTGCAGAATGAGATAACATGTCTACTTATTTGGGTAGCTGTAAGGATTAAGTGAGGTAATGCATCTAAGCACTTTGCATTGTGTCTGGTAGTAGTCAATCCCAGCTAAATGACAGCTACTGCCTTATTCCTACCATTCTTATTATTTGACTAGGAAGGTACTAGTCTGCTTGTCCTTCAAGAGCCAGCTTAAATGCTCTGTCATTTTTAAGGAAGTTAGTTGTATAATTCTTCATCATTCATTCTGGTCTTACCTTTATTATAGTGGAAATAATGATTTTTCCATAAATTTTTCTGTTTTCTTCACAAAACAGGTACAATGTCTTTGTTATCACTTTAACACCAGTACTTGAAATTGTGTATAACTTATGGTAGACATTCATTAAGTTTTAAATGTAATGGACACTTAATTTACTTTGAAAGGATGGCTGTGACTCTGTTGTGCATGGACTTGTGTGGGTCAAGGGCAGAAGCAGGAGACAAGTTAGATTACTGCACAGATCCAAGGAGAAGTGATGTTGGCACAAGCTGGTGGTGGAGGTAGAAAAAACTGGTTGTGTTCTGGATACGCTTTGGAACTGGAGCTATATACTTGGAAGAAGAAGAAAGAGAATAACAAAAAAATAAAAATAAGAATAGTAAGACATTAAAGAAAAAAGCCTTCCTGTTCTGTGATGACTAATTCAAAGAATGAGTTTTGTTTGATGGTAAATTGATACGGCCTGTAGATGGCTCCATTTTCCTAAAGAATCTTCAGGATTCTTTGTGTGTGTGTTCTAGAAAATTTCAGTGCTGCTGCATGTTTGGTTTTCCCAGACTGATATTATGGCTTCACTGTAAATTAATAAGCAGTTTTGACTTTCTTTGTTCAGATAGAATTATGTATATTGGCTCACATATTTAACATAAATTCTTCATTTTTGAGCCACTATTTAAGAACCACTAAGAAACTTGAGAAGCCAGGGAAACCTCGTGTAGGTTGCTTACTTTAATGGGTTTCAAAATGTTTTCATTTACTCATTCATTCACTTACTTACTGAATGACTTCTGTGTCATTCCAGGCACAATGTTAGAGGCAGTGAAAAATATTACTATGAATAAAAATATATTTTCTGTCCATCTATTATGCTTTAAATAAAAACACCAAGATACATGTTTTTAGGTAACATTTATTAAACATACACCATGTGTAAGGCACATTATCTTAGCACTTTAAATGCATCCTTTCATTGAAATCTTCAAAACAACCCTATGAGGTAAATGTTGTCCACATTTTACAGATGACAAAACTGAGGAACAGAGAGGTTAAGTAACCTGGTGAAGTTCAACCTGGGAACTTTATTGTGGAAACCAGTCCTTCTGATTTACCTGCCTCTGAGTCATTCTCTCTAAGGTTGTGCAGACCTGCAAAGTCTGAGTAGCAGGGATAGCTCCTCTGATCAATCCTCACAGAAGCCCGACTCCCTTCTGTCCTTCTTTATTCCTTTGCATTCACCTCAAGTCCTACTTCTTTTGTAAAACTACTCCAGATTACGTGAGCTTTTCTCCCTTCTCTGAGCTCTTCTGAGCTACTACTGCACAGATGCAGAAGAGCCTCTTTATTTGTGGTACGTGTGTCTAACAGAACAATGGGGAATGAGTCTAATCATTGAAACTTCCAAGTGGCAGATGGGCTTTTCTGTAACTTGGGAAAGTGTCCTCTTGGAAGATGAAAGGGAGGCCTCCGTGTAGAGGGAACTCTTCCTAACAAGCTGACAGCTTCAGGGTGTCAAACTAAAAATCAGCTCAGGAGAAGGTTCCTACCTAGTCATTTGCATTGCTTCTCTCTGTGAGTTTTTTATTCCTTTTTCCTCTCTTGGCTCCTCTTCTGACCTAATGAGTAATGGTAATAGAGACTGCTGATTCTCCATCACTATACATCCCTCTTCTTCTTTAGTAATAGAACACCGCAGTTTTAGCTAGACACATGGCTACACAAGTAGCATCTACATACTCCCACTCTCCTTGCAACCCCGTGTGGCCATGTGAGTAAGTCCAGTCCAATCTGATGAACATAGAAAGTATATATTTCTGTGCTTATCATTAATATGAATGTGTCTATGCTGTCTTTACCCATTTCCTTCTTCCTGTCACTTGGGAGGTGATGAGAAGTGGAATGGTCACTTTTAGACCTAGAGTTGAAAGTTTCATGTGGAAAATGTCAAAGCCGCCTGATTGAACGACTGGACTGCTATGTAAGAGAGAAATGAACTTGACTCTTGCTCAAGCACTGTATTTTGGGTCTCACGTAATTGAGTTTGTTTTCTACAATGAATATAGAAATCGATACTTAAAATTGGGCCACTGTCCTGACATTTAGCTTAGCATTTGGTCTTAAGGAGTGGGGCGCACCGGTAAGCTAGAAAGCTGGTGATCTGTGTTATGCTTTAGTAAAACGTTTGATAAAATTCTCATCTGCAATACTTTGGAAGGCAGCCCATATGCCAACAGAGTCCTTATCTAGCTAAATTTGTCGGAAAAATTACACTGTTGATGTGTGCTGGCTTCTTTTTGCTACATTTAGCAAAGTTCTATAAGAGAGAGTTGAAGTTGGGCTAGTTATTAGGGGTTGTGCTGATGAAACCAGTTTTACAGGGGTGGGCCTCAAGCCTTTAACACTTCCCTATCATTACATGTTATTCAGAAACTGGCAGACAACCCAGTGCCAAAGATCAGATAAACAGTATCGACTACCCACCTAAACCCACTGTTTCAAATCATCTCAAGGTAGAAACAATTATATTGAGAGAAAGAGAGATGGGAGGGAAACTTCTGGCTGTGGTTACTTATACAGGAACTAACTGGAAACAAATAGGTCAAATGCCTACAAAGATTATGAGGGAGTATTACTACCAAAGAAACCAGAGCCTGGTCTGAAAAAGCCTGTGATTCTTTGATTAAGAGGCTCCCAAACACACACAATCTGTGGGTGGGATTGGGGCTAGTGTAGAAATAGAAGTTCTTATAATGTATGCCATTTAAAATTTATAAATCTAGCTAACAAAAATATTAAATAGTGCTTTTTCTATTCTCCTACCTTGAAAAACATATCTTCATAATGACCTGGATATCCAAGTCAGAACTTAAAATCTGAAACTCACTTGGAGCTTCACTGCAACTGTGCATGGATAGCCACTCCATGGACCACAGCACGTTCCCCACTCTTCCAAGTCTTATTTCTATCCTGCATCACAGGGCCTTGTAAGCACATGTAGATGTTCAATTCCTTATGCCTGAATCCAAGATCCATACACAACCCTTATCTCTTCCACCACCACAAGTAGCTTAAATGCTTAGCAAATTACCATTAATGGTACTCACGTGGCACACATTTCTGAGTAATGTCTCAGGGCTACTTATTATACTTGGTTTCTTCTTCTTTCTCTCCTCCACTCTACTTCTTCCTTGTTGTTATTACCATTACAGCCATCTGCAGCAAAAAATGCATTTGTTCTCCAAGGACCTATACACATTTATCATACAAATTTTGTTTACGCGTCTTTTGCATCACAAAAATTTATTTCCGCATCTCTGAAATCTATGAATTTCTTGAATACAGGGCTGATATGGGTGTATTCATGCCAGAATTTTGCAGGATCAACTATCTTTTCTTACACAAAGCATTCAGTGAGTACTAGTTGATAATACATGAAAGAATGAATGAATGCATGAATGAATGAATGTGTCTTCATATTGCTGGCTCTATGCAATAAATTGGAAACTTATGAAGGCTTCTAGGGTTTCACATCTAAGAGAGATTACACTAAAATTTGGATAACTAGATTAAAGTAGAAGGTTTAGAAATGTGTCATCCATGCAAAGACCTGAAAAATGGGCAGCCCTGTTTATATTTCAAATTGCCCAGAAATATTTGGTTTTGCTTCAGTTCTAGGAAGGGCTCAGGTTTGGAGTGAGGTCACATTTTTATCAGCAACAGTTCACTTAATATTGCTTATACAAGCTTTCTAAAGCAATGACTAGAGCATATGTTTAGATTTTCCCAAGTGTTTGGACTAAAGAAACCATATATATATTAGTGTAGTGATTCTCAGTAGTTATTCCAGAGGCTTCTAAGGTAAGAGGATCACACTGTATGGTTTAGTAACACTGAAACCTTTCCATACCGCTGTCATTTTATCTTTGTTCTCTTAGAAAAACTCAGAATGGTACAAAACATATCTTTATTTTCACATTTCCAACTTTCTTTACACACATATACTGAAACCATCTGTCTAAATTGTGGCAAAATCTGCCAGCTCCAGATTGGCCTCATTAGTCATCTGAGAACACATAAACAGAGGAATTATGGAAAAATAAATAGATCTTGGATAGATCATCCTGGTCTGGGAAGGTTTTTCTCATCATCAGCATCATTGCCAGACATGAAAAGGCACAGGTTTGCATCTTTAAAACATTTGGAGGAGTTTTTGCTCTAGAAAGTGGATAAAAATTTCTTAGTGACCACTTGATATCCTTTATCATATGACCAAGTCACTTCAGCTATGAACCAAAGGAAAAACTAACATCTAAAGGAGTTGGCAAGGTCTTTCAGAGCGAAACTCTATGAATGTTGTTCTAATAGAGAGGAATATATCTAAGAGGTGAGGTGAGAGATGAGAGTGTGAGAGTGCATGAAAGTAAATTTTGGACATTATCATCAAAGGTAGTGTTTTTCTAAACTAGTCATAAGCTCACCTCTCCAGATGTTTGCATGTGCTCCTACCAGCCATCTCTTCTCTATGAATAGTAGTAGTTTAATTGTGAAATTGAACTGTCAGAAATATATATTGTGCAATTGAGTCTCTGCCACAATAGGAAGTATGGTCATCTGTATTTTCCTTGGGACTAACGGAGCCCAAGGGACTAATAGACATCATCAGGAAGATGTCCTAAGTAGGGAAAAGACTGCTAACATGGTATAAAATGAGGGGGAATTTTCTCCTCAATCTCCAACAAAAACAGCAACAAAAAAATCTCTATCACCAGACTTCTGTCATGTCCTACATTTCATTATTTGAGATTCATTCTTTTGGTCCTCAAAAGTCTTTATTAGTCAGGATATTTTATATTATAGTGTGTTTAAATCTCAGTGACTTAATGGATTACAGGTTTATTTTTCACTCAAATCAAAGTTCAATGAAAATCAAATAGTTTCCCTTCAAAAAGCCCCGAAGGGTCCATGCTCCTTCTGTTTTGTGATGTTGACATCTTCAGCACATGCTGTTGCTGGGGCAGGGGACGACAGACTACAGCGTAATATGCTGCTCTTGGAAGCGCCGTGAATCTAAGCCCTTAGATTCCACCTACCTACAGGGAGGCTGGGAGATATAGTTCTGTTTCATGTCCGGAAAGTGAAAGTAGGATTAGTGAATATCTAGCTGGTTTCTGCTACAAAGACTGTTGGATTTATGGTAGATTGGAAGCATAGGCATAACATTTTCCAGCTCTTTTTATTAAGAGATGAAGGCTATAACCCTACTCTCTCAACCCAGGCTAACCTTGGTGTCTTGCTTTTACCAGTAGAATGTAGTTGAAGTGGTGTTTGCTAGTTCCAGAATCTAGCTTTCCAGAGGCCTTGTCACTTCTGTCTTTGTTCTCTTGGATTGCTGTCTTGGGACTTCCATGTAAGGATGTAGTCTACTGGATAACGAGAGACCACAGGCAGGAAAATCAAGTCACTCCAGCCAACAACGAGCATCAATTGTCATACATGAGTGAGGCCAACTTGGACCTTCAAGCCCAGCTGACTCTTCCTGAAGGCAACTGCATGAGTCATCCAGGTAAAAGGAGAGGAAAAACTGCAGAGCCAATGAACAGAATTGTGATAAACAATAAATCATCATTTCAAGTCACTGAGTTGGGGATGATTTCTTACTGTAACATTAGACAACTGATACAGGTTTAAATTTTTTCAGATTAAAATTTTCCACCTTTGTAAACCTCAAGCTAATGGCTTATAAAAGATCCCACTTTAATGTCATTTCTGGCATTTCTAATGTGTGTGTGATTTCATGATTGTATGTCTTAGGCTGGGTTCCCCCAGAAGCCGACCCTGAGGAAAGGATGTGGGTGTGAGTTGTTTATTTGGGAGCACTAGTGGGTGAGTGGGAAGTGATACAAGGAAAAGAAGGAAGCCAATGCAGGCATATTATTGAACTTGTTATTACTAGACAATTAAGTCTCAATTCTGCAGCAGAACTCTGGTGGATAGAGTAGATCTTACCTCAGAGTTATCCCAACAGAGAGGTGAGTAGCTGAGGTATCTATCCACCAAATCCCATCAGTTTTTGATAGAGGACTTTTAGCGGGGTGAGGAGAGTGTCTTAACTCCTCAGTACTTCTGGTCTGCTCTGCCTTGTGCACTGGCTGAGTGGGCTCCTGTGATTAGAGAAGGCCTTCACGGGAAGAGTTACAGGGCTCCTGTTTAGAAAAATTCCAGTTGCCCTTTTTTGAAGTATGAATGCTCATGGCATTTGGGTGGGGTACCAACAGTGACGTTTGAATTTATTGTCAATATCTGAATATTATAAATATTAATATCTAAATATATTGTTTTTATTTCAAGTAGTAAATTGTCAAGCTAGATATAACTTGCAGTGAAAAACCTCTTTAAGTGTTCTTCTTGTTAAAATTTTAAAAGTCCAGTGAAATATAAATGTATATTCATTATTGGAAAACTAAAATGTTGCAAGTAAATTTTGATGATTTTGAAGTGTGTTAATTTTATGAAAAGAAATGATTAAGAACTTTAAAAGAGTTAAAAAGTAAAATATTGGAATTTAATATGAACATTGAGAGTGTTTTGGCTGGATAACTTGGAAAGGATACTATTTTTGAATCAAAAATGTATGTAATATTTAAATAATACAAAACCAAATAATAGATTATATGATATCATATTCTGAACCTATCTGAAATTATCAAGTGTATTAGTGTCCTTAATGTTAAACAATGAACTGCTGAGAACTTCATTTAATTTTTAGTTACTTTCATGTATGGATTTTATGAAAAAATATCTTGGAATAATTCACAAATAAAAATAGACTATCAAGTGGCCTTGCCCCTGTAGTGAGCCACAGCTGCCCCCGCCTCTGCGGGAGACCCTCCAACGCTAGCAGCCATGTGACTAACAGGATCTTGGTGCTCTGGCTGGGTGTCAGACCTGAGCCTCTCAGGTGGGAGAGCCGAATTCAAGACATTGGACCACCAGAGACCTCCCAGACCCACATAATATCAATTGGTGAGAGCTCCCCCAGAGATCTCCATCTCAATGCTAAGACCCAGCTCCACCCAATGACCAGCAGGCTTCAGTGCTGGACACCCCATGCCAAACAACTAGCAAGACAAGAACACAACACCACCCATTAGCAGAGAGGCTGCCTAAAATCATAATAAGTTAACAGACACCCCAAAACACACCACTGGAGGTGGTCCTGCCCACCAGAAAGACAAGATCCAGCCTCATCCACCAGAAGAAAGGCACTAGTCCCCTCCAACAGGAAGCCTACACAACCCAGTGAACCAACCTTAGCCACTGGGGGCAGACACCAAAAACAACGGGAACTACAAACCTGCAGGCTGCGAAAAGGAGACCCCAAACACAGTAAGTTAAGCAAAATGAGAAGACAGAGAAACACACAGCAGATGAAGGAGCAAGGTAAAAACCACCAGACCAAACAAATGAAGAGGAAATAAGCACTCTACCTGAAAAAGAATTCAGAGTAATGATAGTAAAGATGATCCAAAATCTTGGAAATAGAATGGAGAAAATACAAGAAACGTTTAACAAGGACCTAGAAGAACTGAAGGGCAAACAATGATGAACAAAACAATAAATGAAATTTAAACTTCTCCAGAAGGAATCAATAGTGGAATAACTGAGGCAGAAGAACGGATAAGTGACCTGGAAGATAAAATAGTGGAAATAACTCTGTGGAGCAGAATAAAGAGAAAAGAATGAAAAGAATTGAGGACAGTCTCAGAGACCTCTGGGACAACATTAAATGCACCAACATTCAAATTATAGGGGTCCCAGAAGAAGAAGAGAAAAAGAAAGTGTCTGAGAAAATATTTGAAGAGATTATAGTTGAAAATTTCCTGAATATAGGAAAGGAAATGGTCAATCAAGTCCAGGAAGCACAGAGAGTCCTGTACAGGATAAATCCAAGGGGAAACACATCAAGACAAATATTAATCAAACTATCAAAAATTAAATACAAAGGAAAAATATTGAAAGCAGCAAGGGAAAAGCAATAAATAACATACAAGGGAATGCCCATAAGGTTAACAGCTGATCTTTCAGCAGAAACTCTGCAAGGCAGAAGGGAGTGGCAGGACATATTTAAAGTGATGAAAGGGATAAACCTACAATCAAGATTACTCTACTCAGTAAGGATCTCATTCAGATTTGATGGAGAAATTAAAACGTTTACAGACAAGCAAAAGCTAAGAGAGCTCAGCACCACCAAACCAGCTTTACAACAAATGCTAAAGGAACTTCTCTAAGCAGGACACACAAGAGAAGGAAAAGACCTACAATAACAAACCCAAAACAATTAAGAAAATGGTAATAGGAACATACATATTGACAATTACCTTAAATGTAAATGGATTAAATGCTCCAACCAAAAGACATAGACTGAATGAATGGATACAGAAACAAGACCCATATATATGCTGCCTACTGGAGACCCATTTCAGACCTAGGGACACATAGAGACTGAAAGTGAGGGGATGGAAAAAGATATTCCATGCAAATGGAAATCAAAAGAAAGCTGTAGTAGCAATTCTCATATAAGAGACAAAGAAGGACACTACTTAATGATGAAGGGATCAGTCCAAGAAGATCAGACAAAATATCCTTTAAAGTAAAGACTATTACAAGAGACAAAGAAGGACACTACTTGATGAAGGGATCAGTCCAAGAAGAAGATATAACAATTGTAAATATTTATGCACGCAACATAGGAGCACCTCAGTACATAAGGCAAATGCTAACAGCCATAAAAGGGGAAAGCAACAGTAACACAATAGTAGTAGGGGACTTTAACACCCCACTTTCACCAATGGACAGATCATCCAAAATGAAAATAAATAAGGAAACACAAGCTTTAAATAACACATTAAATAAGATGGACTTAATTGATATTTATAGGACATTCCATCCAAAAACAACAGAATACACTTTCTTCTCAAGTGCTCATGGAACATTCTCTAGGATAGATCATATCTTGGGTCACAAATCAAGCCTTGGTAAATTTAAGAAAATTGAAATCATATCAAGTATCTTTTCTGACCACAGTGCTATGACACTAGATATCATAAACATAAACCATGATCAGTGGGGTTTATCCCAGGAATGCAAGCATTCTTCAATATAGGCAAATCAATCAGTGTGATACACCATATTAATAAATTGAAGGATAAAAACCATATGATCATCTCAATAGATGCAGAAAAAGCTTTTGACAAAATTCAACACCCATTTATGATAAAAACCCTCCAGAAAGTAGACACAGAAGGAACTTACGTCAACATAATAAAGGCCATATATGACAAACTCATGGCCAACAGTGTTCTCAGTGGTGAAAAACTGAAACAATTTCCACTAAGATCAGGAGCAAGACAAGGTTGCCCACTCTCACCACTGTTATTCAACATAGTTTTGGAAGTTTTAGCCACGGCAATCAGAGAAGGAAAAGAAAGAAAAGAATCCAAGTCGGAAAAGAAGAAGTAAAACTGTCACTGTTTGCAGATTACATGATACTAAACATAGAGAATCCTAAAGATGCTACCAGAAAACTCCTAGAGTTAATCAATGAATTTGGTAAAGTAGCAGGATACAAAATTAATGCACAGAAATGTCTTGCATTCCTATACACTAATGATGAAAAATCTGAAAGGGAAATTAAGGAAACACTCCCATTTACCACTGCAACAAAAAGAATAAAATACCTAGGGATAAACCTACCTAAGGTGACAAAAGACCTGTATGCACAAAACATAAGACACTGATGAAAGAAATTAAAGATGATACCAACAGATGGAGAGATATACCATGTTCTTGGATTGGAAGAATCAACATTGTGAAAATGAATCTACTACCCAAAGCAATCTACAGATTCAATGCAATCCCTGTCAAACTACCAATAGCACTTTTCACAGGACTAGAACAAAAAAATTCACAATTTGTATGGAAACACGAAAGACCCTGAATAGCCAAAGCAATCTTGAGAAAGAAAAACGGTGCTGGAGTAATCAGGCTCCCTGACTTCAGACAATCCTACAAAGCTACAGTAATCAAGACAGTATGGTACTGGCACAAAAACAGAAATATAGATCAATGGAACAGGATAGAAAGCCCAAAGATAAACTCATGCACATATGTTCACCTTATTTTTGATAAAGGAGGCAAGAATATACAATGGAGAAAAGACAGCCTCTTCAATAAGTGGTGCTGGGAAAACTGGATAGCTACGTGTAAGAGAATGAAACTAGAACACTTCCTAACACCATACACAAAAAGAAACTCAAACTGGATTAACGACCTAAATGTAAGTCCAGACAGTATAAAACTCTTAGGGGAAGACATAGCAAGAACACTCTTGGACATAAATCACAGCAAGATCTTTTTTGACCCACCTCCTAGAGTAATGGATATAAAAACAAAAATAAACAAATGGGACCTAATGAAACTTAAAGGCTTTTCACAGCAAAGGAAACCATAAACAAGATGAAAAGAGAACCCTCAGAATGGGAGATAATATTTGCAAACGAAGTAACTCAAAGGATTAATCTCCAAAATATACAGACACCTCTTGGAGCTCAATATCAAAAAAACAAACAACCCAATCCAGAAATGGGCAGAAGACATAAATAGATATTTCTCCAAAGAAGATATACAGATGGCCAATAAGCACATGAAAGGATGCTCAACATCACTAATCAGTAGAGAAATGCAAATCAAAACTACAATGAGGTATCACCTCACACCAGTCAGAATGGCTATCATCAAAAAATCTACAAACAGGGCTTCCCTGGTGGTGCAGTGGTTGAGAGTCTGCCTGCCAATGTGGGGGACATGGGTTCGAGCCCTCGTCTGGGAAGATCCCACATGCTGCGGAGCAGCTAGGCCTGTGAGCCACAACTACTGAGCCTGCGTGTCTGGAACTTGTGCTCCGCAACGGGAGAGGCTGCAACAGTGAGAGGCCTGCGCACCGCAACGAAGAGTGGCCCCCACTCGCTGCAACTAGAGAAAGCCCATGCACAGAAATGAAGACCCAACACAGCCCAAAAAGTAAATAAATAAAAATCTACAAACAATAAATGCTGGAGAGGGTGTGGAGAAAAGGGAACCCTCTTGCACTGTTGGTGGGAATGTAAATTGATACAGCCACTATGGAGAACAGTATGGAGGTTCCTTAAAAGTCTAAAAAGAGAACTACCATACGACTTAGCAATCCCACTACTGGGCACATACCCTGAGAAAACCGTAATTCAAAAAGAGTCATGTACCACAATGTTCACTGAAGCTCTATTTACAGTAGCCAGGACATGGAAGCAACCTAAGTGTCCATCGACAAATGAATGGGTAAAGAAGATGTGGCACATATATTCAATGGAATATTACTCAGCTATAAAAAGAAATGAAATTGAGTTATTTGTAGAGGGGTGGATGGACCTAGAGTCTGCCATACAGAGTGAAGTCAGAAAGAGAAAAACAAATACCATATGCTAACACATATATATCGAATCTAAAAAAATAATGGTTCTGAAGAACCTAGGGGCAGGACAGAAATAATGACAGAAATGTAGAGAATAGACTTGAAGACACGGGGAAGGGGAAGGGGAAGCTGGGATGAAGTGAGAGAGTGGCATTGACATTTATACTCTACCAAATGTAAAATAGCTAGCTAGTGGGAAGCAGCTGCATAGCACAGGGAGGTCAGCTCAGTGCTTTGTGACCACCTAGAGGGGTGGCATAGAGAGGGTGGGAGGGAGACACAAGAGGGAGGGGATATGGGGATACATGTATACATATAGCTGATTCACTTTGTTATATAGCAGAAACTAACACAACATTGCAAAGCAATTATACTCCAATAAAGATGTTAAAAAAATAGACTATCAGGGCCTCCCTGGTGGCGCAGTGGTTGAGAGTCCGCCTGCCGATGCAGGGGATACGGGTTCGTGCCCCGGTCTGGGAGGATCCCATATGCCGCGGAGCGGCTGGGCCCGTGAGCTGTGGCCGCTGGGCCTGCGCGTCCGGAGCCTGTGCTCCGCAACGGGAGAGGCCACAACAGTGAGAGGCCCGCATACCACAAAAAGAAAAAAAAAAAAAAAAAAAAATAGACTATCAACCTAGCTATCTAAAATTTTTAAGAGTTGGAAAGACCTCAAACTCATTTGTAAAACATCTAGGATATACATCTTTGATCCAAAAATAATAAAAATTTCAAAGGCAGGAAGAAAACCTTCTTTATTTCTTGAAATTCTAACAGTCCATTGATATATAAGTGTTGATTCATTACTGTAAAAGTAAAATCTACAAGTGTTAGAGGAAAAGGGTTATAACAAAACACATATGAAAACACGTTTTGTTCACTCAACTCAAACTTCAAAACAACAGGCTTCACAAGAGTGCTTTTAGAAAATTTCTTATTGTTTTGAGTCCATGGAGGATTTATTTTGGTTATGATGGAGAGGAAGAAAAGCTTAATCACTTTGTGGCAACTTACCATTAGCAGCACTCTGTACCTCAGAGCCAGCCAAATTGCTCCCCTCCCCAAGGCAACTGAAACTGCACTTCTGTTTTGTTTTTCTAAAGTGCACTTCAGTAACCGTGGGTGCAGTCAGGCAGCTGACAGGGCTGAGAAATCATTTTTCCTGTACTGCAATGTCAAATACATAACCTTGGCCACCACAACAATGTGTAATAATCAAATGGTAATAATGACAATGAAAAATTTATATCAAATTTCAGATTTATTTCTGTATTCCAGAGGTTCCTTCCATGATGGTGATTCAGCTCTAGTTAGGCTGTGGTGCAATATTGATTTTAAATCTTTGCCCTTTGGCACTCAGGCAAACAGTATATTCCACACAGCTCTACTCTATGTGTACATGTGTGTGCATGTGTTTTGCAACAACAAGCATTTATTCTCTTGGTACATATTGGCAACTACAAGTTAACTGATGTGACTTCACTTAGCTTCCCGGTCTGACTAATGTTACCCCAGGTTAAAGGAGTAGTTCTGATGTGGGACGTGTAGGTGCTTGTCCTTGTCTTCATAGTTCTGAAGACTACAGTTCAACATCAAGGTGTTGGCAGGTTTGGTTTCTTCTGAGGCCATTCTCCTTTGTTTGTGGACGTCCACCTTCTCACTGTATCCTCACACGGTTTCTTCTCTGTGAGACCATGTCCACAAAGAATGTCTCTTTGTATGTCCAAATATCCTCTTCTTGTAAGGACACCTGTCAGATTGGTTTAGGGCCCACCCAAACAGCCTCATTTTAACATAATCACCTCTTTAAAGGCTTCATCTCCAAATACAGTCACATTCTTAAGTACTAGGGGTTAGGGCTTCAACATATGAATTTTTAGGGGATGGAATTCAGCCTATGACATTCTTATAGTTTCCCCTCGGACTTGGCATAGGTCACATCTGCTCAAATGCCATTGGTCAGAGCAAGTCACATGATAATGGTTGGAAATGTAATCCTCTGAGGATTATTGTAATTTTCAAGATCACCTTGGGATTTTCCAGGATGGGTCTGTAGATTTGTTGCAAAGGGTCTTTTACTTCATGTTTAAACAAATATTTTCTGTGTACCACATTAGTAACACAAGTTTCATGCAAATTATTAGTAATTACAAAATAATTCAAGCATCAGAAACATATAAGCATATAAAAAATAACACAAGACATCATCTGGTGCCTACTCTCCAGACTTAACACTGTATCATATTTGCTCTAGATCCCTCCCTGCTTATCCTAAGATGTGATGGGGGGTTCGAGAATGAGAGAGGAGGAGGGAGGGAGATGCCTTGGCTCCATTCTTAGTCTTTTGCCTAAAGTCTGATCACTTCCAGTTATCAAGGGCTAGATTTCCTCTATTCAACTCACCTGTCTTTTTTTTTTTTTATTCTAAGACCAAATTAATTCTTGTAAGAGCTGACTTTTCCTTCCCCTTGGATAATTTATTTTGCCCTGGAACTTCTTCCCCAACCTTCCTGCCTGGGAAGACTCAAGGAGGAACAAAAGAGTACCCTTAAGTGTAGATGCTGGTCCTATTTCAGGTGGAGCGGTATCTGAAAGCAGAGTGTGAATGTTAACTATATCTTATGTATTTATAATGTATATAAAATATCAATAAATTGCAATGTAACAGCAGTTCTAATGTGTTTAGTGTTTATCACTTCATGGGTGTTTCTGCAATATATATATCATCTAATTTTAGTTATGTGATTGTCTTTTTAATTTCCACAAATATTATAAAATATATCTATTCTTCTTCCTCTTCTTCATCCTCCTCCTCTCCTTCAACTTCCCCTTCCTCTTCCACTTTGCCCTTCTGCCTCCCCCTCCCCCTCCCCTTCCTCCTCCTCCTCCTCCTCCTTCTCTTTTTCCCCTCTCCCCCTCCCCTCCCTCTTGCTCTCCTTCTCCTTCACCACCTCCCTCTTCCTCTTCTTCCCCTCCTCCTCCTCCTTCATTAACCAGCACAGCAATGTTAACATCCATCCATTGGATGGTGACCTTTTCCGCATTATATATATCTATTCTCCCAGTGACAGACAAACTGATAATCTCCAACTCCCTGCCTCCACCACAATTCCACAATGAGCATCCTCATATGCAGTCCCATTTAGGTGACAATGTCTTTGGGATATTGATCTGAGAATGGAAATTCTGAGTCACATGGGAAATGTCTATGCAATTGACTAAGTTGCACCTGTGTTCATCCAGAATGGCTGCACTAGCCTTTCTTTTACACTAGCAGGGTCTAGACACTCCTGTATCCCACCATCCCTTGCCATTAGTCAGCTTTCTAATATTTGTTAGTCTACTATGTGTTTGGTTACTGTCAAAAATCCATTGTTTTTAAGGGAGAGTTTCATGAGCATAAAACAAAAAAAAGTCATTAAAAAGGAAAAGCATGGCAAAGCACCATGGTTTTTCTAAGTATTAAACATACAATTTATAAGTTAGCTGATGGTCATAAATTAATAATAAATTAATTTATTTTGAATTGATAACTAAAGTGAAACGTTTTCTTACAGAAAGTAAATATGGAATCAATAAATTGGTTAGACAATGAGGACTGACTTTGCCAGTTAGGTTATGTAGTGGATAGTTTCCATAAACTGAATGGGTTCAATTTGTAGTGCCAAGGTTTTGAGGAAAATATATTTAAGCCACATGATAAGACAAAATTATTTTATTAAAAATTAGTATTGCCAAAAATGTATTGAAAATAGCAATATTTTGATTTTCTCAAACGTTTCTGAGGATATTGGGTTAAACAAGGTGCTGCTGTGTGAAAGACCAAGAGTCATTTAATAAGACTTGGTAAAGCCTTTTTGGTATATTTCCCAGAAACTGAGAAAGTGAATGGCTTTCATGACTGGATAACAAATCATTTCACAGGTCAGGTACTTTCCAGTTCTTGGCTTTCAACAAAACTGAAGGAGGAAATAACTAAGTTGTCAGTTGAGAGACTATTAAAAATAATTTTAGATGATAGATCACTACATGAATTTTGGCATATAACTTGGAGGAAATCCAAAGAAATGGGTGATATGTAATAGAAAAGCTCTTGCATACCATTCAGTTTATTGTAAGAACAAAATTTCTCAGAATTTACATCTATAAAAATGAAAAATAAGAATAGACTTGGTACTGAAAACTGTCTTATTCTAGAGACATCCATGGAGACATGAGCTAATTGCAAAAAACAATCGTTTTAAGAGCTAAACTTCCAAAAGTTAATCTTTTGGTTTAATGAGTTTCAAAATTTTAATTTTTTTCTTTAATTGTGGACTAGTGATAATTATAATTATGACAGGATTCAAACAAAATTTGTTAGTATTCAAGCTTAAAATCTTTGTTTTAAATTTATATAAAAGATTTTGTTGTAGAGTATGAAACGTATGACAAGTATGATAAAGTAACCTCTTAAGCATAAAAGTATATAATCCTAGGGTAGTGTGTGTGTGTGTGTGTGTGTGTGTGTGTGTGTGTGTGTGTGAGAAGTGGAATGGGAAATAGGTTCAAGGAGATCAAAGATAAAAGAAAGGAGATAAAATTCCTAACTGTTAAGGAAGAGTTTTCTATATACGTTTTAAACATATAATAGCAAGTATCTATCATGATATTAGATTTACTGGACACATTTTAAAAGGTAATATAACCATATTATTTCTAAATAGCAATATTTACAATATACCAAAAATCACAGACATTGTACCTATTTAACTTTTGATTTCAAAGAATTGAGACATTAACTTAAATTTCGTGCCTTTGGGGAAGAATGTAAGTAGCACATTTTGAAGACCACCAGGCTAATTCACACAGGTGGCAGGAAGCAGAAAGGGCATTTAAAGTCAGATTTTTGACTCCAGGTTGCAGTATTTTGTATCTGTTATAATTAAATGAAAGGAGGATCATATGGCAGTAGGAAGCAGCTTTGTTTTAGTTATTTTTTTTTTTCACCAACAAACTCAGAACTTGAAGACGGGCAACAGTGGAATCAACATGCCCAGAGATCTTGGGAAACTGTCAGAGTCACAAATTATACATGCATGCTTCTGCCTAGCACAGTGCTTGCTGCATATGGCTAAGTATTAATAAAAGTTTGTTGAATGAATGGATAAGTATAGAGTCTAGGGCTTTTTCCATTAATTAATAAAATTTCCTTAAAGACAAGGGTTTCAGTTTATGATTGTGTTTTTAGGTCTCAGATCAACTCAAGGATTACTACAAAACTTGTAATAAGTTTCAGTAATGACAAAAAAATACCCAAAACAAACAAATAACAACAACAACAAATCCCTGACGCCTTTCTTCCAGACTGGTGCCTATTTTTAAACCTAATCTTATATCAGAATTAAAGGTAGTAACTTTAGTGAATAATCTAAACTACTAAATATAAGCTATGTCCACCCTATATTCAGAACAGGGTCAACTCAGTCCTTAAATAATACAAGATAGATTATACCTAATTGACAAGAGAACTTTGCAACCAACTCTTGTTTGTTTGTATGTAGTAAGTGGAAATGGGCTAGAAGTGATTGAAATCAGTTCATAACCTCAAAATAATTTAAACCATGTGTATTTAAGCCTGTGTATTTACGATTCCTTATCCTTCACTTCTTTTTACTCTTCCACTTTTTCTTTTCTAAGCCAAAAGAAAAGGGTTGAATTTTAGCTACTTTAATTTTCAGAACCTTTTTTGCAGTTAGGAAGGTTTAGAACAGAAATGGATTTACTGTGAAGATACTGAAACTTACACTTTAGGCCCCTCATTTAATGGGATGTTTTCAAGCTCCTGGGAGGATCCCGGGCAATATTTTCACATGGTTATCTATATTTAATATATATGTTATATAATATATATAATATATATTTAATATACACACATATATATAATATGCAAAAAGATACATTTAACTGGAGTTTTGAGTTTAATGGGCTATATTTATGTGATTGGCAGTCTCTTCCAGCTATTGTTAAATTATTGCTAGCCATCTCATAATAGGAATGGTTTTCAGGAATATTCCTACCAGCCATTTTTCTGATTCACTCAAAGGTGACAGAAATAATGTTCCATTAGATATGTATCTATAACATCTGGCTTGGGTGTATGTGGATAGTAAAGAAGATGCAAAGTGTCAAATATATGGAGTCAGAAGCTGGTCTGTGGAAGATTACTCTGAATCTTATAGCTTGTATAAAAAAAGACACTGGTTAGATGTTCCCCCAAATTTGACAACATATTAAATGTTTACATAAGGTTATTAACAATGGGTTGTGAAACTGAAAGAAACTTTTCTAAATAATAAACTATGAACAACACAAATTTTGATCAGCCCTGCTAGAGGAAAGACTGAACTGCCTTTCTCTTCTATCTGTAGAGAATAATATTACAAAAGTATAGGCAAATGAAGAGTCAGTCAAGACTATGCAGCTAAAATATGTAAGGAAATAAGTAATACAGGGATGTACCAGGCAATTATTATTTAAAATATTATTTCAGTTTTCTCTATTTTTGTGATGTCTATGGTATTTGTCATCCTTTTAAAATTAGTAATTTGTTGTTATTCCTTACTATAAATATAAATGTTCTTTTTATATCTAACTTTGTGTTCATAATTTTGAATTTATTTTCTTGTAAAGAATCCTTAAATTGTATACACTTCAGACCTCATAAAACCTAGATTTGTCCCTGGACTTAGGTATTATTTGGTGCAAGACTCTTATATAGACAAAAAAACAGGCCTAGAGATAATTTCTTACTTTTTGGAATCACTTGTTAAGGACAGGATTTAACAACAACCCAGATCCCTGGGCAGTGAGTCAAATCTCTCACTATTCATTTATAGATAGAATAATTTAAGTTTTTTGTATATATGAATCTATACCTAGAATTTTAGCTGAGAAAACATATTGTAGAGCTAAACTCTAGGACTCAAAGTCTGCTATAAATAGAGAGATTGTGCAGAAAAAAACATGTAAGCACTTGTGCATGAATTTCTTAGAGAAAAAGGCATTTGTCAAAGTGGCTAGAAATGAGGAGGGAACCACTTTGGGGTCTGCCAGTTCTTACCAGAAAGCCCCAGAAATCTTGGCCAGGAAACTGAAATTTAGAGATGCAAATCCAAATGACGTGCAATATAGTATTGTTGAATAAAGCATGAAAGAACCGGATAATGTGAGACTCATTTGTTACTGATTAAAGTGACATGGACTGTATTCATATTCCCTAAGGCTGAATTCTATCTGAATCATACACAAGGGAAACCAGAGGATGTTTGCAATCTTGGAGAGTGAGAGGGAAATTCATTAACGCGGGTCTGTCATAGCAGTCTCACCACAAATGTGGTCTGGAAATCCCTTTTAATTATATTCTGTAACTGTCTCTGCACAACTAAAATAAATGTACATTTAGGGGCCTCCAATTACTAACATTGTGCAGAGGGCAAACAAAATATTGGTTTTGTTTTCTAACAAGACAGATACTTTGAATGTGAAAAGCAAATAAATCACACTTTCTCATACTGATGAAGACTAACTGGACCATAACAGAATTTAAACCCATAAGTAGGAGTGATTTACTGAGAAGGCTTACAGTAGCTGTCCCAAGGATATTAGACTGCCATTAAAGACATGCTTTCCAGGCTAAGCTGACTTTATAGTAGGGTACTATACAGCCTTCTCACATTTCAAAGGCAATTTGAAGGCACATTTGGATGCTAGGTCAGACAGAGCCCCTGACGGAGGAAGGGCTGTCTAACATTTATTCCTTGTCTTTGAACTCACGGGAAAAACTGGGTGTTCACTCTGTTTCTGTTGCTTTAAAGGCAACTGGTCCCTCCAAGCATCTCCACGTCTCAGGTGTTCTCTTGGTATCGAGAAGTCTCCTCTCCCATCCTCAGTTCGAGCTTATGTAAGACCTCCTGACTTTGTTTGAACTCCTAGAATCCTCTGTCCTCAGTAGGGAAATGAGAACAGTGAAAAGGAAAAGAAAGCAAATCCTAGTAGAGGTGGTTAAAACATTACACTGATAAGGACTTATACCATGGAGTGGAAGCTACAAACTGGCTGGCTGTGGGTGAATCAAGATGGTGGATGTATTGTTTGGTTTGCATATGATTTTAACAATATGATGTATTGTTTGGTTTGCATATGATATGAACCCATATTTAAAAATCCTGAATTAGACATAAAAAAGTGGATTTCCGGTTTCTTCAGAAATATTTGGGCATTAGGCACACTTTCATAAGTAATCTGGCCCCTCAGAGCTGCAGTTGCTAATTCAGGTCAGACTTGCAGGAGCCCGTGAGGGGCAAGGGAGAGAGAACTGCGGGAAGTTCATTAGCTACCTACCCTGGCAGGGATTTGAAATGGGTATTCTCATAGTCCCTATACCATCCTGGCAGTTTAATTTTCCCATGTCCAACTGTTTCCTTATTTCCCAAGCCATTGTTGGCATTGTATTTGCTTCTTTTGTTTCAAGCCTTAGAACTTTAAGTCCATGGTAACTATGTTCTTCTGTTCTTTAAGCTATGAAAAGCTATAACAGGAACAAAAAAGAACAATGAAACAATAACAAACATTCAAAGATCCAAGGGTTATATTTATATTTGATGAAAAGTAATATTATCGTCATTGACAGACTTAGACTCATATTCATTTATTTAACAAATATTGAATACTTACTATGTACCAGGCATGTAGAACACACGTGAGGACTCTCAAGTTACCCCTTGGAGTACCTCTAGCCTGTTGGTTTGGAGAAATACCGAAGTAATAGACTTTACCAAGTTAAAAGAATAAGGCTGTAGTTTTTCTTTTTCAAATATGTCAATACCTAAACAATTTTGCTACCAAAACATCTTCCATGAATATAGACAGTTTCTTCTTTCCTCTCAGCTGAGAGGTGTCCTGACTCCAGTGGGCCATTTTTGTGCTGGGCACTTCCTTGGCTGGTGATGACATGCAATTTTATTTCCTTTCCTTGTTTTCCAGGGAACAGTTTCCTTCCTTGTATCACTTTACGTCCCTTCTTAGGCACTGGCTTTGTTTTCAGCCCTTCCACATCTTTCCACATTATACCAAATAATTGGCAGCTGATGGGAGCCAGGCTGTACTAAGGTTTGTGGGTGGTCCCATGTTGGGGGGAGATCTCTGGGACATCCTGATATTTACAACCATGGCATCAATCAATCCACATGGTGCCAGCATTGTGGGAAACAGAGAAGAAAGATGTCATGACTCTATTCTTGAATTCAGCCAGGACAGAAAGAAACTTCACATCTTATAAGTTACCTAGCATGTCCTAATATCACTTCAAATTCTAGATGCATTTCAACTTCTAAATATGAATTTTAAGCCCAGAAAATATTCAAAATATGGAGTTTCATTTAATGTTCATTGTTTTCCCTCTTCCCAGCTGGAGCCCAGTTGTGTCTGGCAGTTTGCACTGGGAGTGAGGGTGTGGTCACTCTCTTTTTCACCTTTACTCCACTAACTAGCTACTACTCTTGCCCATCTAAATAAGGAATATAGGGAGGGAGGAGGAGACAAAGAAACTGAACTAATTCTTGAATTGTGCTGTCAGAATATAACTTTGCCCTCTCTGGCCTTGCAGATCTATGAAGCTCACTTCCTGTGTGTCTGTCTATCTGTCTGTCTGTCTCTCATCTTCCTAAAATCTTCCAGCTGCAGCTCCTCCATTCTAAGGGCAATGCCCATTCTGTGGTTGCATCCTTACAGTCCTTGGTTCTGCAGAGGACCTCGTGACAGGTACTTTCACTTTTGGAAACCAGATATTCTTTCTAGAAGACTGTCTTGGGCAGAACTTTAAAGAAGGCTCTAGGCTCATTTTCTCTTCCTCAAAGCCATGGTCCACGGGAAGCATGCAGTTCTTTCAGACCACCTCTCAAAGGGAAGTGCAATTTCTTTCCAGATGCACTTGACCAAAGCTTAGCTGGTAATGTAGCTTGCCCACCCACGTATCGTGCCCTCTAGCCTTCTGGGCAGTAGTCAGATTTCAGCCTACTATGCCTACCAAACTCATCTGAAGCTCTACAGGGAGATCTGGTGAGGCTTCTCTTGCTAGGCCAAAGGTGAAATGGTGGCCCCCATGTGATACAGAGATGGTGGCAGCTCTGTTTAAAGCCTTTCTCTTTACTCTCTCGAGCTTTTACATACTCAGTTTGGGACAGGTATCCTTATGCATACAAGGACCAAGGTTTGAGAAACCAGTCTAGAACACTAACACTGGGAGTTTCTATTTTAGTCTGGCACTTTGGGATGCTGTGTTTGTTGATCTTGGCGTTTCCGTTGAAATGCCAATGATGTTATCCTGTTGTGCTACCTATGAAGCATCTGATGTGCTAGCAATCTCTTCTCCTCAGTTTCTCGTTTGTAATTTTAATCTAATAATATCAGCTTTGTGAGGGATCGATAAATAAGATATGGGAAGCACCAACCACAGTATCTAGCACATGGTAGGAATTTAATAAAAGTTAGTTCCTTTCATCCCACTCTTCCACCCTTCCCCACTTAAATAAAAAGGCATTGCATTTTGTCATACTGAAGAGAAGTTTGGAGCCAAAGTTATTTTACAAAAATAGTCAAAATTGGCCTCTGACTCATAATTCAGTGATACCTTTCCAACAGATGTGTCTTTTAAAGAATATTTAGTGTGTGGCTCTATGGTGTCAGGTATAGTGATGGGTGTCTTTTCTAAAAGCAATGTTGGTTAGTAATTATCAACAGAATGCAATGAAGATTTCAGCACAGAAGTGAGAATCTGAGCACAATAAACCTAAGTCTTTTCAACCTATTTTGTTGTTTCCACCTAATCACAAATTTATTTTTAATCACATGAGTAGTCACAACACTACTCAGTTGATGGTAGGAAGTAGAATTCTATTTTACGCAGACTGGAAAAATTGATATTCATAAATATTTATGAAGAATAGTAGGAGCTTTTTTTCCATTTCTGTTACATCTGAGTCTGTTTTTCCTAGTACTACTAGGGATGAATGTTTTCATGACAATTAATCTCTTTCATGATCTAAAACTGAATAATAGCACATGAATGGCTACTTGTTTTTTCTTTTAGTAAAACTACAAACATAGATTTTGTTATACTCTAAGGAAGGCAAGAATTATTCTGTTTTGGAGGAGTGTACACTTTTATACTTATATCCAGAATAGGCAAAAAAAAAAAAAAAAAAAGAGAGAGAGATGGAACAGCTGTTTCATTGTTTTTTCTCAATCATTTACTGTATAAATCCGGGCTTTTTCAATATCTCCTTTTATTTTCCAAAAGCATATAACCTTCTTAGTTGCCTGTTTCCTTATGTTGCATTTTGATGTGGTCAAGCTGATGAATTACAAATGAAGTTCACACACACATACAATTTATTGCCCCCAAAGAGTATTTATTTCGGATTGAGAATTGAGACACATCAATAAATACCTACTTTTCTCCCTTTGCGGTTGTTTAAGAACTCATTGCTTCTTCTCTGTTGCATTTAATTTTAGTATAAAGAATAATGGCTTGCATTCTAAGACTGAAGGCTTCTCCAACCTGTTCTTGGTTCTAGACAGTTTTTCAGTTTAATTTAAGGGTGGTTTAATCCTTCTACTTCAGCACTGCAGAATCAAGAACTTGTAAGCTGACTGATTTGAAAAGGATAGATTTCAAAATATGTTGAGGATACATATCCTCACTTGACTAGAAAACCCAAAGTTGAAGAAATTTAAATAGAAGATCAACAAAGGGAACATGAAATGTGTCTATATGTTGGTAAAATATAGTCAATTTAGTCAATACTTTGAGTCAAGCTGGATGTTTGACTGATTGACTAAAATGAATAAAATATTTTTTGCATCATAAAAACATGAAGTTTAACTTAGGTTATAAAAAGACAGTTCAGTATGATAATATTCATGGAATAACCAGAGCAGCTGGTTAATTTTTTTTTCTTCTGTGGTGGGGGATGGGGGAGGAAGATGAAGAGGCATTAATTCATTTGCAATTCAATACAATGTGACAATTTTTTATTGGATACCTATTGTATTCTACACCTTTTGCTAATCACTGAAATTGAGCAATGTTTAAATCAAATAATTTATGACTGAATTTTATAGTTTCAAACAAATTGATTTTGTTTTAAAAGAGCAAAGGAAGTCTGTCGCCTGGGACAGAGATATTAGGTACGAAATCACCCTGTGACCCACTCTACTCCATCCAAACTCATACAGCTGTTCTCACATAATTCAGATTCACTGAGCAACTAGAATCCATTATGTCACCTTTCTCTCCCTGTTGAGAGAAATGCTGGCCTGAGTGTGTTCTTGCTGGACAGCCCATAGGAGGTGACATTGTGTAGGAGAGTTTATTATTTTAGGATTATACCAATAGTTAAATCCATAATTAAACATTGATGGATCTACACTTAAGGAGGAAGCTGGATTTTGCTCCTTTCCTGTTTCCAAACATTCAAGGTCATTTAATAGTCTACAGTCTAAAGATGCACATCCACATGCGTCTTTTCTCCCCTAAAGGCATCACGGTAATCTGATCTTTCCTGAGAACATTTTTCATTCACCACTTTCTATAGGCTCCCCTGCCGCATTGGAACAAAATGTGTGGCTACTGTTGTGGCCGAGGCAGAGCCATTTAACCTTGGAGGAAATGCGTATCCTGTTCCATAACATCTGTTCTACTCCGTACAGAACTGTTTTCTTTTATCTGTAGACACTCTGGGAGTACTTATTAGAGACAAAAGATAATAGTGCTACTCTGGATTTACAGAGATGATTCAATCTGACCCCTGCTCTATTAGAGTTCATAATGTAATACGTATGTGGAGATCTGCAAACACATAAAACAATACAAGGAAATAGAAATAGACACTCTAGGAGAGGTACACAGCGCTTCGAGAGTGATGAATTCCCCCACAGGAATGAGAAAAGCTCCCTACACAGGTAGTATTTGAGTTTTTTTTGAAGGATGATAGAGTTTCTTTTTTATTCCCTCCAATTTCCTGTGTGTGCAGGTGTGGAAGGCATTGACCAGGTGGAAGGCATTTCTGGTGGTAGGCTGAACAAAAGTGTTCAGGAGTAAGGTGCCACTGATGACCCTTTTCGGAAGTCATGTGTGTCAGAAAGGCAGGAAGCATGAGAGGATTTAGTTGGGAATGAGTCTAGAAAGGTAGATTGGGACCACATGGTGATGGATTTTTCTGGAGTCAGTGGATAGTTCTTAAATATGGAAGAAAGGTATCTGCCCTGGCAGCAGCCTAAAAATTGGATTAGATTGTTGAGGAACTAGAGGCAGGAAAACCATGGTATTAGTCCTTGGAAGAGGTGATGAGGGCTTTAATTAGGGGAGAGTGAATGAGAGCAAGAGAGATGTGTGAGCCAATGGAGTGTAAGTATGTGTATAAAGTAGTTTTCCAGAAATAGTCAAGAAATTGAGACTATCCAATCCTGTAATGAAGTTCCTCTCCTTGAATCTCTACCTATGAGAGTGGTAGAGGGTGTCATGTTCAGGAGACCTTGGTTTACACTGGGGATATGAATCATTCTTCTGTCATGTATAAATTATAACAAAATGAGTATTTTTCTGTTCACATATATAAATATATATCTGATATATATTGGATATCTACTTGCAAACAACAGGGTTATCTCTGGCTAGTTTAATTAAAAAGACAGGAATTTATTAAAGGCCATTTAGAAGTTATAGAGACATGGACTCCGAAGCTGTGAAACAAGGCATGATGTAGAACAACGTGGCAGGATCTCCTCAGGGTCACTACTGTCCATCTCCTTTCACTCCGGACAGAATGCAGGACATCCCATCAACTGCCATTTCTGAAGAACTAAATGTTTCTGTTCCAAGTTTGCTAAAAATCAATTTCCCTGAA